>NC_088130.1:38455152-39088486 GCF_036370855.1 Dromaius novaehollandiae | reverse complement strand
AGTTTCCAAATCTTATTCACTATTCTGATGCAAGAGCAGCCATGCTAATTCCGTATGTAAGTCCAAGATCATCTGCCTCCTCAAATGAAAGTCTGGGAATTACTACTGCCATCTGATGCCTATACACTAGGTGTTCTTCTCCTGGAATACCATTTGTGCAGTAGGAGCAAGACAGTAGGTGGTAGAATGCGTCATGACAGACGCACCAGCTATGTATTGTTCCAAATCCGAACACTGTGAACACAGAAATTCCCAAAGCAACCTCCAACAATCTGTTCTGAAGCATGAGCAACCGAGCCATAAACATGGCAATATGCCTGTCCAGTTTATGCAACACTTAATAGAGCTAAACTTTAGTTTAGTCAGCAACTTTGACTTTTACCCTCAAGACCACATAGGAGGCTGCTCTGTAATCATTTCCAACCTTAGGGTCACTAGAAAGCTGGAAGATGGCTACAGGCTAGTATTAAAATTGCTCCATTCAACATGGTACAAAAAATACACCATAGCTAGCTTGTATGTTCCAAGAAACACAGTATAAGCAAGCTTAGTATATGTTACCAAGGTGGATGGAGGGAGGACAGATCTGGCAACAAAAAATATCATCGCTGGAAGCAAACCTGAGCATTAAGATGTCTGTCATCATAGACATCTCATGAACTGAAGTATAAATCTTTGAAAATTAAGCATAAATAAATTGCCATTTTTCTTTGCTTTTAAAATCACCAAGACAAGCTGTACTCATGTATATACAACTTTCAAGTTTTTGCTTTTCCCCTAAAAATGTGCTTCCAGAATCACTACCACATGGCTCTAAGGATTCTGTTCGATGTATAAATGTTCACAAGCCAGGAATCTTCAGTGCAAATTTCTTGATCAGTAACTTTTAATGATGTAAGCACATGTTACAGACTGATAGAGGTTTCAAAAACAGCAAAAGGGAGAAGGAAGGAATGCATTTCAAAGCTGTGTACAGAAGATAAAACGTTCACATCCCAGTTTTAAAAAATTAGCAGATATGTGCATACATCTTGCAGATTGCTTTGATAAATCAGTACATAGGAGTACTTTTCATCATGTGTGGATTCGTAACCTCGGTTAGTGTTACTGTGTTCACATAACTGAAAATAAGTCCTACTTCACAGCTGAATTATAACACTCAATCTAACAGCATAAACCACATTGTTTCCACCTCTTCCATAAAGAGCTAGACAGAATATACTAATTTTTTTGCATTCTGCAAGGGAATCTGAATTCAAATGTTTCCAGAAAGACTCAGAGTTATCTATATTGACTTTAGATTTCAATTGTTAATCTGTCCTAAAGAGAGCTTTGTAAATTGGATAAAGTCAGCTCTTTCTGCCCACATATTTAAAAATCAACACTTCCATCCCCACCAAAAAAAATGCTTTCTCAATGACTGCAATTTGTTGTAGCAGCACGAAGTGAGGTTATGAATATTTACATATATATGGGAATTTATATAACTTGAAAATTCCATTTTACTTGCAATTTCCTTGCATAGTACGCAGCTATGCTATTAGGGGTATAAACACAGATGTACAAAGATGCAATAATCTTTGTTAGATGATAACTTGGCCAGTCCTCAGAGTAAATAAACAGCAGCTATAACCTCCTTTCTCTGAAAGGCCTTATTGATGAAGTGACTTCATCTCAGTATCAGCAAAATGCAGAGTGACAAAAAGGGGAGGACAGAAAAATCTTTTTTTTTTTTTTTTTCCTGAGACCTTCAAAAAGGTTCCAGGTAGAAATCTCCACAGAGATAATAAAAATCTAGAACATACAACTTCTTCAGACAACAGAATTCATAGCTTCAGATCTGAAAATTGACAGTTTGAATTATGCAGCAATTTGTGCCCACTGTTAACTACGCGTACTCCCCAAGTGACACAAGAAGGTTATATTAACTACTCAGTCTGTGCTAATCCACTGCTTTCTTATGACCTTCATAAAGATTTAGCATCTTGTATCAAGAACTGAACTCAAGTTTAAAAAAAAACTTTTCCTTTCTTTAAAACTAAATAGTATTCACTAAAAAAAGCACTTGATGTGCCCAGGTCATAAGGCAGAAGAAGAATTTTTCATAAGAGTTTTCTAGATGATTTCACAGACTTAGAAGGACTCTCCTAGCCACTTTTCCATGTTTTACCAAACTGAATTAACCATTTGACTATAACAACAACAACAATAATAATAATAATTTTAAAAATAGAAAAATTTGGCCTTTCGTGGGTGTTAGACATGTGTGAGCCTTTGAAAATCTGATCTGGAATGGGTAATTTGCAGCAAATCATTTGCTCCATTAGTATGTCCATTTTTCATTTCTTTGTGTTTGTAGATAATGATTGCCTAAAATGTATTATAAATTAAATGTAGTCGGTGAAAAACTATCTAAGCCAATATCTGCAGTTTAAGCTGCGTTGCACTGTGGTAATTTAGTCAGATCATCCTACATCAGTATTTCCTTTCCCTGACTTGAAAATATGTTCAAAATGAACTCTCATATATACATGGATTTTTCCCATTAATATTCCACACGCTTATTTTTCCTCAAACATTTGTACCAATCGGCAAAGCAAATTAAATTTAGAAACAGATTCTTTCAGAATGTTCTTATGGGATCCAGCTAACTATATTAAATTTGTGCCGGCATATGAAATACCACATAGTGCATAAGGGGTTTGAATTGAGTTTCAGATCATAACCCTACTTTTTATTAATTTTTTTTGCTTTTCTCCCCTTCTCCTTTACTTTCCATCTCCTTCAACCCAATTCTTCATACCTTTCAGTCTCAGCACTCTAATGTGTTTACTTTCTGTGGATTATCCATGTGTCACCCCTGATCATTCACATCAGCTTCTTACAGGCCTCCTATTTAGTATCACAGCTGTTATTTTTGTGTCCACTACATAAAGACTGATGTCTTCATTCCAAACCACCCTTGTAGTCAGCTCCCAGACAGAGTAGATCTTGCACAAGCTGTTTGATAAGCTTGAGCTTCTGTACTTGAACTTCCTGCTGATCTTTCACCATCAGTCTCTACAACTACTAGCTGGAATAAACTTAAACATATATAATACTAATAAATCCAAAGCACATGTGTTTCAACAAAAGCAGACAGTGCTTAATATTTGCAATTACAAATTGTCCCTAGGTCAGCAACCAGGATGTCATTGTTATAATTTCCTCCAACTCTGTTTTCTGCCACATGCTGACCTTGTACAAGATATAAATTTGATTATAGTATAAAATTCTGAGTTAATCTTATATTGAATTAATTAGACCTTAAACTAAACTTTCTCCCTCTTTGCTCTCAATTTCCATAGTGCTTGGGATGTATTTCTATTTAAAGCTGTAAAAGAATACATTGTTTCAAAGTCACCATAAATTTATCTAGTACCAAGAGGATATCTCTTGCAAAATTAAGGAACTTGCTTTGCAATTTCTTTGACTTATCTATCCACTCAAGCAATATTAAGAAAATGACTTCATGTTGGAAGAAGTAGAGATTTGCTAAGAACAACATCTTCCACAAAGAATGATTGGTGGCAGTTCCCCCATACAAATAGGTACTTGCTTGATTGAAATGTTTTGGTTATTACCTGAAACAATGAAATTTTGAAAGTTCACAGGAGGGTATAGGCATGTCCATAAAAATGACATATGGCTCTACATATATTCCCTTAGTAATGCATATTTTTCTCCCCTCATCACAAGTGATTTTTAAATTATTACTGATTTAACACACAAGTGGCTTTAGCCCTCGACATGAACTATTTTCACTAAAAGTAATGGCATATTTCATTTGTGATACTGTAAGGACATGTAGTAGGCCTTGAACGCAGCAACAGATATTCGCATTTTTACTTCAATTCTAAGCAAGACATATTAAAACGTGGGGGTGGGAGGGACTATTCCAATGAAATGCTTCAAACCATTACACTTTGCAACAAGAGATTCCTCCTATGGTGCCTTTGGGTACTTTTCACTAAGCAGTAACAATATGCCTGCTACTATGCAATAAATTATACTGACATATAGCTTAAATAAAGGACTGTGTTGGTTTTCACAATTTTTTTCACTTTCAGATCAAAATTCTGTCTCTTTTTACCAGAAAAGCTGCTGTAAAATGAAGGTCAATAGGTTTTATTTAGGAAAGAATTCTTACTTTGTAAGGTGGCTGTATCTTTAAAAAGACTAATCGCTGCTCACAATGATCAGTTGGTCCTATTGAATCCCTTAAGCAAGTATTTTCTAAAAGAGAAGACTTGGATTTTCACAGTGGAATTACACGCTTTTTAGGCAGAAGACACTACTTACTACTAAAATGTTACAGGAATGCATCAGTAACGTTATCACTTTGATCACAGCATAATGATCTCTAGAAGGTCTAAAGGCTACATCTGCATTTCCCAAGTACATGAGCCACATAGCATGAGTAGCTTGGGTGGCTGCAGAGCATGGCTGTACTTGTTTGTACCTCCCTGTGGAACACCTTAAACTGTAAACATTTACAAACATTGCAATTCTGGAGGACTATATCATGGATCTGGAAAAAAGCTTAAGGGTTAAAATTATTTCAGAAGATTGGAAATCATTGGAAATCACATTATTAGTCAAAATGTTTTCCATTTTAATGTTTTCTCACAATCAGCTTTTACTCTGTGAACTTACCATGAGAGAAAGAGAAGAAAATAACATTCAGAAGGGGAACTAAATGACTGATGGCCATTTTTTTGACTAGGTTACTGAATTTAAGCTCCAAAATCAGACATTGACAAATAAGTAAATTGTTTGATTTCCTGAAATTAGTCATCTCTAACTCTCTTTTCAATAGACAGTTGGATCCACCAATTTATTATTTCACTGTTTTTTTCTTAATATCCTCATGATTATTTTAAGGAACAAATACAAAATGAAGAAAGCTAAAGAAGGAGAGGGCTGTTACTCTGAAAACTGTTAAGGCGTGTGGGTGCACACCCATCCCTCAGCATTATACCTTGTCTGTTGAGAAGAATATCCTCATGTTAGCTGCAAGAACTCATTTTTATCTCATGGCTGTTTGATAGCCTAAGGAATGTTTTCAGTAGCATCCCTAGAGAAGAAGTGTCATATAAGTGAAATCACTATCACAGTCAGATATTATCTGCAGTTAATAAATAAACATTTGAAGCCAAAGCCTCAGAGAAAATGATAGCTGAAGTATCAAGGAAACCAAAGAGCACCTAAAGAAAGAGCACTTAATCTGATAAATACCTGCTAAATAAAATATAATCTCAACAGTGAAGAAGATGCCCAAAAGGTGAGCCACAATCTGATGAATCTGTGGAATTTTTTTCCTACCTGATTATGGCAGATACTTCCAACAGTACTTGTCTTTGAGACAGAAAATACGATATGATAAATCTGTGTCTTGTTTTGGGATAGCTGCACTCAAGCAGAGAATCTAAATGCCAAAATGCTCCTAATTGCCAGTCCTTGAAAACCAGTGGTACTGTAAATCAGTGTCAGGGTATTGCATCTATTCACTCTCTTTTCCATGGAGCTGTCTGCTTTGCTGAACACCATGGAAAAATGAAGACTTACTGTTGAGCTGATAGGAACTAAAGAACATACAGCAATATGGATGTGCATTACATTCCAACTCAAGCCTTCATATATTTGCTTAGAAGACAAAACCTGAATAAATCAAATGTGAGGACCAATGAGAGTTGTGGCTTTCAGTAAAATCCAGAAGCACTGCTATAATGAGCCCAATGGACAATGTCCACCATAGAAACAGGTAATAAAAACTGCTATAAAAACACAGGTTATAACCTAAACCAACTATCAACTACCTCATAGTCCTTATCCAAGCAAATCTCTTACTAAATTCAGAGTTTGTTTGACAAGTGGGTGGTAAATGACTACAAAACTGATTTCACAAGGAAAATAATACCCTGAAGAGAGGAGGAATAAAAGTGTTTTATATTACCAGTCTTCTAATAGAGCTAGTCTAGAAAATATTCCTGGTCCTTCTGCAGAAAAAAAAGGGTTTACAGGACTGGCAACTGGCAGAGTATTATGAGGCAGAAGAGTTATAAACAACACATTCATTAGGCTACTTTCTCTTTCACCCAGACTGAGGGAACAAAAAGGTAAAAGAGTTGAAGGCAATATGTATATATGTTACTACATGCAAGGAACCAAACTCACACACCTAATAAGTATAGAATAAAAAGAAGAGATCACAAATCTGCATTGTAGAAGACACTGAATATGAGAGATGAAAACTAATATTATCAAAAAGCTACCTAAGACTGCATGTCATTCTTCGAACAAATAGAAAGACAAACATTTTTATTTTATTTTTAGAAGACGAAACAAATCTGAAAAAAATGCACTGCACTCCTACGGGGATGCTGACTCCCACTCCTTGTTTTTTGTTTATTTTTAAAATAGAACTATTTCTGCTATCTTTACTGAAACAGATGGGGGAAGGATGACCTGTTTTGCATTTATTACTAGTTTCTTTTCTAAATGTAAAGAGCTGACTGCATTGCACCCAGACAGCTTCTTGGTGACTAACAAAGGCAGATACATGAGTTGATTCACCCTCACCCACAGGAATATTTTCTTATTTGCTGGAATGTGACATTCTAATGTTCAAGCAAGCTCACAATCCCCAAAACACAGTCTCAAAGACAAATGTTCTTATGAAATGAGGCTTTCAGCAACCATGTGTAGAGAGTGCTAGTACCTGACACTGGCAATCAATCTATCTAAGTGTTATGCTCTTTCTCACTAACATCTGAAAGCTTGATCCAAAACCCACTGAAGTCGATGAAAAGCTTTTCAGTAATTTCAACAAGGTCTGCATCAGGTTCTGAATGGCTACAGCTGTATGTGGAGATAACCTATATTGTTTCAACAAACATTTTATTTACACGCTGTGTCAAAAACAGATTTAAATTCAACTACTCAGCATGGATTATCACAGAAAACACGTACCTTGAAGCAATACCTGAAACCCAGTTCATTAAAGGGAAGAAGAATTTAATACTGATGCCACTTTCAGTGTACCAGTTTGCTCCTTAAGTTTCACTTAGACTTGTATCATACTGTTCAGTGCTCTGCATTTTGTTGCAGCTATACAATTCTAATACAAACTTTGTTAAAAAAAAGTTGCTTTCTCTCGTTTTTTTTTTCTTTCATCAAAACATCATGCCAACAGACAGAGCAGTGCCTCTGAAAGAAAAGAAATAAAGTTCATGTCAGATCAAGGGACAGATTTTATTTTAAACATCACTTCCACATGGTCCTTGAGGAATAAAATAGAACACATTTGTCACTATATCAGTGAAAGGCCAGTTCCAATATGTAGCCCTATGTAGCTGAAAATCTGATTTCTAACGGCATGGTGAGTTTGAATGTGTCACAAAATAGCTATGAACTCTTACAAGATCCTGTAAAGCTGCTGCAAATGACATGTCAACTCTAATGTTTCACCATTAGGTACAGGCCCAAAACATTACCAATACAATGAATCAGTCTGAGAAAAAAATAAGTATTTCTTTAAGTTACTGAGAAGTAGCTTGCTTCTCTTGAAAAAAAAAAATCTGTACAAACAACAGAAACCCACTCTCAAGTTCTAAATTCATTTTAACATTAACAGTCATTTTAAGAGGATTTTATTCCTTTGACAAGAACTCTCTTTCCTTTGGTATACCCAGGAGGAGGATTCAGGTTTGGCAATCACTGTGGCCATATCCAGATTTCAGGCAACTTCCTCTTCCTTTTATTACAGAAGCAGGCTACCCCAACCCTCACATGAGGGCGGGCAAATACACAGACATGCTTCCTCCTACTTTCAGCAAAAGCCAAGCACACCTTCCTGTATTTGCCACAGAGTGCTGGGTTGTTACCACATATGTGTGGGTGGCAAGTAAGCTTACTAGCTGTCACCCTCATGACCCACATAGCCAGACTTTATTGCTAACAGCAGCGGAGTAGCAGGTGTTTCTGAGAGAGGCCATCCCCAAGCTTCAACAGCAAGACTGGCTTATCACGATGGATAAATAATCCAAGTAGGACCTCCCAGGATGTTGCTATAAAATGAAAAATATGTTGTGATTCCTGAATGTTTAAACAAGAGAATACAAACTAGGAAGGTTATGGTGACATTAGATTTGTTGCTGGTGGTCCTGGCATCCTGTGTGGTATGAAGGAAAGAAGAGAATATATAGAATCACGTGAATAATTAAAGGCCTGCACTCCATTTAGCTTATCCAAGTGAGACTTTCATCACAGCCTGTAGGTCTGAATCAAAATATAGTAGAAGACAGCTTTTCCACATAGCAAGCAACGGTACAAGATTCAGAGGCTGGAAGCTGAACCAGCGGTTCAACAGATTAACAAACAGTTAAAGACAGAAACAAACAAAAAGCATTATTTTTTGACAGTAAGGACAGCCTATCTAGAATTGCGGGGGACAGTCGGTGGGATACACTTTATCTCATTTCAGCTGGCTAAAAGTTGAATGTTTGCTCCAAATTAGTGTGGGTGCCCTGTATTGCCAATAGATATCCTCCAAAGGGTGATTCGCCCCTTTTTAACATCTGTCTTGTGATGCAATGAACTGCTTGTTGGAGCTGTGTATGTGTCTCCATTGATTGTAAACAGAGTTCACACAACTGTGGTAGACTGGATACCTGTGATAAACAACTAGATAAGATGAATCCTATATATATAGTTGTGTGTGTATATATATATATATATATATATATATGTGTATATATATATATATATATATATATAGAGAGAGAGAGAGAGAGAGAGAGAGAGAGAGAGAGAAATATAAGGCTATATATACACACACATACACCTAAAAATGTATTTATATGTAACTGAGCTCAACCGCATCTGATAGGCCTGAAGGTAGAATTTATTCAGGGAAGTTATTTGGTTTGAAACTCGGGAATCTAAGTTTTAGCAGTTTTCAGCAATGCAGTTCTCCCTATGATAGAGCTTGTGTTTCAGTTTCTTGTAGATATATGGTACCTTCAGCTTAGTAACTCATTTAACTTCTAATTTTCCATATGATTGTACATCACTGAGTTTAGATACTCCAAACAGAAGAATAATCTTTGTCCTCGCCTGTCTTCGAAGGCTTCACTGGGAGACCAGATACGACAACAGACTCTGTAGATTAATGGCATATTTACTGAAAATGCTGTATTCATTTCTTTCTATTGTTTCTTCCCATTCATTATGCCATTAGCACTCATGGAGATTTTCTGTGAATAAGAACAACTAATTGTAATCATGACCATTTAGTCTTCTTAAATGAGCTCACTACAATCTAACTATCTATTTCTTACAAATTAAAACTGATAAACAATTTTTGCATAAACCAGATTGTCTTAGATCAAACTTTTTTTGGAAGAAAATATCTGAAGTCTGAAGCAATATGTGCATGACGTCATACCCCTATTTATGAGCATGAGGTAATTCTTCTAGACCATTCATGATTTCTTCTCTTTAGAACAGAGATCATCCTTTTATAATTCCCAAGTGAGCCAACTTTAGTGGAAAGGTGTCATGTGCAACAGTGCTATGTGACTCCTGCTTTTAAGCCACTATTTAATTCATGACTTTGCTGTTACTCTTGTCTACTTGCATTTCTTCAAAGCAATCCATTTCATTAATAATTAATAGAAAAATCTTTGGCCTTAATATACTTTATTTTTATGCAGCAAAGTTCTCATGGTTGATGTTTCTCTCATGTCCCTTATGCAGCTGTTTCTATTTACATATTTTAAGTCACTGAAGTCCAAGCATACAGTGTATACTGAAAGATTCAAAAGAATATCATCAATTTAGACTGATACTGCAAGAAGACATGAAAAATTATTTGCTCAAGAGTGGCTGGAGTAAGCTTCTTAAGCTACTTGTGGTCAGTGCCCAGGTTTTGTTCATCCCATATGCTGCATCAGAATACCCACCCTTCTCATATGCCTTACTTAAGTAATTTTTTTGACTGCATGCTCTCTGAAGCAAAGATCAAATATTATCATCATGTATATCTAGAAAATGTAGGAATACAGAAAGTAAAATAGCCGGATGAGAGATAAGAAAAGACTGTTACAAAGTGTAAAAGGAGCAGCAGCTGCATAAACAGAGCTCGATGGTACTGTGGTTGCCGTATCTATGCCAGACAGCAGAAGATGCTTGCATAGCAAGTAATTGTCCAAAAGGGTGTTGAATCACCTTCAAATGACTGAGAAAGTGTTATTATTTTTAACTTGCATTGTGAGAGAACTGAGGTCAGTCTGCATTGTATGAGGTATTGTACAAGCACAGCAGGGGGGCAATCCCACCCAGAAGAATCTCAGTCCAAATAATCAATAGATGGAAGGAGAATCAGAAGCTTGAAGAATTCAAAGAGTCCCAATAAGATGAAGCAACTGAGTGAAGGCCACAAAGCAGATAAGCAAGAACACACTTAGGTCTCCTGTCTACAGAGTTAATGACCTTTTGTTAACCACGTGACTTCATTTGACTTCAAGTAACAGTGCTTCATTATACTCCTTTTACAACGACTGCTGTGTATAGAAGACAAGACAAAAAGGAAGGCAATGAAGAAGTACACTTTTAGACACAATGCACTGCAGATGCTGTAACATGAAAAGTTGTGAAAAAGCAAGCAGGCAAACAATATACAGAATATCAGCTCCAATAATACAGGCAAAAATCTTCTTGGTCCTTTTCCTAGTGCAATCTCTTCAAAGCAAACGGTATCTTCAAGGATAGGACTGTCCTAATCTTTACCCTCCTCCAGCCAATATTCTTAGTTATAAGCATCGATTTCTCTCGGATCTACTGTGATCCTTACATAGCATATAAACACTGGGCATTTTTAAGCCATGGATCTAATGGTCTGTGATAAGGCTAATTTATTACCTTAAATTTTAGGCATATATAAGAATGCACACATTTTCTCCACATAGGTGCACTTACTTTTTTTCCTGTATCTTCTCATCCTGAGTGGCTTTCTGAAAAACTAAAAATGAAAATAGAACAAGCAATATTAGTGAGAACAGGGGCCTAGGTCTTTGATGTATTCTAAATAATAACATAATATATCAGCCTTTCTCTCTTATATAAGATCCCTTTAACTCTCAGAAGAGCACTATGTAAATTTGAATACTGTACACTACTGATGCAAAATACCATGTTTCCAAAAGGGAGAATAATAAAAGCACCTGCTATTGTCCTTTTCACACACAGCCTGGGGATATATCTAATTGCTTTATTGTTTTCACCTGTTCTTTGGTTGGAGGAAAGAAATCTTATTTGCTGTGTTAATACCACTTTGTCGACTTTAGACACATGAGCTATTGTGCAGGAGATGCTACTGATTACTTATGTCATGCAATATAAAAGCTTGAAGGTATGAGCTGGTAAAATATGTCAAATCCGAACTAAAGTTCCAAGTGATCTGATATTAGTTGGTAAATAGCTGGAAGGAATCACATGCAATTTCAGATGGCTGTCCAAATCTGACTGGATAGGTGATATAATTTTACTACACACAGTGAGGCATAAACATTTCTCAGGCAGAATATTCATGAACTATAGTCTGTTCTTTGACAGTCCTTAATTTCTCAGGGTTTTGAATGAATGCAGCAAAACTTCTCTCTGTCTGGGACAAAGAGAGAGACACCATCACTGAAGTACTAAAGAATTAAGGGGGTTTCATGCTAAGTTAAGTGATGCTACAGAAAGATCAGCTTCATATCCCTACTCACAACTCTGCCCAACTGTATTTGACTACACGCAAGACATTCTCTCAGTAATAGTCAGATACTCCACAAGTCCATGTTTTTCTATAAAATCCAACATATCTGCTTAAGTGTCCTTTCATTTGGTAAAATATAAAACTAGGCCTTAACTACTTAGTGAGATTAAACACAGTTGTCTATCATTGCAATGAATGGATCTGCATGTCTAGTTATGATCAACAGAAAGATCTAGAAAACAGAAGATATAGTTGAAGGAAAATATTAATTCAGTCAGGCACAGAGCCCTTAAATAACTAAATACAAATATAGTGAAATTTCTGGATTATTTAATACAAAAGAAAAGAGTAAACAATAGCTCTGAACACAAGTGGCAGGAAAAGCTTTATTTTCTTTGTTCTTCCTTTTTCTTTCCTCAGTTCCAAAAAAGCTAATTTAATTGAGATATAGTCCTTCAAGCCTTAAGCTATACCTTGCTAGTTGTAACAAAAACATCTCAGATCAATAACTAATTCAAAAAAAGAAAAATCAAAACAAAAAAAAATATACCCTGGTACATGTTAATTATGTTATAAATCTTGACCTGACAATTGCAAGAAAAGGAACAATTAATCAAGCTTAAGGAAAAACGTCTACCCAGGAATTATTTTGTTTAGGCAGATCAGGTATATTTGGTCTCACTAATGAAGTAGCTTTATAAGGAGGGCTAAATATGGATGTTTTAGTTTATATTGATATAAAATCTCAGATGTCATATTGCACTAATCACATTTTTGCATTTAATAAAATGTAAAAACAATGTTCCTTTGGATCAAAAAAAAAAAAAAAAGTACTCCATTAGTTTCAGGGAGTTATTCCAGTGCTGAATTTTACCCAGTATAATTAAATTCTATGCAAGCTATTGTTTATCTTCTTTCTGAATGCCATGCAGAGAGATTCAAATATGCTTTCATTGTGCAGCAGCTGTATCAGTTCTTTGTCCAAGCTTTTATGGCTTCTTCTGGTCTACTGTTTCTCTGTTTCAGACTTGTAAGTAGAAGCATAAATGAAGAAGAAAACTGAGTTCAATGTTCATAAATGAGTCTCACTCACAAAGAAGCTGCTTTATTTAACTCTGTGGACTGTTCCTCTAATCAGCCCGAGTGGACACAAACATCTCTGAAAATTGCTTCCAATCTTTCAGTAGAGGTATCATCTCATTGTTAAGTAGCTTAATGATCCCTTAAGTGATCCAAGCAGTTTCCGGTTGCAAGAAAATAGCAGCAAGATTAACAGTTGAATAAATTGTACAGTTTAAAAAAAAAGAAGTAGGAAATATTCAGTCTGCATTACTTGTTTGTTTAATTATATTGGGCCTCTATAAAAAGAGACAGCTAAAACACTAAAAACACTAAAAGAGAAGGGAGCGAAGGGACATGGGAAGAAGTGAAAAGAACTGTCCTTCCTGTTATCGCCAGTTCCTATTAGTATTTCTGCTACCATAGTGCTAGCTAAATATATTTTTGTCAGTAATTACTCTATTTGATTTACTTAACAGGTTTCTTGGTTTTCTTATTTAATTTTACTTTATTATTGGTATAGACAACAGATTCCCCCCTGTCAAGTCATCGGATAGAAAGTGCCAATTTCATCTCCTGTAAGTCAGATAATAAAACTGAATGAAATGAACAAAAATCTATAACAGCTCATGAAATATGACACTTTGCTTCAAAATTTTATCTTTTTTTCCTCTAGAGATGGCAAGGACATGAATGTGAAACAGGCAGAGAAAGAGACTAATGTAGATAACTCACATGGTAAGCAAACCACAGAAACAGTAACATGATGGAAATCACATTCTGAGACAGACCCTTAATGACTCAGATATTCTGAATTACTTTTCAAAAGGAAGTGGTTATTTCTGTATGGCGGAAAGGCTATCAACTGCCACATGATGCCTCTTGACTATATTTACACACAGGGCCTTACTGAAGTCACTTAGTATTGTCAAAAATGCATGAAGTAGATTTCTCAAAATTGCCATCATAGGTGTGGGAGAAGAACAGAACCGTACACTCATGTCAGACTGGCAGAATCTGTTTTTCACTTATTCATTTCAGCAGTGGGACTTGCTACAGCACTTAAGGATCAGAATGGAAGTGACATGTACAGTGCCAACAGACATGAAATGTCGTATTCAACCTAGAGTTAAGACACACTGATAACTAGTTTGGTTGTCCAGTATTTAGTGTCTTTGATGCAACTGCTGAGAATTAACAAACAGGAATCAGACATAACTGAGGATGTGAACTTTTCCCTCATCCATGCGTTCATCTTGCTGCTTCCTTCCCAAATCCTCCTAACTCTACCCCTTAACCCTAATCTTAGTCCTCCAGGAAATAGGTACATATTCCCTTTCTTACCTGGCATTAGCACTTAAAGTAAAGATGACAAAGCTCCAACTTCAGAGGAAGTGCTAGGCTCTGATGATGACAAACAATGCCTACTCCAAACAAATATGGATTTATTTCAATAGAAGCAGGATCAATTGAAATGGATCACAGTTTACTTTCTTTGGTGGGGCATCCAAAATCTTGTGGTTTTCAGGGTTACAAAGGTCCTAGAGTTCACATTGCATAGCTTACATATGGACCAGAGACTTGTCTTTCTTGTACAGAGTTTTGGAGAATGAAAGTCATGCATTCATTCCCCATAATTTAGAGACGAACTGGACTCTGAAGGAAGACCATAATACACTAATGTATTATTACATGACTTTGTAAGATAGAAAAGCCTTGCTTTAACCTCAAAGTCAAATATCAAAGCAGCTATTTGTTACTAGGCCTGTGAGAATGCATTTTTCTGTACTGACTTCTCTCAAGAACAGGGTTAATTCAGCGCTTGTACACTCTCAAGTCACATGAATGCATGTGATAAAGGAGTCTAACACTGGATATGCTAATATTGCACATTTTGTACACTGCTGTAGATAAAAAAATTGATGCACTGCCATTCATCTCTTCATATTGCACATGAAAAATACAGCAAGAGGACAATAAGGTCGTTAAACTAAGTGCTCAAGAATCAGAAAACATAAGAATTAAGGTTCCTGCTCCAAATATATTTTTTAATGCATATGTATTATGAGGCAATCTTTAACATAAATGACATCATACTGACCTCCTCTCCCACCCAGCTCTTGACTTCTTTCCATGAATAGGATGGACCGTGCTGACTATAAGCAGCTGTTGATAATATTTCCCCCACATACTATTTTCTACGTTGCTTACTATATTACTTACCATTTACACCCTGCTGTAAAGGCTGTTCTGATATCTCTGGGAGGTTTTCAATGCTACTAGCACTGTAAGAACTGAGTACTTCCCACACATTAACTAACTGTTTCTTACAATTATGCCACGAGACAAGGAAATGGTATTATTTCCATTTTACTTATGGGGAGCTGAGGTATTCAGATGGAGGTCACAACTGTCCATGCATACCACATCTTCAGTTTGAAATGCCTACACATGGCTTTCCAAAGTACTCAGCAACATATATACAGATTTTTACAGGTGAAACTGTACTGCTGTCTTCAATTGCACTTGCAAGCGTTCACCACATCTGCAATTCAAGCCTAGGTCCTATTTTGTATATCACAAGCCATGATACATGTATTTGAGATGTAGATGTCTGAAGTCCAATGCTACAGTCTTTATGACAAAGACAGAAACCTTTTTTAGGAAAGCTTTCAGCTGTCTTCACTATGAAATTCTCCTTTCTGTTCTTCCTGTCTCTTGCATCATTCACTACATCTTTCTCAGCATTGCAAAGTATAAACCAGGATCTTACACATACCAAATGATGTCACTACAGTTTGGTTCACTCCCAGAGTACTGTCTACCCTGCATACCACCAGATAGGTAAGCAATTTTTTTCATTCCTAATAACACACTTTCTATTGGAATCCCTTTCTCATTATGCCTGACCTTTCTTATCCACCTTCTTTACAGCTCAAGAAAAACAGAAACTTGCCTAATCATAATTAATGCCATGGCATACTGAGAGATCAGGCAGATTTATACTTATTGATAACAAATCAGATAGCATCATGTACTGATTTCACCGCAGACTGCATTTTATATTGTGACTAATCTAGATGAGTATCACTTAGATGATTATCTATCAGAATCTTTTTTCTTCCCTTAATTGTTCTTGTGCTTTACTATTTTTAATTTATTTTACAGAGAGGGAAATATTCTGACAGGCCAGCTGCCAGCACAGTGATCTTTTGAGAGCATAAAGTATTTTGCATCACTTGACATATGGATCTCATGGTCATATAGTTCACGGAAATGCAGTTATGGGATGCTCACTAAATCTCTCTACTGTAAAACAGACGAGAAACATCAAAAAAAAATCTTTTCATCCTCAAGAATTTAGATAAATAAATTGTAGTATGCAATGAAAACAACACTTTTCCTAGTGCTGATATGTGTTTCTTTAAAGTTTATTTTTGGTAAATATGCATATGTAAAAATACACGCATACCTGGCTTAAATTGTAATCACATAGTCATAACTATGAAATAGAGTGTACCCAAGAACAATTTAATACAGGATTTTAAAGGGCTTAAGGATCTTAGCAGTTGTTAGAAAAATTAAAAACTGTTTGGCACACTATTTGAGTCCTCAGTGAGTTGTCAAATATGCTAGTTTGCTAACAGATGAATGCATGCTACTGGGATATGAGGAAGTTGAAATTAGCACTAGCACCTCTTTCCCCCTGTAAGTACTCTAATCAATGAGATAATAAGAAAGAACAGAAATTATTCAGTTTGACTTATTGTCACAAAAAATCTTGCATATAACTTCATATTCCTGACTTGTCAGCAACTGATACCATGGCACACAGCTAACAGAATTCACAGAATAAGTATTTGTTAATTATTTTCTTTCACACAGGACTGCTGTATTGCTTATACTTACTTATCTATGTATAAAGTTCTAAATACTTTATCTTGATGCCTAAGTCTATTTGCAACTATTTGCAACTACTTATTTGCAATGCACACAAAAACCCAAATGAAATGGGAAATTGAAGTTCAAACAATTATGACATCCTGATGTCTGCAAGTATAGGAACCCCTGTTTGATTAGCTCACAGGTCCTCCCACACACAACGTGGAACATACAGAGAAGGAAAGAATTATTTGAAAGAGACCCAAGATTTCTCAGTTTTCTCTTATCTCACAGGACTATGGCTCTCACAGAGGCTACATGATAATCTACACATGCATCAATACTTAGAAGCTATCACTCACCTTACCACCCAGGACATTTCTTTTGCCATATCTTGCAATACCATGAAGAGAGTGTGAGTGTGTATTATATATTAGAAAATAAACAAAATATATATCATAGATAACAGATTAACAAAGAAAGCACACTGATTAAAATTACATTGGAGTATTTTGCTCCATCTTGTGAAATCTGCTAGTAAAATTTGGAACAAAGAAACATTTTCAGTGAACAATTATGCATATACAGTGAAGAGCAAAAGAACTTGTAGGCCTGGTCTTGTAAACAGAAAAAACGTAACCTTTTGAAATGCTGTTACAGTGGTTTGTTTTTCCATCACCTTGTCAGTCTTCCCTTTGGGCTTCACCTCCCAAAATGGCTAGAGAAGAAGGAGGTTCTCTTCATTTTCCACTAGAAGTACTAGGTCTTGTCTTGCTGTGGTTAAAAGCTAGGCACATTTTATTCTCTCAATGGCTAGATTTCCTCTCTTGTGAAGGAACTAATATTTCAATTTGATATTGTAAAGTAAAACCCAAAGTTAAAACACATGCTTAGGAAAAAAAAAAAAAAAAAAGTTTTCCACATCATAAAGAGCTGAAAGAGGGAAGAGGGGAAACTTTTCCCCCTCCCTTTTCTTTCAAGGGCAACAAGATAGCCCAACCCAAACCCATTAAACACAAAGAGTGGAAAGAAAAATCATCATCTTGTTTGATTAGCAATCAAACTGTTACTTTAAGAAGGATGTGTATGAATGAACGTTTCCCTTTTTTATAGTACACACTTTTATAGGACACTATCAAAAATAATCACAATGATCCAGTCTTATAGTAACAAAAAACATGTGAAGTATAGACAAATGAAAGTGTACGAGCTACAGTCAATAGAAAACACCTTTAAAATTGCGTGAATAACACATTTGGACATACAGGACAGGGAGAAAAAAAACTTTTAGCATGGCATGAATACAAAGAACACAATCTCATCAGCTAGGGCACAGTGGCATTCTGAAGAAAGATAAACATAAAGATAAAAAAATTAGTGAGGTTTTCAATGAAAAATAATGCTTTGTTCAATGGTATAATAGTTGATAAATGAAGGCCACATATAACATTACCAAGACACTGAGTTTTTACCGAAAATTATCAGGTTGATTTAAGAGGATTCCCAAATAAATGGATGAGCTAATATACTAACTTCAAGGACAGCTTCCTCTAAAACTACAGATGGATCTTGTGGGATAATGTTCTGTCAGACAAGTATCAAAATGCCAACAGAAAAAAAAAATCTCAAAACAAATACCATTATACAGGCCTCTAACATTTTTCAGTATCAGTCAACTTATCATGTTTTGTGTGCCTCACCTGTTCTATACCTATATACATACTTGGACATAGGAAGGATTCTTCTGGATTGGAATGTTGAGCAGCATCATAAAGAACTCCTTTTTTAATAAATAATGTATTCTACTTCAAAATATTGTAATTATCTGTGGCAAGTGCACTTGCTTTATTTATTTATATCTTAGAGTCTGATTCTCCAAGATTATGGGTGTTGCTTTCCCCAGCAACAAGAGACTTCGAGACATAGCATTATGCACAAGTACTCCCCCAATTAAAGTTACATACACATTAAAGTCCTTTTCTAAATCAGAGTTCACAGAAATCCCCGTTGTTATTGACAATAAATGTATGGCTACACATGGAAATGCACTCAATGAGGTGAACTTAAATCAAAAGCAATATAGTTATATGAGCATGATGTTCCATCTGAGCTAAGTAGCTACGAAAATTTGAGCTTGCATCTTCACACAGCGATAGCTATACCACACAGACATAAACAGATTGTTCAGAGCTAACTCAGCTGTCTCTATATAGCATTTCTACTTCACATGGGAGCTAGTTTCCTCAGTAAAGTTTTATCTGTACTAAAATTTCAAATACTCTGCAGCCAAGAAAGGGGGCAGCTATATTGACAGCTATCCCTAGTACAGGCAAGATGTAAAGAGAGAAAGGATATAGAAAGTTCCTCCTCATTGCTTTGGTGTAGCCAGATTTCTCTGAGAGAGCATGCTTAAACATACATTTCAGATGTCTGCTTTAATGTATATTAAATAATTTCAGCAACAAGAATAAGTCATTAAAAAGTGTTCCCACTTTCTGTACTAAACTTGAAATATTGTTTTTTTATAAAAACAGTTAATTTTTTAAACGCCAAAACCAGAAAGTTATTTTTAAGTTAATTATGCAAAAAACTATAAAATCGAGTTTGTGCTACTAGAAGTATACAGATTAAAAGTAGTTATGTGGTCTCCTCCTCAGTTTTCTCCTTTTTACGTAGTTTTTCCTCTTCTGTGTTTAAAATGTACTCATTGCTTATTCTGTCCAGTTGTCTCTCAGCTAATTTGGAAACCCAAAATGCTGAATAATTCATTTTTGTAGATTACTTATAGAATTCCTGGCACCATTATATAAAATATCTGATGAATGGGTGCTTAATTCCATTCTTCTGAACTGGACAGCAAGCCTCAAAAGGAGTTGAGTATTCTTCAAAGCAATTTCTGACAAACTACAGGACCCATGGGTTTCCTTCCTTTTCTGATAGTTAAACTCTGCACTTCTTGTTGAATGAATTACTCACCCAGGCCAACAAATTTTAGGTCAAGCCCTTTGGGGCTTTTTGTAGTTCAGATACACCTCTATGCAGTAAATGAAGGACATAGTATCAGGATAGAACAGTTAGTAGTGTCAGGACAAAAAAGAGGAGTGCAAAATGAGGGCAAACATGCATAGGCTTCACTGGCTTTTCTTGCTGCTCCTTTGGAGCAGAGGGCAACATATCCTCTGTGTCTTAATAAGCAGAAGTCTCCTCTGGTGGCGAATGGAAGAACTCCAACAGCAGGGAGAAACACCCAAGCAATACAGGACGTCCCAGCCATCAGAAGTGTTTGATTAAAGCCAGACAGTTCTTCCTTATGTTCCAAGAACATTGTCAGATTAAGTTAATTAGTTCACATAATGTATGCATTATTATCTGACAGTCTGGACACCAAAATTCAGTATATTCCAAGTCATTCCTTCTGAAATGTAACAATCATAATGGACATACGATATGCTAATACCTCAATTATGGTACACTATACACATATAGGTGCCTGCTCGCACAGAAACTAATTTTTAGAAGGAAAGACTGTGATACAGTAGTTCACACTGAGCATTTGTTTGTATTCTTTTTTGTTTAGAAAGTATTCCAGGCTGTTCCTCACAACCTCACTCTTCTCACAACCCTCTCTTCTTTTGTTTCTATAGAAGTTTAACGTAATATGACATGCGTGCAGAAATATTCATGGCATATTACGACACAGTTTGTATTCTTTGAATGAGATGCACTGATCATCCTCTAAAAAAAAAAAAATCTATACAATTATATATGCAGAGGATGTGAACAATTGGGTGACATCCATTCACTGTAACTGAGACAAATTACACGTGGAATTCACTGAAGCTGACAGCAAAACATAGTGGACACTGTATTCAGTTTTATGCAAAAATTTTACCTCATTTGAGTATACATTTTTGTGACCAGTTTACTTAAGGGTGGGACTGTGACACCTATTTCCCAAAATATAGAGAGGTTTTGACATTTTGCTTCACTCTGAATCATAATGAAAACCTGGCTTTCTCTAATTCGCCAAGAAAGAAAATTCAAGAATGAGTTTGGGATTGATCAGAACATTTCATTCCAACACAGTATTTCATTAAGCATTTTAACATACTATATGCTGCTATGCAATACAAAAATCAAAACAAAAGCAATTATTTCAAATGAATATATACATTTCTTTCCAAAAGAATCTGAATTTTCTGCAGTCAAATCCAGTATGAGTCAGTATCTATCCTAGGTTACAGAGTATAAATATGTTAAAGTGCTCCTGAAAGCTTTTTGAGTGGTTCAATATTGACAGTTTTGCTTAATTCTGATGTTCCATTGAAATGACTCTCTTAAATTAAATCGGTATGTACTAGAACACTGAAAGCAGACTTTGTTCCATATCTTTTTGCTTAAATAGGTGTTAAGGATCTACCTTCAGATTTCTAGCCTCTCAAAATCTAAGGTGAGACAGTCATCCTAACCTTCCATTTCTACGAGCACAGTGAAATATACAGTTCTACAAATAGATTCTAAACTAGAAAGATTCTAAAAAGACTGCCTAAAGTAGGTTAAGAAAACTGCATATTGCAAGTGCTTAGACAGTGTAGACACATGTTTAAAAGGAAACTTCTACAGGCAAATTCCATATCAAGGATATGATTTGTATGAGCTGTTTTCCTGTAGCAGATTTGGTATTATCCTATATGAGTCTCTTAGCCATGTGACCATGAGTCTAATCTTTTATTTTTGATACTGAATGGTGTATATGCGAAACATGATGACGTTCCAAACCGACAGAAGTGGATAGGGCGATATTGTATATTTTTCACTGTTTTGTCTCTGTGTAAATAAGCTATTGGTTCTATCAGTGAAAAAAAAAATAAACAGTACTTAAAAAAATAAAACTTGAGAATTCCAAATAACTTTTATAAGTGATTATTATGCTGCTGTTAATTTTGTATTATTTTATGTTTAAATGTGTTAAATTCCAGGTTGCTGTGTATTAACATCTGAGAAATACTATGCATAGGATAAGAATCATCTTATTTTTGATTATTAACTCATTTACACAACAAATTCTAAATTAGAGGGACTAAATGATCCTTCTATAATAAACGTAAGTCTAAGAATGCATTATAGTTCTTTTTCAGCATCTTTAGTCAGTGATTGTTTTTCCTGTCCTTGGAGGAGTTATGTGGAATTACAAGTGGCATGAGAAGAGACTGTCTTCTGTACACATGCTTCTAAGTACCTGGAGATGTTTAAGCTGGTACTGTGTGCATTATTTGAGGCAATTCCATCATACCCAGAAAGAGCTTTACTGAATGCATTTTGTGTAAACCTGAAGCGTTGCATTGATTTTTAAATAACTGGGTGAATTCTGCCTACATATTCAGCACTGTACCAGATACTGTAGGGGGATGAAATCTTAAAACTCTATCCAAGTGTATTACAGGCCAAGTGATATTACTCTAATCATCTATTTTTTAATCTGACAGCGATTACAGATATGCCAGACATGTCATTATAATTTGAACCAAAAATCTTTCTAGGATTTCTGCCCATCGTTTCTTCAACTGATGGTCTATCTATACTTGAGGGAGTATTTAAAAAATGTGATTCTTCTATACAAGCACTTAATCCTAGTCGGTCCAGTCCAAGTAAACAGCTGGTGTTTATAAAGAGTCATAGCTACCACATGGAGGGGATTTCCTCTGAAGTGCACATAAACGTCATGAGTGGGTATCTCATAATGATTGACTCTACAGCATATGGAGGAGTATCTAGCAGAATCTAGCGAATGATTGTTTTGTTCTATAACTTCAAGTCCAATTCCAAAAACATTATAGAAAGTGTTTCTCGCAGACTTGCACAAAATTTAACCCAGATACGATGAGACAACGAGCCAATACAAGTGCCTCATTGATTCAAAACTACTATCACATACTAGCACTTTGTCCTTGATTGCTGCTGCTAAGAGGTGCTAACCAATTTGATATAGACAGATCTACTTCTGGGACTGTTGCAGTAGAGCTGTAGGCAGCTAGTAAAGCTGTTGTAAGGCTTTCAACAACTTCTCAACTTGTCAATAGGAATCTGCAAATATAGAGTCCTCCAACTGCATTTATGCAATTAATAAAACCCACGCTCTCTTTATTTATAACACATACAAGGCCTTGGAGTTCACAGGAACTGAGGTGTATTTCTTCAATGCAGTGTAGAGTCTGTGTTATCACTATAATAAGACTTATTAGCATTATTGCAAGTTTGCCTAAAAACCCCATGATTTGGTAATTTTCATAAATTCTGACCTATTCTTTCCAACGGAAAAATACTGACTTGTTAGAGAAAGTTATGCTTTGGAAATGAACAGCATTAGCATCCCTCTTCTATTCCAGGAGACTTGGCCTTTCCTCTAGCAGTATGGCTGATAAAACTTTTCATCAGACTAGAAAAGAAATAACCATCACAAAAGCTGATGCAGGATGATAGAGTACACTCTTGGGAAACTGAAGGGTAAATGGTGACTATAGTCAGGAGGCTGCCTTGAATTATAAGTGCATGCTGACTCCTGCATGACAGCTGAAAAGCAAAGGAGAAAATTCTGCAGAGCTGAGAAAATGCTTTATTTAGCTCTCTTAGCCTACCAGAAGTACGTCTGAACACCTATTTTGAAAAACGAGCATGATGTTTCATATACGCACAGAGTTACACCACAATAGGCATTTACAACATTTGCTTTCTATGATGTTTTTTGTTACAATTAACATACACATATATATGTAACTGCTCTAGCCTTGAAAAAGCAGTCTACTGTGACTGTAGCAGGATTGCAGCAAGGAAAATGGTGGAAGGTGAACAGATGGACTATATGCTCCAAGAACAGTATTTACCTGCTCAGCATCTCCACTAACTGCCTCCTTGTCTGGTCTTCTTGGCTACCAGGCTCCATTTTGCTGCTTTAAGTCATTTCTCTACCAGCATCGTGGCTACTGCGGTGTTTTCCTTCATGGTCTTTTTGTCCTTTCCTTTCTCCTTTTACTCTCTTCCATCTCTTACTTCAGAAAGACATTGAATTAGTGAGCCACCTTCCTACATTCTTACAGTTTTTCAGTAATTCTATTAGCATTTCCTCTTATGCTGTTGCTTTTTTCAAAACAAAATAAAATATTGAACAATGGTTAACATCACTGCTTTCCAGGATCCAGCCACTAAGGTAGTAATCTACAATACTACACTTCCACAGCAATAAAGACTTAAGAAAATCCTACAATAATTCCCATCTTCTGCAGAACCCCTCCCCCTTTTCTTTTTTTTTTTTCTTTCTTTCTTTTTCTTTTTTTCTTTTTTTTTTTAAGGCTGGACATACAGTGCTTTCTATCTCTCTTCCCATATGCTTTAAAACTGTGCTGTGGAACCTCCCTACCTCAGACAGATTATCATTAGCAGGTGACTGCCTGATTGTTTGCAATACAGGATACAATTGATTACAGATGTGCTGTTCTTCATTTCAAATTAGGAAAATGCAAGGCTGTCATAGGTCATGGGGGCTATATTTGAATTAAAAAATAATTAAGATGTGGCATAGAATTAAAATTAGTTTTCCTTTTGAGGCTGGTTTAATTCACCATTTACAGAATTCTTAATATTGAAGGATTAGCCATGCAGTGAAACAGTAAAAGAAAAAAGTATCTCTCCAGGAAGACTAAGGGAGATATGGCAAGAAATATTAGCAAAGACTGAACAGGGGGATTAGGAGGATTATAGTTCCCTTCACCCTTTTTCTCCCTCTGTTGGCCCTGACCAATGTGCTACTGCATATTATGACACAACTGAGAAAACCCTCCTTCTAGGACTGGGTCTGTGTTTGCCAAGAGCGTGCATTACTATCACGCAACACAATGCTGATGTTCTGGATTGCTGGAAGGCATAGCCACGTGTTTAGGAAAGGGAGATAGAGGTAAGCAGTTCCTACAGCTCTAATAGAATGCTTTTTGCATCTAAAATATATTATTTCATGCACCTTGTGGCAGCCTTTTGGTTTGTAGTACCATTACTGCTGTTTTTCAATGAGTTTTAGCACCTTAGGAACTGATAATATTGGTAACTTGTAAATTTCTCCATGTGATGTGTCACCAATATGAAGTTTTCATGCTGCTGAAATTTTTTTAGTACACTGAAGAAACACAGATGGAGTTCCTGTTGATAAAAATAGCCTTTCTAAATTTTATGTTAATAAAAATGTACCTTGCTAAGATTTAACTGATTCAGAAGAATTTTTTAAATAAGTTAAAGCAATTAACTGAACTAATTTCCAAAATAATTAAAAACAAGCATGCACCAGACATGAACCACAGTATCTATAGCACTTGATAAACACATTGCTATGCTAAGGCAGTCTTTTTTTAGCCCTGCTTGCTAAGAAAATGAGATCCATGCAACCATGCTCTGTGCACGTGCGTGTATGTGTGTAAATGTCTATCCTCCCCAATAACCTTTGAAGCCATTGGCCAAATGTTGACCCAGTTTTTACCAGGGCTCAGAAGTAACTAATTTTCTTTAAGTTTTAGGAAAATTAGGGTAAGGTGTAAAGACTTCCCTAAACAACTTATGCCCCCCAGAGAGAAAGGCCTCAGGGTGAGCTCTTTGGTTTGCCACTAGTCTGCATGTGGCTTTCAACCAAACAGTCCTCACATAGCTCAGAAACAACTGTATCTTTCTCAGGTAGTATTTAGGTAAGAAAAGAGGTTCTGATAATGTGGGAAGATGCAGGAGGTAGGGATGCATAGGAAGGTATGACACAAATTCCAAAGAAACTGCTGCTTATGGAAATGCTTGGTTGCTTTTAAGTTTCTTGCAGGCACCTTACTTTTGCTATGGCACTGCACAGTAACCCAACTGAGACCTTGCTTCTCTGCTGCCAAGGTACTGTTCTCAAATATGCCATATTTTCTTTATCTGATGGCTAGGATTTGTTTCCCCTTCTTCCTGGACTCTGATAAGACCTATGATCTTAGCTCAGGTGAGGAAGTATGGCACAGGTCTAGCTAAAGTAATATGTTTGCTAGCTATGCTGATATCAGAAGCGTCAGATAGAGAAAGGCAAAATGTGGCCAACCCCTAGCATTCGAACAGGAAGCTCATGTCAGGCTTTGGTGATGTCCATGTGCCCTATTCCCTACAGGTCATACCAATAAGTAGATTGGATGCTTAGGACAGTAAAGTGGTTGGAAGGGTGAGAAAGAAAGACAGGAAGGCAAATGCAGAATTGCTAGAAAATTTGGAGCACAGCTGCAACCAAACTTATGTTTTGCAAATTACATGCAATTTACTCTTCATTCCCACAAGAATAAATTCTCCACAGGAATTTCTAGTTATAGCAATGTAAGTTGAACTTCAGTTGTAGAATGGAGCATTATCATGTGCATCTCATATATACAAGCCCGTAACTTTCTAAATTAGCATCTGCTTTAACTTGAGGCATGAAATTGCTATGCAAGCCAATTAAGGGTACAAGGTGATAGTAGGAAGTGATGTGACAGTGCACAATTCCCCTACTCAGAAGCAAAAACTTGGAAGCATGAATGTTAAGAAGCACCCTTTGTTAGGGAAATGGGACAACTCCATTTTCTTGTGCAGATCTGACATGACCTAATCTCTCAATAGTTCTGTGCATTTTGAATGCAGCAGCAATAGTAGGCTCAAAAGCCTAGATAAGTATGCACCAGTGAAGACCCATCCTCACTGCCAGCTCCAATTCCAATAAAAAGTGATGCTTAAGCCTTGTCTGAAACTTGCCAACCTGACTTTATTCACTTTGGAATTGCTGACTATCATACTGCATGAATTTAGCCACAAGCCAGGTCCTTTTGTTCATAAAGAGAAAACAGCTTCTGATTTACTGCAGCTCTGTTTAAAATAAGCTAGAGCTTGTCTCACCAGCCCCAGAGGAAAACCTCCTTCAGTATTAGAGAGAGACTGAATGTCCACTGAGAGCTTCATTGACTCTCCTCTAACCACCAAATGCAGAGTTACCTTTAGCTCATAATACTCTTTCAGATGCAAGCTCCTTTTCTCAGAAAGCAAAGCCTCTCAGAATATCAACTGGACTATATCTAGATCACCTGCTTCCTCTTCTTCTTGTGTTATTATTAAAATGTTTTCTTAGTGTTACATAAAGTAGCACATTTCATCATGTAGCCTCTATACCCTCTTGAATGAGAGACTGTGGATATGCTTATTCCTTGTGCGTATAAAGGAGGAGACTCTAGAAGCCTCCTCCTCCACCATGTGAACCACACCCCAGCAAATTGTCCTAAATTTGCAGAGCCACAAAAGACTACCACAACCATCTAATCTAAGTCATGTGTGACATGAGCCATAAAACTACCCTAACTTAATTTCTAATTGAATGACAGCATGCACTTTAGAAAAAGCAGACTTAAAAAAAAAAAAAGAATGTTAACAGAGAATCCTCTGTCCTCTTCACCCACTGTTATCCACCCAGAAAGATTTGATCCTTGGCGTACAAATTCATTCTAACTTGGTACACTGAAACTTCTCGTTAGCTGGAATAAAAGGGTTTTAGTACTTAACCTCCTCTATTTTCCATTTGCTGTGCTACTGCTGACTAGACCTTGCCCCTGTAACAAATTCTATGCAGGTACCGCTATTCATAGGGAAAAAAATAGAGGCTGTAGCTTTGTGCATTCCTGTTATATACTCTGCGATGAAAATATTTCTCTAAATAGTTGCACATTTCACGATTATATGTATATACACACATATATCAAAATCCATGTGTAATCACTGATTATGAGGAAATTAGTATCACTGCAAATTACACTATGTCAATGAAAGTTGCAAAGACACTTATGGAAGCTGAAAGCAGCAAATAAACCATATACCAGCATATCTTGGCAAAATCTTAGATTAAATATAAATTGTACGTAGAAGTTATAATTTAAATGTCAAGTGTAATTAATTTTATTTATAACTAACTGTTAGCTGCTGCTAAAATAACTGTCTACATTTAGCAGATGCCATACATCAGATGCTATTTGAATATCCTATCTTCCCAACCATGAAGAATGTTGTGTTGAAGCATATATAGCAGACTTCTGTCCCTTTTAAAGTAATTTTCTGTCCCTTTTAAAGTAATTAGGTTCAGCAGTGATTTCACTACTGCCATTAGTTCTTCAGGTATCTCTCATTTAAACTCAAAGAGAACAGTGGAATGACAGCTAGTGATCTCCTGTTTAATACCACTTAGCATTTGATCCAAAATCAGTTAAAATCCAGTAAAGTAACTGCTGGGTCATATTTAATTTACTCTGGAATGAGTTACACCACACAGTAAGTAAGTAAGAGTATGGTCTACTCATGTGTCTAGTCTTTAGTTTATGACTGTGGAACTGATTTCAAAGTCAGTCAAGGAAATGCAACCAGCTTAAAAGAATTTCTTTCATACAAGCAAATACTATCATAAGCAGGAAATAGAATAATAATTGGAACAGTAATAAATAGCAAATTTGAGCAGTACATTCAGAGTAACAGATTATAAAAGGTCATAAAAGGTATGAGTCTGAGCAAATATACAACATAGGCCACAGAATTTCACCTAATAATTTCCACAGTTTGATTAATACATAGTGTCTTAATCCTGTAACAAAAATAGCTAAAAATGGGGTTTAGCACACTGAATTTTAACATTTTGTTTCATCCTTCTAATTTAAAACATTTATTAACTGAAAAACTTATCCTAGGATGGAGGCCACATAGGAATTACCTTGTAGGTAGAAGAACAGGACACCTAAGCTCGCAGTGTAATACTTGAAGGAACTTGTTTCATGGGAGTATATACATACCCATACGGAAATAGGAATCTTCATAAACTGAATGGATACTTTACATGTGTAAATATGACCTTAGACACAGTTACCAATTTGCAAATATATTGTATATGCCTAACATGCAAATACTGGTTTCTTACCTTCAGCAGGTGTATACAGTTTTTATGACACCATATGAGTAGTCATCTTCCAAAACTACTGGAAAGCTCTACACAGATTTGATGTCCATGAGAGTAGGTCTAGCTACACGATGTACATGAAATTAGATCCAGCCACATTATGTCCAAATTCATGACTGTATTTCCTTTCCTGGTTTTTCATCTCCAGTGACACTGTTGATGAAGACTTTCACTGAAAAATGTCAGGTCAAAAGAGTTGATTACAATTTTTTGGTAACTGGAAACTTAAGTGAAATTCCAAAATTAAAAAATAAATAATTTCCATTGTTATTTTATCAGCTCTACTAAACAAGTATTCTTTGAAAAGACCAATATATAGGTTTTTGTTACTTATATTACAGCTATATCTAGAAATAGATACCCTATTTGGATTTTACACTCAGATTGTTCTATGAAGCATGAATATCAATTTCTACAATTAATGCAGAATATGAGCCTGCTAAACAATATTCATATTACAGTTATTTTGTTGATTTTTAGAGGACATGTATATCATTTAATTTACGTGGACACCTGTTAGCTATGACACAAATATCCTTTATTTAAATACAAGATTTACTTGGGAGGGTTATATTAAGTCATTGCAACTAATAACTACCAAGTGAGAAATCAGGTTACTGAAATGAATGTAAGTGATATATACCTATAATCCCAACAGTGTGATCAGCTGTTTGTTTAACAGTGTCAGGGTAGCATGAAAAATTGCTCTAGCCTGAAGTGAAAGACAGTCTTCCAAGCATTCAAGGCTGGGATCATCCCACACAGATTACATAATGGGTCTCAGAGGAAGTTCTGTAGGTAGTATGAGTGTATTCACATTTTCCTGTTTGTTCATTCTTATAAAACTTTTCTCCTTTCTCCAGCTCCCATAAAAGCCTCTCTACAAACATCCAAAGGATACCTAAACAGCTGCAAAACTACAAAGATGTTCATCTCTGTGCAAATTTTTGTCCATCAACAAAGTCAGTTACATGAAGCACAAACCTAAGGGCATTCATTAATGAGAATCTTTTTGGAAGTGGCCTGTAAT
This sequence comes from Dromaius novaehollandiae, assembly GCF_036370855.1. Classification (NCBI taxonomy): domain Eukaryota; kingdom Metazoa; phylum Chordata; class Aves; order Casuariiformes; family Dromaiidae; genus Dromaius; species Dromaius novaehollandiae. Next base: position 39,058,696 of record NC_088130.1, on the reverse strand, counting down.
TAACTAAGCAGAGAAAATTATTATGTGTGAAATACTGTCAAATTCCCAAAGGGAAAATGTTTGTCCTTCCTAAATCATTTTTTGTCTTTTATTATGGAAAATATGTAATAAATCCCAGATCAGCTTCTGAAAAAGAGGATTTTTTAACGTCACTTAAAAAATAATACAATTGCTCAAAAGGTCTATAAATGGAGTCTCTCAATACATATAGGCTCAGGAGAGAATCCACACTGGCTTTATGTGCATATTTCAATAAATAAATTATAAGTATAGACAAGCATAAATAGACAGGTCTCTCTCATATTTAAATATATGCAAAAATATAGAATGGAAATTAAAGAACTGTGAATTAAGACTGACAATCTCTAGACTAGTTCATGAATTTTTAGATTTGCCAGTTAATTAAAACATAATACTGACATCTTCAAGTTAGTACTGACCCAAGCCTGTATACATGCCATACGGCACAGCACAGTGCTTTGAGGAAAAAGCAGCACAGCTTTTGGGCAGTGTAGCTGCATTTGACAGTGCTATGTCTGAACTAATAAGCTTGATCTCACAACTGTATTGCTTTTGTTAATATATTTTTGCCAGATACAAGGTGACAGTTATTAAAGGAGTAACAAATTACAGCACACTTCTTTCCACCTCCCCAGCTCTAAATACCTCCCCAGTTCTAAATACACAAACCAGTGAAGTTTTCATTATCTATGTCTATTTTTAAAACACCTACTGCAGGGGGTTCATGTGAAGTGCTAGAACATCAGTCTAAATCTAGCATGTACAACGGGTCTAAGAGTCTAACCACAGTGGCTGTTAAAAGGCAAAATCCTGCCAAGTGGTAAAAAGCTGTTGCATGGCAGTCAATGAATATGTATTTTCTCAGACACATATAGAAATTATAGCAAAGTATTTGGCCACAGGAAAACTTGATGAAATCTGATACACAATTTCATTGTTTTTATCGTACACAACTTCATTTTTGTACTCTCTTATGCCATGTATACTCTTACTGGTATTAGCCTTTACAGATGCACTTTCTCAGCTCTTAGAATTCAAGGGAAAAAAATATTGTCTGCTTTGTTGCCATAACTGTATTTTTAGAAGGTCTGAAAGAACAAAAAGTCAGATAGAGATTTACCAGGCAAAGAGCAGCAGCAAGCAAAGCTTCTGACTCTGTTAGCAAGGCCCAACGTGCAGCCACGAGACTGTGCAATGCCTCCAAACAGACTGCTACTGAATGTTGTTGTTCTTACTTAAAATAGATGTTTTAGAATAATTCATTTCCTGATATACTATATTTTATATCATCCAAGATGAACATTCATTCAGACGAGTATCATATGTTTCCACAGACATGTCAAAAACAACCATTCTAGACCTCAGGAGATAGAAAATAGTCTAAAACTAGAAATATAACAAATAGCCAGTATTTTAAAAATTCAGTGGTAATGTGGAAATAACTAAGGATAAGAACATACACACTGACACAAGTGTATTACACTCAAATGAAAGAATTGAATTTAAAAAAGAAAACAGTAAAATAATTACTCTTTGTTTAAACCAGTAAGCTCTTTACAACATTTAAATTGTATGCCACAGAAATTTTATGTTTTCCAAAGCCAATTCTCAAGAAAACTGTGGCACAAACAGGTTAGAACAAATCTGCCAAGATGTACAAATAAGAAAGGAAAAAAAAATTCACCAATGTTCAAGACTGGGATAGACTGCATAAAGTATGGCCACACTCAGATCAGTGAGTAACAGGATTTGTTGAGAAGGAAAGATTTTGAGCCTCAATGTTCTAACTAATGTAAGATTTCAGACTCAAAGAAATGTTGTGATGAGGCTGAGCATCAAACTGTAATATCAGTTTGTTCCCAAGACAGAAAAAATTTGCTATGTGCACAAAGGGCTCAAAAAAAAAGAGAGAAGGAAAGTACCACACTTTTAACTTACACCATGCAAAGTCAGAGGAAAAGATTTTTTTTCCAGACGCAGGCTGAAGTCAAGTGAGACAAGGGAAAATCTATGCCTCTGTATAATGGTGCTGTTCTACAATTAAAAAGAGAAAGTGAAAAATGAGAAACAACTATAGAAAACCTTTCTAAGCCATTTTACAAGACAGCCAAAAGAAACTAAAAAGAAAGGTATCACGTCCCAATAATTACGTTAATGACAATCCCTATTAATTAGTTCATTAGTTTGTGTGTATATATAAAAATATATATATGTATTTTTTATATATATATTTTTGCATTTTGGATAAAAGACAAGAATAAAGGTACTGACCAAGTAGTATTTTCTTTATGAATTTGAATGCCTCTAAATACATATATTATGACTAAAGATAGAATACTATTTCTATTACAATGAGGATTACATTTTTTTATTTGGGTTTAATTCACCTGAACTGCAGTTTTTATTTTGTAAACACTTATTTGAGAGGACATCATACCATAGGTGAAAAAATTAGTAGTGACAAAGGGCTATGGCAGAGTTTGGAGTTCGACAGAGATCATTTCTCATGTGACAAAGATGTTCTTGAAAACTAATAATAATCTGCAAGTCATTTAACAAAAATACCACTTGAAAACTGTCGAGCTTGTAAAATGGAGGAATTTAAAAACAGGATCACCACTAATCATCCATTCAGAGATTCAATACAAACAAAACTTTCAATGCAAACAAAAGTTCCTAATCCGTACCATGAAAACGGAAGAATCAACAGCAGAGACCTAAAATTAAATATGCAGGCAGCAATTATGGCTGTTCGGTGATTACCTTATGATAACTGTTCTGGGGATGAAGTCAGATTTATCTGATATGAAAGAAAAGAAAATATAAACATGAGGGATGTAAAGAGTTTAAGTTACAAGAAATAAAAATATCAGTATTGAAGTTCTTGCCCTGATTCTGCCCTCCTTTCCACCTCCCCAGCAACACATTTGGCCTGTGATGGAGTTACAGAAGCTACTTAGATAGGAGGAATTAGCCCTGACTCTGTAACTGTCTATTATATAGCTGTGGGAGTACAATGAGAGGAAGAGCTCAAATAGTTGGAGCATTCTGGGTTCCACGTTATGGTGAGCCTATTTTCTTGTCATTCCATCCTGCAACAGAAAGACTGAAAATCCTCCTGTTGCTATTTATTTCTGAAAGTGGATAACACCTTTGGAAAAGTGGAAATAATCTATGCTCAGGTAGAGGACAGAAGCAGAATGCTTCTGAAATAAGGAGTAAAGGTGAAGTTTACATGGTGTTTATATCCGTGATCCACGTAACATCTTCTTTATAAATAACATGACTGAAATACTGGGTTGTTCACTTCATGTGTTTTTTCATACTAATAAGCATTAATGCTAAACAGTTTCAAAATGCTGTAAAAAACCTAATTAATCCTGTGACACATCTGTGAAATAGCTTGCTCTTACTTTACTGATGGAGAAAAGGTAACCTTGTACAAATGACTTGCCCAAGGCTATGCAAATCAGGGACAAATCCAGCCTGAAAACTCATGAGTTCTTAATCATGTATTCAGTCCCTTGGCATATGTCACCACTCTTGTGGTACATATCATATCAGTCCCAAATGCATATGAGTGACGCATACTGTACAAGTAGCCTGTATAAACCAGGGTCTCTGAATAGGGAACACAGTTCAAAGGAGGTCCTCCGTGCCACTGGAATTCACCCAGCATTACATTGCAGGATATGGCTTTGGATCCCACAGTCTTTGCAGTCAGAACTGCATCTATCAAGGACTTCAAGCACCTGTCACTATAAATAAAGTGGCAGTAAACTATGGCTATATCTACACTACTAAGTGCGCCCACAAACATTCCGGTGCTCCAAAGCCAACTGGCATAGAATGACATGCAGCTCCGCAAGGAAACTCTCTTGGGCTCCAAAATCAAGAAGCTGCATACAAACTACCTACTGGGAACAGTCCCCACTGCTGAACAGCTTCTGAAAATTGTCTGGTTGATTGTTTGTAGGTACAGGAGGAAAGGGTCCTATGGACTGGGCTATACGAGATTTAACTGTGTAGACAGCCATACTCCAGCGCTGGGAACGTTCTGTTTCATTTACTAGTACAGACATAGATTGTTTAAGTCCTCCACAGGCAGTATCATGTGATCAGATTTTTTTCCCCATAAATTAAAACAATAAACGAAGAGAGTTTTAAGAGGACATTAACAAATGTGCAACAACGTATTTTTATTAGATACAGAGTCAGTCTGGACCTTTCTACAGATGGGTCAAAGCAACCAAAATACGTTTAAGTTAGAACAACAGAAAATTTGTAAACTATCTGTGCAGTGATATTTCAATATTAGACCAAGGTTAAGGGATACCAGACCCAATAGGCAGCACAGAAATAATCCCGTACACCTTAATTCACAGACTAGCCATCCTGCAAATTATCTCTAGGGCATACACAAATACATTTTTCAGATAATCTAATTTGACATCATCCACAGCAGCTGTAAGCTGTAATGAATGAGTAACTATCCCAGCATCATTTATAGCAGGGTATTCAAAATAAAGATGCATTTGTAAACACACAAGAAGTATTAAGGAAGTGTAGGTTCACTTGTTCGTTCATCTGAATACATTAATGTAAATTAAGCCCCATGAAAGCTTGTGTAATGGAAACCAACCTGTAGGCCTTAACAGAGGAAAGTCTGTTAAGAGGAAACGCAGGTGTGCTTATGTTACCCGGAACGCCGAGTGATGCTGGGACAGACAGCTTTGCCTGCAAAGTGAAAAGAAACTGTGTCAGGGACAGAGATGCAACAATTTAGCTGATCTTACAAGAAGCTAGTTCTCTGTTGGAATCCTTGTTGAATTTAAAGCTTCTTTTCCTAAAACAAATCTCATGAAGGATGGCTGCAGTTTCATTACCCTCTCTTGCAGGGAATTCTTAGCACAGCTGTCCTTCTAGTCCCCACATACCCACACACATGCTGTTGCCCTTCAAGGCACTTAAAAAAGATGGCCTCATAAAGGGAATCTTATAAATATTTACACTGCATTTCTATATTTAGGAGTATCACTTCTTCAAAAGCAACAAGATTGTGCTAAAATAATTTTATTTGAAAATCTGTGAGGAAAAGTAAACAGCAGTAAATAGAAGCCCACAGAGTCAGCTACAAGATTATCTGAAATTACATATATAATACTGAAACATGGTAATGCGGAAATCAAAGTTGTTTGAGACCGCCACTGAAGCTGCAATTTCTTAAACTGAAAAACAGCAGGGTGTAAATGTGTTATAATCCTGTAAACTAAGGACTAGAGCCAGACTCTGCTTTTCATTGACGCTGGCACAAATCCAGCATAATTCCACTGATATTAGTGGTGTAACTAGAAGCAAATTTTGCCTTCAGAAGGCAAGATACGCAATTTCATTTCAGCAGATAAAAAGATGCCGGCTGGAGAGCTGTGAAAGTGGAAGTATTAGTTTTGTTTTAGTGGCCTCAGGAGAAATTCACTTAATAGTTTTGGGCAATGCAAAGCTTTGAAAACCTGAATGTTTAGATGCCTTCTGAGAACTCTTGAGAGACATGCAAGTGTCAACGTGCTACTATTTGTCAGCTCTTTTAATACTGAAAAAAAATCAAAAGATACCTACATGTTATTTTGCCTGGTAACATGTTTGTCACACAATGGAGGTACTTACACATGTAAGAACTGTGTATGGAGGATCACAGAGGTACTTATATATGATGTGAACCTACTGCATTCAAATAAACCCACTGAAGTTAGTACAATTATTAATGACAAGGATAGGCTTGGGTGTGAGAGTTTGTGGGCTTGGTTAATAATAAGAAAAAAAAAGGAGTAAAATTTCAGGAAAGTGCACACTAAATACATTTCCGTAACTATGGAACTGCAACTCTTACAAGGGTATCTTGTAGACTCTAGTATGCATTTTTTATTCCTACTGCTAGAATACCATGTAGTTGTAAGTGTTTGTAATAATTTCCAAGAAATGATCCTTCTTAAAAAAAAAAAAAAAGAAGAAGAAGAAAAAAAAGAGTGGATTTCTCTAAGAAAACCAAACTCAGGGAGCAGCATCGTCATCCTGTGTGAAGACAGTCAGGCCCAGGGGTGTGAATTAACGCTACATCTGTCCGAACCCTTCCGGCTTTTGCAGCTCACCTCCCAGGCAGTGCTGCCAAGCCGCTGGGCGAGTACGGCGACTTCCAGCGCGCTGAGAAACCCTGCACCGCCGCGCCCGGGCACTGCCAGCAGCCCCCCGACCGATCCCGTCAGGGCAACACCGACGAGTTTCGCCTAGAAAGGGGCCCCGCGGCGCACCGCACAGTGAATAAACACCGCGGTAATGCCGGCGGAGGGGCACCCCGGCGCGGCGCACACGACGGCCGCGCAGCGGCACCGGCACCGGCACCGGCACCCGTTCCCTCGCGCCCCCCTGCCCCACCCGCAACGGCCAGTCGCGCGGCCCCGCCCCCCCCGCCGGAGCGCCCGCCCCGCCCCGCGGCGGCGCCCGCCCCGCCCCGCCGCCCCAGAGCGGGGCTCCCGGCCGCCGCCGAGGGCGGCACCTGTCGCCGCCCCGCTCCCGCGGTGCCTGCCCGGCCCTGTCCTCCCCGCAGGCAGTAGCGCGGCACCGAGCAAATCCCCTTTTCCTTTTTTTGTTCCGTTCTGTTCTGTTCTGCCAGCGCCGGGAAGGCCCGCGCCGCGCCCTGCCGTCCCTACGGGCCCGCGTGCGAGCTCGCTGCTCCACGCCCCGGTGCCGCCAGCGGCCCGCGCGGCTGTTCCCGACCTCGACGCCGTAACTCGGGGGAGGAGGGAGGTCCGGCCCGGCCCGGGGAGACCCACCTTGTCCCGCTTTTGCCGGGGCGCTACGCTGCCCTTTTTCGGGGCCGGTGTGTGTGTGTGTGTCTCGGGGGGGGGGGCACCGCTCCCCGCTGCCCTCCCGGCTCCACCCGCCCCGGTACGGAGGGGACAGAGAAGCCCCAGCCCTCGCTCCCGGCCACCTCGTGCCCTGGGAGCGGGGGCCGGGCGCGCGCACGCGCCGCGCGCGCGGGTAGGGGTGGGCGGCGCGCGCAGGCGCGGTGCAGAGCCGCGGGCCCGCCCGCCCGCTCCTTTCTCTGCGCTCGCCCGCTCGCTCACTCCCTCCCGCCCCCGCCCCGGCCCGTTCCCGGCCCGCAGCCGCGCTCGCTCTCGCTCGCTGGCTGGGCGGGGGGCGGGGTGAGAGCGTGGGGCCGCGTCCCCGCGGGAGCCGCTCCCCTCGCGGCCGCAGCGCGATGAGGCAGCCGCGCCGGGGCCCTGCGGAGCTGCCCTGAGCGCCCAGCCCCCGCCCAGCCGGGTATTGTTCGGCGCCCGTCGCCGCCGGGGAAGTTCTCCGCGCGTCCCGGCTCCGCTCCCGCCGGGGCGGGGCGCGTTGCGGCGCGGCCGGCGGGGGGGGGTCCCGGCCTCTTCGTCGCCTCCTCCCCGACGTGTGGCGGCCGCGGGGGGAGGAGGGGGCGAGGCTCAACATGATGGCGGCCGAGCCTGGGGGTGAGGAGAGCGGCTCGGCCGCCTCCGGCGGGACGGCGGGAGCCGGCGGCGGCAGAGCGGAGCCGGGGCACTACTCCGCCCTGTGCCGCGGCAGGGCGCCGGCGCCGCAGGGCTGCTTCCCGGCGGGCTCCGGCGGCGGCAGCCCGGGCGCCGGCCCCCCGGGCGGCCCGGCTTTGTGCTCGGCGCTGGGGCTCCTGGCGCTCGGCTCGGGCCCTGCCCCGCCGGCGTGCGGCGGCGGCGCCCTGGCCGCAGCCGGCCCGGGCCAGGGGCCGGAGGCGGCCCGGGGGGCGCCGCCGCCAGAGCCCGGCTCCACCGTCTTCCCCCCGCTGCCGCCGCCGCCGCAGCCGCCCCCCGTGGCCGGGGGGCTGGGGACCGTGGACGAAGGCGACTCGCTGGACGGGCCGGAGTACGAGGAGGAGGAGGTGGCCATCCCGCTCAACGCGCCCCCCACGAACCAGTGAGTAGCAGCGCGCCGCCACGCCCGGCCCGGCCCGGCCGCCGGGGCCCGCCGGGAGGAGCGCGGGGTCCGCGCCCCGCTGCCGCCGGGGGCCGGGGCGGCGGTGACAGGAGGCGGGGTGCTTGGAGGGGGGTGCTCTGACCCCAGCGAGGGTCGGCTCCTGGCTTAGGGGGAAAAAAAATTAAAAACGGCCCTGCGATGTAGCTGAGTTAGCTTTTGCAAGTTTCGATGCTAACAACACTGCGAACTGCCAGAAAGAGTGAGGTTTTCCTGACTACGACTGAACTACCTGTTGGGGAGACTCTCTCAGTTTCTAGTAGCACAGTAATCTTTCTCGGAAGAGTAGTAAACATTCATTTTAAAACCTAAACCAAATAAAGGGTTATCCATTGCTTTTTTAAAAAACCCTATACTGAGTAGTTTTTATATTGCTTTTTTATTAAGAAAAACGAACCATGTTTAGCTTTCCCACTTCAGATACAAACATAAGTAATATAACATGCATTTTTTTATTCAAGCAGTCTTGAGACATGAATGTAAAGTGGACATAACTATTTCTATATGTTAAAGTATTAGTGGAGAGGCTTTTCTTCTAAATAATGCCTAACTTTTGCTGCTTTGCTGCTCAATTGGCTTTAAAGAAAGTTATTTTTAATTAGGCTATGTTTGGAGAGAAGAGGTAGTTGGGAAAAAAAAAGAACTGTAAATCTTCAGTAAGATTTTATACTTATCCTTCTATTCGACTAATCGGGATTCCTCCAGTGCTGGTAATACCTCGCACTAGAGGCAGAGCAATTCTGTGTTTATATTTTGTGAAATATAAGATCAGATAATGTTATATGGAGTTCATGTAATTAGTGAGTACTCTAAACACAACCTTTGGATTTAACAATGAACTAACTGTAGGAAGTCTGCAGGTTTACATGAAGCAGTTGCAAGGATTGTATTAGAACAGAAAATAGCCCTCAAGCAGGTACCTTATTCTCCCCAAACTGAAATTGTTTCAAAGACTTAAGTTGCTTATGTTGGTATCTACAAATGTATTATTCCTGAAGTTATAGTAAGCATAGTGGATAACTTAGGGTTTCAAGATTCAGGATTGCAGATGTATCCAAGGCATAAGGTCAGAAAGTTCATCTGAAAACCGCTCTGAATTTGGGTTCATTTTTACGTGTTCTCATACCTGAAATAATGCAAACATTAACTCTGATGTCTGATTTGTTTCCAGTAATTCAGGGGCCACTGCAGTTGTATGGAGTTGTATGTATAAACTGTAATATTCTTTTTTTAATTAATCTCTCTCACCTTGACAGACTTTCTAGAAATCATTTCCTCGTTTAATTTCTTGACTTTTTATGGAAGTTTGTAAAGATTGAGACCTTGTTTTGTGAAGACAGCGTTTGAATAGTCTTGAACTTCTACGTTTCCCTGAGGAGCTAGAAATATAATTAGGCAGTTTAGACAAAGGATGAGGAGGGACATAGAAGCACAGAAAAGTGAAGTTACTTCTTCAATATTGCTTATCAAGTGAGACACAGAATTCTGGTCTTCTGGTTTTCTCTCTGGAAGTTCAGACTGCTCTTTCTGTTAGAACTGGTTATGATGTTTCTCCAAGGGTAAGTAATTTTTTTTTCCTGAAAATATTTTTAGAAAGTGGGGTAGTTATTTGGAGTAATTATTTATGAACAATTACATATTTGATAGCAAATAAGCTTTACCACTTCTACAAATCTAAGCAGATTTTTCTGTCAAAATATTGTAACTCATATCCTAACGTGATTTTTAATTTTCACAAGAGAGGATATAAAAGTTCTGACAAAAAGTACATCATCAGGGGAAGACTTCAAAGGTCCTGATTTCTTTGTATTGGTCAGTAAGGTTACTCACATTATTAAAAGGGATGTTGAAGTCCTTGCAGGACCAGGGCATAACTGTGTAGTTGAGAATCTTGAAGATTCTTTATATAAAAACATCCAAGTAATCAAATTTATTAGAAAAATTGGTTTAGCAACTTATACCTCTGTCTACTTCAAAGTGTTTTCTTCTTTGTAAATTTTTCCTTTTTTCGTGACTGTTCCACAGAAATGGTAGGCTGACCGATTTAAAAATAATCAGAAAGCTTTTTTGTCTTTCATGTGTCTGTTTTATACAAAATCAGTTTTTACCGTTCTTGGTTAAGTGATTTAAATTGGCCATATGTTGATAGTAAATTGTATCCTTTCAGTCCTGCTGTTTTATTTTGGAAGGGTCCTTTCTTTATAGTCATACCATCTGCTCTTGTGGCATTGAACTGTTGATTTATTACCAAAACAAAGAGCAATATTATCTATCATCTTAAAATTATAAGGAAAAGTCCAGTGTGAGTCTCTAAGAACAGTTATTGAATTTGTAATTTAAACCTAGCTTAAATTTCTCTGGTTGAATGTAATTACAAAACTGCTATTCCATTTGTTTAAATATGACTGGCAGCTCCACCCTTTCCCACTTCCTCCTAATTCATTCAGTTTTTATAGGAAGCACACATGGTGTGCTTGATGGATAATTCTACGGTTCTGTCAAATGGTTCTTTCTTTGTCTTACTTGTTTATCATGTACGGCTCTTCGCTCCTGGCTCTGCTTTATGTGATAAAGACATATGGATAAAAATGAAAAGACATTATTTCTTATATAACTACTCACTAGGGCTTTTTTGCCTTCCCTTGGACAAGAATCACATTTCAAGACTTACTGAATTTGTGGTTACTGACTCCAAACAAAACTATCTGATAAAAGATGCTGAACTATCTGATAAAAGATGCTGTTAGTGTTTTCTAGTTCATATTCTTTATCACTTTTCCATTTCCTAACTCACACTTTGCAAATATTAAAAAAAGAGAAAATGAAGTCTAAAACCTGAGTGAATTCCTAGGTTGCAAGCTGTAGGCAATAAATTCTCATAGACCAAGCTTTTTGTATAAATGAGTTTTTAAATACCGTATAGCTGGCATAATAATTTTCCCAGTAACTAACCTGAAGACATGGGAAGTGAAGCAGATGCAAGTTCTGCACTTCCCATCAGGATGCTGTAAATATAGTTTGTTCAGAGTCAGGATGTGTTGGTCTTCGTTAGCAACCACCTAATATACTTAATTTCCTCTTCTCTTTTCCAAGTACCTAAGGAAGAGGAGAATGTATCTTCTCTTAGTATGTTTTCTTTAATTTTCTATGAGTGGGAGGAGATTGTCAGTATTTAACAGATTCCCTTTAGTCAAAAAAATCAAAATCCCGAAGTAGGATTGATTTCTGTCTTCCCTGATTCTGTGTGAAACTGTCTTAAGGCTTGTCTCTTGTGTGTGGTGTTTTTGGTGTTTTTTTTTTTTTTTCCAGGAGTGTATAACTAGCATGTTTATGCTGTAGCTTAATGTTGTGTGGGAGGCATAGGATGTTAGGGGATGGAGTGGGCAATTCTGTGTTTGTTTTGGTCTTTTTTTCCTCTTCTGACCATTCTGCCCCACCTGCAAAGCTCACTGAAAAGGGCTGATGGCAGTCCAAAACGGTATTATGGAAATGTCTTCAACATTAGTGAATGAATGCTACTTAATTTAGTAGTAAACCAATGATGTGTGGAATAGCATAGCTATTTATGTACTTAACTAAAAATCTTAAACTGACAAGGTTATTGCAGATCTTAGTCTTGCAATAAGATGGCAGAAGCTGTTCTGGTACATTACAATGAAATTCACATTTTTCATATAGTGTTCTTTAAGCAGTGATTATCAGTTTGAAATGGTAATCAGTCAAAATTGAAAGCTATCAACCTTACAGAATGAAACAGGTTGTCAAAATACTGTCTTGTTAAAACAAAATCTTACCCAAAGCAGGTGTATTCGTACTGCCACTCATGGTATCTGTTGAGGCAACATACTAGTGAGAAAAAGAGCTGAAGATGGAGAGCAGGGTAGAGAAACATTAAATAAAGGTGGCTTGAGTGAATGTGGAATACTCTTTCTCTCTGAATGCAGTGTGAAGTTCTTGTTTCTTCAGATGCATTTGTCAGAGATAGCAAGTCTGGAGTTCAACAGCAGCTGTTTCTTTCAGAAGCCAGAATGAAAAGGATTTTTTTTTCCTGGAAGTGTGTATTTTTACAGTAATTGTTGAAGCTTGTACTCAGTACTGATGAATAAATGTGTTGCACTGAATATTGAGGATTGCCATGTTTTTCTGGATTCTGTATAAGCAATAATAACAAAATGTGATGTAATATGGTTTTTAGTGTGAAGTTCTCTTCTGTTTGGCAGTTAATGTGGTTAGCAGGTAAACTTTTTAGATAATTTCTTTGCCAGTGGCTTGTTTAAGTGTGGAGGGAAGATGAAGGGAAGCACCTTATTTTTTTGAAGGTGATGGTTGGTGTATTGATTTGTCTGGATTTTATAATTTGTGTACTTACAAAATAGTTGTTTATAAATCTATTCTTGGTTCTTGTGGTTAGGAGCAGCAGAACAAAATTGTATGTGACACTATATAGGAAGTGAAGGAGTAAGTAGACCGAACATGCTAGGTACATGTATTAATGGAACTTTCAGATTAAGAAAAACAAAAGTAGAACAGCATTTGATGCTGGGATAAGTTTGAAGAGGAATTTACAATGTTTTAGTCAGTACTTCTAATTAACAGAGGCTCTTGACCTCTACTTTATCAAGTTTTTATTTCATATTGTATCTTATCTCCCAGAACGTTCATCTGGGGCTTAGGCACTTCATCGATTGGCCCGTTCTATTGAGAAGCATAATATCATGCTGTATTTATTCATGTTTTGTTTGATGGCTGGAGTGTGGGGAGGAACACTAGTTTTCCCATTAGGTGGCATGGGTGTCTTCAGTGTAGGAGCCCATCTGTTCATTCAGCCATGAATTCTTATGATTCCTGCAGTAGTTTTCCAGTTTCCCCTGTTTCTTCGTTTCTTCTTTAAAAAAGATATCTTGATAGCTATCTCACTGGTGGGCACAACAAGAGGAAGGAGAAGGTATCTTGTCTTAACGTTGCCATTGTGTTGTCTGGAAGCATTGCAACAGAACAGAATCCTGTATTTTTCTGTGTTCCTCTAGAATGTGGTCAGCACCAATAAAATGTTACCAGTGCTTGACAGGTTCCCTCTACTGTTCTGTGTATTTGCAGGCAGTCTTAACAAATCTTTCCTATTTTTATGCAAAACATCTGCTCTATCAGTCTGGAACAGAAGAACGTTTCTGTTCTTGCTTGTATCTGTCTATAAATTCTGTTTTGTATATTTATAAATATACTGTTTATAGTTGAGAATCATTATTAGGGAGCCTATTTACTGAAACATATCACTTGAAGTAGTCTGGAGCAGTAGCTAATAGCAAGGGCTTTAAAAGGAAGTGCAAGAAACTCTGGGGTAGGTAAATAGAGTATTTAATTTTTTTCCCTTCCAAATTTTCTGCTATAAAGGCTCAAGAATTTGCCTTTTTTCTTTCTAAGGTAGCTAACAGTGCTACTTAAATATTTCATCATTTTGTAATGTGTACTGTGGGGTTTTTTTTAGCATTATCTTTCTATTAGAATTATTAATGTATACAAACTGATGTTTCTAAATAAGCCTGTAAGCTTCTGGTAGCATCTGAGGGAAGGAGTGTCTAGATTTCCAGGACACTTGGTGTGCTCAGTTCTGATAGGTAAGGAGTTTGTTTTTTGTGGTGATCAGGTTCTAAGAAATTCATTCTCATCTTAATCTTAAATTTTCAATGTTTTCAGCAGCTTCTGGTGAGCTTTCTCACATAGAATCAAATCTTTTGGTTATGGGTTCTTTCTTTCTTTTATCTCAGTATAAAGTTTCCCCATGTTGGAGTGTCTTTATTAATACCGAGATCTTCTAGCTATATGTAATTGTGTTTAAAGAAACTGAGGATGCAACCACATGCATACTTAACGTCTTAGTTCGCTGTTAAGGAATCCTGTCACTGTCTCACCAGGGGTGGGTATATGATTTTCTCTTGTTCGTAGCTGCTTACAGACACTTGGACAAGGGCTTCTTTTATGAACTTGCCATTGCAGAGTACATTGCTTTCTTTTCTGGAGTAGTTTGCAGAAGCCATGAGGTTAATGGTGCATCTAGATTTAGCCAACATTTGGTAATCAGCTCAGGAGTCATATGGTGATTTTGTGTAGATTTGTGTAAGCGTTTTTTCTGAAAAGTTTGGTCTCTAGTTTTGTGGGTGGTTATTTTAAGTCCACCTATTTTCTGTAAATAATGCGTATTTATATAAATGTTCACCCTCTGCATTACACACACAAAAGGATATTCTGTCTGTAGCTTACTCAGGATTTGTAAGGTTGTTTCATAGATGAGTTTTATATATAGAAAAATTTGGTAAAATTTAAGAGGAACAATAAATCAATTCTTTTTCCATCTCTCCATCAGTTAGTAAATAACATTGGAGATTTGCAAGATGCAAGCTTGAATATGGGCATAGTCTACAAGGTTAAGGAATGGATTGTGTTATTTTGTTCAAACCATAGCCAAATTCAAATTTCTACATCTTTTTGTTTGTTTTCTTTCTCTTACAAAGATATATGTATTTTTGGAGCATTTGTGGAAAATTTTTTGTTGTTTTTTCTACTCCTTGGCAATCTCAAGAAATGTCTTTATTATAGAGGTTTTGTTTGATACATTCTGGTTCTGACGGATAATCACCTGCTTCCGTATTCAAGTTTAGAAATAGTTCTTATATATATACAATTAATAGAATTGTTAGGTTGCAAGTGGTTCAAAGCAAGCATTATGAGTTGGATAGGTTACAGGTTTCTTTTACTCAGTGTGTATAATGCATTGTACTCCATGGGTCTCCCCCCTCACCCCCCGCCCCCCATGGATTCTATTGTCTGTGGGAAGCATTGGGCATCTATCAATTTAGGCATTATTGCTGTCTTTGATTTTAGTGTTTAAATCTCAAGCTTCCCAGGTTTTCTCATTAGAGCAGCTCTACTCCACTGTTGAGAAGCACTTCACTAGTGAGGCACTCCGGTGTGAAAGGTGAGGTGAGAGTGGAGCACATGATAAAAACCTGTGCATGATTAGTTTGAGCTCTAATCCAGAGCTGTGCTGCTGATGGGGAGGTAAAAGCAGAGATTGATATGGAGTGAGGTTCAGTCCTGGAGAGGCAGAGACTTCCTATTTCAGATTTCAGTCCCTTGAATGAGCATGTTGGTTCTGATGAGCAAAGCTGACCTAGTGGGTAAAACAGTAAAAGGATAAGGAGAGAGTCCAAGAAGGCTGGAAGTAGGAGAGGATGAGGTACAAAGAGGAAGAAGAAAGTTATGGAGCCACTGGTACTTCTAATGAAATTAATGGCAGACAAGGTGAATAACATTTTAGAAATTCCTTAACTATTGCCAAAGAAAATCTGCTGATTTGCACAACAGTATTAACATTGTTTCCTTAGGAGCATTACTCCTAGTTTAAACAGATAAAGGCATATCTTTGACCTGAGGACACAAGAATGAAACATGTAAGAATGGGATGCTTCTTGATGAAAACTTTAATGAGTTCCAGAATTCATTTCCTAAGCTGAGCTTTCAGTAAGAAAATGTGAGCTGTTTTGAGAGCTATTTTTCAGCCTATTTAGCTCTACTTTGTCTATTTATTGATGTTTTTTAAAAAATGAGGAGATAGCAATCAGTGTTCTTTTTTTTAGCAAATATATATCACATAGGATTGGAAGAAATCTTCTGAGTCACTAAGTTTGGTATTGTCCTGTGGCACACCTCTACATCTGCTTTAATGCTTATTATGCTGTTTGTCCTTAGAACTGTTGAAGCTCTTAGAATCTTGCTTTCTTTAATAAAAATTGTTTAAGTGTATTGCCTTTTGAATGTACACTAATCTCACCTTTCCATCCTTGTTTGGTCCTTTTATTAAGATTTATTTTTTTGGTTGTTCAAGTTCACAGCTGGTGTATGTTCTGCTGGCAATGTTTTAATGGCTTCTTTTGGTAGTGCATGCAGCTCCCACAGTTAATGGCTTGGCATAGCTGGGATACCAAGGAATGCCTATATGAATGACTTTCCATTTTAGTTGGCTCATTCCTAATTTGTTTTTCTTCATACTGTTTCTATTGTATTTAAAACGGGTAACTGAGAAAAGCAGGCTTATTCTTCATTAGGCTTACATTTGCTGTGTATGCTTACTTAGATGCTTAGGGTTCCAAAAAAATTAAGAAAAAAAAATCCCAAGAGAGTATGAAACACTTAATTTCATGCTTACCACACAAAGGATGCTTACTCGGCCTTTTTGGTCCCTTTCCCCCTCTTTAGTTTTGAGTTAGTCTGAACTCTCTTGCTTCATTATCTTATACATGCATCCAGTGTAGAAGTTAGAATGTGTTTGCAGAGCTTTTTCTGGCAGGAGTTTCTTTGTGATGTGGAGAACTGCAAATACCTGGTCAACTGATAACTACTGAATGGTGACTAACAAGATGGAGGAAGGCAATGAATTCAGTTAAGCCCAAGTGAAACTTACTTTAATTTATTTCTTACAAATAATATGCATAAAGGAAGTAGTGCCATCTTACACAGTATCTGCATAAATCTAATAAGATGGGGAACAAGGTGTTAAAAGGCATAATTTGGATAAGACTTGGTAAAAACTAAGAATGTAGTTAACATTTTAGGTTGAGAGAAACTAGAAAGGCTAAAATGAAACTTGAAGAGTGATATGAGCATCAAGTCTTTTGCCGTTTATCAGAAAGTGAAGTCTTGAGAGGAGATTGTGGGTGTTAAGAGTAAAAAGAAATGAAGATACAGGATTTTTTTTCTCCCCTGTCTTCATGAAGCTGTACTTGAGATTTCTGCATGTCATTTGGAATTTAAAGCTTTCCTAGTTTAAGGTAATTATATCTTTGTTCCCTTTTGCTTCTAATGGGAGTAGAGCTCACGTAGCCTCAAGAAATATTAATAATCTGTACTGTGTGAAAGGTGTAAAAGTGGTAATTGAATTGCTAGGTAGGGCGCTCTGACCATGTCTCCTGGAAGCTCTCCATTCTTCTGTTGAGTTTCACTGAAGCAGCCACACATGGCTAAGGAGAAGAGCTTTGAGTGAAATGAATATGGCATTTGATGATGGATTTTTTTTTTTCTGTGCACTATAATTTATTTCTGGGAACGGGGAGGTCTGCAAACTGTTATCAACATTTCTAAGTTGCTGGAAAACATTTTTCTTCCCCTCCTTTGCCTTTTCTTTCATCTTTCCTCCCTGGCCTATCGTATTCCTAAGTTAAAACTGCAGCATACTGTAAAAAGCAAAATCCTTTAGTGGAACAATGAATCTTCCTAGTATTTGCTTTTCCGATGTGTAAAAAGGAAATATGTAAATAAAAATTTGGTTGAACCACTTGATATGACACACAGTCGCTGCTGCCTCCTTCCAGATGGTAAATCCAGTATTTGCTACCTCTTTGGGAACAGCCTGTGCATCTCATGAACCTCCTGGTGCTTCCAGGTTGGGACCAAGTGTCCTGTATTCATACCATGAGCTTGCTTGCAGTGTAATTGCATTCCTGCTCACAGTAGAAAGTGTGCTGACTGGGCCTACTGAGGCTGGCGCAACTGGTTCTCTGGTACCCACCTTCAGTGGAGCAGTGGAAAACTAAGGAGCTCTTGTTTGCAGGCTAGAGATAACAGCTTGAACTGCTGTGCAGCTCCTTTCACAAGGTTTGTGACCTGGCTTATGGCTTTCAGCCACAGAAGTGGCTGAAGTGTCAGGAAGGTTCTCCTGTGCAGCTGTGTGTTGCTGGTGTATATATCGCAATACACAGAGTCAGAATTGTTTATGATGTTGTAGTTGTGTCTGCATTCTGTTTGTTTACTGCAATTAAGGTTGTGATACATAGGGTTGGAGTTTTGAATATACTGCTTTTGATTTAAACCGAGAGATGGAAGTATTTTCTTGCAGAGCATTGGATTGGCTTGTGAAGCATGGAAGTCTATTGTTGATATTCTCTTAGAATTAAAGTGCAATGTCGGTTACTAATTAGTTACAACAATGGTTAAACAGACGGTCATGAAAACAGCTACCTAAATTATGATCTGTAATTATAAGATATTTTATAGGTGGATTGCTTCTGTTGGAAGAGTACCTGCGTTTTCTCTTTCAATGCATCTGATAATGACTTTTAATGTTAGAGTACTAGCTGTGTGATTCACAGTATTATTTAGTTATGCTTGCTCAAAACACTGAAAATAGTGGATTATCATCACTTAAATTTGCAAAGTTAATGTTGGAAATACAAAAGTGTTCCTAACTAGGACTATGCAAGAAAACACAGGTAACTAACTAGAAATGGTAGGGATCTTGTTTCTGGCAATCATGAAGGGTATAAATCCAAGTGGTAGTGTGTTACTCTATTTTGAATGCATACAGTTCATAAGAGTCACAGCAAGAGAGGCAACTTTATATTTAAGAATGGCCAGGCAGGTTTTTTTTATTTGGTATCTTCCTGGGGAAACCTTAATTCTTTTCATAAGACTAGTACTGTAGGTAGGACTGCATTTTACATCTCTTCAGAAACTATTTGATGCAAGTCAAGAGGTCTCATTAAGCATTATTGCTAACTGAATGCATTAAAATTAGAGCTGTTCTGTCTGCCCAAGAGTAAAGTTGTTGATCTATAAAATTCTAAATAAGGTAGAGCCTTCCAAGAGGGGGAGAAATGTGGTTTGCTGTTATGGATTTTTGCAGAAACACCTGAACTTGTTGAACACCTGAACTACTTGGTTGGAAGTTAATCGGAACATCTGGAATTTACACTCTCTCAAAACTTCTGATAGCCTGGCCTTTAGAGTGTTCTTCACTTTTTATTGTCTTGATGTGGAAATTATGGTGAGTAGGGATGGCTCTGGAGACTGCTCTGTAGTTCAGTCATTTCCAGTTTACTTTCTTTGGATAGCATGGAGTATTTGATGGATTTTTCTTCATAACTGATAATACAGGATAGGCGGTCTTAAAATCTTTCAGTTATATGAATTTGCTCACTATATTAGTTGGTATTCAAAGAAAAAATCATTTATGGATGTATTTCAAAGCCAAGGAAAACCCCTTTTGTTAAAGAACTACTACTTAATGGAATTATTTTTAAAAGAGTAGATAATGCCAGTTCTTAATTGATCACTTGATATCCTTAAAGCAGATTGAGAGCTGTAATTTTGTAAAATATTCTTTACTATTTACAATCAAACTACTTGAAGATAATGATGGAAATTAGCTCAGTGCATTGTTATATGATACTGAAAACAGGTAATAGCTGGATGATACAGAAGATGTGCAGTTTTAAAAATAGAATCTTTCAATGCTGTTGTCCTGTATATTGCTTGAATAGAGCAATTCTGTCTAGTGATGAGACTACTCTGTGGAAAAATGCAGTTATTTCCCGAAAAGTATTTTGCTTACTCTAATGATATTTTAAAGGCTTGTACTTCAGTGTGTATCCTGTTTTCTAAAGATGTGTGCTATCTACAGAGGCTTCCTGAGGATATCACTTGAGCTGTTTTCTGTTCTCAATGCTGAATACTGACTCTGCTCCACTGTCATTTTTATCTTAGTTTCCTATCAGTTGGTAGTTAAATTCAATGTTAACACTTATTTTTGTAGCTAGTGGGATAGAGTATCTTATGTATTACAGTAATACATTGTATTTTAGTTTGCTATGTATTTTCTAGCAGTTGTTAGTATTTGAAATACGTGCTCAGTGACATTGAATTTTATTGGTCTTATAAGCTAACTAGATATTTTTATTTCAGAAAACAAACTTTTCCTGAAATAAAGGGACAAATGTATTTTTTAAGCCTACTTTACTGAGCAATAAAAATCTTCTCTTATGCTTGATATAAAGCTATTAAGTGGGAGAAAATAAATACAGCCTGCTCAGCATTAGAGGAAGTAATCTACAATATGTGGGATATCCCTCCCTGCCAGTAACAGGCATACTGGTATTTTTTTTTTTGTTTAGAAGAACTTCTTGTCTTCAAACTTGAGCACCGAAGTGTGCGGTATATTGCTGACCATTGTCCTAAGAAATACTGGTCCCTTACAGAAAAACTGAAGGTTTTATTTGCAAGTAATCCTGCCTTTTTGTTTTCCTAGTATAATTTTTTCAGTTATTTGCATCCTTATTAACATTCCCACCATGCCCATTTTGAAAGCATGCCTTTCAGTTTGGCATTGTAACCTAGTGTGTGTCTCAATAGAGTTAAGATTATTTTTCTCAAGTGGGTGATGATTGGAACAGCTAAAAGCTTGGTGATACTATTGTTTAAAATAGGCTTCGTGTAATGTTGGTGTCAAAGAATTTCTTGATCAAGAAATTCTCAAGTCTAGGGGGATTTGGTTAGTTTGTGAAAGTCAGTCTATCCAGAATAGCAAATAACCCAGTTACGACACTTACTTCAAATGAACAAACCCTGGTTGTAAGCCATACTGTGTCTACACATTCATCCCAGATACTTTAGAACAGATAGGTTCTTGATTTTTGTTGCTTTTTTTGTTTGTTTGTTTCATTTCCCATAGGACTCTCCTGACAAGGGTAGTGTGATCCACTTTTTTGGAGAACATATTTAAACTACAGGTTTCTGTCAGCAAAGCTCTATCCTGGAATGTGATGAGACATTTTTAATATTGCTTTCTCTGCAAGAGCCTCAAGTACTGTATAGTTGTGCAGACAAAACAGCACTTTTACTAATTTAACTTGTTAGATCAGGATGAGGAGGAGAAGCAAAAGAGAGCTACACTAGCAAGAGGTACCACTTTGCTATTGTAAAAAACTTATACGTAGATGCTACTTCTGCTGGTGTATGTGATCTGGTGTATGTGATGTATATCTGTATAATCTCTCTGATTTTCATTCTGATAGAATCGTTCAAAACAAACTTTCACTTCCATTTCATAGAGAAAAGAATGGTTTTTGGCATGATTTTATCAACAGCCCAGCCGTTCAGTTTTTGAACTGCGATCTTTGTAATTTTTTTAGTTTTCTTGGTTAGATTTATCTAAAAGGTCACTTTCTCTTCGAAAATGCATATTTGACTCTTGCAAGACATACATGAACTAGTAGAATAAATTAATTAATAATCTGAAATAGTCAGTGATTTCTGTAGCATGAAACAGTGGCTGTATGAAAGTTGGTATTTTCCAGAGTGTGGAAATAAAAGGTTGAATGTGCATCTAAACATAATAGATGGGTGCAAGGATGATGAATTATTACAGCATGCAGCTCCAGAGTTTGCTGTGGCTTTGTGAAGGGTGTATCTGTTTTCCCCTTTAACAGGTGGTGAGAACAACAGTTGGCTTTGTATTTCTATTGCTCCCTCCACTGCTGTTTTTTCTTTTAAACCTCGTATTTGACAGTTTGGGGTAGAAAGAGATCTGACTAAGGCCTTGTAAATAAAAGAAAACAGATACGGGTGAGGAATGGTTGAATGATGCTCTCATCATTCATTGTTTAAGCTTTCCCTTTCAGACTGAAGCATTCTTTTGTCATATTTTGCAGTCAGTGATTTGCCATGCGTCTGTGCTTGGTTTTAATTGAGAGGCTATGCATTGTGATTGGGAAAGACTGTTTTGGGGCTGGACTGTGGTCTGGGGGCTGCTGTCATCTTGATTAGATGCAGGCTTTCTACTGTGATATCTGTGTTTGTCAGTTGAGAAACAGGTTATTACAATTCACTTCACAATTCATGCTTTAGGAAAATCCAGCCTGAACTGAAGATTGAATAGGCTTAAAACAGTCTTTGAGTTAGATCAGTCACCTCTGGTTGTGTTAAATAAGTGAATTGGGGAGGAGAGAAAAGCTGGTCGTGTAGAGCCTTTCCGCCTTGCGATGGTTCAAAGGGCTTTCGTCTACTGTGAATTATTTGGGGAAGCGGGTTATCTGAAAACCTGTGCACTCCTAAGTGCTGTTCATTGGAAAAAAGTAACTTGAGAGAGGTTGCACATGCAAATATATGAAAATTTTATTTGAAATGTTTTGAATACATCAGTTTTAACTGAAAGCTTTCGTTAGTTTCACAGCTTGTTCACCTATTTTATGTATAAATTTTTATTTTTTCAGGTGGTATCATGGAAAACTTGATAGAACAATTGCAGAAGAACGTCTTCGGCAAGCAGGAAAACCTGGTAGTTACCTTATTCGAGAGAGTGATCGGAGACCAGGTTCATTTGTGCTTTCGTTCCTTAGTAAAGCAAATGTCAATCATTTTAGGTGAGAATTAAATGTTTTCTTTTAAACTATTGTAATCTGTTTATGGTTTTAGAACTCAGTATACCACAGAAAATCATTAAAATTGAGTATTTTTGACCATTTTTTGTTCATGTATGGTGTAGCTCTTGGGTTTAATTGTTTTTAAAGCATGCTACTTAAAAATCACTTTATATGCTAAAGAACAAAAATGTGAGGAAACCAACAACATCAGAATAGAGAAGCTTGTCTTCAGCTGTTGTGAACAGAATTACAGTAACATGTAGGTTTCTTATTAGTCATCTGAGGAGATTGTTTTGAGTCTTTCCCTCAGTCACTGCAGCCCGCAGGACACACTTGAATGGCACAGTTCTAACAAATCTGGGTGCTCTCCTTTACTTCAAGAAAGAAATAACAAGGAGAAACAAAGAGGTTATGTATTTAATAATCCGAGGGTTTGCTGGAAACAGCTTTTGGTATGTGTTAGAATTAGTTGCTCTAAATACAAATAGCCCTTTATCCAAAATTGTAACTAGGATTACTTTACCATTAGCAACTTAAATATATTGATAAATTTATTTATTGCCTTTAGCATAAGTAGGATGTATTCTGGAAAGAGCTTGAATGTTAGTCAGCAAGTAATGTGCTACAGTGTAATGCTGATCTTCACAAAATAGGAAGACCAGTGCCTCTTCAGCTGTAGAAAAAAAACCTTTGTCAGGTATCTAGATAGCAAGAAACTAATGCAAATTTGTCACCTTCTGAAAGTGTAATTAACCAGGATACCAGTGTCTGTACCAGATGTGCACTGAAATGGTTTCGTTTGCATTATAAATGTTGTAGGGAGTTCTTGAATGCCTATGCCATTTAATGCATTGTGGTTCAGAGATCCTGATTTTGCATTGACATGAGCTTGTAGTTCTCAGTGCAGACAAAGTGGTACAGAAAAAGTATACTCATGCTTGCAGCATACTGTGTTTGAGCTAATAATCCTAGCTTCTCAGCCCTGCTGATTCTTGTTTGGGATCTGGTTACTGCGTAGCAAGCAGCTTTTAACTGTTTTTTACAGTCTGATTATGAATTCTGCTGATTGTGACCAACAGCACGAGCTTGAATATTGGTTCATGCCCACCATAGTATAGTTTTTATCTCAGATAGGATGTAGTCTAATAATTTCCTGTTCCTCAAGGAAAGGAGTCCATACTAGATTTTTGAATCTTAAAGAATCTTTCATTCTTAGATCCATAAAGTACATGCAGCGGTAACTGTATCCAAAGGAAATTAACTTATTGGTTGATACTGTTCTTCAGAGATGAGACATGCCTGTGATTTCATTTATTGACTGCAGAGCCCAAGGGTTTTTTCTTTGTTATTAGAAAGGTAAGTGCTACATTCAAGAACACTGTCAACCTCAAGAGTGGCAATTTTAAAATTATTTCAAGCAAATACAGGGATGGACAACTGTATCCTACAGAGTGGAAGTGCCACTTCCACCAAAACTTGATCTTTGACAATTGCAGCCTTCCAGAAATGGGTGAAACTTCCTTTGCTAAACAATCTCCCTGATACTTTGTTTCCTAAAAGTGATATTTCTCAGATCAAACTTCCTTTACTGTATTTCTGTGCAGCTAAAATCCCAGCATTTGAGGTGAAAGTCTATAATTTTGTTAAATGTAGATGTTCTGCTTTAAAAACTCAACGTTATCCTAACTTTCTTTAAAAAAGAAAAAAGAAAAAAATCATAGCAAAACCTTTTCCTCTGTCAATTTTTTTTCTTAATCAGGATTATTGCCATGTGTGGAGACTATTACATTGGTGGACGTCGCTTTGCTTCGCTCTCAGACCTAATTGGTTATTACAGTCATGTGTCTTGTTTGCTGAAGGGGGAAAAATTACTCTTTCCAGTAGCTCCTCCAGAGGCAAGTACTAAATTTTTAAGTGTTGTCTACTTAAATGTCATTAATCTTGTGTGCAATATTCAGTTTTCTATGGAGAAAACATTGTAGAAAGTTTATTCTAGTTTTAGAGCTGTCCCAGTATAAGGAATACATAAGTGCATTCTTACTGATACAAAGTAATTATTAAAAATGCTTTTTAATGAAAGTATATAATTAGAAAATTAGATATCAGGTATTGCAGTTATCTCCAAATGTATGGTTTTACACTTGACTTAGTATTTTAAAACAATAAAATATTTTTGTTTTCTGATATTCTATATATCTAGCAGAGATTTTAAAACATGCATTCTGGAAATAACCGAAGTTTTTGGAAACTGGGCTGCTTTCAAGTGTCCATCCTTAAGACAATGTCAGTAATTAAAACACAAAAACAAAAACCCTACGAGTCATGCCCTGCTTCTGCCTGAACAAAACCCGAAGTTTGAATAAAGATGTGAATCTTAAACTGAATATTAAGTGTTAAACTTGTGTAAACTTGTGTAAGTGTTAAGCTTGTGTAAACGTCTACTTTAAAAGAAAGAAAGTTTAAAAGTAATCTTTCACTGGAATTACTTAATTTGTAATTTTTTTCAAAGATGATAACATACATTATCTGGCATGCTACAAGGCTAGAAACAAAACAAGAGCTTTCTTAGCTAACTGCATGGATTATGCATTTCTGGCTCTTACTAATTTTAAACTTTGAAAATTCAAAACAAGCAAGGGGATATGAATGACTATTACCAGTCCTTTTATCCAGAACAGCATAATCTTGGGAGGAAGAATTCTACTGTAGAAAGGGGAAAGTAACATCTTTGTTTTCTTACCTTTAATTGTAGCCTGTGGAGGACAGAAGGAGAGTTCGAGCAATTCTACCTTACACCAAAGTGCCAGAAACTGATGAAATAAGGTATATTTATTTTTAATAATGAGTAGAAGCAGTTATGAAATTATCAAAGTATTTAGAAATAGTAATGATTTCAGTATGTATTCACTATGCAGATATTTTCCAATTGCATCTTAGATGTAACACTTGTGAGGTTAAAACATGTTTTTTTGGGGTTTTTTTGGGTTTTTTTTGGTGGTAGGTATAGCAACAATGCTTTTATTCTAGGTAAGCTGCTTGTATTTTAAGGAATGTTTTATTAATAACTTCTGAAGTAAATTTTATAAAGGCTTATGTTTTTTCTCAAAGAAGGTGAGTTTGCATGCAAAGGTACTCCATGCAAAAAGGTTTCAAGTAAGTGTGTTTGGAATAAAGGCTCTAATTCAGGCTTTTTCCCTGAATTTGTCTGCAGAAGTAACTTAATGGATAAATAGTTCATGTCAAACCATTCCTGACCACTAGAAAGAGAATATGAGCATTGACTATGTGATAAATGTAAGAATAGTATTTTTAGTGCCTTCTGTGAAATAAGAAAAAAGATGCATCAAAAAACTTCATTTAACGTTCTAGCACTCATTTTGTTGCCTGTGTTTAAGAATCTGGTGACTTTTTTTCAAAGTTCTCTTTACTTCTCTATCCTTAGAACAGAGCAAGAATTATTCTCCCTTCCCCTCTTTTCAGAAGAGTCTGTGTTGAATGAATGATACTTTAAAATGTGTAATCTGCAGTAGTCTGTCTGTCTTCAATCATGTAAAAGGTGATTGAATTGCCAGCCTGTGTGTCTCATACTTTTTTTGTGAACTGTTTCTCATTTCCTTTCAAACATTGATCTCAAATTCTCAGGGATTGTCTGTGTTCCTCACTCTTGCATTTTCATGATATGCTATGTGGAAAGAACACAAGACCAACAGTCCAATATCCAATAGAAGAGCATATGCTAATTACCCAGAATTGATACCGCTTTCCTGCTGTGTCAGGAATTTGTTTTCCAACTGAAAAAAATAGGAGAATTTGGAAGAGGTGTGTAGTGATCTGTCATCAGTCTGACGAGACCATCTTGGTTTCACAAGTTATTTTAACATGACAGCTGAATCGGGAATTGGGTTGGTTTTAGGAATAGTTGGCCCAAAGTATAGGGGAAAGGTATATGAGAGTTACAGCTTTATATCCTTACTGGTTTGGAAGTTTACCCCAAGGCTGGCTGTCCAATCCAATCTGACTCCTTTAAGGAACACTGAGGGTACTCCTCTTTGAGAAGACCTTTTTCTAAGCAAATAAGAAGAACGGGTAAGACAGGAGGGAACTCTCTAATTGTATATTGGAAGTAGGGCTTTCTATGATGTACAAAAATAGAAAGATCTATGAAGTCCAGTAAATGCCTTACTGTCCCTACCAATTTAAGGAGAAAAAGCATTTCATTACTCTGCTGTGGTCATAAGAATTATAAAAAATTGTACCTTTTCTCTCTCTTAGGATATTGCTAATACAAAGTTTTTACTTTACTTTAACATGTGAAGTTCTGTGTGTCTGGCTAGGCTTTTGAGATCTGCATGGTAAAATAATTCTCTTCGCAGCATAGCTGGGACCAAGTTCTTGGTTTGTTCCAGGTCAAATTAAGGTACTCCTGAAGATACTATGTATTTCAGTGAATCTTGACTTTCAATTTAAAGTAGAATTAATTAGGACTAATATTTAGAATAGGGTAAATTCCAGGGTAAATTTCTGATAGTTTTCCATGCAGTAACTTATTGTGTCATTCTTTGTAATAGAACTGATGTAGAGCGATCTTTGTCTGATGCCCATTCTTAGGATTTAGATTCATTAGTAGCTGAATCAATCAAAACAAAATATAAAATTCCCTCTAGTGGTTTTCGTTAGACTCTTTTTATTTTTGCTGTTTGTTTTGTGCTCAAGTTAATGCTTTTTCTGTTAGCCTATCATAAATGAAAGAAGTTACGTAGATAATTTCTATCCAGTTTTGAGTTGGATTACTATTTGTTGAGCTTCAGTACCTCACAGCTATTGCCAGTACCGCTGATGCATCATCTCACTTGATTCAGAATTTTTGCTGTGCTCTAGTGAAATGTTTTCATATCACCTGATTTTGGGATGACACTGAAGGAATAACTTAGACTAACCTTTCAGTAATGAAGCTCCCTTGGACATGTTAATGCTTCTTATTTGTACTTTTCTTGTAACTAATTGCATGACTTCTCTAGTAACTATTCTGTACCCTCTTTTTAGCACTCTTCATATGCAAGGGCCTAAATGTTAGATACTTTTGCAGACTTCTATTATACAAAGTTAAATTTTGATAAAAGAAGCATTATTTTATTATAGACTATTATGGAAATCTTGAATTTGTTTTTACTTTTGTTTAGTATTTGATCCTGCTTGATAGGAGAACAATATTACTGTCCTTTAATATGGTTGTGATGTTATTTTTCTTTCATGCATCCTTAACACATTTTAAAAGTGACTGAATTCAAGTATGTATTAGATTCTAAATATAAATCAAAGTAGTATAAATATTCATATGTGATAGCTACTTAAACTGTGAGGAAAAATACACGTGATGTGCTTGGGACACTAATTAGTGTGTCTTCCATGATCAGATTTCCTCAAATGTTTTGCTGAAATTATGCTCAAGAATTCATTGTTCTCATCAAACTTTACATGTTGATTGTACTTAAATCTCACTGTAACCCTCTTCAGTTTCCTTAAAGGAGACATGTTTATTGTCCACAATGAGTTGGAAGATGGCTGGATGTGGGTTACAAACCTACGGACAGATGAACAAGGTCTTATTGTAGAAGATCTGGTAGAAGAAGTGGTAAGTAATTCTATATTCAAACCAGTTACAAAACTGAGGTTTTGGATGAGCGTAGGGATGTGTTAAAAATAACATTGAAATAAAACCAGCAACATTTAGTTGCCTGACTTCCACTTCCAGTTATATGCTTTTCTGGATTTTTTTTTTTTTTTTTTTTTTTTTTTTTAAGTTGGAGCTACCAGTTTTAAAGTAGTATAACAAACCTTCAAGCCTAATTAAGTGTTGGAAAGAAGCAGTGTTAAGCACTTACTCACATGTTGTCCAAACAAATTCATGTGCAGGTGAATGATATTGTGACTTTACTAGGCAGTTACCTAAACTCAGCTGCTAGTCATTTAATTACAATCTTTTTCCTTTTTTAATCCATAATATTTGCCATGAACAGGGGCGGGGGGGGGGGGGGACCAAGGTCTGGGTTAAAAAGTATATTGATGAGTTAAATATACTGGCTTATATATATTGCTTATGCTAAGTCAGGAAGCTAACCAGGTGACCTGAAGATAGTTGAATTATTGCAGGGGAAGAGATGGTTTAATGGACGGGGTGCAGGAATTGAAGCTCAACCGTTGCTTTGGAGTCCCAATAAAGTTTTCCTGCGCAGCATATATATTTTGCCAATAAGTTAACCTGCTTCAGAGATCTGTATCAGGATGTGAATGGCTAAATTGAAATGTATTTCAGTACAAGAGAATCTACTGTAGACTTCTACATCAGCGGTTGAACTCAGCCTTAGAAAAATTGAAATTAAAAAGTTGTTGCTTGTGAAGAAGGATTTAAAGCATGACAGGAACAAAAATCCTCTGAAATAATGTTTTGGTTGAATTTCCACTTAGTGAATAAAATGAAAAACCTCTTTGAGTTCAAAAATGATTCAGACTTATTAGTGTTGTTTATTTCTATAGAAGGTTTTAACCTGTGAAATTTATTTTCTAAACTCAGGTGTACTGTTGTGATGTACTTAATATGTTAATTTTCTCATTAGGGAAGAGAAGAAGATCCACATGAAGGCAAAATGTAAGGACTTGTTTTGTTACTAGAAGCAAATTGTAAGATAACTGTTTGTAAACTTCAGCTATGAAGTTGCCTGACTTTTGGGAAGGTGAACCAATTCTTTTTTTCATCTTAAGACCTTTCTATATTCGCTGCTGAAGATACATGGATAACTAATACAAGATTCTTATGTCATTTATGCCTAAAGTTAATGTGTTTTGCAGTGGTGAAATCTTAGATGAGTACCTTAATGATCACTTCCTCAAAATATGCACAGTGGAATTTTTCTTTTAATATGGGACTTGTCTTAGAGGTGACTTTTTTCAGATCTGCCTAACCCTAAGTGCTGAAGACAGAACAAGATACAATTAGATGAATGAAAAAGTGTAACAGTAACTCCTTCTCTAGCTTCATTAATAACACTTAAACTTTTTAAAGAGAAAATCGGAGGCGTATAAAATAATTGATTCTGGTTGCTGTGAATTCCAGCTTGTTAAATAACTGTGTTTTTTAAGAATTAATACAATTTAAAATTAATGATGCATTGATATTATGGCAAACTGTTTATTGTTATATTATTTTCAGTAGTAAAGATGAGTGGCAAATGAAAGTTACAGAAAAATTCTAGTAGCCTGATCATTTCATCTCCTGCTGTTCATCTTGTATGATTGCCGTAATTACAGCTGCTGATTTCTACGTCTGTATTGCCCAGTTTGCAGTCTCCAAAGAACTGATAACTGAAGAAGGCATTTTGTTTTATCTTAATGGGGAAATAAAATAATTGTCTTCAGCCTACTGCTCGCTAATGTTCTGCTAGCCAGTTTGGCAGAGCGGCACAACAATCATAGGGATGCCTTCAAGTACAGGAACTGTTCTTTTTACAAAGTAGTCTGTAGCAGGTGCTTGGAGCTTTGGCACTGTTGGTCCACAGATCTTCCTGTTGCCCAGAAGATTGTAGGGGGAACAGGAATTCCTTCAAATATTCCAGGAGCCAGAGGTTGTCCTCTAAAGGTAGTATAGCAAGAAAGTTAAAACTAGAGCAATTTTTTGATGTAGGATGTAGCGTGTGATGTGCCAGAAGTAAGCTGAATAGCCATGCAATGTCAAGCTACTCTGTATAGTCATAAGCGTCAGGCTGAGACTGGACAGAGACTGCTGAAATTTTATTTGGACAGTGCCCTTGACACAGGCTCTCTGCAGAAGATACAGGGTGTGAGATTAAAACAGTGTTCATTCGTCTAACAGAGCTAGGGTCGTCTACTTCAGCTTCTAGCAAAATTCAGTTTCTTGGTTATTCTGTACAGTGTTTAACCTTTATACTCATCTCGTTAGGGCTTTGCATTTCATGATTCAAATTGCCATATGAGATTGACCTCAAATAATGCCTATCAAATTATCTATTATTTAAACAATAAACACACTTAGATTTGAACGTCATCAAAATTAATTTATTTATATAGCTGTTAATGTTTGTTTTCATTTCGTTGGTGGTAAAACAGAATCACTGAGTAACACAGTGGTTGATTATTCAATCTATGCATGTTAGGTCTTTTTTAATAAAGATTAATTCATAGGTGCCAGAGCCTTGGGGGTCACCACAACCAAATAAGAGAGCTGATAGTCTTGCTTTCTAATTTTTCCTCTTCATCTTTGTTAAGATGGTTCCATGGGAAGATCTCCAAACAAGAGGCTTACAATTTGCTGATGACAGGTACTTGTATTTCAGATGGAAATACTATGGTAATGGAATGGCACAAAGTAATCCTATGAATATCAAACTGTGGAAAAAACTGGTTTTGTGAATAAACATATGAGCATCTAATTCTGAACTGACGTGTGGTTGCTACCACAGTAAAATGCTACCCTGAAAAAATCTTTTAGGGCTATCAGTATTGAGTTTTTTTATTCTCTCAAATACAGTTAGTTTCATCATTTTAATTAAAATAGTTGAATTTTTTTGACTTTATATATAATAATTTCATGTTTGATAATAATTTCATGTTTGTCTTCATCAAAATGCTGAGTAGCAAGTACCAAAAATACAGTTTCCTCCTTACAGCAGGAGAATGTATTTAAATGCCTGGTCCCCCTCCGCCTGACATAGAAGAAATATTTCTTTAAATGGAAACATCAAGATTGCTAACCCATACCTTAAATACAAGGACAAAAGTCTTTGATTTTTTGAAGATACTTTGTCAGACACTTTTCTTCTCAACTTTTGTAAAGAGATGGCAGAATTGTAGGCAGGCTATCAGCTACAGCTAAACCATTTTGCGTCAACTTTGGCAGTTTTGTACTACTTCATCTCATTTGGGTAAAGAGGAGGGGGATCACTGTTGGAACTTACGTCACAGACTTTATATTTGTCCTTTAAGTGTGCAATTCATGCTAATTTATATGGAAAGAGATTTGATAAGAGCTTATAAGGGACACTGTAAGATAAGCAATGGTGAGTAACAGTGTATTATGATGTCTTTTCAGTTGGTCAAGTGTGCAGTTTTCTTGTGAGGCCTTCAGATAATACACCTGGTGATTATTCACTTTATTTTCGGACTAGTGAAAATATTCAGCGTTTTAAAATATGTCCAACATCAAACAATCAGTTTATGATGGGAGGCAGATATTATAATAGGTAAGTTTTAATGGTTAAGGGAATTATGTGTATGTTGTACCTGTGTAAAGAATTTGTATAACTTGTCCCTGATGATTATATGTTGGTGTGATTATAAGATTTTAGTATTTTTTCAATAGTATACTAAGAGTTTTACCTAACTTGCTTAGTAGTTGCTTGTAACTAAGCAAGTTCTAAAAGCCTTCAGAAGCCTAAGTGTAATTTGTTTCTTCTGAAGTATTTTTCTTCAGCCAAACTTTCTCTTTCAAGCAGTTTATTTACACTGTAAATTGTGGATCATGACATGTAATCAAGAGAATGCTGTGTTGTCTTGGAAGCTACTATTTATAATGAGGTTTCTTGTGTATATGAAAAGGGAAAATAAAACTAACTTTTTTATCTGAGACATTCGATAGGGATGCCAAAGTATAAATAATAGAAATAGGTATTTACAAGAAAGGGAAAATGATCTTCGTTACTGAAAAAAGTCAATAAACTACATTAAAACACGTGAATGATGCTTTAGTCAGAAGTGCAGATCATTTAGAGTGAGGAAACTTGGGATGGGTTTGTTTTGCCATTGATATAAAAAAAATGTGGTAATTGGTACAAAAAGAAAAGGGAATCACAAGACGTGCATCTCCCTTTTCATGGGAGAAGCTATTGGTACAGTTCCATCCTTAATGATCCTATTTTTAGTGTGTCATAGATTTGAGACTTCTCTATAGTGAAAACTCGTCTTTTAGTGGAGGCTGTTGCCTGTCACAGAAAATCAGAACTTTCCAGATTTTTTCATCTAGAACCAGGGTGTTCTTCATGGCAGTAGAGAGTTTGTCTAACTTTCAGCTTGACTTCTGAGTAGGTAGAGATCCAGAAGCTGGTGTGTCTGAGAAAATATCAAGGTGTCCTAGCTAAGAAGTTCAGTGGATGGTCATACGTCTTCAAGTGGACCATGGTGTGAGCCTAAATAACTGGCACCTCATGAACTTATGCCTGCCCCACACATAGGCCACTTGAATACCTTCCGCATTAATCAGTCTGGCCTCCAGCCATCCTCCTTGAAAATCAAGCTAGCTGCAGTGTCAACCTTTCATGAAAGTAAATGCTTATTTGCCCGTTCTCTAGTTACTTAGGAGGATGGTAGGCTAAAAGCACCCCCTCAGATGATGTCAAACTAATTAGCAGATCTAGTGGAAGTCTTAGTCCCCAATGGTTTTGCAACATTAGATAGCATACCTTCAGAAAGTTACTGCATTGAGTTAGCTACTGCTTTCAGAAACTAATTCTTTTCAGTGCTGGATACCCTTGAAGTGTGTATATAAAGTACATTTATCTGAAGATGCTTTCTTTGAAGTTGAATGGAAAACAAGATTATAAAGTTAAGCAACACTGAGTTATGATGAAATGCTTACAGTGGTTTTTTTTGAATATTTTGGTACCTAAGTTGCAAAGATTTGGTAAGAGCTTATAAATGACATTGTAAGATAAGCAGTGGTGAATAACACAGTATTGTGATATCTTTTCAGTTGGTCAGGTGTGCAGTTTTCTTGTGAGGCTTGGTTTATTTTTTGTATGTCCGTATATTAAAAAATATATATATTTATATTAAAAAATACACCTGGTTTATTCTCTTTCACCTCAGCAAAGGAGAATCTACTTAGTTTTGAAAGATTTCTAGTTTTATTCATATGTTTCAGGAAATTACTGGTATACTCCTAGGCTTAAATTCTGTCTAAGTTAGTATTTTCTGGAAGTTGATAAAGCTTTTAGAAGTTTAAAGAGTATACAATGCAAGATAATAAGGATGCAAAATGAAGGTAGTAACTGCCCCAGATTCCTAAATGTAAAATCTGCTGCAGAGGGCAATAAATAAGGAGCATCAAAGAAGGAATAACTTTCTGTGGGCCTTTTAATTCTTGTACCAATTCATTTCTTGTGGACATTGGAAGAAGGAAGTCTTCAAATATGATGACTAATGTGGATTATCGTATGGAACATTTGGAAGTGGCTGAAAAAGATCAAATGGGGCATTGCATCCAGAACAGAGACATAGGAAGTATGAATTTATGCAAGATAATAAAATGATTTATGAGTATTTATTAAGGCAGAGAGAATGTCTGTGTTTCTTTATGGCTTATCTAAAAAGGTAGAATTTATCTTCCTGGTGAAAAACTTCAGAATGAAGAAGTGCTGCTGCTTGTTTAAATGCGTCTGTTTGACAGTGTCCATTAACAGAACTCTGAACTTTTTTTATGATAAGCTGCTTCAATAAACGCTCTGAAGGTATCCCCTTTAATACCTGTTACTAATATTAGAATAGATCTTCAAAAAACATCCTTCTCTGAAGGTATCCCCTTTAATACCTGTTACTAATATTAGAATAGATCTTCAAAAAACATCCTTGGTAGTGCTGTGTTTTTCTTCTCTTGCAGTTTTGGTATCGTAATTGGTGTAAAAATAGTTTAAAAAGCCAGTCTGTTCTTTGATTGCAAAGTATGGATTATGGTTATAGTTGCAATAAATTATAGACCAAGATTTTCCATACAAAAGTAAGAAGCTGAAGAATAGTAAGGAAACCTAAAATGAAATATGCTGGTTTCATTTCTCAGGAATTTGAATATCAGGTGACTTGAAAGTTTCATAACCTATATAAGTAGTAGTATGTTTCTGCCTATCTTCCAAAAGCAAGCCAAAGTTATACTGGCTGATTGTGAGGAAAAAATTCCTGGTTCCTGTGTACATCTTAAGAATCTGGTGATGCATGGGAATTCCATGAAGCATAGGAAGACTACTTTCTCCACTAATCTTTTCCCTTTGCATGTCCTCTCACCACCCTCTATACAAATTGCACAAAACTTTGTTGATCAATATAGCGAACAGACTGCACTTAAATTCCCTCATACAAGGTCTACTTTCATTATTTCATACTCTTATATCAGCTCTGCAAAATAGCCCACCTGTAGTCTTCTAGCTGTCCACTCAAAGGTCTCAATGTACAGCATACATATTGGGGGAATTATTTTGATCCTACAGTGAAATAATATTTTCCCATGAACTTCACTAAAGCATGTAGCTTATGTGAGCTTTTTGTGTATTCCATAGATAACATAGAAATGTGACTACTGAAGTAATTTCTACATTTTAATGGGGAAAAATGGCAAGTCAGTTCTTGGTGGTGATTTTACCAATTGCGTATCATGAAAACTCAAACAGAAAATCTACAATTACCTATTGCAGTTACCCCTGGCTACACCATTCTGAACATGCCTGATCTCATCTAATCTTAGAAGCTTAGAAGAATCAGGGTTGGTCCCAGTTAGTGCTTGGATGGGAGACAGCTTGGGTATACTTGGTCTGGGAGCTGTAGGCTTACAGCAAAGGGCTGTGAAGATAATTAAGGGACTGGAGCATTTCTCATATGAGGAGAGGCTGAGAGAGCTGGGACTCTTCAGCCTGGAGAAGAGAAGGAGCAGAGGGGATCTTACCAGTGTGTGTGCATATCTGAAGGGAGGAAGCAAAGAAGATGCTTAGTGGTGCCTAGTGACAGGACAAGAGTTGATGGGCACAGATTGAAATACAGGAAATTTGATTTGAAAATAAGAAAAAAAACTTCTACTGATGGAACACTGGAACAGGTTGCCCAGAGGGGCTGTGGAGTCTCCATCCTTGGAGACATTCAAAACTTGACTGGACACGGTCCTGGGCAACCTGCTGTAGCTGACCCTGCTTGGAGCAGGGGAATTGGACTAGATGATATCCAGAGGTCCCTTCCAACCTCAGCTGTTCCCTGATTCCATGAATAACTTCCATATTTATTGTGCACTTTTTTTTTTTTAGTGTAATATAACATTAATAAATGTTTCAATTCTGTTTTTAAAAAGTGTAGTCAGAAAAGCATACCAGGCTGTTTCTTCAGCCCCTTTCTCCTCTCCATCTTTTCTTTCCAAAATCCAGTCTACATAAGTTTTCCAAATTCCTGTAAAATTCAGTTGATAGGAGTTTTCTTGTTTGGTTGTGTTTTTTTGTCATTGTTTTCAATCCGATGATTCCAGGTGAAAGGAGAGGATGAGAATGTCAAAAAAAGAGAAATGTTGACCCAACAGTTCATACAGTGAACAAGCTTTCAAGTTATCTTTAATTTGGCAGACAAGACAATTTGAGACTTGAGTAGATAACTGGCATTGATGGAATTCATTTTTTCAACTGATTGATCTATGTTTTGATAGGCTGAACCTTATGGGTCTTAACATGTTAATTCTTTTCTTTATAATTTAACAACATATAAAATGTTGTTGTTTAGTTCTGTGTTTTGGATTCTTCACTGTTTGAAATGTCAGCTTTTGAAATAACCTCCTAATTCACCCACTAAGTTTTAAAGGGCTAATACAGCTCATGATGGTGAGATAATTTTAAAAGTATATCTGGGTAGCCAAGACTTGGGGAGCCCAATAAGCCCTGTGCTAAACATCTTACAATTACTGAAGTAACTGTAATATAGTATTGAGATTCATCTTTATTTCTGTAAATCAAACTAAGCTTAACTTTTTTCTTTTTTTTTTTTTTAATTTATACTTGTATATACCTTCCTGGATGCATTTGGTGTAAGTTGAATTTTTTTGTTGTTGTTGCTGTCAGACACTAAAAACAGTAATGATCCTTCTTTCCTGTCCCTTTAGATTCTTTCTGTGGTCATTCTAATTTCATGTTTTACATTTTATATGTTAGGCAACTTTTATTACTTGTAAATTCATGTTCTCCAGTGTATTTTTCTGAAAATATCTTGTATCTTTGTGCTTGCAATGTCTGGTTTGTTGAGCCATTTGGGCTGCTTCAGTGGCAAGGCAAATATACCATGACCCTCTGAGTTGAGTTCACTTTGGGGAGAAGAGGGCTAAAGAACCAAGCCATAGAACTATAACTCGGTTTATTCTTTAGCTCATTTTATGAAATTGGAAGAAATTAGGCAATTGTCTCTTATGTTGGGGAACCCCTCCTGGTATTTATGTTTAACCAAGAAAGGAGAGGAGACACTGACATTCAAGGTATTCTTGATTTGATGAACTTGAAAAATCATATAAATCATATAAGTTGTTGGCAATAGCTGTTAAACACAAAATACAATGACTGAGTCGTCATCTTATGCAGTGTGATAAGGTGTAAATTCTCATGCAAAAAGTCTTGCACATATTGTATCTCAATAAAACTGAAATAAATGATTTGATTTTAGTAATAGTGAAGGAGAAGTTCAAGTCATTTTTAAGAACTTGAAATTTTTTTTGTGGGAAAATCCACTGATTTACCAAGCATACACTAGTTCATAGCTTTAGAAGAATAAGATTGAGAAAAGCTAACAAAGATGGCTTCTATTGCTTTACTTGTCTTCATTATCATTCTACAGTATTTGTGTGTATTTCCTGTGTTGGACACAGTTGTGTTGAATTGCAACAGGCCAAAGATCTCATTGCCTGTCTTGTTGATTACATTTACACATACAGCTAACAGTATATTTGCAATGGGAAAACACATTGAGTATATTTTTGTTTTCTACTTAATTATTTGGTTCTTTATTTTCAGGTTGATATTTTGTACATAAATGATTCATCTAAATTGATGTTGATGTTGCTCTTCTTTATTACATGTAGCTTTCAATAACTGCAAAAATAAGTTAGAGCAACTCAAAGATATGTTGAATTTTAGTTTTCATCTATCACTGCTTCTCTCCTGATCCCTCAAAATGCAATTTCTATCTGATTCTCGTAATTAGAATGCAGGCTTCCTTGCTTCCAGGAGTTGTATTGATAGAGAATTTAATTCCAAATCACTGGGCTATCATGTTAATGTGCATAATCTGTGTTACATACTTTTCTATTTCCCACTTCTGTACTCCTAGAAAAATATTGCTGTGCACAGTGAAGTGTCTCACATTCCCCTTCCCTAGTTTCTCTAGGACTTGGAAAATGATTGCCGCTAAAATAGCAATTTTCAGCCTGGTTGGAGAGCTGGGAATGCATGTGTGCTACTTGAACAAGGAAAATGGAGTGTCCTTATCTGGCATTTTAAGCAACTAGTTAAAATATTCTGCAGAGTTCAGAATAAATGTGTTATGAGTACAGTTCTGTAAACGTTCTTGACGTCAGTGTATTAGTAAGATCTCATTGCTACAAATAAATTTATGAAATTTGATATTTGTTAGGAACATGTGAGGAAACTGT
The DNA here is from genome assembly GCF_036370855.1 of Dromaius novaehollandiae. Lineage (NCBI taxonomy): Eukaryota > Metazoa > Chordata > Aves > Casuariiformes > Dromaiidae > Dromaius > Dromaius novaehollandiae. The sequence continues at coordinate 39,021,019 of NC_088130.1, read as the reverse complement.
TTGCATGGAAAAGCAAATTCCTCAGTTGAGGCAAAATTAGCCAATTTAAATTTAAAATGTTTTTTTTTCTTACTTAAACAGTATTGCTGACATCATTGAACACTATAGAAAAGAACAGATTGTTGAAGGATATTACCTTAAAGATCCTGTTCCAATGCAGGTAAGACTATTTTTGAAGACATTGACCTAACTGTCATCAGATGTATTTATAATTTAAAAATTGAATTGCAGCAGAGATATCAATTACAGTTAAACAGCATTCATCCCATCTCCAATTTTTTTCAGTTCATGTGTTTCTCTCGTTTTATCCCCATGTGCATTCACTTATCAAAGGTTGGCTTGTAGTCAATAGAAAATGTGGTAAGCTCTGTCTGTGCTTTGACGTATAGAGGCTGTGCCCTGTGCCACCGGGTATGGTCCATGATTGCACCATGCTGTGCTCTTAATTCCATGCTGTGTTAGGGCAGCCTTGTTTTTCCCCTTCGTTCTCCTGTGTTTGTGGGCGGTGTTGCCCTTGCCAAAGGAAACCTGTGTGCACAGGAAAGCTGCTGGGGTGATTGGGGGGGCTGGAGTTGCAGGGCATGTTCTGGAATACTGTTGCACCAATAGCATAGGTTGATCTTAAGAGACCCCCAATAATAAGCTAGCCACATCATCTAGCTTTTCATAAACTTTCAGCTTGTTCTAAAATATCTGTGTACTTTCTTCCCTCTCTATTCCCAAGCACTCCTATTTGATGGTTAGAACCTTGGTTTTGGTTTCCAACCTGAATAATTGTTGTCAACTCATACTCTTTTTTACGGTTGGAAAGATACCTTTTGGCTTTCTCTTCTGCTGTACTAATACAAAGGCACTTGTATTCTCCCTTAGTCAGCTCAGTAAGCTGAGCATACCAAGCTGTTTTTTTCTGTTCATAATGTTCTTGTATCTGTGCTCCTACCACTAATTCCAGTACAAGTTCATGTTTCTTGAATGCGATGGATCAGAACAGCTGGTGTACCATGTCACTAGTAATTCCCTTTTTCTGTGGGAAATACTTGCTAGATATATTCTGGAAAATCATCTGTGTCATTACCATAGCCACATTATATTCATAACTCAGTCATCCTGTGAATGACCTAGCCATTCACATTTCTCATCCTCTGTTTTGTACTGGTAAGTATCAGCAGGTGTAACTTCTGCGTTGCTAGACTTGTGCCTGATTTTTCAGTTCTTTCCTGTATTGCCGATTGTCCTGTGTGTTATCAGTGCTTCCCAGTTGCCTGCTTCTCTTAACTTACCCTCTGTGGTTGAGAGAAAAGGCAAATATGAATCCCAAGACTAATAGCTGAAAAGCTTCACTAGTAACCTTCCTCATGATCCATAATTCCTCTTGCATCATGACAATCATAATATTCATTTTGGCTTTTTGCATATCCACTTACGGTTCCTGTATTAATAATTTTCTCTTTGATGAATTTTCTGTGTGTGACTGTGTCTGCATCAAATTCTTTTAAGTTACTCACTTATGTTCTTGACGTTTTCATTTGTTTAAGAAGTTAGTGGTGTAGTTTGGTTGCATTTTTATCTCCCTCCTACATGCTGCCATGGTCTGTGTTTTTGGAGAAAAAAATAATTAAGAAGTCTTGTGTACTATTAGGGTCAGTCTAATGGCTTTACTGCTCCCCATTTAACTTTAATGTCAGTGCACATGTTGCCATTACTCCATACGTTACTGTATCTAATTTGAAATTTATTTTAAAAACTGTTGTCACTAGATCTGTTGTGTTGTATGCTGTTTCTCTCAAAGTTAGGTTATGAAGATCATCTCTAGTTCATTTAAAAAAAAAAAAAAAAGTGTGTGTGTATATATATTGCTTCCGGTGTGGGTGCTGTAATTCTTGTTACCAAAGTGTTTTTCATCTTGTCTTTGTCATTATGTGGGGAGGGAATGAGGGGAGGGAAGAAAAATAAAATATTTAGTAGGAGCCTGTGCATATATCACTTTTCATCTCAATACTGTTCTCACTGCTTGACAGTCCTGCTTTTTCATGTTTTCTTATGGCTAAAGAACTTTTGCTGATCAGCGTACTCTATAAGGTCAAACTTGGCTTGACTTTTGGTCGTTCTCAGTTAATATTTACATTTCCAAATCTTAGTTTTCTGTGTGAGTTTATCCACCTTTTCCTGTTTCTGTGTTTTCCTGTTATCTGTTGTTAGAATGCTACTCATTTAGGACAAACGAGTGCTAATGCGATTAGTGAGGGCCTTTGCAGCTTTGTGTGTGAATTGATCAGTTTTAACTGTGACATGCACCATTCTTGTTACTTCAGAGTTTATCTCTAATTAGTCAGTCCCAAAAGCTTTGGAACTGTTAGGAACTAGAGAACCTTCAAAGACTTGTGTAAATTTTACTAAAAAAACTGAAACATTCTTTCTATTTATTGTATTAAAAAAAAAAAAAGACACAGATGCTACTTTGTAAAGGTTGGTCTGTATTTAAAACTTATTTTTCTTCCCAAATTGTAATTCTGATCTAATCATTCCACAAGAAATTGTTACATTTCTAGCAAAGGTGTTGTATTAAAAATTATATTATTTTATTAAAACACATGAGAGAACAGTAGTGGAGAGTTGGTAGTATTCAATAAGATCATTTTGGTTGCAGCTTTGTAGTGTGCAAATGTTTCACAGCAATTTCTGAGCTTAAAAGATGTTGATTTCTTCCTTGTTTACCAGCATCAAGAACAAGTGCTTAATGATACAGTGGATGGAAAAGAAATCTACAATACAATTCGTCGCAAAACAAAGGACGCTTTTTATAAAAATATTGTCAAAAAAGGTTATCTTCTAAAGAAAAGTGAGTTCTATTTAGTACTATGAAATGTTTCTCCAAAAATATGCAGTGGGCTTAATATAGTACTGGCATGAGAAAGGACGAAATTGTAGTTAAAATTGAAAAGATTATAGAAAGCTTGTAAAAAGGGTGTGAAATGTTCTTCTTCCTTAAGTACATTAGTAGAAAGACATAATACATAAAATTATACGCAATGTTAAAATTGTTGATTGGCAGTTCTTGTGGAAAAAATCAGAGCAGCCCAAAAAGTAGGCACCTTTGTTAGAGGTGATATTCAGACTCATTAAGTGGAGGGTGTTTTCGTGAAACATTCATATTTAATATGGAGCTCATTAAATTTTAGCTGATAGAGAATGTGTTAGAGAGCTAGAATAATGTAAATTAGTACATTCATTGGAGATCAAAGCTTATTTAATTTTGTTATTCCAAGTTAGCCAATGTGTTTAATTTTAAATGTATATTATGGTCTACAAGATTCATAGACAAAACCTTAAAAAATTCACTAGCACTGTCACAGTCAACGTAACATACAATAAATGGATTAAAAACTGACTGCTTAACACATCTCAATGTATCCCTTGAGAATTATTATTGAGCAAGTCTTTGAATTACTGAGGAAGCTAGCTCATGTATCACTTGTTTTTGCTTGGTTCGTTTTTAATCAACTTTAATGGAAACAGGAAAAACTAATGAAGTTTTTGCTGATGACAACTACCATAACCGAGAGGACAGGTTACAGATAGTGATCTGGATAGCGAGTAAAAGTGAGGAGGAAGGGTTAGCATTTAAATATAGCCAAATATAAAAGGCACATTGAAAGGAAATAAAAACTGTAGAATCTCTGAATAGCGCAAGGAAAGCATCTCTTCCATTGGGAGTGCTAATTCTAGGAGAAAATGTGGAGGGATATGGTAGATTAAGGAATCAGCTGAGAACTTCAAGCCTTCAGCTGGAATGGATAATGACGTACTTTAAACGTACAAACAGGAGCACTGAGTAGGTGTAGAGGGGCATGTGTTACCTGCATACAGAACAGAAATTTAATAAAATCACTCTTCCATTTAGTAGATTGAGTATGTTAACAGCATGTTAAAGCTTTCTTTTCAAAACAGTGAGTAATAGTGCATGTGTATTGAGGGCTGTGGTAGATTTGTGATTGCCAAAGTTTAAAATTAAGGCTGAATGTTTTTCTAAAAGGTAGTGTGGTTTAAGTACGAATTAGTTACAGAAAGTTCCATATCTGTTTAATTCAGAGGACCTTAAACGATGAGTGATTTATTTTTGGTTTAGTCGATAGCTAAATCCACATTTTACATATAATGTGTCTTCCAGCAAAGCTTGAAGTTAAATCCCCAGTAATTAAAGTGCCACTTTTCACGTTTTTGTCTGAAGCATGTGGAATTAGCCGCATTCTTAGATATAGGTGAATTTGGGGCATGGTGTTCTGATCCAAGATTGCATATAATGTGTTCCCATTTCTGTTCTTCAGTTGTATTGTTTTAAGATATTGTGATGCAGTCTGTTATGTGCTGGTCAGCTGATAAGAGTTTAGGAATATTTTCACATGTCAGGAGTCTAATTCTTAACTAAAATGGGTGCCATAAGTTGGATCGCTTAGTACCAATTTGCAAACTGTATAGGCACTTTTCCCATGGATGTGAACTGACCTGTCCAGGCAGCCAATATGCATTTGCTTAATCCTGTTGGAATTAGTGAAAATGTTTATAGAACTGTCTGCAACTGTACCTGAATCTGTGAAGAGGGTCTAGTTTTAGCTACTTGTGTAAAATTGAGTACATATACTAATGTTATAACTTGAGTGTAATTAACTGTACATTGTTCTTCTGTTTGTAATTTGACAAAAGCCTTACTGCCTTCTTTCGTTTTCTTCATTTACACAATGTGCAATTTTTTAAAAACAGTATCGTAACCTTTTACTTACTTTTTCTACAGGTAAAGGAAAGAGATGGAAAAATTTGTACTTTATATTAGAGGGAAATGATGCCCAGCTTATTTATTTTGAAAGTGAAAAACGAGCCACAAAACCCAAAGGATTAATAGACCTTAGTGTGTGTTCTGTGTATGGAGTACATGACAGCTTGTTTGGCAGGTAGGACAGTGACTTTTAATTTTCATGCATGCAGCAGGACAGTTAACTGCTATTTTGAGGTGTTTACAAGATTTGGACAACATAACTAGTGAACAAGTTGCCCTAGCTTGACAAGTCTGCTTGTTGACACCTGAGCAGTGGTAGCTGTCCACATTTGGTTTTTAGTGTCTGATAGTTGTAAATGGAAGCATTGTGACTCTCGGTTCATATTCTGTTTTATTCTGCAGTTGGGGTAGATTGCAAGGGCATATGTAAACAGATATAGCTGATTCATAGTAACTTGTTAAGCCATGGCAACTTCCTTGCTAGTGACTGTTCATAAACAACTTCTAGTCAGAAATTTTAGAACTTGTATTAAGATTTTTTTTGTGTGTAATAAAATGCAATATTTTGGGTGCTTTTGCACTGTCATTTTTCAACACCGAGTATATTGTTCCATGTTTTGCTTTGTGGACATTAAGGAGATCATGAACTACCTCTGAGGGTTTTAATCCTGTTAAACCAATATAACAGTAAGATAAGATAACAACTTTGTCAATTCCAAAACATCTGCATTCATTTTGATAGGTTTTTGAAAGCTAAATTGGTTAGATAACTTATAAGTGCTTTTCTATTTATCAGAAACCTTATCAGATTAGACCGACCTTAAAGGTGTAAGTAAGCTAGGTCATATAAGCAAACAGTTTTACAAATTATTTTTGCAAAATTAGATTCAGCGATCATTTTCACATCAAGTCTCATTTACTGTGTTACTTTTGATATTCAAAATATGCCAACTGCAAGTGATGTGATTATCAGCAAAGAAGTTGGAATCAGGAGACTTTTGGATATCACTGGTAAATAACAAAGAGGTGACATCATCTGTTCGTTGGTAATTAAAAAAATTCAGCTTCCTTTATTGTAATGGGATATAGAAGAAATAGACACATTTACTCCTATGAATGTTACTCTTTTCCCTACAAGTGTGTCCCTTTTCTCATAATATAGATAGAAAAGCATATTAAATAGAAATTGTGGTCATTTCATGTATCTTAACTAAATATCATTTTAAAATATTAACTTCACATTATCTCTGTGAAATGAGTTGAAAATGCTTAAAGTTAGTGGCATTTCTTAAGCTGCAAAATTCTGGTTCCGCTCCATCTGTTTTTTTCTACTCTTCAGCATTAAAAAAAAAAAAAAAACCTATAAAACTATTGGAAGAGGAGTATATAAATAGAGAAGAGTACCAGAATAACTAAAAAAAAAAAAAAAATACTGCAATGTTCCTCATGTAAGGTGTTGATTACACAGGAAGCCTTGGTGCCAATGGTAAACAAGGAACATTTTGGTTAATGGTGACTGTCCCTTAAGCAGTTTCTGAAAAGCACTCTGCTGCGAGTTAAAATTTAGTTGACAAGTGGTACTGAGAGTGTGGGTAGGAGATGGTGCATGTTTGCACAGCTTTGGGAAGTTGTTGATGAACTGCAGTTGAGACAAAATTCCTCCTATAAAAACTGCCTTTTCACTTTTCCTGGAAGTACAGTGGAGGCTGTAGCTTTGCATGTGTTTGGCAGTGATTTAAGTAGCCTCGAATCTGGCTACTTCCTGCTTTCCTCCCATGCTCCTCTGGCATGGCTACAAAATGCCATGCCAGCGTCTCCCTCAGCAGTGAAATGCATGGGGGGAGATGAAGACTGAAACATCTCTTCCAGAAGAAGTAAGATCCTTCATGTAAACCTGTATATGGGAGATCTGAATTTTTTTTGAATGTAATGTGGAAGGCCATGAATCAAGTATGTGCTTTAAATATTTTGTATTGTTAAGTTACAAGCTCTTTTCAGTAGACTTTTTAACAAATGACTGCAGGTACACAAAATGGCAAAATACACTCTAATTGCATATGAGGCTCTAGAAGTTTGTATCACATACATTTGATGATTAGTATGTGATCTGGTACACATTAGTGGTGAGAGCTGTGAAATAGATCTAGATAAGATTTCTTATGTTAATACAGTTTCATTAACTCCTAAAAGAACAAGTTCAGGATGTATGATTAATTGGTTGTGAACTAATGCTGAACCTGTGTGCCTTTAAAATGTGTATAGGAATAGTCCTTGTTAACAGCTCTTTCTTATGAGACGATTTTTTTTGCCTTGATTCTGTCAGTGATACGTGCGTATTCAGTACAGACTGTTTGAGAAGTTTAAGGATTCTGAAACATAGTTATACTGAAGTGCAGCATATTTTTTATTTTATTTTTATTTTTTGAAATTACATAATTTATTCAAACCAAAATGCACTTCTGAAACACCTAGCAATTTTTCCTGTTTCCCTGTATGATGATGTTACACTTGGGGAGTGGGGGAAGTTACGCTTTGTTCAGTGTTTCTTACAGTCAAACAGCAGGAGTGTACTAGTTCAGCTTGAACTTTGTTTTGGCAGAGATCAACAAGTGAAGATGTTTGTCAATATTATGAGGAGTACTAAAACTTATGTTTTTTGTCCTATTTATTTTCAAGGCCAAACTGTTTTCAGATAGTAGTTCAGCACTTTAGTGAAGAGCATTACATCTTCTACTTTGCAGGAGAAACTCCAGAACAAGCACAGGTGAGAGCTTTTGTTGGTATACAACTTCAAAAGTAACTTTTTTCTCTTGTAGCATTTAATGCTATTACCTTCTGCAACAGGAAGCAAGTGTACCACAAATAAATAGTGGCTGTGTCTACATTAGCAAATATTACCATGCAATAGTAACAGATTTGTAAAGAAAACAAGGTGGCGCTGAGAAACCAACACTTACGCTCCCCGCACCTTAGGGGTATACTTTAGACAAGTTCTAGTCTGGTCCCATGCACCGAAGTTCTGTTAGGTTCCCTAGATGTCTCTCCAAAAGACAGCATCTTTTGGAGTAGTTTAATCCAAAAAAATTATTTGTTCTCCAAGACTTTTCCATGATATAAACCAGAGCATGGTAAGTGTGAGTGATTGGGAGTTTTGCCTCAAGAGCACATTCCTGGTATGAACTAAAATGTTAATACAGGTATGTCCAGTGATCAAAGCATACTGAGCAACTGGCTTTTACAATTATTTGTCCTGTCCATAAAGCATTATTCTTTATAGTCTTTGGCCCTGATCTTGCACAAAAAGTAGGGTTTTCTGTTTTTAAATTGGTATCATTTAGTTGTTAGCTGTCTAGCAGTTATGTTTGACTAAAAATATAGCATTGGAGCTTAATTCTCCAGAAGTCTCTTGTCAGCAGGAGAGTGTATGCTGGATATGACAGTGTTGCTAGTCATCAAATTGTTTTGGCGGTCCACAGTCTGAAACGCACCCATTGCATCAGAAACTAAACTTTGCATTTGATTTTCTTTAAATGTAATTAAAGCTGTCAAGAGCACTCATACACTGCTATTCAAATGAACATGTATAAATTTAATGTCCTCCTGTTAAATCGATACAAATTTACAAAAGTCACTGAAATAACATCAGAACAATGCAGTGGCGTTTGTCACACAACTCAGCGTACTGTCTTTGAGAAGCAACATGCAGTATAGTAATCAATAATAATATATATTAATATCCACAACCATGAACGTAGGCTTCATGTGCAATGTCATGTGTTCTGAAATTGAGAAAACCTTAAAAAATAATTTAATGTCTAATAGGTAGAATATCCTGTCTTGTTTCCTGAACATTTGGCATAATCTACTTTTGTTTTAGATCTGCATAATATTTAAGCTGTTCAATGCATTTTTACAGAATAGTGGGATATTTTTTATAAAATGGTTTTGGCCCGGGCAAATCAGATGCTTTACAGATATTTCTGTTTTGAGAAGTTTCAGCTTTCTATACCTTGTCTTTATTTCTTGGAAGAATAGTTTTATTTGTATATTAAGAAAATTTGATGGATTTCATATAACATGGTATAACCAAAGCAGCTGTCCAATTGATTGCATGTTGTCTTTGAGGTTTGTACAAAGCATTACTGAACATAATAATGTCAAGTGTAGCCTTATGCTAGTATTACTGTGCTTACCATAGTACACTGTTCATTAAAACTTCGTGTTGCATAGTCTAAAGTTCTTCCTTTTATGGAAGGTTTTGAAAGCTAAAAGCTTCCACAAAGTGGATTACTTGAGACTGTGTGCATTTTAGGATGTGCCTGTGCTAATGCAGATGGTAGTGTAAAGGGTGTAAGATTGAAACTTTTTTTTTTTAATGACATTGTTCAATTGTTCTTTGGCAGTAGGTAGCAGAACTTTGATATACAGCCTCATGAAGACTGACTGTCTACATGTGAGCGATACTAAACTTGAGGGTGGGCCAAAAACATGAGAATGAGGCTACAATGTATCTTGCACCTTCCAAAGTTAGGGGCTCATACAAAGTTCTTCTGTCCACAGCATTTTCAGGCTGCAGTGACTTTTCAGAGGTGGTCATGCCAGCTGGCAATGCCTCTTAGCAGCCTATCTGAAGAAAAAACATGGACAAAGACTTACACTCAGCTTGGTGTTAGACCTGTTTATTTTCCTGTTCAAAATGAAATTCATCCACTTCGCTTTATGTATTTGTAAGCAGACAGAATAGGGGGTCAGGATACACTTTTCAATGTTTATCTGTTAAAGCTGTGTGGGTTTTTTGTTTGTTTGAAGAATATGCAGTAAAATTTGGCTGTAATACAGAAATGCTGGAGAGAATGAGCAGAACAGTTTGGCTTATTAACTGTTATTTTCTCAGCAGCGACCAAGTTTTGCTTCATTTTATCTACCATATGTAATTTAATGCAATGTTAGTAGACTGGAAAATTGGTAAAGGTCACACTGTATATCCATTATTAATGCTTGATATTTCTAAAAGAAAATCCTTCATATTTGCAAATCCTTTATTTGGTTTTACTGAAGGAAGATATGAATTTTGCTTTAATACTCAAATCTGCATACTTTTGAATTACATAAAACTTAGTGGTATTTTTCCCCTCAAACTGAAGGAGCAACTTCAGATACTTTAATGTATTTTTTCTTTTTTTTTAGGCATGTCTGTTCCACTGCAGGAAGCTGTGTTGGACTTTATTTTGATACTATTTCGTGTGCTTCTCTCTTAGGACTGGATGAAAGCTCTGCAGATGTTTTGCAGTTTAAGAAAAACCAGTCCAGGGACTTCAAATAAGCGTCTACGTCAGGTGAAGCTGTATAGATATTGTGGATTTGGGGCAGAGGGGAAGACTGTTTTGTCTCCTTGTTGCAAAATGATACTGATAAATCTCAGAGCTTTCTGTTCAACACTAGTAAATCCTGCATGTACTACTTTTTTTTTTTTTTTTTTTTTTTTTTTTTTTTTTTTTTGGAATGATGAGGTACCCTTGTTAAACCAACTGGAATAACTTCCAGTTTGTTGTCATATCCATGTGTACACAAAGAACAAAATGTTCTTTGCAATCTGCAGGTGCTTTTCTAGGTATTTTTGACAACACTTCAGTAAAAATGTCAAGAAGTTAGTATTTTTATCGTCTTATCTTTTACAATTCACCACATATGGGAAACTTAAAACGTTTGACAGACTTATGTTACGTGCAACCAAGACACTATTATAACTGTTTATTTTCAGTGACAAGTGTGTGTTGAACCATGCTTGTGGCTTAATTTATTTTGGGCTCCTGAGAGTGCTGTTGTGGCCAGAAGAGTTTGTCGGAGATGCAGACAGATAGTCATAAACGGCAAAGTCTGTGATGATTGGAGAATAACAGGAAAATACTTCAGGAATCCCTGGTATCTTTGAATGCTAGGAACATTGAAAGTAGCTTTTTTAATTAGACAGAATAAACAATAGCATGTAACTTTTTTCAGGAAATGTAGAATTATTCTGTGGTCAGAATATATTAAAGATTTAAAATATTGAAGATGTTTGAATACTTCTGAAGAACCAAACTAAGGTGAATAGACAGATGAACTAGCAGATGAAACTGCAGACTGGCAATCTAAACTAATTCTGTACTTTAAAAAGGAAAGAAAATGTGAGCCTACATGAAGGAATAGAATGGAAGATATGATACTATTTTATATCTTTGGTATTCTCATTCAAAATACAGTGGTTAGTTTTAATCACCTTATCAATATATATAAAGGAAATATGAGAAAAGGGTTTTCATTGTAGGTTATAATGAGTGAAAGAATTTCTGAAGTAAATAAGCGTGGAAAGTATGGAAATGTTTAGTGAGGTGAAAAGCAGAAAAAAGTGTGAATGATTAAAAAATAGGTAGAAGTGTGTAAAGATCAAAAATCAAACACTTCCATTTCTATCTTGCACAGTTTTTTTCAGGGAGACTTGGCTTACATTTAAGAGCAGAAAAAGTAGTAGATGCTACTATCAGTTAGTTTGTGTTTGCATGTTCTGCACATTACAGTGGAAGAAAAAAAACTAATCAGTGTTTTCTGAACAGTGCCTTTATGGCATAAGCTGTCTTCTAGGGGAATTTAAAGAAACTTTACTATGAATTTTTATGTAAAGATATGTTTCGGGGCTTCTGGAACTGTCCTTTGTAACTTATGGCCCTGAATCTTTGAATTTAAATGGAATATTGACTTGACCAAGTATATTTCCTGTACTTATTGTCTAACTTGATTTTAGTTGGTATCAGTAGATGTTGGATTGAGCTATGAATTACATGCGATTTAGAAATTTGTACAGTAGTAGATTTTTTAAAACATTCATTCTTACTGTAAAAGATTTCACAGAGTTCACTTTTCATTTTCTGGAAATTTTGGATTGCCAAGTGCTATAATTTTGAGAATCTGTAGTATAGAATGTTTTCCTTATAGTGGGAAAATGGGTTGTAGTGTGCTGAACAAGGGAATCTCATAAAGTCTGCTAGGGAAGCACCAAATAGTCCATTGTGCTTGGAGTAGTCCATTGCTTTTATTTAAGATGTCTGTGGCTTAATTTAAGTTATATAACTTAAGTTATATAACTATAACTTATTTAAGTTGTCTATGGCACAGACATCTAAGTCTGATGTCTATGACTTCAGTAGAATTTTCTATAAATAGGAAAGTTAATGCTTGCATTTCCTAATGTCTCATAGAGATAGTTTTAAAGGATAAAAATAAGTGTTAAAAACATGGTGCTGGAGACTTGTTTTCAGTAGTTATATTTGAGTTACTTTTAATTTGCCATTGGTGCCTCTTAAAATGTTGTTTGATTACTCTTGTTCCTGTTCCTCGTGTTAGGAAGTTGTAGTTTGTATTTGGTATTTATACATTAACATTAAGCCTCACAAGGGGAAAAAGTCCATTTTGGGGTTTTTTGTTTTGTTTTTCTTCTTTAGCAAAAAGAAATAAATTTTGTGTATTTTCTTTAGGTCAGCAGTCTTATTTTGCATGTAGAAGAAGCTCATACGCTCCCTGTAAAGCATTTTACTAATCCGTATTGTAACATCTACCTGAACAGTGTCCAGGTAGCAAAAACACATATCAGGGAAGGGCAGAACCCTGTATGGTCAGAAGAATTTGTCTTTGAGTAAGTCTTAATCTTCTTGAATTATTGAATTTCACTTGAAAGTTGAATTGCATTTAAAAATCTTAACACTGTGTACTACATTTTGCATATTCTTTTTAAAAATACTGTATATGTGGTTATACAGCTAGCTGCCTTTTGGCCACAAATGCTTGGGCAGAATGTTCTGTAGGCACCTAAGTATCTCTGTTAATCTAAGTGTCTTTGGCTGATGGTGAGAATTCAGGTTTGAAATAACTTTAGAATAACTTTAAATGCCAGTCAAGTATAGTATTAATTGAGGCTTTCTGTCTTTTCTCCTAGTGATCTTTCATCTGATATTAATAGATTTGAGATAAGTCTTAGTAACAAAACAAAGAAAAGTAAAGATCCAGATATATGTAAGTATGTTTCTGTAAAAAAAAATACATATATATTGCAACAATGGATACTTTGTGCAATTGTCATTACTCTTGTCGAACACTGTCACAGGAGAACTAAGAATACTGTGTTTTTATGGCTTCCATACTACTGTGTTAGTATGTTTTGGGTGTCTGTTTCTGACTCTGCATTAATGTTTTTACAATGAGAACTTGCATGATTTGTAGTAATAAAAAGCACCGTAATCCAACCCTTATGGCTTTCTTAGCTCTATTCTGTAATAGCCATTATGTTATACTGTGACCACGCTTGGCAAAAAGCAGGAAGAGAGAGAGGCTGCTCTATAAAATGTGAAGTTTTGCTAAGTTAACTCCTTTCAGTTGCTTTAAGCCTGACTGCGTGGAATTTCTTTTGTCCTTTTCTTTTTTTTGTTGCTTCCCAGTGAGAGAGAGAGAAAGGGAGGAAAGGTAGTGCTTTCACTATTTAAAAAAAAATCACACCAAAAAAGTATGAAAAACCTTGTCAGTTTCGAGAGCAAAATTTTCCCAGTTTTTTTTTTCATGTTTTCTCTCATCTGTGTACCTTCCTTGTACCATTTTTGGACTTACAGCTGATTTTACCTCAATATTACTTTGGAAAAGGATCTTGCTTCCTTCTGCCTTTTATAGAAGTTCCCAGGAATTTACTTTCCTTTTCCCCTCTAGACAGCTTCTTCAATTGCTGGTTTGTTTCTATTCCAGCAAACTAATATCAAGATGGATAGCTAAGAAGATAATAGCAAGGTATAAAGCTGTCAGCTTTCTGGAAGAGAAAGGGCTTGGTTTGAGGAACTTGGATTCTAAGCTTTTAGACATCAGAAGTTTTTTTTTCTGTTTTAGTTCTCTTCCCAAACAATGTGTCTTTAGGCTTTTTCTTTTATTCAAGATATTTTGTTTCCAGTGGTATTTGGTCTGCAGCCCGTTACCTCCTCTTTGCCTGCAGCACAGTCCCTTCTAAGATTTGTTACAAGTATTTTTCTTTTCTATTGTGTTCATACTCATCTGTTCCAAAGTCTGGCACAGTACTTACCTATTGCTATTGTTTTCAGTTTGCGTATATGGTGTTATTAGCCTGTTACGTTTGCCTCAATGTTAACTTCTCAATTTTTTTTCAGAGAAGAGATTTGTAGGGAAACCTTGACCAAAGTAGAAGAATTACTACTCAGATTGAATGCTCTTGCAGAACCTAATTCAGTTTCAAAACTCTTGCCCCTTCTCTAACTACAGAATTTTGTGCATACCAGGAGGAAAAAGATACAGACAAAAAGATACAGACTTCTTGTCTGACGGACTAAAGGACTCTCCAGTTGTAATTGTGACCTTGTTCTTGCACTTGTTCTTGTATTCTTTTGAGCTAGAAAATTCTTTATCTAGGCCAAAGCCCTGGTTAGTAAGAGAACCTTTTAAAGGATAATTCATGAATGAAATACTGAAGTAACTTCTTTCAAAGTGTTCTTGTAGTTTCCTTCTCTGTCCACATTAAGGAGATTGTGTTGGCTTTGGGTGTATCCAACTGGTGGAAGGTGATGGAGCATTTCCCTTATCTAGGTCAGGATGCTTGGCAGTGTTTCTGGATTGCAATTAGGTAGACTCTTAAAGAACAACCCAACAGTCCTTTCCTTTTGGGATAAGGAATAGACTAAATTGACTCAGATTAACGAGCTTCTCTGCCTACATCCCTTGCTGTATTAAAAATTTGAAGTATATGGGAAAAATCTGAGCTAAAGCAGACCTTATCCAACTTGCCTGTGTGTGGTGTTGCCTTAAACAGCCCCTCCAAAAGCAAGAGAATTGGTTTCTAAACATTATCCTTCTCAGCTGCAGTTGTCAAACGTAGATTGCTCTGAAGTGGGTTAAGTAAGCTTTCCTGCTTGCTTTTCCTGCTGTATAAAGCAGATTTGAGAACTCAAAAATCTGGTATTGGTTTTACTGCTTTATTTCTCTCATTATCATGCACAAAAGTAAATACCAAAAGTGATATATGATCATGAGGGCTAACTTTTTGCAAGTCTTCAGCTTTGAAGTTTACCTATTAAGTATTCATTCTGTAATTATTTTAGTATTTTTGCTTTTAAGAGGTCACTTTAGATATTCAGAAATAATGACACTAAACAATATAGCATCAATTTCATTTTTTTTTGTTTTACTAACAGTACTTTTGTATATGAATTTATTCAAATATATATAAATATGGCTTGAAAAAATAAAGTCCTAGAAGATCAAGAATGTATTAGTAGACTTATCTGCTACTATTAGAAACTGTTATGCTCAGGTTTTGTCAGACAGTGGAACCGGTAAACCTCTCAGAGCAGTTCCATGTAGGGTTCAGTTGGGATGGAATTTCTGGTTTGGTTTTGCACCAGGATGGTTGGTTAACTTCAAATTCATTCATGCTGAAGAACAAAACACTTTGTATAGAGGCAGTCACCTCGTGCAGGCAAGTCCATAGAGCAAAATGTTAGCCTTTGTCTTTTAACAAAAAATTGTTACTGTGCTGCGCATTTGTTAAAGGTACTGGAAAATAAGCCTACTGTGGCAGGCTTAAGATTTAGTTTCTTCCCTCCCATGTTCTCTGGCAAATATGCACTAAACACATTTGGGGTAAAGTAGGTAACACTCAGACATGTGTGGACTTTAGACAGTTGGTAACAACTCAGACTGGAGCCTGTGAGGCACTTATTAATGGTAGTAACAACATACGTGTCCACTGCTACAAGAGAACAAAAGCAAGGTGTCCACAGTCCCTCCTTTGAAGAGCAAACTGAGTATAAAAAGGTTACAGCCCTTAACAGCTCCTTGTCAGCTTGTAGAATGGGTTGTGCTAACCTGTCAGTTGTGTGTGGGAAAGCCAGGATTTAGTATGTCCATCTGTTGAACAATTTCTTCTCTTGTCAATGGTTAGATGGGCTTTTTTTCTGAATCAGTAATAGTAAATGTCTTTTGAGGGGTTGGGTGGTTCTGGTTGGGTTCAACAAAGGCTCCACTGTAAATTTGGTTTTGTTTCCAGTTTAAGGAAAACATAACTTTGAACCATTTTTCAGTTTGATTCCCAGGTCAGAATTACTAACCATCAAAATACAAACTTATTTCTAGTTATCCCTACGTATGTGCCTTATATATGCAAGCAAGACAAGAAACGCTTTGAGTTACGGATGCTTGAGAGCTTTGATTCTGGGAAGAAGTATTCTAGGAAAGTTAATTGCTTATCCGTCCTGAAGTGATAGCCCCATCCACACTTGTGATAAATAGCAGATGATGATGATGAATTGGTTTACCTGCTACTTGACTGACCTGTGTGTTACCTTTTATCAAATGATCAACTCCAAAGAATATGAAATATTCACCCAGAAGGTCTTTAAGTGTGCATTATAAATGTGGTAGTGTTTGGTTCCACGGTCTGATTAGGCAAATGATGCCCCGACATATATTCCAAAATTGGGTCAGTAGAGAGTCTACTAAGCAGTTTTTAATTTCTGAAAGGCGATGTTGTCTATAGGCTTTGCAGAAAAGTGGAAAAAAATAGATGAGACTATTTTTTTTTTACTGTGAGTGACTTAGTTGAACATAGATCTTGATGGGATGAACAGAAAAAGGGTGTTTCCTTGGAAGGTCCAGACAGTCTGATATGCTAGATGTGAAACTCAGAGGGGATTGTATATCCCCTCGTAGGAAGTTGTGGATATTTTATAAGTAGAATGTTCTCTGAAAGTGTCTGGGCCCTTTACGTGAGAAACAGCTCTGTTCAGGAGAGGGTGGGCTTGGTTGGGAATGGTCAGTGAGTTGTTTGCTGCAGCTTGCTTGTCAACTGTTAGACCAGACTTTCAGTTGTGGTCAAATGGGCGAGCTTGGAGGTCTTAAGGTGCCAACACCACTAAAAGGTGAATTCATTATTTTGCCACTCTTGAGATGATTTTTTTTTTTTTTAATCATTACCTAGGCAGTAAGCTGTCCAGGAATGCTTTTTTTATATAAAACTTTCAGAAGCTATTACAACCTCAACCTGGGGCATTCCTAAGTATTAAAGAAATACATATGGCAATGTTTGGTAAAGCTGTAGTAAGACTAATAATAAATAACAAAAGTAGTGGTAACAAAATAGTTCAAGAGGTGACAGGATGGAGGTATGAGTGCAAGAGTGAAAAGAGGACAGTATATTCTAATCACTTTATCTGTTCTAATTTTCTGATTGCTACCTAAGTTTGAACAAATCCATTCACAATTTTACTTTTTTTGCTACTTTACTGTGTCCAGTTCTGGGCTCAGCAGTACAAGGGAGATACGGAGCTATTGGAGCAGATCCAGTGAAGGGCTGCTAAGATTATTAAGAGACTTAGAGCATCTCTTGTGAGAAAACGCTGAGTGAGCTGGGACTCTTCAGCCTGGAGAAGAGAAGGCTCAAGGGGGATCTTATCAATGCATATAGATATCTGAAGGGAGGATGTAAAGAGGATCGGGCCACACTCTCTTCAGTGGTACCCAGTGATAGGACAAGAGGCAACAGGCACAAACTGAAACGGAGGAAGCTCCATCTGAACGTAAGGAGAAATGTCTTTACTGTGAGGGTAACAGAGCACTGGAACAAGTTGCCCAGAGAGATTGTAGAGTCTCCATCATTGGAGATATTCAAAAGTCATCTGGACACAATCCTGGGCAATGTGCTCTAGGTGACCCTGCTTGAGCAGGGGCGTTGGGCTAGATGATCTCCAGAGGTTCCTTCCAACTTCAACTGTTCTGTGATTTTGTGATACTTGGGTGTTACAAAGAAAACTATGTTAATATCTGTGTGGTGTTTTCAAATGTGTATGTATACTTTATTTACAAAATGCTTTATACTTCAGATTGAGTTTATGGGAGTCTGTTAAACCATTGAAGCAATTATCTGTTAATATATTGATGGCATAAATCTTGGGGTTTTTGCGTGTTTGTTTTTTTATTAATACTCTTACTGAAACAAGATGACACGCACCAAAAATAAAATGCTTTTATTCAATACTAGCACTGTTTTGCTGGAAATAACTTATGTGAACAATGCTTTTTTCCTTAAGTGTTTATGCGTTGCCAATTAAGCCGATTACAGAAAGGACATGCAACAGATGAGTGGTTTCAGCTCAGTTCCCACGTACCATTAAAGGGTATTGAGCCAGGATCTTTGCGTGTTAGAGCACGATATTCTATGGAGAGGATCATGCCAGAAGAGGAGTACAGTGAGTTTAAAGAGGTATAAAGTTGTTTAACTTTCCTTAGTTTATCTGTCGGAACAATTCATTTTGTCTGTTGTTTGAGACAGACTTCCACAACACTGGTTAACCTCTTTAAGCACTGCTTGTAGTGACATACAGGTGTCACTGTCGTTGTATGTTATCAGTTTTTCCAAAGCTATGATATAGTAGGAGAAATTTCTGAACATCATAAAGTTCTGTTTTTCTTTCAGCTTATACTCCAAAAGGAGCTGCATGTAGTCTATGCCTTATCACATGTTTGTGGACAGGACAGAACACTGTTGGCAGGCATTTTATTGAAGATTTTTCTTCATGAAAAGCTTGAGTCGTTGTTGTTACGAACACTAAATGACAGGGAAATAAGCATGGAAGGTACTGTACTAATTACCCTAACCTTGACTTCTTTTTACTGAAACTGGGGAGGGGGCATGCTCTGGTGTTGTCTTTTTATTCTCTTCTATCCCCTCAATTACATCATATACGAAATTGTAAGCACAGCATTTTTTTACTCTGCTTTTTGTTGTCTTATTTTCCCAACTTTTCACTTTACCCTCTCTTTTCTCAGATGAAGCTACTACCTTGTTTCGTGCCACCACTTTAGCAAGTACGCTTATGGAGCAGTATATGAAAGCCACAGCAACACGTTTTGTTCACCATGCACTGAAAGACTCTATATTAAAGATAATGGAGAGCAAGCAGTCCTGTGAGGTGATACTTTAAACCATGCTTTTAAACACTTTGATTTGTCGAAACAGTTAGTGGTTATGTTTTATGTTTGCGTTAAATACTAGCTTTAGAGGCACTTAATCTTTTAGAACTAAACTTTCTTTATGTGAGAAATACAGGAACTGGACTCATTAGGATATTTTTTTCTAGATGTTGGCTTGAACAATGTAGCACTTTTCATGGTAGCACTTTTAAAAAATTTTTTTAACTTGCACTTCTTTAAATTGTGTGTTTATTTTGTAGCAGTTCTACACTGTTCTTTAGCATGTACTGAATGGCCTAACCTTAACAGCTTCCAGTAAACTCCAGATGTAGTAGAAATCACTGTCTGAACTTAACATCATGGAGCTATAAATTAAAGTTATTAACTGCTTGTTGTTGATCCTATATCCTTTTCTAAACCAACCCTCTTAACTTCTATGTTTCACTCTTACTTAATTGCAGAAAGGATGGGGATTCTCAGAAGATTGGATTAAAAGATATGAAAAGGTTATGTAGATAGATAGTGTTAAATGTCTGTGCTACTAAAAGCTATGCATAGTATACTAAACCTTAAAAACATTGCTTGTTCTTATCAATTTCCTGGCTAGCCATTGAAGCAGATGTTTAAATTCTCTACAAGTCTGAGACTTGTACAGCAGCAGAATACTAATTTAGTTTGAAATAGTATTCAGTGTGTCATATTATCAAGTTCAGATGTAGTTCTATTTAGGAAAAGAAACTTAGTTGTCTACTTTTTCCTTTGGTTTTAGTTAAATCCCTCAAAGTTGGAAAAAAATGAAGATGTAAACACTAATTTGGCACATCTTCTCTGTATACTGTCAGAATTGGTGGAGAAAATATTCATGGCTGCAGAGATACTGCCTCCGTAAGTATGCACTCTTCTGTTCAAACTTGTATCTGAAAATTTCTGTTTGTGTGATTTACATTGCACCTTAATGGTGTTCTTACTGGTTCATCTTTTACTGATTAGTTCTAAGGCTAAGTTTTTCAGGGTTGTTATATGCACAGAGGAAAAAAATATATACATATATTTTCAAGAATTAATTCTGCTTTTTGTACAAAAGCTTCTGGCTAGCACATACCTGTGCTTTTGTTTGACAGAAAAGCTGCTAGATTCAAGGAATAAGGGAAATAAGAAAAAAAAACAATATATTATTTCCACAAAGAGCTAGAAGACAGTACTAGTTAGCAGACAGTTGTAAATATTTTAAGTTGATTACAAATTCTTTCCTGTCCTCCTCCTCTTCCTGGGTAGGAAAAAGGGATGCATTATTAACAATGTATTAAAAATATGAATGTGTGGTAGTAGAATGACAGTGTGTGTGTGTGTTGTTTTTTTTTAATTCTAAAATCTATGCTCATGGTTTGGATTTGAACCATTTAATAAAGTGCATAGTACTAACTGTTTTCTTTCACTGTATCGTTCGCTTTTAATGTAAACAAGATCCTGAATTTTGGAATGGTAGGGTAGCACAGAAATCTCTTTTGTGTTGGTGATGTCAAGGTTAGCAAGAAGTTACCTTTCTTTGTAGTAGATGATGCAGGTCTCAATGTTTTTGGAGATACACCACAGTACTCCCACTTTTTGATGGGATAGTACTATTGTTCTAATTGCTTATCTACTTTTAAACACTACCCCTTATTTATGTAAAGAAAAATCGTTATTCAGTTAAAAAGGGCAAAATTAAAAAATAAGACCAAATCATCCTGTCCTTTCTTAAAATGAAACACTATTTGAGAAATAGGAAACAAATGGTTATAAAACATTTAATGCACATCTGAGTAATCATCAGATCTTCTCTGCACAAATAGAAGTGTGTATTGAGGGAAGACTTTTTTCGACATTTGTAAATGGACTGTCATGGCAGTTCTTTTAAAGTTAATTTAAAATTTACGTCTAAATTATAAACCTAGTGTTGGTAATGCATCCTCATCAAGCAAGAGGTTGGACTAGATCGTTTCTGACTAGCTTTTTTTTAATTCTGTGAAGTTTAATGGAAAGACTAATTAGCTATAATTTTTACAGAACACTGAGGTATATTTATGGATGCTTGCAGAAGTCTGTTCAAAACAAGTGGCCAGCTAACACCACCATGAGAACCAGAGTTGTTAGGTAAGTTACTTGTTTTATTCTATGCTGAAAATAATCTTTTAAAGTCTTATTAAGACATACTTCAACTGTTTTTCTTTCAGTGCTGAAACTCTATAGTACTTGTATAGGTTGCAACAATATTAAAGATCTTTATGATACTGAGGCATGATATCCCAATTAAGGATTGAGAGCTTGCTAGATTCTTAGTCATGCAGGTAGAGCCTTGCCAGAATAAGATGGTATAGTACAGAGGTCAGTATAGCTTTACTTAATCGTTTTAACTTCGAATTTACTTGTATTTTTGTTAAGTTTTACAAACTGATCTACAGTGTTTTCCTTTTTGATGTTTGGAAATAAAAACTTCTCTCAAAGAGAGAGCTCACCTTTCTGATATTTGTAGAGAACAGTGACCTCTGAAGATCATGTTCCTGTCATGCCATCTGGGGGGACCATGCCTTATCCAGGGACTCTTATGTAGTGTGTGTTCATTGCTGGAGAAGTCTTACCAGTGTAAGACATGACAGGATAAGGAAATAAATACCTTCTCAGAAAGATGATTGGACTGTCACTTGATTTCACTGAGGTACTGTCTGCATTAGAATAGTTTTCTGCATCAGTTAAGCCTCTCAGTGCTGATAATGCACTCTATGTTGATTTCTGAAAATAAGTCTGTACTGTCCCACTTTTGTTTCTTTTCTCTGCTCCAGCCCAATCATGCTGAAACACTCCAGAACCCCTGTAAAAATCTTGCAAGCTACTGAACCTGGCTTCTCTGAACTGGCGTTGAGTACAAAAGCTACAGTCCTCATTCATCAAATTGAATACATAGATTTTTCCCTTGACTCCATCTTTTGCCAGCGTAGGTCAAACAAAAATCTTTAACATAAGCTGAGGTCTTGGCACAGTTTTTGGAAATGATACTGGTGGTTTAAGAGTATCACAGCCACATCTTTCCTTCACTTGCTTTACCTTTTTTGCAGGCCTGACTTGTTGGTAGACAAGTGTAGTATCTGGCACTGATATGATTTGCTAAGGTTAATATCCCATTGGAGGGAGTCTTCCAGACAACTTGTCTTTGGCTCTGGTTTATCATTTTGACACTAGAAGTCTTGGCCTATGTCACTTAGCACCTACTGCAGCCTTTTGCCTTCAAATCGAGACTGCTATTACACGAGGTGAGGAGGCTCGCCTGTTGTAGGGGTGTAGAACTTAGAAGCAAGTACAGTATCTCTCCCTCTTCCTCCCCACCTTCAGAGAACCCTGTGGCTTGCCCTAAGTGGATGCATTCAGCACTTTGCTTGGTTTCCAGTATTTACAGCATTTAGAATTTATGCTGGATGGTATAAACATTGGCTCCTTCTCTCATCCTCTTAGTCTCCACAAGCACATATTTGTGACTCCTCCCTGGAGTAGAGTTTTTCAGCCTTCAGTGAAGAATACTATCTTTTATTGCACTGGCTTTGGTCCATGATTGAGTATGATCAAGTATTCAGAGATGAGTGGGCAGTTTTTAAGTGTCTGAGTAGCTACCCTGATAGATCATTTGGAAGGTGCTGCCCTTTCTGTCTGGTTGTACACCCCACACTTAAGTATTGACTCATTCTTAATTTAAGCAGCTTAACCAGTGTAAGAAGCACCAAATCTCCCAGATCTGCAAGGTCCATCCAGTTTCATACCTTAGTTGCCTTCAATTTCAGACTGCCTAAAAGAGAAACTATTTTATGTGCCATGACTTCCAAACTGCTTCCTTATAGCTTTAAGTTGATTGCATAGAAAATATTCTTCACAGTGGGCCAGAACTGTTGCCTCATCAGCCCAGAATTCATGGTTCCTGAAGAAATAAGAAACTTACAACAGCATACTAGAATTCAGATGCTTTGGACATATGGAAGGTGTTAAGCTCACTGCTCCATGTATCATTTCCAAGTAGTAATGGACAATACCGTTGCTGATACTTTTCAACAAGCAAGGTAGCGTAAGGTCCCCTACCCTTCTTTTCTAAGTGGTCAGGCTTTGGTATTGCTGCAGTGAAAAAACGGTCTGCTAGTACTATCCAAGCACTCTGAACAAAATGAGAGATGTTCAGATTGCTTCTGTTAGTTCATATGTCACTTCATCATATGGCAATCTTCCAGAATTATGGTTAACCTGAGGTGGATATATTTTACTTCAGCTATTAACAAAGTTAGATTTTTCACATGCTAACCTGAAGACTATTTTAGGTTTCTATTGGATGAGTTCCTAGTTCTGCAGTCAAACAGAGCCCTTTTCCTCAGCTTTCTAGGTTGTGTAGGTGGCAGCAATTACTTCTGTAAGGAAGGTATCTGATTCAGAATTATTCTTCTAGAATAGCATACTGTCATCAGGATATGGATTTGCTTAAGCTGAATGAAGGCTGTGTTGCTGCCAAAAGAATGGTTGCTG
Source organism: Dromaius novaehollandiae (assembly GCF_036370855.1). NCBI lineage: Eukaryota > Metazoa > Chordata > Aves > Casuariiformes > Dromaiidae > Dromaius > Dromaius novaehollandiae. The sequence goes on along the minus strand of NC_088130.1, from coordinate 38,997,720 downwards.
CCATTCTGACTGTGCACTTGTGCTTTCCGTATGTCCACTTTGGAGAGCAGGTGGCTACAGGATGAATTACTTGCTGTAGCAGACATGGGAACACTTACTTGTGGGAGGTGGGAGGCTAGGTGCTCCTCCTTTTTGAAACCAGTGTGGACTTAGATTGGTTTCAGTGTGGCTTTACAGTGCAAGTTTCTTTCCAAGGTGGTTTCAAGGTTCACCTTAATTGGGAAATCATTTTGCCCATTTTTCAATATTTATCCCAGTTGAAAGCACATGAAGACTTTCTCAATTAACAAACCTATTCAGAGTGTAGGCTGGTTGTTTGTTATTTATATCAAAAAGATTTCCATACTGACTTGAATCCTTAACAACTACAGAATTTTACATTCATTCTCTGACTATTACTGAACAAAATACAATTTTCTTCCCATTTCAGTGGCTTTGTTTTTCTTCGACTGATTTGTCCTGCTATCCTGAACCCAAGGATGTTTAATATCATCTCAGGTGACTATATGCTTCAGACTGAATTCATACTTTATACAGTAATAGGCATGAGTTTACTTTAGCATCTAATCTAGCAAAATATGTTGTTTTTTGAAGCGTGTCCAAAATCATGTTGTCCACATCACTTGATTAACTTTCTCCCTACAGCAGCCAAAGGCTACCTCAAAGGTTAGACAGTGTTTATCCCCAGTGTCTTGTTTTAAAGTCCAGAAAACATGCTTTGTGGTATTTAAATGATATGATGTTGAACTCTGAGTTACAGTCTAGCAGTGTAATGTATTCTAGCAGTGTGTAAAAAATTAAGTGTGTGCTGGTTTTCAGATCTTATTTCAAACACAATGCAATGCCAAAGTTTATAGCTGAAATTCAGTTTTATCTTTTAAATGTAAAAGATCTATAGAGTGGAAAATATCTGCAGAGCCTGGAATATGCTTGTGTACCTAGAAAATTATGCTTGAATAATTTTCCTGAAGTTGCTGTTTAGATAACTTCTAGACATCACAGAAGTCTTCACTTTGACTCATTAGTATGGCCAGTCTCAAAAAAGGAATCTTAAAGATGGGAGTGAGAGGGGTAGCATTCAGAAAGGCTGGGATGTGCAGATATGAGATGGTAGTCTTGTTTGACTAAAGGCCATAGAGAATTCCTATTGGCTTGCCAGTGTGTGTTCTTACAGCATAAAGAAAGCATCACCCTATTTTTTGGTGCTTACTATGTAGAGTGTGTATATAGTAATAAATAAAACAGTGACAGGGAACACTGCTGTTTGCTAGAACGAGACTGCAGAACTGCTGTATTGGTTAGTGGCCCTGTTCCAGCTGACACTAGATAGTGTTCTCCCAAACAGTTCTTGGGTATGATTTGGGTGTTGACATGCATCAGGGACCACATCTGACAGTTTGTGTGGGTCTTTCCTGCTGCGAAGCTTTAATGGTGAAGGCATGGGTTATTCCATGGCAGTTGGCTTAAGCACCTAAAAATATTTCTGGGCGTTTTTAAGCTACAGGTGTAGTTGAGGTCTTACACAAGCACCAGCTATTACATTTGTTACTGTTGTTCTAGACATAAGGCTGTGTTGAAAGGATTTGGGGGCGGAAGTTTTGCTATATTCATGTGGGAGGAAAAAAGGAAAGGCATAAACTACTGGTGGGAAAACTGTACTATTAAAATAGTGGGACATCCAAGTTCCTTAGTTTTAAAAAGTTTGCCTATAGCTTTTTTTTCTTTGGCAAAGGTCTTCCCAACCTAGAGGGCACTTTCTCAGTTTTACCAGTAAAATGCTGGTTGAAAAATGGGAAGAACTTAGGGTAATTGTGTCAGAAACCCTTTAGGAAAAAGTGCTGGGGGGGGGGTGGGGGGCAGTTTTCCAGAAAACATGTTTTCTGTGCTCTCTCTTTAAGCTATACCAAATGAGAAGGCTGGTATCAACCCAAAAGTTCCTTTCTCTCACCCTGTGATTTTCATACATGGTTTAGGGAAGGCATTAAAGAGAATATGGCCTTGTACACAGTGTTCAGTCTTCCAGTATTTTATTCAGATAGTTTTCAAGTTAGTTACTTCCTGACTTGGGAACTGCATTGAGTCCACTGTGTCTATAGCTGTAAATAGAGTTATTATACATGAATTTGCATAAATCCCTTTTAAGCTTGTCCATAAATATTTAAGTTCTGTTCAGAAGTCCAGCTAATCTTGATTATTGCCAAATAAATTTAAGAGTCTTTATAAAGCTTCTGGAGCTGTTTAAAAAAGGGTAGGGGTCTTTTACTTTTGGGACAAAGCTTCCAACATGTATTTTTTCTGTAATGGGAGAAAAAAATCTGAAGTCTGCGTGTATAGATACACTTTAATTTTCAGCAGCAATGTGTCTATCCTATTGCCTCAACTGTTCACAAAAATCTGTTTCAAAAGCAAGTCCTGTGTTTCAACCTTCTTAAATGATTTTTTTTAAAAACTTCTTTTAGATCAGTCCTCCTAATCTGAAGTTCCAAATTCTAAGGCTAGTAATGTTTTCCACCAGTGCTTCTTCAAAGGGATGGAGGGTACCAAGCATTAGATACTATGAACTACTGAGATTAGTTGTATGATTAGTGCCTCAGTCTAAGCTCCAGTTATGCATAAAAAGCTAGATATTATTTTTCAATAGATTTCAGTGCTGGAGGGGGAGGGCAGGGAGGAAGACAGGAGATCAAATGATGCACATAGACAATGAACAGTATATAGCATTCTTAGGAAGAACTGAAAAAAATAGAGTTTATATAATGATCATGACAATTTTGACACCTTTAAATGGCCTGTAAGTGGAAAGCTAGGTTTGACCATAACTGTAGAAAATATTTTGCAAAAAACTCCTGGTACTATCACTTGTTGGGGGTGTGGGGGAGAGGCTAACATTTAATGCTTGCATCTGCTTTGTACAGCAAGTAGTTATATCTTCCTGGAAATGCATGCCACAACTGCGTGTAATGTTTAGTCTATCTTCCTGGTGCTAGTAATTTAAAATATAATTTGCATAACATTGTAGAACCCACTTATGTGGGCTTACACATGTAAGGAAAAAGATAAAACTCAATTTTTTTATTCTAACAACAAATAATCCTCCTTTTAGCAGAACTGTTTCATTTTTGTGAAAAGGCTTTTCACTTAATTGACAGAGCTTTTTTAAATGTAGGGTTCTGAGGAACAATATTTTGCATACTTGTGTAAAAAAAAAAAAATCAGTACAGAAAATCAAATGTGCATATTAATTTGCTTTTTGTTTTAGTAACTAAGTCTGCAAAAGTTTTACTTCAAATGATATTTTCCACATGGAGTTATAACATGCAAAGTATTAAATTCAGTGATAAAACGGAATTGGAGAAGAGCTTAAGTTTCACGTGACTGCTAGTAGTTTTAAATTAAATGGCTAGTAACTCTCTACTTTGTATTCCTCTCAGATTCTCCTTCCCCTACTGCTGCAAGAACACTGACGCTGGTCGCCAAGTCTGTGCAGAATTTAGCAAATCTGGTTGAATTTGGAGCCAAGGTGAATATAACTTTATACACTGAGAACAGCATAGAACTATGCTTCCAATACATTTCATTGTTCATCTTGAATACAGGCATAAAATATGGTCCCATTTTCTTGTGCAAAGCCTGGTATGTGGCTTGAGTGTTCTCATCAGCCAGGAGGCTTTTTTTCTGCAGTTTCTTTTATCTTCTCCAGCTGGAGCTAACCAAGGTTTTGATCTGAACTACAGCAGTAGCAAAAAGTGGCTGAACGGGGAAGAGAAGCCATAATCATTTGAGTATGAGTGATCTAGAAACTTGGTACATCCCGTATAGATTTTGAACCTGGTAGCAGGAACAGCAGAAATGGTCTGTTAAAATAATTGATGAACCAGTGACCATACCAGCAGGTATTACAGAGTAATGCAGCCATGCTTTGATGCTATGAGGGCATAGGTAAACTCAGTCATTTGTTCCAAAAGAAGGGGGGGGGGGGGGGGGAGTGGAAGTATGTTGACTTTTTTTTCTGTCTGCGACTGAAAGGGTCATACTCCAGTATTTTCTGCATGGGATTTCAAGAAGTGGGAAAGAAAAGGCAGGCAGGCAGCCAGCCAGCCATCCATGAAGAAAATGAGTATGTATGTGATGGTAAAATGGTTGAATTTTCTTCAGGAATATCCATATCAAAAAGACAGATGAGAACTGCTAGAGCAGGAATCTGTGACTCGAAGGAGTAAGTTCAAGAAGGGAATATTATCTGTCCGAAGTAGATGATGGAAATTTTTTTTCATTTTCATTGATTATTTGAGGCCAGAAAGGGGAAACATCTTTCAGTAATACTAGCATCCCTCTGTATAGAACCTTGAAATACATTCCATGCCTTTTTTTTTATATATACTATATATAACAATTTGCTTGCAAATTCAGACCAGGTAGCAAGTCAAATTGAAACCAGTCATGACTTAACTCCCAGCTGTGTATACAGTATTTAATTCTGAAACAAATGAACAACTGTCAACTTGACTCTTTTTTCCTCTACCTTTCACTCTGCGTTTGCTCAGCTTATTCCTTATAGTGGTGGTTTCTGTTCTACAGCATGTTGAAACACCCTTCTATTTGTATTCATTTTCATAGTTTGACATAACGTTGTAGATCAGCTTTACAAGTTGCACTAGAAAGCCTCGGCTTTTAATAAAGTTTCTATTGTATCACCAAGAGAATGGACCAACAACAACTGGTCTGTTTTGGTTCCCAAGCTGCAATGTGTGCGAACAATAAATCTGTTGACTTAAGCATAATGAAAGCAAATGACCTCAGGCTGCCATTACAAAGCTAGTTGTGTGACACAACTTAATGTAAGCATGAATGAAAGAACAAGGAGGACACTTATGTCCTGATGTTATCTTTGAAAGTATGGCATTTTTTATTGCAGTTATGTACTGGAGGGACATTCATCTTAAATATTTCAGAAATGTAAAATTTTATGTCTGTATGCATATATAAGCAAACAATTTCTGAATTAATCTGGAATACAAAAAGTACAATCTTCTGACTGGTTGCATACCAGTCCGTAAAAATTCACCTGAAAAAGTAAAATCCTTCCAGATGATGCACTTGTTTTGCAATGTCATTTGTCTCTGACTGCAGCATGTTCATTTCAGGTGTGACTATTAAATTGGTATTGCTTTGTCCTAATAAATATTTCTAAAAATTACTAGGAACCGTATATGGAGGGTGTAAATCCATTCATCAAGAGTAACAAACATCGCATGATCATGTTCTTAGATGAGCTTGGGGTAAGTGGTTTTAAAAAAAAAAATTTATTGGAAGCTACATAGCAAGACTGTAAATGAAATTTCTTTACAGTTCTTAACTAGCTCAAAAATGGATCATTTTCACACAATTTTGAATGCTTGTTACTGAATAAATTTCTCTTATGTTTGTATAGAAGCTGCAGATTGCTGGCCTGTGATGCATAGTTAAGCATGAAATGTTCTATTAGACTTCACTTGTATAGCACTGCTGTGGACATGAATAGCTCAAATAGATCTTATCGCCACTGGATTTTTGGCCAAAAATACCAGTCTTTTAAAATATATTTAAAACACAAATTGTGTAATTTGTCCTATGGTCTCAATCAGAGATTGCAAATTTTGATGTTTTAAAAAATACTATGTTAAATTTCTTTTATGCATCACAAAATGTCTCACTGCATGCATTCCAGATGTTGTAGTTTGAAAGAAAGTGGTAAGTGCAGTTATCTTTGAAAATATTTTGTGTCTGATAGCTATATCATTCTCAAAGTATAGTATCTGGGAGTTCAGGTATGTATGCTTTTAAACCAAGAATCTGTTTTAAAACTGAAGATGAAAGAAATGTGGCTAGCTTCCTAAATTGATTCCTTAAGAGACCTAGATCTCAAATATTTTGATAATCTATAAAAATGAGTGTTTTAAGGCAAACATTCAGGTAGGCTGCCATATATCACCTTTTTCTGGTTAAATGGCAAATTCTGCATATTATGATGTATCAATTTTTCTTATTTTAAATGACTGATTATGCATGAAGATTCTGAAAACTGTTGGTTTTAGTCTACTGTCAAATTAATCTACTGGTTTAATTACAACATTTTTTTATGAGTGGTTTTACTGACTTTCTAGATCTTGCTGTATTTTTGCTGCTGCTATTGTCTGATTTACATTGGAAAAAAAAACACTTGATGGATCCTCCCTCGTTTGCAGGGAGGATAGAAGATGAATCTCTGTCCTCAGCCTTCTGGTCAGCTCAGAGGTAGCATAGCAACATCAGACCTTTTAGTAGAATCCTTTTAGTAGGAATAGACACTGTTACATCTTCAGTAATTACTTCATATGAAACATACATGCAACCATAACTAAAATATCTTCATAAAATGGATCTTGTGAAGATGAGGAAATATACAATTTGTATTAGATAACATGGACAGAAGACTTAACTGTGAAGAATGACACTGCAATACTTGCTTGCAGTATCAGAACAAGTGCGTTGGCTGGTCTACAGAGCTGTAATTTAATTTCCTTTATGGCTGGGTACTCACCATTCTAAGTCTGCTCTTATCACTTTTGTTCAAGAATGTTCCTGAGCTTCCAGACACTACAGAGCACTCTAGAACTGACTTATCTCGTGATCTGGCAGCCTTGCATGAGATATGTGTGGCACACTCGGATGAACTTCGAACACTCAGTAATGAGCGAGGTGTAATGCAGGTAAGCTACAACAGTTAACAAAAAAAAAAAAAAAAAATCACAGGTGCAGATAGTATGTCTTGAGTTACTGCATATCATGACTTTTTTTGAAATACTTTTGGGTAGCAGTATGAGTGATAGATATATTATTTACATTTCATGAAGAGGTAGTTGTAGCTCTAAAGGTGACAAACAGTCAATAGCTTTGAGCTTCTTTATACAATGAAACGAAACAGGTTGTAAAGCTGTGGGTGTTTTCAAGTTTCCAGAGGAAGCTTTTAGTTTCCAGAAGCCTAAACCAAAGAAATGACTGTCTCCTGATAGGCTATCTGGGTCACTAGTTTTAGGATCTTGTGTTTTTGTGCCTTTTTTTAATTAAGAACTAAACATACTTGCCTGAGTTTTCTATTGCTACATCGTTTCTGCTTCCTGATTTATTACACTTGTAAACAAACATGCCAAGCTTTTCTAGCAAAAACACTATAAGCATTCTGTTCCAACTATTAAACTGGTACACAACTTTCATGAAAATTTGAATTTTTTTCCTCTTAGAAATGAAGTTACTTCATGCATTGCCTCCAAAATACTACAAAAGTAATACTTGTCTACAGTCTACTAATTATGAACTTCTAGCAGACAAATTTAATATCTGCTTAAACTATCACTACATGTGCAATACAAATCAAAAGGGTCTCTTAGTCTTTCAACACAAAGGATTTCTGGGTTTGTGGGGGGTTTTTTGTTTTTCTGAATGACTCACTTTCAAAGAAGTCAAGTTTGGGGATAGTTCTTAATCTTACTGTCTCCAAACATTATCTTGTAAATCAGATTTCTTCTCCTCATGGTTTAAAGACTGGACTACTTGTATCCTGACTCTTTCAAAGCCTTTGTTTAAACATATGTAGACCATAATCAAAGTGGTTTTTGTTTGTTGGGTTTTTTCTCCTGGCACCAGATGACCCAGTATCATGTCATTTGAGTAATACATATTTCAGCAGTAAACCTTTTTCAAACCAGGAGGGTTACTGGGAACTTCTGTGTGACTTTTGCAAAATGCAAAAATATATTTGTATTTAACCCTATTACTTTGGCAGAAGAAAGCTCAAGGAATTGAAAATGAAATGATGTCCATTATTACAGCAGTTCAAATCTTATCCAGTTCAGTAACTAGAATTGATGTCTTTAGTGGCACATGAGGAAAAAAAATCAATCGTGGTCAAGTTCCTAATTCACTCAAAACTAGTGATCATCTTGAGAAACAAGGCAGAAAAGATGGCTAGACTGGCATAGCAGGATAGTAGATGCTCTCAGCACTAAATATATGTGATGTTGATGGATAAGGGCTATCACTTTTTTCAGAAGGCCTGTCCTTGGATAGTATGTATAAGTAGGATTAAAAAAAAAAAAGGGCAGATCTTGAGAAAAATCTGAAGTATTTCACTGATTTGAGATACAATATTGTTTCCTCAATATGTTTATACCTCTACTTCAGAGGATAAATTTTTCCTCAGGGGTTTCCATAAAGAAAATTCTCTCAAAAGTTGTTTTTCTGTTTTTATTCTGCCAATAATAGCAATGCCTTAATGGTTCAGGATCACCCTGATATAGTTAAACATAGTTCTACTACAATGAAAAAATGAGTGGGCTCCCAAAATTGTGTTACGAGTATACTTTCCCAGCCTACCTATGTTATGTGAATGTCCAGTTGCATCTGGCTGACTTCAATGACTAAGTTTTCAGAAGGAATTAATAAGTATAGTTTTGGATGTATGGAAAAGTGAATTGTATTATCACCTTTTTTTCCTTGTCACAAGGTTTATTTTTTCATTTTCTTGGCCCAGTTATGCTCTAACACATGAAGGAAAATAACTGAGAATAAGAATCTGTTTTTTACAGCTAGGAGAACTTGGTTTCATTTTGAAACTCACAGGTTAAGTTGACAAGATGATGTGTTCGTTCTTTTTAAAAACAGCCAAACAAAAAGATCCATAAATGCAGGGACAGATTTCATCATGATGTTTTACAGTTGCCTTTCAAAATAATATCTTGCAACTAGGGAATCAGAGCTATTTCCTTTTTATATGGATTTATAATATAAAAATATATGAAATATTGTAGAAAATACATATTTTTTAAACTGATAGCAAGTCTGGTAAGCTAATGTTGAAAGTGCTTCTCAAGTGAGAAGAGACTTGTTTTTTCTAATTGCTAATGTATGGCTGTACTGCCTTTTTTTCTACAGCATGTTCTTAAGAAGCTGTTGGCTATTACAGAACTGCTTCAACAAAAACAAAATCAGTATTCAGTGTCTAACAACATTAGGTAGCAGCCCTCTACCTGAATTCTGCATGGATCCAGCATGCCCAACATGGCAACTCACACCAGTATCACTTTCTTCTTGCTCTTGCCAAAAATAGCACACCCTGTCACATTCCCAGTGATGTGTGAACTATGCAAAAAGAAAACAAAGATTCTGTTGGTGAATGATTGTACCAGCAGCTTTTTAAGCTATCTGTGCAGGACACTTGCACTTTTTTCCACTTGGAACAAATTTTCACAACCTCTGAGCCTTGGTGTACAGTTCACCTTCTGCAAAGAAAATGCTGTGACTGTGTCTTGAACTTTGAAAATTATTTTCAGCACCTCCAATTGCCAAAGTTTTGCTGTCTTGTTGGAAAAGAATTATAAACTGACAAGGAAAGAAATGCATTGTTTTGACAGCTGCATATAACTGGATAACACTTTTTACTGTAATTTCTGACTGTTTCCAATTATTATGACTTTGACTGTTTTGACCACTTTAACTTGTATTTACAGTTTCCAGAGTTTGATGTTATGGTAGGAACAATCTTTGCAGTACACTTTTTATACCATGCTGTTTCTCTTGCTGGAATCATGTTGAAAGAGAATATGCAGAATGGGTCTTGACAGCTTTATTTTTTAATGTGCCACTGATTCAGTCTGAATAATTCTTCCATCAAGGACTGTATATCCAGATAAATCACAATGCTTTTGTAAAATGTTTACAACAGTAAATAATTTGAATTCAGTAAATTTATTGATCATTGTATCAGATGTGCATGCATTCATTAAACCATTTTATAAAATATGTATTGGTTGGTCTTTTGTGTAATGTAAGTCTACCATAAATCTTATTTTTATAACTGAAATATCAGTTTTTAAAATAAATCAAGTTGTAGAGAGCCTGTTTATGAAAACCGGTAATTTTGGCTGCTGTGAAAATTTTTTATGGTGTCTACACACATGATCTATTTTGAAATGTTCATATAGTGTCACATGTATGGTTTTTAGTAGGAATCTTCCAAGCACCAGCTTCTTTGTTATACCATATTACAGACCAAAACTAAAAGTTTGAATAAATAACAAGGAGAGGGGAAAAAAACCCTTAATTTGTGCAAATCTCACATGGGGCAAGAGAACAAATCTGTTAAAGCTATAAAAAATTGAAAGAGGATGTTTCAGCATTCCCATTCATGACTCTTCTTTTCTTGGGACTGATATGGTAATGGATAAAAGGATGTTAAGATTCACTGACAAGACTAATGAGAAATTGCATTATAAATAACTTGTAATACATGAACACAACTGTTATAGTTGTCCTAGTGGTCTAACATCTGACTAGGAAGAAAAAATGGATGAGGAAGGGAAGGTGGAGATGTAATTGTTTTGACTATTGTGTTACTACTCTAAGGCTCATGTATCCCACTTGTAGTAGGATAGAATTATTTGCAGGATGGTCAATAGGACAAAAGTTTGAAGATAAGTAATAGTAGAAAAACAGAGAGGTGCTGACCTTAAAGCCAAACTTGGTGGAGTATTAAAATAAATCATACTATGAAAAGGTTTCAAATTTTGAAAATGCTGCTGCTTTCTGTATTTGAAATCTCAATGCCCTCACTCATCCTCATCTTTAGACATCACTTAAATATTACTAAACTTGTACTAATCATTTACCTAACCTCTTCCTAAGCTTGCACAACTGGAACTCCTAAAATTTCTCTAGACAATCCATCTCACACTTTGTTTTTCCCTACTATAAAAACATTCCTCTATTTCATATATCCTGTCTATGAAAAAAAGGACAAACTACTTTTTGCAGTCAGTTTTACACTAATTGGTATAGTCTTTATCTTTGGGTCTTTGCTGTAATGTTAGTGCATGTTTTCTCAGCTTGCAATTGCTCTTGCTGTGCTGCCTTGGACTCTTCAGTTGAGCCATATCATTACTGAAGATGGGTGTCCAATATTGGATCTTCTGCTGTAACCAAGAGCTCCAAGTGTCAATAAGGAGTATGCCATTAAGTATATTTAATAGGTAGACATGACACTATTACTGAGTTCCTCTGTAGATCCTCTCCTATAAAGCTACTGCTTGACCAGTTCCTGTCAAACCTGTATTAAATTACATCTTAGAGGAAAAGGTAATCAACAATTTCATTTTCAGCACTTCTTACAGGTTCTCTCCCCCTACTTTTAATTAGGGAATACATTATGTCACTAATGGAAATATGCAAGGCACAGCCCTCATTCATAACTTGTATGAACTGTTGCTGAATACTCTGCTTATAGCTTCCAACCAGTCTAGAAACTAATATGCTAGTCCTAACAGTTTCAATTAGGTCAAATTTTCTTCATTTGCTTTTTAAGGTGTTACATAAATGTTGTCAGGCCTTCTGAAGTGAAGATGTGATACCTCCTTTTCTTCCCTGACTGCTTGGCCTACTACCTTGATGTAGAATGACTGTTTTGTCAAAAACAAAGTATGGCAGTTTGTAAACAAAGTTGGTTGCATTTTTTTAATGTAATAGATAAATAGCCAATGATGAAAATGAATCTAGATAGGTTTCAAAGTTGCTTTAAGGTGTGCATATTCTAGAGGAACTAACACCACTGCTTATTTTCTAAAACAATGTGTGAAAGTGAAATACTTTGACCTAGATTTGGAGGGTATGTAACTATTTAAAGCTTTTTTTAAACTCTCAGTTGGCCCTGGTATGTTGGTCACAGCAGTTTGAGATCATAGTTATAGGAACAGCAGCTGCAGTAACAAATTAAGTCACAGCATTTACAACATGGAAAGTAATAACCATAGCCTGTATCTGCTGCAGTATATTTGAGAAGAGCTTCAAGAATGTTGAAAGTGTTACAGGCACAGTTGTATTCTTACCTATTTCAAGGACAAATTTGGGAAGAAGGCAGCACAGCTTGTCTAAAGCATTTAAGTATCTACACCAGATGTCTCCTGCTTTTATTTATCTACTTTGCTAAATGCAAAGTGTGATTAAGTCTAGTTACTGCTGTGCTGTACTTCTAAAGTCAAATCACAAACTGTTCCAAAGCCAGAACTCTTCCCTGAGTGACAGATGTCTGTAAATACATATTTCACATTAGTGTTTGACTAAGAAAAGTCATACACTTTATTGTAAAGACATTAAAACTGAGAGAACAAATACCTCCCAAAACTGAGTAAGAAACCTCTGCTAACACCAGCCACTGAATAGCAGGTAGCCCAAGCAGGTCCTGGCACCCAGAACAGTGGTAGAATGCCATCTTCCTTCAGGGTTTATAGTGTATCTGCAAGATCATCATCAGTCCATTCTTCCTAAGGGAAGAAAAGGAAAAAGCCATGCTCTAAGCAGCATATGCAGTCAGTATGTCTTACAGTTAGGTGGGCCAGACAACAAATAGCTACAGGTGCATGCTACTGCTGCACACTATGTCAAGGTAACAACTTCTACACATGCCCATTGAAAAGAATTTAATCAATACAACTCTTTCTTCCTATTGATCTCTTTCAACCATATCTACTATTAATAAACATTAAATAGTAAATTTAAACTGCTTTTAACCATACTGCAAAACTGGTTTGTTATGTCCAGATTACCTGATACTCACATACATCTGCAGGGAGACTTCTGGAGGAAAAAGTAAAGACTAGGGACCATGTTGCATTACACATACCATTCTACTTCTGATAATGAGGAAACAACATTGACAATCTTAACTTACAGCTCATCTTACTGTAAGTGGAAATGAAAACTAGTACATACTCAACTCCTAATGAATGAGATGAAATGCACATTCATTAAGCACATCATGACAATCTGACTTAAGATCCCATGGACAACAGTTGCTTGACAACTTAGAGGACATTCTCTTTACTTCCTTGATCATAAGATCTGTGCTCTGACTTCCTCCCACTTCTAAATGTGAGCACAGCATAAGGATTTTTAGGCTTTCCCTAGCTAGTTGTGGGACTCCAATTAAGTTCTTCTTCCTGGGATCATTAAGGATATATCTTGCCCTCTCAGAAGTATTAGCCATTGTGCTCAATATCCTTTGCAGGGGAGAGAGAGAGAGAGAGAGAGAGAGACAGAGAGACAGAGAGACAGAGAGACAGAGAGACAGAGAGACAGAGAGACAGAGAGACAGAGAGACAGAGAGACAGAGAGACAGAGAGACAGAGAGACAGAGAGACAGAGAGACAGAGAGACAGAGAGACAGAGAGACAGAGAGACAGAGAGACAGAGAGACAGAGAGACAGAGAGACAGAGAGACAGAGAGACAGAGAGACAGAGAGACAGAGAGACAGAGAGACAGAGAGACAGAGAGACAGAGAGACAGAGAGACAGAGAGACAGAGAGACAGAGAGACAGAGAGACAGAGAGACAGAGAGACAGAGAGACAGAGAGACAGAGAGACAGAGAGACAGAGAGACAATTCAGTCAAGTAAATGCATCAGAGGGAAGATTTCATTTTCAGCTAATAGTGGCTAATCCCAGAACACAGGATTGAAAGCCTCCTGGAATGAGTCTAACTTCTTGTTCCTACAAACATGTCCATGGGGTTTTTTTGGTAAGGAAATTAAAAGTCTCAACCTTGTGTTCCTTATGCCCAGGATTTAACACTCCCTAGTTGAAGAAGCAGGCTACAGCCTAAAAAAAGGCATTTAAACTAGTGGTGACTAAGCTCTTTATTACCATTAAATAAAGCAGTTTATCCACATATACTCTAAAAGCCAGTCTCAGTCATTTTAGCAGTCCTTTTGAACACCTGTTTGAGGTTTATCTCATCCTTCTGCATTACTGGGGACCATGCACAGAATTCCAAACAGCTCAGATTGGGGCCTTTTACTAGTATCCTGCCCTTTTTATGGCTTCATTACTTTGGCAGCTGTCATCTATGGCCAGTCAGTACCTTGTAGAGTCCTAGCATTTCAAATTCATGAGCTCTCCACCCCCATTATGCCCTTTGTATTGGTATTAACTTCAGTGATAAACTGGTAGATCCAAAAAGAATTGTTATAAGTAGATTTGAACTGATTGTGCACTTGCATATATTACACCCTAATTACAGCTATAAACACCATCAGTATCAGCTGTCTACAGGATTGGTGAAGCCTCAAAGTGTGAACTATACAGACACTATAAGCTTCCAAAAAAGTTAAGCCTACTTTTTCATGTGTTTATGATTGGCAAGCCCAAATCTGATCCTGCACTGATTATTACTCAGAAATGAAAACACACAAGCATAAACCCACAGCAGTTCAGATACACAGTTATGAAGAAACAGCTCTTGAAATTTAAGAGTTTTTACAATATGAATGTAACAACTGATAATGAAATGCTGTAGATTATATTAGTTCATCTAGTTCCTTTGGACAAAAGAATTGTAAAAAGAAAAAAAAAGTCAGTTTGCAAGAGAACCACAGATCTAAAACTCCTAAATAAGACCTCTTCAAATTAAGCTAGAGGAAAAAATGAGTGTCATCTTAGGCTTAGTTTGGAGTTATTTTCTAAATCATTTTATGAGGAAGTAAAAAAAAGTTGCCAATTTCCATAGTAGTAGAAACTCACATGGCAAGGATTTGAACAGAATGTGTTTTAGTTTTCATTCACTTTTTAGATTGGCATTTAGAGCAAACTTTAGTCAAACTTTTTTACAGTATTAAATATTTTTTATTAGATATGCTTGAGATTCTGCATTTCATTAGAGCGTATCTTCAAGAGTCTTGTAACTGCATAAATTTCAGCTTAGCTCCATAGAAATGATTTTTCAGTTTGGTGCTATAATGTGTAACTAAAATTGACCATGGTAACGATAATTTACACAATTCAAGCAGCCTTGCAAAACAAACAAAAAACAAAAACAAAAAACACACCCCCACACAAAAACACCCCCTATAAAAGCACATACAACACATCCTGCATTTTAAGGTTAAAATTTTAACTGACAACTCTATTCAGCAGTTCACAAGTTTTCATAAGTAAGTGCCATATTTCAGATGTCTTAGACCACAAGGCTGCAGAATGTCTTCTGCTCTTCAGTATCAAGAGATGTCCATTAAAAAAAGGGGTTTTTTTGAAAAAACTATTCCTCCGTTAGAATGTAGTAGTAGTCTGTACAATTTTCAGTCAATTTTTCAAATGAGAAGCGTGGAAGATGTTTCAAATTACACCTGAAGCAGTACCTTAATTATGTTTTAAGGCACCCTCCAAAATCTCTACCTCATTTATATTCAGTCTTCTAATTTGCAGCACAAGCTACCCCTCAGTGTAATTTGTGAAAGCCTTGGTAACACATAGCCTGAGGTAGAAATTTAATCTGGAAGCTGAGTCTCTGCCCTGCACAAGAAGCCAAAGAAAGTAAATGAAAACAGAACAGAAACACTGGCCAGCAGAAAGACCCCCAAATACAACTTCTAAGAAAAAAAGCCTGTCTGATATAGTTTTTCCAAGATATCCTCATTTGTTTCATCCACAACCTGAGAAGTTTTCACTGTCATCACCTAAGTTAGGATTTCTCCTCAAGCATTCAGTTCCTGGCTTCCCAAAAAGTTTTCATCGCAGTCTCCAGAATCTCAGTTTTACAACTGTTACTTCAGTGGCATAGGGGGGTTTCACATGCTGCATTTACAGGTAATTAGCTTTATGCTGCTTTATGGTTGCAGTTATACAAGACTTTTGAATCACAGAAAACAGCAGGAAGGATGCCTTGCCCTGACTCCCCCTCTCCACAAAAGACCAGGGTGTTTAAGAATGCTCCAGGTACAGGCTAGTAAGAGCTCTGGCTTATTTTATAAGAACAGGTTGAAAGATTTCTGAGCAGCATGTAAATTAATATTAACAGAGTTAAAAAAACAGTCTCATTAGTTGTGTCATTTTTGTCTTGGCAGTAATTAAGAGGGTGGAAAAGCAATACTTGTACAGTAGATTTACTGACCTCATCCATTCTAGATTTCTTTGTTATATATTCATCATCTTCATAACCTTTCCTCTTCTTCCTAGACCCCAACCAGAAAAAAGTGAAATGCATATGCATTTTTAGAGCCAGGTAATCTCCTTATTTTGCCACAGCATTTAAAATTAGATTACGTACCTATTTGCCACAGACAAAGTTACCAAGGTCTAAACTAATAGCTTTGCTAGAAGCTTGTAGTTCTGAGTACTAAAGTGAAAAGGGCATAATACTCTCCAGAAAAGAGAAATCAAGAGCTTAAGTTTCACAGTCCACTGTAAGCCTTAAGAAAACATTAACCCTTTACACAATTTTTCCATTAATCAAGTGATTTGAAGCTCTCAGTTCTCATTACACATGATAAAGAGGCCAGGCCTTAAAAGCCATCCTGAGCTCCAGATCCATGTTACAAATAAACAAATATTACTGGTGCTTGCAGTGCAAATCAGCACAAAGAAGGTATTTATGCATTACTGAAAGCACTACTAGAAGCAAAGAATCAAGACTTAAACTAGAAGAAACTCACACAGCAAACAGACATCCTTGTTTAGATGTTTTAGTTTTCATTCACTTACAGAGATCAGAAAAAATTAAAGTTTCTATAACAGTAAAAAAGCCAGAAAGTTCAAACATAAAGGAGGAAGTGTTAAGTATCTACTTACGGGTTTATATTAAGTGAAAGCTCCAAGCTGTGACACTTCTCTAATTTCTGTTTTAGAGCAGCAACCTCTTCAGGCCTTGGTAGTTCATATTTCTTTATAAGATTTTTCATGCCTACAGTGGCAACAACACAGCCTTAAGCAAATTAAATAATTTCTGCTCCACTCCATGAATTACACAAGGTACTATCAATCAGTACTATGGCTACTGTTACCATGCATCTTACACTTAAACTTGGACCACTAGTTAACACTTCCTTCCCTCTTTATAATAATGAGAACAGTATAAATTTTTGAGCAGCTTCTACTAAAAAGATTTCACTAAAATCAGGAAAACATACAGGGAAAAACAATTTAAAAAGTCTTAAGTGAACTCCGCATCTCTTATGTTTTGAAAGCATTGCATCCAGTTTTTAAACAGACTTCAGGAAGCTACAAGGCAACATGCAAAATACTACAAAACAGCTGTAATCAGACAGATAGCTTACCAAATAAAAATCTGGTATTTGTCAAAATATGCATTAGATGTTCAGGAAGTATTGACTACTTTCCTGCCTCAAACTGCTTCATAAGCAAATCTCAGCTCAGAAAATATCCCACTCTATATAATGCTCAAGCTTCAGAGAATCCAAAATTACACATGTAAGACTTAACTGTCATCTTACATTAGAGAATTAATTCTAAACATCAGGATACAGCAAAAGCTCAGTACAGAGAACTACACTAAAACAAGTTGTTAACATCACAATTCTGGATTTCCTCAAGGCAAGTGAGTTGATGCAGAGTTCACATTGCTGTGCTAACAAACATCAGGGTACACAAATACTCTTTGCATTCAGCATTGTACCTCAGTCTTTAAAAAGAGATTGGTTTTAGTCTTGTTAAAAGGACAAATTAAATTTGCAACTATCCCACAAGAAGCAAGGCACTGATTTTCACTACCATCAGTTCTCTGTACATCTACTCATTTAAGACCTCCCTCCGGTCATCATATGCTTATAGAAGAGTTGCCTTTGGGCAAAGGCTATATTCTACAATGTTGCAAGTAAAGACAAAGTGAGCCCAGTTTTCCCTTTTCTTCTTACTAATGGAAGCAGGAAGACTAGACTGGTTAGTAGGAAGAGAAAGGGAAGAGTATCTTATGTTTACAAATCCAATTTAGATTTAAGTGTAGTTACCTGTGACTAGTGTGGTATATTCACTACTAAAGTCAACTTAGTTGAAAGACTTTAGGTTTTTAATGCTCCCTTTCTTCCATTTTATATGCATGCATTCACTCAGACATTACAGAACTGACTACTTACTGAAAATTTCATAACTCAGCCTTTTTATTTAATTAAACTTAATAATCATAGACTGTACTACAATCTCTATCATTCCAGCAAAATCATGTTAGCATTTTGATATTGCTAGTATTAAAAACATACAGCAAAACTTAAACCTCTTTCAAACCATCCTTATAGTCTGCAAAATATAAGTAAGAGATAAAACCTGGCAGGTCACTTAACATTACTAATTTTAGAAAAGGTACCCTCTGGTGGCAGAAGTAGTTATGTGCAGGCTTTTGCTAGAAGCTGCACTTCAAGTCAAAGTGACTGAAAGGAAGTATTTCATCCTAAGGCTTAAACAATAGAAGTATCTAGCACCCAAAACAGACTTTGGGCTTCTGAATACAAGTTACTCACTAGCATTTAACCGACTACAATTCATCAGGCCCTTTTTGTTTTAATTTCATTTGTTTATGTCAAAGCTAAGTTTGTATTTTCTCCCTCTGCTTCCTGCCAACTGCTTCATTTTATTGCTCATGATTTACTTAATTAATGCTAGCCCTGACGTGAATAAAATTGTTTAAAGAACATTTTTCTGCTCAAAGTTTTTGTTGTTGGGAGGGAAAAGAAGTTCTCCTTTACAGATATAGTTTATCATATTTTTCCAATGTTTACTTACATTTCATACCATCTAGTAGCTTGGCTAAGGATGTTCGGTTTTCTTTCAGCATAAGACTTTCTGATAAATAACTAAAGAAACATGAAAGAGTAAGTCTGAAGTTCTTAAAATGTGTCATAGTTATTTGTGGCAGCTACTACTAGTTAATAAAAAAACCTTACTACTTATCATTTACATATGCTAAAGCTTTATAATTGGACTTAATAAAAACACTTTTGTTACATAAATGCTATAAACTGATAAAAAAAGTCTCTTGTTGCTTCTCCATTATTCTTCTGTAACAATTTTACAAAAGCCTTTATTTAGACATGCAAAGAACCAAGTTCCTATGTTGCAAAATTAAACATTTGTAAATAAGTCTTGTTAAGTCAGCTTAGGTTTCAGATTCTGTGAAACGTCACACCAAGATCACACTGTTGCACAGTATGACTGCTGGAAAAGCAAATCCTACAAAAGGATAGCTTTCAGACAGACGAATGGACAAGAAAGTTTGTGAGACGGGACTGCTTCTTTTGGCAGCTGCACAGCCGTGACTCTACTGAAAGCAAATGTAAGATGTTTTCTTTTAAGGTCTGTAGAGCTCTTCCTCTTCCCTCAAAGATTCAAGCTTCCTTTTAACGTGGACATTAAAAGAACGGGGTAACACCATTATTTAGGTATTTTATTTAACGCATGCTAGTGTTAAAAAAAAAAAAAAGGAATTTCATTGCAAGTAACGACACCATGGTACATGACCTCATTGGAGTAAAAACATGACAAAGAAACAGATTACACTTTTAGCTTTAGTACTCACCTCATTTAAGCTTCCAAATCTTAAAAAACAAATGAATACACCAGCCCCCTAAACACAGGGTAAACCACAACCAACACAAGCAACAGTCCTCACCAAGTTCCATAATAAGCAAATAGTTTTTCCTTTTCTTGGGAAAGTGCATACTTATGGATAGATTACAAAAATCCAAGACTCCCAAGTCTTCCAATGCACATTACCTTAAACTTTGGTTAATATATAGGCATAAAGAGATGTATCAGTTGCAGCTTCCAGTCTCAAGCAAATGGCCACCAAGAAAATAATTACTATAAGCTGATAGCTGCTCTGTAGGTATCACTGCTATTGTAGAACTCAGTTTGAAGCAAAAATATTATTTAACCTTCTCCTCATACCATAATGAAAGACTGATTTGGAACCATCTATTCTCTAGAGCTCTAGTGCCAAGAGTGGCACTTGTTCTTCCTGCAACTGTAATTCTTCTCAGACTATCATACACATCATTCACACTGTATGAGCAACAGACTTGCAAAGTGTCCAGGTCCCATTCACCCTGTTGCACCTCCACACACATGCACACACCCACCAGCCCGTAAGATCTGAACTGCAGCATTAGTTTCCATCACATCCAGCAGCTCACAAGCTCACCTGCAATAACGAGTGACCAGATTACAGCAGTTGCATGGGGCAGACAAGTGACAAAGATTTAGCTTTTCATGAACATGCAAACAAAGTTCACATACTTTGATTCAAACACTGTTTACAAATGATCCAAAGTTCTTTTCATAAGCATGCTTTTCTGAATCATGGCATAAATACTAAAAACTAGAAATTCAGGAATTAAATCAACAACTTTAAAGTTAAGGACCTGAGTATTTTTACGCTGTTCTGAGGGGACAGTGAACACAGCACAGGGTATTGCCCACACCAACTCATTCTTTTAAGAAAGCCACCTTTTATTCATTCCTAACAAAAAGGAGATTCATTTACAGCAGATAGAGGGAAACTTTCTCGAAAGAGCACAGCTTGCGCCTACTATCAGCCTTTTTACCTACAGCAGTTACACTCCAGATGCAACACACTCACATGGAACATCATGTGATGAGCAAAACACTCAAGACACAGCTAGATGTAGCTCAGAGCAGCCACATTAGTTACAGTTCTGGAAGGAAAAAAAAAAGTAACCTTTAGTCCTTGGGAAGGGGGAGGAACCAGGGAAAGGCAAACCAACACATTTTAGCACTGATATCAAAGTGCTTGATGATGCCTTTGCAAATACCAATAAATAAGACCATAGAAAGGAAAGCAGATACTGATCTAAAATAGCACCTTTTCATCAGTCCCTTCTCATGGAAATCACACTGTTGGAGTGGCCAAATACAGCAGTTAACAGTTGCTGCACACCTAGCTGTCAGTTAAAAAGAAATTCTCTTTGACTCTGAAATCTTAAATATCTTACTGATTAAAAAGTACCTAAGTTTTTAAGGTGTTTTGTATACTGAGCTCCCATTGTTTCAGTTTTCTTCACTCACTCGTCAAGATCAGTCTGAAAATCTTGTTCTGTTCTAACCAGGGCAAAGTCAGTGGGAAGAAGCAAAAAAAGAAGAAAAAAGAGACAGACAGCTCATCATATATCTCCTACTTTGGGAATCTGAAAAAAAGATAGCAACACTTCAGTTTTGAAAACTTAATTAAAGAATGCAGCAGATGTGTTAATGATCAGTAAATATATACTTACACTTGCTACTTAAGAATGCCTAAAACAAAATAATACATTATTTACAATGTATTGGTACAATACAGGAAGCAAAGTGTTTAAAGCATACCTATAAAGAAAAAAAAGCCTACCTTTCCATATTAATTCCTGCTCTTGAAGCACTAGATAATATAGCAGTAAGAGCTATTTGTGAGGGAGTAAAGAGCAGATATGCATCTGTCAGAGCTACTCTATTGAGAAAGTCATCAGCTGTTTTCCTCAAAACTTCAGGATTCTCCAGCATTGGATAACGAGTCTAAAAAAATAAGTAAGTATTTATGAAAGTAGGCAGCTGTTTCAGATCTTCTGGTTCACAAGTTTAGAACACACAATTCAACAGTGCTGTATGAAGAAAAAAGTAGCAGGTCATCTTATTCTGAAAGATGGCCTAAAATCCTTAAAGATCATAACATAACAGACTTCCTTTCAGATACTTGCCCATCTACCACTTCAGAATCTAGATCTTTCCAAGCAGAGAGACAAAAGTAACTTAGCTTTTTTAATACAATCCCGGAGATGTTTGCATTGCATCAGTGTATGAAATATGCAGCATATAAAACAGTATTACCTTCAAATCAATTAGAAATCCCTCAAATGGTCTGTATGGATTGTGCACGATAAGATGAAAGTTCAGCTGCTGAATAAGTAGTAGTTCATATTCCAGTATTTGTTCTAGGGCTTTTTCCTGCCCAAGAGGGCTTTCTCGAAGGTTACCAACAAACTGTGCACTGGACACATTAAATTCATCTACTTTACATGCCAAAAATGCACATGTTAGCCTTGAGAAGGGAGGAAAAAAAAAGTGAACGACTGACATCTGCAAGCACCCATCTCGTTATCAAAAACTCATTCAAAAAATTTAAATCTTCAAAACAGTGTTCAGAAAATGGAAACAGAAAGTGACTACTTTTTGTCTCTACTTGTATTTAAGCTCTTTGACATCCTTTCTCATTTCTTCAATCTTTTACAAGTATAAACATTATGCTTCTAATCATTCTGCTGAATACAGTAACTCAAGATGTGTTGACAACTCACATTATTATCCGAGGATGATACTCCATCACTGAATTATTGAGGTAAAAGCGTTTGAAATACATACAAGCTGTTCCCTAAATTAAAAAAAAGGGAGGGGGGAATAAGTAAGTACAGAAGCAAAACTAGATTAAAAAAACATAAATCAGAATGAGTAATTTTGAATATACACTAAAGACAAAGAATACACAACGGCTACAAGTACAAGCACATGCTGCCATGTCAGTAAGTACCTCATAGTCCAATATTATTCCTGTAAGAACCTTACAAAGTGGTAGTTCAGTTATTTTTTCCTCCAGATCAGAGATTCAGATTCAGACTTTCCTCCAACTAGATTTCCAAGTTGATTTGAACCCCATCAATATGAAACCAGGTGTTCAACAACATTACTCAGGGGGTCCGATCTAGCATGCATACTCTAAGGGGGCTGCTTCTCAAATATAAGGTCATACTCTGTATAGCATGTAATGGCAACCTGTTGCTTCATCAAAAAGATGTTTAGAAGAGACTTTTCATGTTTATTGGTCAGTACACCAGCTAAAAAAGGAAGACTGACTGAGGCCAGTGTAACTAACCCTTCTTAATAACTAGGTGACAAAAGAAGCACTGATTTCATTCCCCACTTCAGCCATAAATCCCCTCTCTCCTGAATTACAGTCTTCTGACTAATAAAGGTCACTTCAGAGATTTCTTTTTTTGACGGTTTAACTTACTGCCAGTACAGGTGCTTTAACCAGTGTATTTTGAGGTCAGACATGCACCTATGCTGTTGCAAAAGCAAGTGGACCAAGCAGCCAAAACATAGGATTCAGCAATGAGAATGTTTTATTATATCATATTATATCATATCATTTATCTTTAGGTTCATTTCTACTTCTCGCTTAGGAGAAGAGGGAAGGAAGTGGTTAAAACCCAGCCCTGAACAAGCAACAGATGAAGCTGAGAAATAGTTCTCTGTTTTAAAAAGTGTCATACACCCCAGAAAACAGACAAAGAGAAAAAAGCAGTTTGAAATACTACAGTACTGCAGGAATAAACACTCAAAGGACATCCATGCTTTCAGAAATAAAATAAGCAAGCAACAAGTGAAGGAACATGAGACACAAAAGGGACAAAGCTTTTAGCTTCATTAGTCCTCACACTGCAGACACTTCTCATTGTAGGCATATCAAATCATACTGAAGAAGCAGTAACGTCTCAAACAACCATCTCTTGACAGAAGCATCTGAGGCATCATTAAGGGAAGCATGCTTCTCTCAGAAGACAAAGCCAGCAGACGGAAGAGGAAAATCTTGAGACAGAGCCAAAACACTTCTGCTTACCACCACAGATCTAGGCATTGAAGGTTTAAAGACAGCACAGAAATCCAGTAACCTTTTCTCATAGTGTTTGCATATTGTCAGCTCCTCATGTGGCTCAAGCAGGAAAGGGTCACTCTGCTGAACCTTTGGGAAACAAGGGCGATTTTGACCCAAGCGCTGCGCTCCAGCACTGCCTGCCCGCC
Organism: Dromaius novaehollandiae; assembly: GCF_036370855.1. NCBI lineage: Eukaryota > Metazoa > Chordata > Aves > Casuariiformes > Dromaiidae > Dromaius > Dromaius novaehollandiae. The sequence continues at coordinate 38,974,089 of NC_088130.1, read as the reverse complement.
CCGGGGCCCCCGCCTGCCCTGAGGTCCTGCCCGCCGCCACCCCCCGCTCAGAGGCGCCAGGCGAGGAGGCCCCGCCCCGGGGAAGCAGGCGGCGGCCCCGGCGCCCCGCTCCCCGCCCGGCCGTGGCGCGGCCCCCCAGCCCCGCACCTTTCCGCCCGCCACCGCTTTGCTGCGGAACTTGCGGCTCGCGTCGGCCCGACAGCGCGCCAGCTCCTCCTCGCCGCGGAAAGTCCAGTGCCGGCGCTGCGTGCTGCTGTGGTACATGATGGCGTCGGCCGCGCGCCCCGCAAAGGCCGCGCCGCGCCGCGCCGCGCTTTACGGCCGCGTCGTCGGCGCACTCACGTCGCGTGCGCCATGACGCACCGCGACGCCGCGCCCACTACAGCTCCCAGCATGCCCCGCGCTCCCCCGCCCTCCCCTGCCAGCCTGCCAGCCTGCCACGTGACCCCAAAATGCACCGCGCCCATGGGGACGCGCCCTTCCCGGCAGGCTGCGCTGCCGCGGGGAGCGGAGCATCGCGGGAGTTGTAGTTGCCGCCGAAGGCGCGCGAGCGCTGTGGCGGCGGCAGGGCGCCCGCGACCGTTGGCGTAGCGACAGTTGGCGCCCGCCAGCCCGTCCGTGAAGCGGTGGGCGGGGGGCCGCTTTGAAAATCCCCCTGTGAAATCATATGACTCGATGAAAACCATGAGCAGGATATTTTCGTGGAAGTAATTAGAAGAAGGTTAATTAGGAGACATTTGATCTGGGTTTGCTGCTGCAGGGAGAGTCGTGGTGATGGGTGTCAAAAGAGCCCGTTGCTGTGGATGCCACTGCAGGGCAGACGTGCCCAAGCTTTCCTGGCTGTCCCCGCTAAGGAGGATAGGTTGCAAGTCTCCTTCAGCACTGAGTGTCCAGAGGATGCAGTGCCGAGGGGAGCCCGGAAGGATGGATGGTGTGAACATTGACTGGTTCGCCAGGAGCCCCATATAATGTGGGATTTCCCACGTGACAGCCATGAATTTGTAAATCATAGCTTAGAGGCTGTTATTCTTCTCTGTACTTTCACACTTGCAGCCAGGAGTTGGAATTAACTGCCTATTCTGACAATTTTTCTGACTGCAGTACAAAGGTCAAGGTATCTAATGCAAAATGGTTGTACTTGAGGCTGGGCAGATCAGGGAGGCCAGCTCCATGTCAAGAACCTGCTCTTCCACAAGGTTGAAAGAAGGATTGCTCTAAGCTCATGCTGCTTGTGTGCCACATGTTGCCAGTGCCCTGGTATGCCAAAAAGGAACTGGTGAATTGGTTATTGCTCCCAGCCTTGAACTCTTGGCAGTGCTGAAGTGGAGTTTGCTTGAGTGAACGGGAAATGCAGCTGCAATCATCTGATCCAGTCAGGGAACTGACTAAGAGTCTGTAAAGGGGTTCTGGATAGAGAGCACAATGAGAATTTTATGTATTTTTACAACAAAATCTGACAGCTTTGGGCTCCAGGAACTTGAAAGCTTTGTCATAGCCCTGATAATGGATGCTGAATATAATAAATATTCTAAAATCATTGGCAGGATCAGTTCAGGACACAAGAAAGGTGCTGGCTATCGTTCAGAAGTAAAACACTAATACAGGCTAGTCCTAAATGCATCATATGGTCCACAGACAACTGGATGTTCCAAGGATATTTACATTTGATCCAGCTAACCTTGCAAGCTGAAGACTAGAGCGCCATTTGAATATGTGTACAGGTAGGGAGAAGATTCTCAACTGTATTATATGCGATGGTGAAAAATTGGTCTTTCAAAATCAACGCAAGACTTTATTCACCAGTACTTTTTACATATACATATATGTGTTTCAAAAAGGTAGAGATCTGAGACTTCAGTCAGCTATGTAAAATATCTAAAATACTGATTTTTACCAAAATACCAAAAATTTTCGATGCTCATTTTCTGCAGCAAAGCTAGAGAAAAAAGAAATGAAACCAAAAGAAGGGGAGAGAAACCAGAAAGTACTACAAAGCAGTAGGAGTAATATTTATGGTGAAAAGGACAGAGGTATGGTAAGGAAAAAAATGGCTTAAGATGTGAAGAAAAAGTTAAGATTCTTCACAGTATTATATATATCTTGAAAGGTAGTGGGAGAAAAGAGGAGACAGGGAAAAAATAGAGTACAGAACAAAAGACATGGAGAAAGAGAACAACTAGATCAGATACAGATACTTCTTACTAAGAGCACTGCTTTTAGCTGCAGAATATCACAACATAATCTTTATTGGGTCCTTTTGTGGAGTAATGTACTAGCTTTTATGAGGATCTGGCACAGAATGAGCACAACCTGGAGTACCTTAAGTTATAGGAAACCCCAGAAATGAAAATGACTTTTTTTCTTGTGGACAATCATGTAGCAAGAGGGCTTGTTGCCCTGCATAAAAGCTATGTGTGACATGGCATGCTAGAGGCCATCGCACTACAGTGCTGGCAAAGGCAAAGCGTACGCTCCAATTCCACTAAGTCTCAGCTGCCCTTAACTGTCTTCCAGGGACTACCATGGCCTGTTGGCTTCAGCAGATCCCCAATCCCATCGATGTTACATAAGTTTTATCTCATAATACGATCACAGTCTCTCCTACATTTATGTTTTTGTTACAGTAATGGATAACTATAAAACACAACTTTCTGCTTTTTTAAGCTTCTTGAAAGTGCCATGAAGTATGCTGATATTGAAAAGAAAGTCTCTTGTTCCCAATGCGTATCACTGTTCAGTTTTCATCTCTGGTAGCTATAAAACCATGTAATTTATCAACATCAAATAATAATACAGTTAGTACAAAAAAAGAAAGTAAGAAATCACTTATGTTATACCAAATGAAATCAATCTTGGTGAGTTTTCACAGAAATATGTGAGAAGAAATGTTCCTCTACAGATTCTTCTAGTCTCTACTCCTACGTAATGTCAGGATTGATTTCATTATCATTAAATCATATCCCATAACTTCATGTATAGTCTCCATGAATATCTCTGTGAAGGTGATTTAACAACTTGTCTTGGTTGCTTGTCCCATTGCTTCACCCATCATACAGTTCTCTCCAATATTTTGCATATTTTCCCTGTTGCTGCTTACATTTTTGATAATTATTCAGTTTCCTTCAAATAACGAAACCAGTGACATTCATATCTAGTTATTATTCAGCGTCTTTTTTCTAGACAGTGCATACCTAGTTTTCAGAACGAACTTTCCACTGATCTTACTTTGCAATCCTTTTGTCATTCTGACATCCTTTTTCATTATTGTTTAAAAGACCAAGTTTAAAAATGACTAGGGTCCTGATACACGTGCTGTTCCTGCTACAGATAGAATGCTCCTGTTTCCTGATCAGAAATTAAAAATTCAAGTCTGCTTGAAAAGTTCATACAGGAATAATGAGAACTTTGGCAAAAAGCAATTAATAAACTTTTTCAGAGTAACAACGATCTCAGCTTCTCTTTCAGTTTAATCTGTAACAGCCTACAAGTTCATACTTACTCCCTTTAGGTTCTTCAGTAGTCTCTTGCTCCCCCCAAATAACCATTGCATTGCCAATTAAGTTATGAAAGCAGCATTTCATAGCCTCTCTGCTTTGGCAGCCAAATTCTAAGTATTCCTGCACATGTATTTGAAATAAGTGAGATAATTAGATGCTTCAAGTTGAACATGCGAACATGATGTTTGCATGGTCAGTAGTTAAAATGCTTTCTGGTTCTGGCATTCTGAAATGTGGAAGATGCTTTTCCTAAACTATGTAAGAAGTATTTTTAGCATCTGCATAGTCATAATTTGCCTTTTTAATTTTTTTTTTTTATATTTAAATACAACAATTGAACTTTAATGTGAAATCTGTTGGTAGAACAAGATACAATCCGATCTTCAAGAACCGTAGATAACCAGATACCAAAGATACCAAAAGAAGTACACTTCTGTTTGTGCACCTAATCCTAGTGCTTCCATAAGCAAATTAGATAATCACAGGAATTGCATACTTGAATATTATCAGTCAATTTATTGAGGGAGCATGTGTCATCTCACATCATCACTGTATAAAAGGGATTATAATAGTAGGAATGACCATTTCTGAAAAGGAAAAGAGCAATAGAGAGGTTAAAACAGAGTTTTTTAAAAATGTCCATTGACTTTATGTTTTTCACTTCTCAGAATCTGTATTTATATGAGATATGAGTATAATTTTAGAGGTATCCAATAATCACAGACTGTATTGACTTTAGCTGGTATCCTGTAATATTAAGAATTCTTAAGTTTAGGCTGAAAGTAGAGACAGGCATATTTAGATAACATAATTGAAAATGTGATCATGCAATATTCAGTCAGGCTTCCATGCAAGTCTGTTACAAAGCTATATGTCGAACCAAGAACTCCCAATTTCTAGTTTTGTGCTTTCACTATAGCACTCTTCAGAACCTGTTTATCTACAGCACCATTTCAATATAAATTGTCCCTTAATTCAAGCAGTTAATAAAAAGTAGAAATGATGCAGTGTGATTGCAGTTTTGTGCAAGTAACAAAATCTAAGAATTACATAAATGAGAAAGATAATACAACAACTGGAAGTTGTTTCAGAAACTTAAATCTAAAGCTCAAAAATACAGCAACTTAATTGTGAAATGCAGATCTGCTTGCTGGGCAAAGTGTCCACAGGCAGGAGAATTAGAAATACAGTGTTATTATTCATAAGTAGCTGTATAAGTTACTAATCAGTTGCTCTGTCCAATCAAATGTAAACGTTTGCAGACTATAAATATGTTTTGCATCACATGTGCTGGTATATTTGTTCAGAATCAAAAGAAGTAGTGAAATAACAGAACAAAACTTGTGAGATAATAAAAACAATCCAGTTGCCCAGGCTTTTGAAAATGCGCTCAGCAATTACTGAGAAAAATTACCTGAAGGTATGAATAGCATCCACCATCTTGGGCTAAAGCTATTTTGGCTCAGAGAGCAAGAATCCATTGCTAAACTTGAGCAAGAATACATGACAGTAAATGGAGCATAACTAACTTGCTTGTATCAAAAAGTGCCACAGAGATATTCCTCCTGATGTAGCATCTGAACAGTGCCAAGTGTTCTTAAGGATGAAGTTTCACCCATATCCATTTATTGGAAGATAAGAGTTTCCATGAGAACAGTTTTGGTGAAAAGTGTGTGATGGGAGGTGACAGATTTGAAGTTTGCATGGAGAGAGAGGTATGGATTGATGATAGAGGAGGCTCAGAAATGTGCGTACCACCTGCTGAGCAAACATATGTGCTCATCATAGGATGTAGTGTGGACCCCTTACGGTGCTTTCCTCTTTGATGGACAATCTTCCCCAAGGATTCCAGAACTCAGTTATATTGCATGGAGAAGCAATATAAAAGCTTCCTTCTTTGGGAAGAAGTTTAGGAAGAGAATAAATGGTAATGCTAAAATGATAATGAGACATACTGGCACCCCTGGAATAGCATTTCTTCCTCTCTCTTCCTCTGGTTTCTTCCAGCTTTGTAATTCTTTGCCTTCCTGGATTCTTTTTAGCTTCTGACTCCTCAGACCTTTAGCCCTTCAAAACGCCAGCTGGTTGAGTTCAGTCACGTTTGCACGTTTGAGGTCTCCTCACAAGTGCTTTTACTATGACTCCATATTCCACCCCTTTCCCAGTGTGGTTCATACTCACAAGCCAAATCTGCCTGATTTTTTTGTTAGTGTCATAACATTTTTGCCTCAAGGGAAGTTGGGTGAAATGGACCTGTGACATGGGACTCAAAAATAGCTGATGTCTTTCTAGTATTTTGAAAATATTCCGTCCCTACTAGATACTAGGAGTGAGTGAGTAACCCATTATTTAAATTCAGAATAAAACTTCCATTGCCTTCAGCATGAGCCAGAGAGGTTCCTACTGTCTCTTTATAATACTTTCTCACACTCAGGTCACAAGAATCTTGAAAACAACTCTTATGCATTTTTCCAGTCTTCATTACAGTTAGATTCACATGTAGCTCTGCTCTTGTTGGTACTGTTGTTGCCATAGTTATGTCCTCAACAGGAGCTTTTTTTTTTTTTTGTAATGTGTGAGAAAAAGATAAAATTGTTTTTGCTTAGGCCTGTAGAGAATGAAGAGTTGGGATGAAGAAATGTACTATGTGGTTTCCTTTTCCTCATTTGTTTATGGAATGTTTGGAAGAGGAGAAGGTTTTTCAGTATCTTTGCCTAAAAATTTACTTTCTCTGTTCAAATCATAATAAAATGTACAATGCCACAATAAAAGTTGTAACTTAAATCCAAACAATTAGTCAGAATTATGTTCCTGTCAACTTCCATGAAGGACGAATTATGGTTTCTAACGTATAATCCAGTAAACTGGGAAATAGAAATTAGGACCTGTGTTGCTGACTCACCATCTGACATGGGACACATGATTTCTCTTCAGGTTTCCCATATTTCAGTTGAGGATGATGCTAATTAACCTACTATTTTTTTTAACAACTGCAAAAGAAAAGTGCTGTATAATGGCCTCTGAATGTTAAAGAATTATGTTTATACTCTAAAGGAGATATAAACCATACTTATTATATGTAGTGCACACTGCAGTATTTTCACTATCATAAATCAAACATGGGAAAAATGCAGAAAAGTTAGTGTCACATATATTCTAAAACTGTGGAAGAGCTCAGAGGAGCTGCATTTCCCCAAATAATACAGGAAAATTTATTCAAGATTGTGTGAATGGTGAAAAAACAGAGCTAACCTGTGATATAATGATAAAATTATTTTCCTGGGTTTTAAAAATAGTCCATTTAAATTTTTATAAGGTCAAAAAATCAGGGTTTTTGAAGATATTGCCAAGGAAAATTGCCTTCAAGTACATATGGTTTTAAACTGTTGTCATTCAGTGTATTTTCCTCATCTCGGGTTCTTTACAGGTGCCTAACATTTTTGAATCCAGGGGTCTAATGCTGTTTCCATTCAAATCAGTGGCCCAATTCTTAGTAATTTTAGAAAGAGACAATTCAGTTTTCCCATAATTCATTTGAGAATAAGGCTAATTAACTTCCTATTAAGCCTAAGTGCAGACACCAACTGTTCTTATGTAGCAAGATGGTAATACATTCAAAGGAAGAAGGAGTTAAAGTTGTTGATGTTCTTGGAGAGGGTTAGAAGCCTGAGAGGGGAAAACACAACTCAAAAATTTATTACCACATCCTGTATTAAAGTGATTTTAATATTTGCTATATTTAATGTTACTGAGAATTTGTCAGTAGTCCTAAATTTAATGTTTGAAATACTATGTTTTAGTCCTCACTCTGTTGAATATATGAATATAGTATCGTAGTGACTTCTACTTGACTTTACTTTATTTGACTATTAATTGTCTTAATACTGAAATACTAGTTAGAACTAAATTCTTACCTCTCTTGCTTATGCTAAGTTGTACTTTATTTTTGATTTCGTCTCACTGTCACATTATTTTGGAGAAGGAGCACTATTCTGTATTACTGTAGCAAAATATGCTGGTCATTCAAACCAGTACAAAAATATATATGAACGTAGCTATAATTCACTTACATTGCATATGCAATATAAGGACATAAGCATTAGAATTCTGGGCTGAAGCACAGGCTTTAAATAAGAGAAAAGGGACCAGAAGCAACATTTTGAAATTCCTGATGTCTGCATCTTTTACATCTCAAAGAAAGTCTTTTGCATATGGTCTCAAAGAAATCAAAAATCAAGGGAGCAAAAATTAAATATGCTAAGGCCGACATGTTTGTTTATTTTTAAATTAAGGGCATCACTTTCGTTCCCCGAATGAATTCACTGAATTCCTTCTGGCTAATCAGAATTGCATACTCCTTTTGATACAGTGCAGAATATCTGTTGAAGTCAGTGGAAGCTTTACCTAAAGACCAAGGGCCAAAGTTGACTTTTATGTATTGAAGTAGTTGATATTTTTGCCATTCTTCACTGACATGTCCTGAATCATTCATCGAGAAAATATGGCTGCTGCCATCCCTTGTTTCTTGATTTTACTTCTCAGTTTCTCTCTTCTGCTTCCTGACTTTGCCTTGATACTTCTTGACATTTCTTTTTCATTTCTTCACAACTCCATTCCTCCTGCCCACTTCACTCCCAACATATCATCTGATATGGATATAATTAAATTATTGATGCTGATGCTGAAAAGTCATCACTGGATTTCTGAACTGATGGTACCCTGAAATTAGATGAGTCTGAGGGTTTGCACCACTGAGCCATAGACTGAAACCATCTTCATATTCAGAAAGCACTGTTGCTGCATGTTTGCCAGGATTTCTTTGCAACCAAGTGTGTTTGAAATTTATGTCAAAAATGAGAGAGCTTAGATACTGCAGAATAAGGAAATACCCTGAAGGCCACATAAATACATCCAATAGGCCACTTCCAGCCTAAAGGCTATATGTTGGACACCTCTGATTTAGTTTTTTCCACTTTGGAAACATTTTCTTTAAGGTTTATGATCAGCCAAGATAGAGCGTGTTGATCAGTAATTCTATGTGTTTAATTAGCACAGACAGATACTACTTTTGTAAATAAATCTGAGCTACAACATGAGATCGAGTTCTGGATCTTAGCTTTACCGGTATATACAGTGTTCAGAGCTGAGGCTTTCATACACTTTAATATAAGGAGAAAAGATTGTTGCAAAGGTAAGTTTTGATGCGAACTCCCCCAAATTTTATGAGTGTTTGCCACGAAAGTTCTTTCTGAAGTCTTATTTCAAATTGTTGTGTAATTGCACAGGGCTCTAAGACATGATCGGAAAAGAAAAGGACAGGTTACTTTTAGTAAAGATCGATTTTGTTGATGCTGTGGGTACAGCCTGCAGACAACCATAGGCTCTTTTTCCAGTCCTAAGGTATAAAAAAACCTGCAAAATTAAACTTAGAATTACTTTATGTGATTGTTTTATGTGCTTTTTGTCATGGCATACTAAGAGCACTTCATATTTGAGTACCCAGTATATGAAAGGGTAGTGTGCCAATTTCATCCTTGTCCCTGTCCTTATGCCATGCTGTGATGTTGTCTCTCTAAGAGGTAATGATAATGGAAAGTGAGATAGACACACCGCACACACGGATTACTGAGGAAGTGGTTACCCTAGCAACAATGACCATGTGAAAGCAGACAAAGCTACTTCTGCACTGGTCATGTGAGCTTTTGCCCTCTGGTCTAAATACCACAGGTAAAAGAACTGGATGCTACGCATCTGATTCTGAATCTTTAGTACCTGCTGGAATTAGAGCAAACCAGAAGAGTTGGAAGCATCTGAAAGTGACAGATGGGCCTTAGACTTCATATATTAATAGAAGTGCTCAGAAAGGTTCTCTTTTTCTTATTAGAGAGTCACAGCCTTCATTATTCGGTGGAGACAAACTGGACTGAGAGACAAGTTTGAGCATTCATTATCTCTCCCAGAGCTGGTGACAGAGACATGACCAGTAGCAGTTTTGAATTTATTATGAAGGACAGTGATCCTTTTTATCTTTAAATAAATGAAATAGAATAATGTGGGGATGGAACATTCTTTCCAAAGCTGATAGTGGACAAGACCATCAGAATCGAAACTCCTTTCCTATATGAAAATAAATATATGAGGGAATATTCTTATAGTTAAACTAATTTAACTGCCTTATGGTATTTACTCATTTTGCATTGTTCCTTAATAAGAAATAATCTGTTTGTAGTGTTGGAGCTGCATAATGTCTATGCAAAGCTCCTAAATGAAAATAAACTTCTAAGTTGAAAATGTTTTTATATTTGTGGTTTTATATCTCATCTTAGCCAGAAACCTTCACTGAGAGACAAATCCTGACCTGTCCTGAGTAGTTTGTGTAGTTATTTGAAAGACTGGATAGTAAAGAAAGATCCCCATTTCCAACTACAGCCATAATTTCGCCTAGCGCTTTATGGATGGCTTGTTTGCTTATTTGGCTTGCTTCCTTCTCCCTCCTTCTCTTGCATCTCCTTTGTTAAAGGGCAGTCATTTTTGCAAAGAAGAAAGGAGATGAAATGACTTTCTTTCCACACCACCCTTTCATTGGAAATAAGATGCTTATCAACCATTTGTCTTTTTTTTTTTCCTCTGAAGATGAAGAAAAGGGAATATGAAATAAAGAAGATTTGTAAAATTCTGGTCAAGAAATGAAGAGATTTATTCACTCCCAACAGCTTATGGTCTTTCAACTATGAAGGAGCAGATCTTTCCTTCTTTTCTCCACCTTTGCTGTAAGAATGTTTTAACTAGGATATTCTCCCTATCTCGCTTGTTCCTAGTGCCTGAAGAATGAATACTTTTCAAAGCAATGAAAAGTCCCACATGCCAATGCCATGTGCCATCTGCATCATCAAACCAACATTTCCCATCAACTTCATGGTCTACAGTATCCCGAAAGTAGTTTTTCGTTAGAATTCATTAGTATTCTGAAGTAGCTCTTCACTGAGTTCAGTGCTCTGTAGCACTGTGCTTTCTTCCACGTAACTGCTTTATTGCATTAGATTGGACAAGAAAACGTTTTCTTCTTTCTTGTCTGTAGGATATGCTAAAATGAAGGAACTGGATCACTGTTAAGTTAAAATGCCTGAGCCAGACTAAGTACAAGAAATAATTATAACATGAAGGAATCTGATGGAGGTTGGCAAATGCTTTTATAGTTTCTTTGTGAGGATATAAAGAAAATAAGTGAGGAATCTGAAAAATACGTGTTTCAAAATGGTCAGGCAAATCAGATGAAATGCAATGTAGAGTTCTGTAGCAGTCTGTTCTGTGTCTAGTGCTCTTCAGTACTGTGACCTGGATGGTGTAGTATGAGTGCAAATGTTACCTTTGCATTAAATGGCAGTGTGGGAAAGTCTGCAAATACCTTGGAAAACAGGATTATGTTTAAACTTTTTTTGAGAAAATTATCTGAAAGTGCAGAATACAGTTATGCAGGGTCAGCTGCACAAATACAGCATGAGAAGCATCTGACTAAGAAGCTATCCCTTGGAAAAACTGAATATGAACCATTCTTAGGCTGTTGCATATGTTGTGTAAATTCTGAATATTGTCCTTTTGTTCTGCCTACCACATGTAAGGCTGGACCACTGTTCCCAGGTTTAGGCACTTCTAGAATAATGTGTTCCAATTTAAGTGTCTAAAAGAAAGAAACAAGAAAGATTAAAATTCTGATTGATAGACTTACAAAGATTGGAGTTCTGTAGAGTAAAGAAGAGAAAAGAACTCTGAGGAGGAAAATCTGTCATAGACAGCAAGCCATCTATGTCTCTGAAGGACAGGACAAGGTGTATTGGTTTACAACTGTAGAAAGGAAAATTCAGTTTAGATTGAGGATTAAAGTTGAGGATTGCTGAAGAAGAGATGTTTCCATCACTAGGCCTCTGTCACAAAAGCCACAGATTGAGTTCATTTACCTTGGGCAGTGAGGCAGATTAGGTGAACTCTTAAAATTTTCTCTAGCCCTATAGTTTTGTGGTCATACTCATTGCCATGTAACTAAGATCATATGCTATTTTCTTGCGTGCATGCTAGAAAGGAAATTTTCTACTAAGCTTAGAATTTAAGAATATTTTTCTGCACACTTTGCATCAGAGCATGCAGTGTATGAATGCTGCATTCTTGATTTTTTTGTAGTAATTTTTGCAAGTTATGAAATGAGATATGTTCCATTATTGGAATATACTACACATTTCATCTATAGGCGTAACATACTTTCCTCCTTATGATGGCAATCACAGTCATTTGATTCTGGCATATTGGGCTCTGAGTTTTCTGGGATGCTTAATGAAAATTCTGAACCAAAATATATATTCAAACATAATTCAGACTTGGGTTTATGTCAGATCGTAATTCAAGGTTTGTGATTTACTTCTGTGATAACCCTAGAATTCTAAACTAGTCCTGAAATGAAAAAAATATCAAAATGATCATCAAAATACGCTTTATTCAGGGATTTAAAAATAAAGATATATTAATGGCGTTTGATTTCAAAGCTCACAACAGACATACTATGTTTGAAATTATGATTCCTTTATATGTATGCCAAAGAGGAAGGTTGGATCTAAAAAACTCCTTTAGATAAACAAGTTGAACTTAAGTAAAGTATTCCTTTAAAATATTTAGGGAGATATGCATATAATCCACTTGCCTGTCTGTGGTCTTCTGTTTCATAGCTGTGTGTAGAAAATGAGATGACAGATTCTTCCAGCAATAAGAGATAGTCACATAATAACTCTTAAGCATGTAATTCATGGCTACTTATTTATAGGGAGAAAAGTGCCACCTATAGGAGAATTTTTCCCAATATAAGCAGGTGTTAGACCAATAAAATTTTCTTCCATTCCTTCAAAAATAACACCAGACCTCATCAGTAAGTTCTAGATACGCATTACCACTTCTGGTAAGAGACTTTTATGAGTTTTGTGACTACAAAGCATCATTTATCAAAATACTGTGGTATGTTTCAAAAGCAACTTGAAAGAGATTGTAAAAAGGGCTCCAAAGGGAAGAATATTACGAGTATCACACTGAAGCTACCCTAAAACCTGTAAGAATGTTGACCCATTCTTTATATGAGATGATTTAATTGGTAGCGCCAGTAGTGCTTCATCTCAATTATGGTTCAGAACCAGTCCTCATTTTGTTTACAAAAAAAGAAAAATCCTGTTGTTGCATCAAATGGTAGAAACAGCAGGAATACAGAACTATTTACAATGGCACGGCATTCTCAATGCTACTAGTGTAGACACTGTGGTACTAGTGTAAAGGGAAAATGATGATGACAGAGAACTTGCACTTTTTGAAGATCTTTTTGTTCTCACAATAATGTGCTGTTCTTTTCTCTGAAGAAAAATGAACTATATCATTCACAAGATTCTGTCATTTTTCAGTCTGCTACTGCATATATTATTTTCAATAAATTTGAATATAAAACTCTCTTGAGTTTATTCTTGCTTTGTTTTATTTTTAAAGTAATAAATACTTCTGAGAAGTGAGCAGTGCCATCAAATCCAAAAAGACGAGATCTGGAGCTGGATTTATGCATGGAGGAGTCTCTTTGAACCCATTATTCCATGAATGCTTTTGGCTTTTATCTTGAAGATTCATCTTCTGAAATACTTTTTCGCTTATTGGGTACTGAGTTTCAGTTAAACCAGCTGTGAGTTACACGGGCATTCTAGATTAAAATCCAGTTTCTCAGTGCAAGTATCTGGACCATTTAAGTTTATTCTAGCTGGAAATTCAAGGCATAAGGCAGGGAACCTACATCCCACCAGCTTCTGTTGACTGCTAGAATTTATAAGCACGCAGCAAATACAGGTCTCCAAATCACCCCTATTGAAGTTCCTTTCCTTTTAAGAAAAAAAAGGCACTGTTATTTTGAGGTGTGTCCAGGGATATATTTCACAGTTTATTTTTCCTCCCATCATGTAATGAATTAAATTATTGAAGCAGAGAAATGACAACCAACTGATTTTTTTTTTCTCCCACACCTTCCTGATTTAAAGCTGTAAATTCAAGAAGGTGACAAAAATGTGACCAAGGCTGCAAAATGTGGACCATTCTTTTAGCAGTGCAAACCAATTAAGCTGGAGTAGTTTAGTTACTTAGATATTTTCTCAGTAAACATAATATAGAAAGAATAGATAAAGAGAGGCAAAGAGAGAGGCAGGAACCCTAACCAGTCTATCGTAATTGTTCTTTTTAAATGCAGCTCAGCCATTGCACATATGTAAAACAGAGTTTTGGAGAGCAGAACAACATCAGTGCCTTGTTACCAGGGATAACTATAAAATGCCACAAAAATACTTAGTCTCTGAGTGCTGGGAGCATCTTCTCTGTCCATAACTGTCATCTACTGTTCATAACATGCCATTAGGAGCAGTTATTTTATTAGCTGAAGTACTGTACAGTTTGTGTGCACTGCATGCTGAGAGCACCCAATAATGAAATATCTAAATGTAGCCTGGCAGGCAGTTTCTTTGCTGTTATAGAGGTTACAGAAATAAGACTTCTGTTCCTCTGTATTACAGATTCTATGGAATATCACTACAGAGACTACCTAAAATCTCTGAATAATTGCCACCATATGTGTCCATGCAGCAGTTCTGATTCTTAAGATGTTATACTATATTCATTTTCCTCTCTTTTGTAAACAAACTTAAATGGTTTTTTTTTTAGTGAGTGGGTATATTTAATTATTTTTAAAGTTTTTGCACATTATATAACATCTTTTATCTGAGGATTTCAGAATGCCTCTCAAAAAATTATTTAGGGCTCCATCACTATGCTGAGCCATCCGGGAACTTTAAATTTGTCACTCCATGATGCTTTGGCAGAATAGGATTCGCTGCACAAAGACCCTAGGCATTAACAAGGACAGGATATAGTCTTTTTCCACATATAAAGCCAGATAACTGAAGTTTATGATAAATGCTCATGGGTGAATTTTCTTCAGTGGACAGGGCCAGATACAAAGGAGTGATACAGCCTGTAATACCACAGCCCTCTAGCATGACCAACAAAAGGAGGTAATGTATTCTGAAGTGGTGATTTGTGGTTTAAGGCCATTGGCTTGGGTAACAACTTTGTGTGGCCGTTAGGAAAAAAGCTCTAAGTGGAAATTAATACTCTGTCCTAGGAAGATAGTACTGAAGATCATGACTGATTTAGCTGAGCATGCTGCCCCATTCACCACTATCATTTAAGCTTATTCATAAGTTGCAGGTTCCATCTTAAACCTTGATAGATTGTTTGGACCCAGTACTCCTGTGGAATGGAAGGTTGTCCTAGAATCTGTTGTCCTAAAGGTTAGTAACCTACTTTTCAATCTTCTTTTGTTCATTGCCAGTTTAAGAACATTCGGTTTTGTAGCAGCGTAGTTCATTAACTTATACAGATTTTCACCTTTCCCCTTAGCCCACAGTTTGTCTGGCTATGCACTTTTAGTTTTCTGTAAGACATACTCTGTTTCTCAGGCCATCCAAATATACTTTCTCTTCACTAGGTCCAGTCTGAGTTCCTTTCCTTTGATCAGAAATGTATGTGAGATCCTGGTTAACATCTTAGCATAGCTCTGGATAATGGCATTAACACTTCCCTCTCTCTGCTGAAAGACGTGTTCCTACTACATACTTAGATTGTTTTTAATGTCATGCCTTCATTAGATCACAGTCATCCTACAATCAAGAAATGGCCTCAAGTGTTGTTTTTTGGATTTTGTTTTTCCCTCTTGTCATTTTCAATGTGGATTCAAAGTTCGTAGCACAAATTCTGATTAATAGGTAAACACATGACTTTGTACTTCTAACTATAAAATAACATCTTTGCTCTCTTATTCTGTCCTTCAAGATCATCTGGTTTTACCTGCATGATATTCTGAACCTTTTCAACCTCGATAATGCAGCATCATCTAACTTACCTGCTACGTTAGGAAGCATGGTTTTCTCAGGCAAAGCTTATCCTCCAGGAGGTGTTTCGAAGATGTGAGCTGGAATCCCACTCTGGACCATCTTCTCAAAAATGCTCTCTTTACCTTCATTGACTGTAGAGGCGTGTTAAATTGTTTTGATTGTTATGCTGAATGATGTCGAATAGTCTGCTTCACATTGGAAACCTGTGTCCCTAGCAGGTGTATATGACATACTCTGATTTTTTTTGACAAGGTCACTAATGGAAATATTAGAAGAGATTAGCCCCAAGGAAATCCACTAATAAATTCCCATCTGTTTGACACCTTTTTGTTACTGAACTATTGTCCATTAACTATCTTTGTATTAATCCTCATCCTTTCCATTTTCAGTTTCCATTTGATATCATATCAAATGTTTTACTGAAAAAGAGATGCTTTACTGGATTCCATATGCAAATGAAATCTACTGTAATTCCTTTGTCCAGGGAGTTGGTTAGTAATGAAAGATGTTAAGTTAGTTCAGCATACTGTATATCTATAATCTTGTGTTGCATTGTATCCTGTTTTCCACTTACCTTTCTATCTTAAATTTTGAATGAGGAAATAATAAATTAAAATGCTTAGCATACTCTTGCAACACTTCTTCCTAAGTATTTGTGCTAGACTTTCTCTCCTCTCGTCATAAAGTCCTGTCCTGTGTCAGTAGATTCATTCGGAAAAAAATCCTGGCTACTCAACTTGCAGTTTTATGTACAAGTTCTTTTGGGATGGAGGAGGATGTGCATTTTAACATATAATGATATTTTATTTTTACTTCTACCTTGTGTGTAGCAACTATCATTCCCATTAGCCATTCTGTCTTTGTTCTCATGCTAGACCTCATCAATCTTACTGAAAACTCAAAATTCATTTACATTTGGTGCCATACTCAAGCTGTCTTCAGTTTCTTGCCCATCTCAAACCTGTATTTGCTGTTATGAGAAATAAGGAAATCCCAAGAATTTTCCAAGGACAGGAAAAATGATTGACCTGCTGATCTAGTCATGAGATCTGGGCTGTCAAGGTCTGAGTTTTACTTCCCTCCTAAGAGAAGGCTTCCTGTAGACTAATGTCTTTCCAAAACTATACTATAGCACTAATTTAGCAGCTTTTTAGACAGGCTAGGGCCCCAAGATGAACTCATGTTGGTAAGAAACTTCTTTCTCAGAGGTATATTGACATCACCACCAATAATAATGGCGAGATGGTAATTACTAGATCATTTGCTATTTCATTTGCTACTGCATTTGGTATTTGCATTGTCTATCTCCATGGATGCCCAGATCAAACAACAGCTGAGAAGCTTGCAAATATTTAGGAACTTATTCTCAGAACATTGCAATAAAATTGGGATATATTACATTTTTTTGTGTTACAGATAGGAACAAAAGCACTAAGAAATGATCATTAAGTGGCTCATCCAAGGTCATGCGAAAATCCATAGATGTTTCAGAAAATGACCTTAAACTCAATCCAGTACTTTAATTGCAGGATAATACTTGCTCCCTAAGATAAATAAACAAATAGAATAAAAAAGAATGAGACAGACATTTCAGTGTTTGCTAAATGAAATAAAATACATAATTAGTAGGGAAATAAATTTTTTTCAGTCTTCTATATGTGCTATAAATAAAGGGGAAAAATAAAGTAAAACTCCCCAAAACAAACAAATGATAGCCTTTCTGTAAATATATTTAGTGTAGAAATGATTTAAAAAATCTACCTTTTTTTTTTGTAAATATTGGGCTAAATATCATTTGGGGAGAGGGATGGGAAAACAGACCTAATTATTCTGTAGTGTTCCTAGGAAGTGGCATCAAGTAAAAACTATTTTGGGAAGAATGATTACGTATAATAGTTTAGATACTCCGTGGTATTTTTCTGAATTATAGAAAGGTATCCAAAGCTTTCAAATACACTGTTGTCAGTGACTGCAAAATGTGTACCATCTGAAAACTACCAACATAGATTGTTTGTTTAGTTAGCACAACAGAAAGCATTACAATTTCTGCAATTGATTTTGATGAGTTTCTGACTAATATTTTTGTCCTAAGAGGACTTTACATTAATTACTTACATTCAACAGCATTTCCTTTGCAGACAGAACTAACTGAGACTTGCATCCCCTGGCAGACAGCTTAACAATATACTACAGTTAATATCTGTACATTTTCTAAATGTATATGGCGACAACGATAATGAGTAACCCTATATTTCCTACATTTTTGTTTTTATTTGGTTGACAGAGCTGATTTTTAATTGATGATAAAAACTGTATCTTAGGACCAGAAAAATAAAAATGTAGTAGAATGTAAGTGATGTATTATTCTTCTATAGTAATATATTTTTCATTAGAGTAATGCTACCATATAGAATGCACTGAACTATGATAATTCAAGTGTAGCAAACTATAAAAGCAAGGATAGATGGTGAGCTTTTCAGAATTGCTCTGAATCGTGTTTAGTGATAATTCGTAATAATTGTTAATAAAGACCATAGTTGCACTGGGTACTGGGTACATAGAAAAAAGGCAGTCCCTGCCCAGGAGAGTTCTCAACCTGAAAAAGTTTGCAGAGCTTCTTCACAGGTACTCCCATAGGGCTGTAAATATCTCACTTTGACAACCAGCTTTGTGTCCGACAATTTTTCCTTTCTGAAGGCCAACTCTGTATGTAAGGGGCATAAAACTAGGATGGTGCAGCTGTACAAGGACAATATTACAGCAGAGAAAATACAGTAGAAAGTAGGGTTTTGTGTATCAGCAGTTCTACAGACTATTTGATAAAGTACACATTTACCGTGGGGGCAAGAGAGCTGGGGGACGAAGGAAAGGCTAATTGGGCTGTAGCCTCCTCTCAAATCACATCATGTGGCTGTGGAAATGTAGCCCCCACCATTTAGATTAAGGCTACATCTGATCTTAAGACCTATTGTATTGCAGGAAAAAGTGAGCGGTACATAAAAGAATGTATTACTTCAAAACACTGTACTCTGTAGTTCTTTCAAATCCCATCCTTTCTGTCTTCAAAAATTACACGCCTTTCCCACTTTGGTTTCCCATAACATGCAGGGAATATAGTCAAGTCAGCTGGAGGTAATAAATAAACCTAACTAAGAGAATTAAGACATAAAAAGAAAAACTGGATTGGGGCTCTTTACTCTGATTTCTTTGGTTTTGTAACATATAGAGGGTAATGCTTTTCTGTTCTCGAAAACACTGGAGGTTTATACAAACCTCCAGTGGCATAAGTTCTGTCTCTCAAATTTGCAGGTGATCCGCATGGCAGACTGAGGCACTGAGAAAGTGTTGGACACAGCAGGCTTTATGACCACTATGTAGGCATATGCACCGTAGTAGGGTTAGATTTTTCAGTGGTTATGACTTTCTCAGTAATAATCTTCATTACTAAACATGTGGGAAAGAAAGAATAATCACTGTATGAAAATGCTTTTAAAGATATTAACAGTATTTCTGTAAATAGGTAACAGAAAATTACAGGTAGAAAAAGCTGTACAGTGAGACAAAGAAAAAGCTTTAGAGCTAATACTATACTTTACTAAAACTCTTTAACAGTACTCTTTTCTGTTTTGACATGATATTTTTCTGCAGGCATTTCCCCTTCTTTACTGTTAGATAGCAATGAAGAGTTAGAATGCTTTCTGTAGGTATCTTTTATGTCGTACTGAGCACAACTCCTACTCAGGTTTGCTGGGTGTTGCTGTAGGATGGCAACATTAGGATCTCTCCAGAGCCCAAATTTAGCAGCTGGGCAGACAGCTAGGTTTGACATTATGGACCTGGGATTTCATTCATGTGCTTTCTGCTGTTTGTCAGCCACTAATTTTTTACATTTCCTACCTTACTGAATTCATCAGCAAAATTCATTGAGGCTAATTTGAGTCGCAAAGGGTATCTAATTGTGGCTCTGTGGTATTCTGTGGGCAAATTTCCCCCCATAGGTGTAAAGAATCACCCAGGCAGTATTTAGGCTGACTGAAGCACCTGAAGCAGACATAACCTGACTCATAGATAGGATATTCTGGCACTGAGTTATGCTTTATGCTGGCCTTTTGCTGTCCAGAAAACTGATACATTGTACTGCTCAGATATGGATCTTCCCAACACATCATGCCTGGCAATATAGGTACCTCAGGATGGTCAAAGAAGTAAATTACACAATAGGCCTTTTTCTCATTTAATACATGCACTGTGGTGAGACTCCAAGAATAATGCTAGCAAAACCTGCTACTTTTCAATGTATTCTTCTATTGTTTACAAATGAATATTTGAAAAAGAGATTGTAGTGACCTATGTGCAGATTTCACAAATAGAAGAATATTTTCCCCTTGAAAGCCCAGGAGACAGTTTTACTATACATACAGAGGTTAATACCAGTATATAATATAAAACTCTTCGTAACCTTGGAACTTCCACAAGTATTTTATTCCTTTTCATTTTATTGAATGTCCTACAACTACTCTCTATTGTACAGTCTCCAACTCAGCAGACAGAAAAAAGAAAAACAGCAGCTAATAGTTTTTGCCTTTGAATAAAGATAAAGGTGAGGGTGCTGTATGTAGATACGTGGCACTCATCACTCATGTCCTAGGAACTTCTTTCAGTAAGCTGTGATCTTTCTCTTGAACTTTATTCAAGATTTGGAAAGGTTGAGAACACAAAGAAAGTTAAGAAATGAAGAATAAAATAGAATGCTTACCAATAAAGAAATTTCATTTGCTATTAGGGTTTCTTACCCCCTCTTTACTCTTATCTTTATCCCTCTTGCCTTTCTTCCCAGGCAGTTTCTTGTAGAAAGAAGACTTCATTTCTGTAAGGAAATGTAAGTGTACACTGTTGAGAGTATACTCTGAAGCTAAATGGGATTTGATCACTGTCACACCTTGTCTTTTGAAAACTAATTTTCATAAGAACCATATCAGTACGTATTACTGAAAGGGTCTCTATGTTGTGCAGGATGGACTAGCTATAGATATATCTGTTACTGGCATGTGTAGAATGGTAATGCCAGATGTAGTACTTTATTATAGAGCCCTGGGAGTGATTTTGTAGATAAGCCTGTTCGATAGTTTCCATTATGACCTTGAGTTCTACTGCTCCACTATTTGGGGGCAGGGAAGAGATGAGTTGAAAGTAGTAGCAGGAACAGAAACTGTTTTCAAGCTGGATTTTTCTTTGAATTGCTTTGATATTGGGCATGTTTTGTTGGTTGTTTTTTGCCGGTTAGACATGAGAATTAGGTTTGAAATACTGAATTTCAGAAAAGTTGGGAAGCAGACTAAGTATAGCAGCAAAAATGTACAAGACATTTTCCACAGAAAGCTTTTTCTCTTCAGAGTGGTCTTTAGGAAGACGTGGAAATCAGTAAGAATTTTGCTAGGATCACTCCCTGAAAGTGTATTTTTTAAAAGGAGATTTTAGAAAAGGGAAAGAACTTGTTATCCTGGGTTTGGGGGGTTTTTTTGTGGGTCTTCTGAGGGGGTGGACTTGTTTTGTTTGCTTTCGTTTGCATGATTATACTGATTTTGGCAAGAAGGACTGTTTTGGTTTCATTTTATTTCTCCTTATTCAGCATCTCTTTGACATTTTCTTTTCCCAGCCCTTTTCAGATTCTACCTGTTTGCCCTAGAAACATGGATTTCCCCTTAAAATACCCAGCACAAGATGGCATGCAAAACCAATTAAAATATGATATTTAGCTATCTTGCATTTCTTCTTATTTAAACGCTTAAAAATTGATAAAAATGCTTTACAGATGTCAGATATCCATCCAATTTTTCTAGTCCCCTATTATGTACTGCTGTATATACTACATTTTGCCTAATATGCCCTCTTTACACATTTAGTGAAAGCCCTTCAGAAATGTATGTATAATCCTTAGAAAAACTAGTAACTCCCATCTACTTTGTTCACACAGTTTCCTGATAGGAGGACCTGAAGCTTTTTGTGAGGTTCAGAAGAAATCATTCTTTACGCAAAAGTAAATTAATTTTGCATACCCTTCCTCCAAATATGAAAAGATCTTCTTGTCTTCCCTTTCTTTAGATGCCTTCTGGAATTCTGATTTACATCAGGATTACTTTATAACACTGATGGTCTAAGATAATGTTAAATTGCCAATAATTCATTCTCTTGGTTCTGCAAGAACATTGATTTATAGTCTTC
This sequence comes from Dromaius novaehollandiae, assembly GCF_036370855.1. Lineage (NCBI taxonomy): Eukaryota > Metazoa > Chordata > Aves > Casuariiformes > Dromaiidae > Dromaius > Dromaius novaehollandiae. The sequence continues at coordinate 38,952,416 of NC_088130.1, read as the reverse complement.
AAGTGTGGATTTACTGGTGAAAGGAGAAACCCGTAAGGTCTGACTTGTGATTGAAGATGCGCCACTGCTGCCTCCACCCAGCTCACCCTTACATGGTGGAAGCGTCCTGTTTTGCTGTTGTAAGTGAAAATCAGGCACACTGTTGTTAGGCAACTGGAGGAATATATATTGTTTGGCAGCCGTCTTAATTACAAGAGCAGAAAGAAAGCAGAAAAAAATGTAAAGGTCTGAAACTGTTCTTTTTTTCTGCTTTAATCAAGTTATATCACCTTGCAAAATCCAGAGATTTGTTTCTTTTATAATAGGAAGATAGCTGTAGTTTGGACTATGGGTTATTGGTAAATTGGTTCCTGAGTGAGTTTGTCCTTAACTGGAATTTCATAAAATGTGCACTCCTTTTATTGTCTGGGAAAAGCACTTTTTCTCTAAACTGATGATGGTCTTATGAGTATTCTTTCTATCTTCTGCCATGACCGCAAAGCTTTTGGTGCATGCACAGAACAGTGAGATAAGGTTTTGTTAAAGAAGGAATTGACTTTCTAAAATGGACTTGCTGCAGAAAACTGAGCTGTTACCGACCTGAAGAGATTCCAGCTGCTGTGTGTTATCAAAAATCAGCAGCAACAGGTTAGGAGACAGACAGTTATGTTACAAAATATGTTGGACCCTAAATTCATAGTTATTCAGAAAAATTCTCTTAATTTTTCTTCATTTAATTAAAATTCTACCCTTTTCCATTCCTTTAATAATCTCATTTCTAAAGAAAAATGGAAAAAAACTAGTCTATTTCTTATATGTAGATATCTTTTATATGGAGCATTTGTAAAAGCTGTGTTTTGCAAGGATTTTATTATGGAATTTATAGTTATTTTACTGGTCCTGTGAATAAAGTATGACTTAATAGAGTTGCAGACTTGTATAATACAGAATTTAAATTCTGTATAGCAAAACTATAAGCTTGATACAAATCTACTTCAAATCAAATGATGACTTGTACTGTCTGCTGTCATACTATTATTGGGTTTTTAAGTGATTGAGACAAATGTTGATGTAAGTGTTCTGTTGACTAGGCCTGCTACAAACACTTCCTTTTGCTACACTGAACTCAATTTTGGCCACGCCTGAAACCCTTTCCAAGAGTATTTCTGTGACAGCATGGACTGAGGTAGTTAATTCAAGACCTCTCTTCCCTCTGGCCCCCAGCATGGTGATTGCAGCACTCTCTTTTAGCCCTGTCTCCCACTTGAAGAGGAAATCTCGGTAGTCCTTCTCTCCCGTTCAGAGACAAGAATGATCAAGCAGGCCTCCCAGTACCTGCAGCCAGTGCAGGTCTGCTGGGTTGCACTGCTGTCCGGGCGTGTTGGGGGTGCCCTCAGGTAGCCGATCCACGCGCACAGGACTGGTAGCGATGACTCGGCATCTATGGGAGACTTGCATCATTTTGGAATATCAAGCTGAAGCCAAGTGGGATAACCTGAGGCATCTCAAGTGACACTGGATACCTACATGCAACTGAGTTCAACCACAAAATGTCCTTTTGGTTGTCAGAATTTTTTGCTCTCTTGGAATTTAACATGCACGGGTTTGTTATGTTCTTCCTTTTACCTCCACCAGTACATGCTTAGAAACACTGTGCCATCATTATGCTTACAAACTGTGGACCAGCAAACCTTAAACAATGTCGCAGACCTAGGGTAGCACTTCTACCTCCATATGTCCACTCTGAAGTGCTATTGATATCATGGCTTCCGGAGCCATATCAAACACTGATAGGTTTAGCAGAGTATGCCAAGTCCTGTAACTCATTCCTCTCTTCCCACTTAAAATGATGAGAAGTCCAAGTGTTGACAGCACTAGGCTGTATTAAAAGCTCTTCTTTTGGGTTTTTTAATCTGTGCAAAAATCTTGAAACTAGTAGTCATTTATTATATCAAATCTTATAATTTTACCCCAGCTCTCAGAATTATTTATTATTTTCTTCAGTGCCTCAAACCTGGAACTGACAGCCTGATCGTGCACGTATGTATTATGTTTTTGACTCTTAAGTTTGTGAAGAAAAATGTAAAATTGTGAAAATGCTATCATCCTAAAACTCAATAATAATAATACAAAAATTACAAGTGTGTACATTTAGATAAGGTATGTCATGGCTTCTAACTTCTCCTGATTTTGTTGTAGACTGATTCTTGAATTTGGAAAGATTGGAGTCAGGAATGTTGATATCATTAGGCAGTGTTCCATCTCTATCGCAATGCTGTTTAAAAACAAACAAACAAACAAACAAAACACCCTTCAAAACCCATAAAGCAAGAAAGGGGTGGAGAGCTTATTTTTCTTGGATAGAAATGATGCTGTCTGAATTGTGCTTATGGCACCAGGTGCTATTTTTATTGTAGCTACTGTGCTTTACCCTAAAATTACAACAGGTTTATCCCAATTGAAAGCACAAGGTTACTTTCTGCATATTGAAAGACAAGACTGCAGTGTTGTTGATCTTCCTTCCTCAATGCAGAGTTATGTGTATATTAATTAGTTTGTAATATTCAGGAGATATTGTAGTAAATAATAATCTTTGAGAGCTGTGATAGATGCTGAAACAGCTCTTTTCCATCTCTATGTTCTAAATTAATCCTGAAACATACGGAATTGGGAAGGCTCATTGCCAAAGCAGGTAATATGCTAGATAATCCAGGAGGAATAGATTTTAATTATCACAATTATGTTGACCTTTTCCTGGAGGCAAAGACATGTGTCCCATAAGTGCTGTCCCAACCTAGCTGGAAAGGACTGTGGTCCCTAATCCCATCTGGGCTTCTTCCTTTTGTCAGTGCCTAAACCCTGTCTGCTTCAGCAGCAGCAGCAGCAGCGGTGGCAGCAGCGTGGAGGGCTTGGTCGTGCTTGCCATATTTGTCCTTCCTCCTCATAGGGCTACCTGATACAAGCACCCTTCTTATCCCATCTTCCTGCTTTTGTACTTTTTGGTATGTCATGGGACCGTGAGCATTCAGCAGCTGGGGGGACTGCTCTTATTTACTTACAAAAATAGAAAGAATTGGCACGGGGAAAATGTAGAGGTCATTTTTTAAAGTTATTTTGTAATCCCAGTTCTCCCATTCTCCTTGTCTAGTTGTAGAAGCAAAATTAGTGATCTTTGTAGTTGCAGTCATACAGGCTAATAATAATATGAAATCATGACACCACTTGTTATTTGGTTTTGTGTTTGCTATCAAATATAGAAGAACAAATATCATCTAGTACCCAGTGCCAAAATAAAAAGTTACATCTCAGATTTCTGTGCTCAGGGAATCCAGGATCAAGTCCTCATTTCACACTTGTAGTTTATCTCCCTGGAAATTACCTTAGAAATCATAGATAACTTCTGTATCACTCATACATTTAATACTGTATTTTAAGAGGTAAATATTATGTCGTTGTGTTGGTGATACAGCATTTGTTGATACAGCATCTAAGGACACTTGACCACGTTCCTAAAACATGATTTGAAATAAGCAGTATCGTGTATAGAAGTATGAGCAGGTTTCAAACAGGACAAATTATACACTCAAGCATTTCTGTACTAAAATATGAAAATAATTTCTTCCCAGTGTTTTTGTGCAGGCAGAGGTTGTTATTGTGTTGATGAATGTTGTTTAAAGAACAACAAAATAAGCTTCATATACATATTGTTTATGCAGGGTATCAAATCCCTGAAGACTTTTATCCTTTCTCAGCACAATTTTTCACTCCACAAAAACTTGGCAGCCTGATGGAAAATAGAGAATTGTCTATCTAAGAAAGTATTGTCTTGTGATCCTGAAGTTCTCAGTCCTAATCCCATTAAAGAAAACCAGATATTTTTAGAATTTTACAGTGAATACATAGCAGTTGCAACACTGCCTTTGATCTATAAGTGGCAGTATTTATTTGTTGGAGATGGTAGAATTTGTAGCATGAATGTCTAGTGTTTGTGAAGTCCTATGTGTCACATTGCTTCGTTTCCCACTATGCTGTATGTAAATCAGCTGCAGCTTCATGCCAGCAAGAAGCACAATTTGCAGAATAATTGCTGGCATTTTGCAATGATTCCCTTTTTACATTAGAGCTTAGTTAATATACATATGAGAGAGAAGTTTTTATAAACAAAAATCCCACAAATATACTATAATCACTCTGATGATTTTTGATATTTTTGATTTTTTCCATGTTTAGAAATACATTTTCATCAGCTTATTATTCACTCAGTCAATGATTGTATAGTAAGTGAAATATATTGTTGTAATTCCATCGCACATGTGGTTTTACCTGCATTCTCCAGTTTCGGATAAACTACAGTATCCAGATCTAAGCCTCCACGTCCTATAGGAAAGGTTTGGAATATGAACTCCAATTCATTCTTCAGCTTCTGTCCCATTGAATGTTTACTGGCCACAACTTTAGCTCAAGTTATAATGCAAGATTTGTGCTTAACTTGGGTTCTGTCTGTATATAAAAGATCTTAACTCAGATGTGACACTGCTGCTCACTTGAGCTGGCTGGAGCACTGGGAGGCTTAGCTTACAGTCTGAATAGGTACAGCTTGTCAGCTGCCAAGCCCTCTTCTGTTGAGTAGCCCTAGTATTTTTTCCACATACTGCTTTGTCACTGTAAGTGGGCTTCTAAGGGCAGCCTTAGAAACTCTACAGTCATTCTGCAGTGAAGCATATCTTTGAGTGGGCCAGATAAAGTCTGATGTTTTTAAAACCATTTTGAAAATGGGGGTGTAAAATTGTGTGTATGTTACCTGCCCATATATTTGCAGATTGTATTACTGCCTGATGAGCACGTAAATCATGTTATTGGAGAATCATCTCACCCTTTATAGCACATATGATGTTCGTGTTCTGAATATAGCCCGTAGATTCTGTGTTGTATCAGTAACCATACTGTTAGATGTCTGCTTCTAAGGAACCATATTCGCCATGAGCTGAAAGAAAACTAGTGCATGTAAATTGTTTCCCTCCTTAATGTCATTAATTTAAATGTCTCTACTTTCCAGTCAACTATTGCAGCCTTCCAGTGGTAGAGTGCTGGGTACCAATGAGATCTTTCTGAAAGAATAAAACTTACCTTTCTAGTTTGGCAGGTCATGGTACTTTTAAACGCTGACATTCAGGTCTAGAAAAGGTGTTATGTTTGGAGAGCGAGACCTGCCCATCTTGAACCATGGTGAAGACTAAAAATTTGCTGCTCAAGGGATTATTCTCAGAAACGTATCACAAATATGTCCACCCACAGAATTGCCTTGATCACAGACTAACTACGAAAGAACCGTGCTGAAAGACTCTAGGACATAAGCCTGTATTTTAAGCCTTGCAAGGTTTACATTGATAATTTTTCTCTAAAAACACCATGTGCATTTTAGTCAAAACACAACCTTTACCATATTGCTTTTCCTTAATACAGCCTCAGCACAGGGTTAAATATCTATGCTGCATCCTAAAATCCCATAATGTAGATAGATCTCTTTAATTCATAGTTAATAGTCTCTCACTCTGTCCTTTCACAGTCCCAGTATTGTCAGAAAAATGTAACTGCAGGAAATATTAGGCATCACTGGTGAAAAAAAATACCCTCTTAAATTGATTCCTACCACGATAGTGTATCCTACTACATCCCAAAGCTGAGATGTGCAAACAGTGGCTCAGGCTGTGAGCTTATAGTGCTTAGTGCAAAGTCTGTAGCCAACTGTTCTGTTCCAGCGTATCAAAGACTACAAGTACTGTATCACTGAAACGTAGTAAGGACCTTTATAAAATTGGTGGTGCCTTAGGTTGCCAGACTTTTTTGGTACAACGTATTTCTCGAAGACACAAGTCTTTTCAGACAGGCTTGAATGCAGAAGATCTTTCCCTGGAAAAGTCTTTCAAGTGTATCCTGCTTATCTTTGGCTTAACAGCATAAACTAATTACAGTGCTCTTTTCTCAGACTTCATCACATTGAACGCTTCCCACTACAGCATTGAGAGATGAGAATTGACATAGTAATATAGGTCCTAGGCTCCTTGCCCTGGGGGATTTTCAGCATTCACAACGACATCACTCGGATACAACAACCCCAACCCTGCCTACACATTTCATCATAGGCATTCTCAAATGATCTCTGTGCTACACATGTAGAGACATGGTGACAGAGAGATACTTGATCTATAAATACACATAGGAAAAATAAAGTATGGCCCCATATTCTGACAGAAAGATGTTTGGTATCAGAAGTCAGTTACTCAGGCAAGATTTCTTGTCAGTACAGGACTATGGGTCCAGCTGTCTTCCATGGTGTTTTCTACACCCTAAAAAATAGCTCAGCATTGGAGTTTCTAACATGTATTCATGTTATAATCCTGAAGTTACCTGTTAAAAAATCAGTACTCTGAGTTTTCTCTGATTTTGACTTGGTTATCTGAGAACTTATTCAAAATACCCATATTTTTAAAGAAACATGGATAATTTGAGATGCAAGTTATAAATCTGAAATGTTCCAAAAGGCGTTGGTTTTCCTTTAATGCATTACAGGAAAATTGCAATACAGAACAGGAAAACAATTTTCTGCTCAAACTAAATATGTAATTATGCATCCATTTTCATGCAATCAGTTATGCTCTGACCTTAGGCCAAGTAACAGTTTTTATTTAAAGAATGAAAAGAAAAATGATTTCATATAATGTGACATTCATGTAATATGTATTATATTTGTTGATATTATATAACATGTATAATGTTTGAAGTATATTTTCAAAATCCTATAACATAGAATTTAAACACATTAGAAGGAAGTCACTAAATTTTGTATGCAAATATATGAATCCAAAAAACAATAAATATATCTGTGCTATGTATGGTACTTAACTGCAGAGGGCTGCAGAGTCGACCGTGAGGTAGAAAGCTCTTTTACATAAATGCTCCTCCTCCTCCTCCTCCTTCTCCTCCTCCTCATCTTGTCACTCATAATGCCTGATCAAATTAGCATTTTAACCCTTACCTATATTTGTATAATGAATATGATCCTCTCCAAAATTCTTCCTTTCATATATATGCTGTGATAATAGTGATTGTAAATGTGTAGAAGAAGGAGCCTTGACCTAGAAATGTTGGTTTTGTTGGAAAGAGTTGTTTTCCTCTTCTTTGCAAGCTTCTTACCCTTTCATTATGTTAGTAAGTTTTCAGGTGACTGTTCCAGCAAACATCTCTCCCGTACTTTTAAGTGTGTAACTTCCCTAGCAATAACACTACCAAATCTCCCCAGTTTCCTTCTGAAATGACAAAACTGCTTGTGTACTTTGTTTTATATTTGTAAACTTGTTCCGATGTCAATATTGAAAAACATGTCTATCTTAGAAGCCAGAAAGTATTCTGGATTTCCATACAGGATGTAACACGTGATGCACTCATTTTTAAATAGGAGATGTAAAAGGGGCATATATATCAACTGCTAAGGTACAGTTTAAGGAGGGTATTTTTAACATCACCATTTTACCTCTTATTCTGCTTTAGTATACACTTCCGCCTTCGGTAATTTACATAAACATACATAGTCTATGAATAATGCATAAGACTTATTTTAAATGCAGGGCTTCCAGCTCCCACAGTGCAGTAGTGTACACAACAATTTGATTGGCTCTGCTCTGTTTTCATTACTGGCAATTTCTTGGAACACAAAAGAGGTTGAAAAGGCTGACAGGAATGGACAATATTTATTTTGTGAGAAATATTTGTAGCCTTTTCAAGGCAATTGTATTGCAAAGTTTTGCCTGTGATTGTTGTTCCTCAATTTTTTTTCCTGGGAAGAATGCATTAAAAGGTCTGTGATTGCTCTTTTGTAGATTCAGTCAGATCTGTGATTTTTTTTTAAAGGATACTGCTGGATTTGTTCCCTATTTGCATAAATGTGAGCACAAGCCATAAATAAGTAAAGAACCATCAGATTTCTTAAGGTCTCTCAATTAAACATAAAGTAACAAGGCAGTGCCAAGGAACAGCTAAAGAAGAAATGAAATACCTTGACATACAGAAATTAAAATAGAAAGTTTTTAGTGTTTTAGATTTTTTCAGGAGGATTAAATGGCTTCTGAAGTGTACACACATCCTTTGCGTCTGGGTCAGACTGATGTTGTTACAACATATATATTATCCTTACCTTACATTTTCACATGTTTTTAATAGAGAACAAAGACAATGTGTTATTTAAGCAACGCACACAAAGGTTTTTCTTTTATCTTAGCAATGTCTTAGTCATGTCATTGTATTTATGCAGAAGGAAGATCAATTCTTGCCCTTCCTCTCCCCACAAAGAACTGTCATTTATTAAAAAGATGTGGTCCTATAAATTGATGCTGCTCATGATTATGATTTGAGCAGTCATTTTCCAAGTTCTTCAAGCATGCTGGTGAAGATAAAATGTATTCTTTTTGTAAAATAAAATGAAGGTCAGGAGGCCAGCCTGACCATGTATCTTTAATCAGCCTTCAATCTCATCCAAATTTACAAACAAGTAGAGGTTTGTTTTGGAAAATTTTGTGTCTGTAAATGACTTGACAAAACTTTTCTGAACTCTTTCAACATAATGGGGAAGTATCTGAGGTTAATGTAGCAAACACTTTCACAAAGTGTTTAACTGGCTCTGTAGATGATTAGGTCATGTACAAGTACTCACTGTTAGCTGTGATTAATTTTTTAATAGCTGAGGATACTGTTATTTCACCATCTGCTTCTTACATTAATCATTTGGTAAATGAATTGTTTTTAGCTGTGCACAGGACATTGCATCTAAGCAACCAAAACACAGTGCTAAAATTTTACCTTTTTTTCCCCTGTCTTTTTAACAAGGATATCTGAACTTCATGGATCAGTTGGTATTTGAAGTCCATGTCAAGTTTTTTGAAATAGGTTACCTGGGCAAAACTTTTTTTTTTTTCATACCAAGACAAATAAACAAATAAATAAATACCACTGTTGAGGAGTAAATAACCTATGTAAGGCAAGGCAAAATTCAGAGTCTGATCTTTCCACACTTCCTCAGGGGCACAGAGGAGTGGAAAGGAAGGTGAGACCATGGCTGTTTTCCACTTGTGCAACTGTGCAAAGGGTGCTAAGCTCCCCGCACAGTGAGAGGTGGTAGGAAATGGGTAATCTCTGAGGACTTCAGATCTGGAAGGCTGGCACAAGCTCTGACTTACATAAATGTTTGTTATGTGTGGTCTTGTATTTCGTTATTTTGAAAACAAGTTCCAAAATGCTGCTAATAAACAGCTGAATATTTAAAAGGAAATGCTCCTTTCAATTTCTCTGCAAAATCCTAGTGCGGGTTTTTGTTTTGATTCTGTGATACTATCAGTTCTGTCTAAACACATACACAAATGTCCATAAAAACTATTTACCCAGCTGCTAAAATTTAAAACACCTTTCATGTTGCTAATCACCACAGAACAGAAGCTTTTTTCCAGAGCCATGCAAATGTCTGGAATGAAATCCTCAGCCAGTAAAGCTGCCAGGCTGCACAGTTCATTATAAACTAAAAAGTCAGATCATTTTTCTCAAAGATTCACGAACTTAGGCCCCCCTTTTAGTGAACCTAGGACTAAATCAGCTTTTGATGAGATTCTTTTTGCAATTAAACTTGGTGGAAAGTTAGAAAGTTAAGTTTCTTCTTTTTTAGTTTGAGGATCAAGGGAAGGCAATTCACGTGCAGTGACAATGAAGAATAATTCTAAACAAAAGGACAGAAAGAAGAAAACCTGTTTTGGTTCACTCAGCTCTGATCTTCCCACAACTACTGTAAATTTAATACAGTGGAATCCTAATCAAGATGCCGTGGCAGATGGCCCTTTGTCTCCATTAAGAAGAATACTTGATTAACTGAAGACGTTCCTTGAATAATAATTTTCTTCACGAAGATTCAGTGCCCATCAAATGACTGAGAGCATCTCACACCAATTCTTCCACGGGTGTGAGTCAGAACGGCTCTGCTGAAACCAGCAGAAGCTTCTGAACGTGAGGCTGCACTTCACCAAGTTGGAAAGCAGCATAGCTGCATACAAGTATACTCAGATAGACCCCAGCCCTCAGAGGTATTTGGGCACCTGGATATTGTTTAAGCACTGAACTCCAACTGATTTCAGTGGGGCCAATCAGGTTATCAAGGTAACTGTGGGGCACCTGTCACAGCAACTCGTGAGGTGCAGCTGGCCTGAAATGAGCAGCTGAGATGCAGGTATGAATGTTACTTACTTACTGTGCATTGAGGAAGACTGAGCAGTGGACAAAAACTTTCATTTAGAAAGCAAAAAAAAGGACTTGGTGAAGTATGGAGAAACAAAAACTCATGAATGCCACTGTGTTGCTAGTATGTGCCCCAGTGTTGTCTTTATTTAGTAGTGATCACTAAAAATAATAATTTAATTTAAAGTTATTCCTCTGTCATAAAAAATTATGATACAGCACCAGTAAGTCATATAAACATGGTATTTTTCCTTTAAAAACACCTTATCTTGGGAAGTATTCAGCAACTGTTAAGTGCAAAACAGCTTCTAGCCCTAGTGACTTAAGAGGTGTTCAGCATCTTACTTCTGACGGGAGTGAACTCTTTTGTAGGTCCTAACATTGTCTTCATAACATCTATTTTCTATATACTTGATACTGATCTGTCATGCCTCGGCTCCATCCTGTCAAGATATACATCAATCACCAAACAAAAAATGAAAACATCTCATTTTGATGTTGAATACCTACAACTATTTTTCCTCTTTTAATATAATTATGAGGATTCTGATTCTTGTGGTCCTCTCCTTTCTAAGTAGACTATTCAGTGTGTCATTTTAGCAGCTGTGCAATTATTTCCATTGTTGGCATATTGCACTGGTGTCAAAGTGTTTTCGCACCATTAACGGGAGAGTTGGGGGTGGGGACACATGGATGTGGAGCTAGAGCAGACCTGAATGCTGAGCAGCTCTCCGTTGTGTTGTGCTGGGATTCAGGACTGTGAATTGGGGCTGGGGCGGAAGCAGTTTCAGTGCAGAGGAACTGGTTATGTCTGAGCTTCCTGAGGACAGGCAAACTCATTCTGTTGCAAAACCTCCCTTTCAGAAAGGCCTTTTCATAAGAAGACTGGTTTCCATCCCACACAGTAAAACCCTATTATCAGAAGCACAGAAAGAAAGTAAAAAAAGCCACAAAACTCAAACTCTAATCCTAAATCAGGTTTTACCATGAATGTCAGTAAAGGGTGTGAGAAATTCCATGAAGTCCTCAACAAATTCTGCCAATAATTTAACGTTGAAGGTGTGCAGCTCAGGGGGTGTTGTGGGGATCAAATTTTACACTGTATAAACTAGCTACTTTGCACAGACAGCTGAAGGAAATAGTTCAGGAAATACAGATAAAAATTAAATTCAAAACTTACATCTAGGTTAACATTGAATCTCACCTCTGCACCCACATCGTGGTGGTCTTCATTTCTGAGTTTTCCTTCTCTCTGTCTTAATTATTATAATTATGAAAATTTCAGAATTAGCAAAACTGATGGAATCCATTTTACTGTGCATGCACAAGCACACCTTTCGCACACCTTAAACCATACCAAAGGGGTATCTGGAGGAAATACACTAAAGCTAATACCCCAGAAATTCTGATCTGATGCCAGGGTTCAGGCAATGTTCCTTATTATTATTTTTAATTTGGAGCTCAATTGCTAAGGTACTCTATTACAATTTTTTAGATGCCTTTGAAGTTCAATATGCAATGTCAGCATGAGCAGAGTTTTTAAACTGTGTTGTTTTGAGCCTTGTCTGATGCACTGAAGAAAATGGATAAAATCAAGGTACCATTTGTTCAGTTATAAGGAGCTACAGACTGATCACATGAAAAACACTCTCCTTCAGAGCAACACAAGAGTACATGTCAGTTGGTCAGTTCTGTTCACACAAGAAAGACTCCATTACTTACTGTGAGCAAGAGAAAGGTTACTTAACCTAGCTGGAGAGTGTTAGCTTACTACTTCTGCTATGAAAAAATTGCTTTGCCACTTAGGTCAGCATCATGATGTAAATCTTAATGAAAGATTCTGAGATGTCTGAGTAAATCAAGCTGTTTGGCCACCCTGATGCTCTCTTAATCTATCTCCCCACCTTTTTCTCCTCTTTTTTATTTTTGAGGTAAGTTGTAGGAGAAAAACACAGCTTAGTTATACAGGAATAGCTACTACAGCCGTCTTAGTCTTTCCCTCTCTTGGGACTCAAGGAGAACTGACATCTTGATTATTATTATCTTTATCAGATTCCTTTCTGTACTGGAAGTGAAGCAAAACTTTCATATTTTGAAAACGATTCCTATCTCTTCATGTTTTAGTCTTCTAGGGCTGAGTCCTTAAGTCCTTATGCAATCCTTAGTCAAAACTCTCACTGAAGGCATTTGCCTGATTAGGAGATTTGCCTGATCTGCAGGGATGGTATCGCAGTGCTTTTCAACATTGAGTCTGCTATCCATTCTCCTGTGCCATAAGGAAAGATGCATTTCTTTCCTTTTCGAAGAAAAACTTCATATATTATCGTATACTGTAATAGCAGATAAGCTTTTTTCAAAATGCTAAGAGCCAGATTTTTAGCTGCTGTGAATCTGCTTGGTGAAATTGACTTTAATGGCGCCATATATTTTTACTTCTGCTGATGATATGACCTTAGATTTATTGAAGAGCTACAAACTTTTCTGCTGATTCACTTACACATTTATCTGAAAAGAGGTGACATCCCTCTTTCCCCCTTTTAGGACCTCTCTGCTCTCTTATTCTCTTGCTAACCAAAATCGAAGTGGATAAGGAGTTATGTCTGCATCCAAGTGAAACTATTCTTATGGGTTTATTCATTCAACATCCAATTAAAATTCCCAAATTCAATTAACCCCCAGTTCCATCAGCTTTCTGAGGTCCCAACTTTTTTTCTTTCCTTTTCTGTCATAGAAAAATTTCATATTATAACATCTTAGGAAGTTGTTCAGTAGACTTCAGCAGAAAAAATCTGGCATTCCTAGGGATATTTTCTTGGATGTGTCTCTGGGAGTAAATTATACTTCCTGCATCCTTTTAGAATCCTAATGTAAGAGCCAGTATTTCTTAGTTGGTTCATCATTGCTATGTGTATGCCTAGTGACAGATCATGACATATTTTCAATCAAATACTTGATGATATTCTGATACTTGCCACTGCTACTTTAGAAAAAAGTTACAGATGGATTCTCAGATCCCTGACAACTTTACTCAGAGATGCATACATGATCTTGAAAAGCTTATCAGGACGGTAACTAAAAACCATTGCAATCATAGGAAAAGATCAGTTACCCTGAGAAAACACTGAATAGGATGGAGGCGAAGGTGCAAGAAAGATCCTCAGAAGCATCAAACTTATGGAGCAATCCCAGAATCTATATGTCCAAGAAGATATAATTTGGATTTGCATTCTCTCTCTGAGCTCATTTTTTGGATTAGCATTCGGATCTGTGAAATAAATCCATAATTTTTGACGTTCAAGACATAGAGATCCAAAATTTAGAAGACTGGCCTACCTTCCAGTATCCACAACAGGCAAATGTAAATTTGTCTTCAAAATTCAAAATGTAAATTTGGCTTCAAATATTTGAGGAATTATTTATTTCATTTGGGATGTCTAAATATTAAATGACACCTGTACATCAGGTGCTCAGCTATCCTCACAATAACAGCTGTATGTTCAAATGGATATAGGGATTTCATTATGCTTGTAGTCAAGCCTTAGGGACGGCAGTGCATGAATACTGCCTACGCTCTGTAACGCTTTCAGACATTGAAGAGCCAAGCAGGAGGAAGAAGCACTATGTTCCACTACACATACTGCACTGAGTTCGTAGTACCAAGCCTGGAGCTAGAGATACAGCAGGTGGTACCAGCTTCGGAGTCCCCTGAGTATCTGGGGAGTTTTGTAGGGTTAGCATAGGCTAGAGGGTAGAGAGATGAGAGTAGAAAGATGAGAGGAGGGGATGGGAAGGGGCTTTGCTTCATGTTAGAAGGCTAGCATGTTAGAAAGATCAGGCCAAATTGACTCCAGGTGCCCTGGACAAACCCTATGCCTCTGCCTGTAGTTATTTGATGGTCATACATTTTTGAAGTGCTGCTTTAGGTCTGATTTTGCATGCTTCTGCAGTGGGCTTGTGACAACCTTTGGGCTGCATCACAGGAGAAAGCTTCCATCCATGTTACTCTTAGTGTGTATGGAATGGGTTTGTCCCAGCCACCTCCATGGATTTCATCTGTCCTTGTGCCAATGTCATGTGATTACAAGCACTTCCCTTGAAGGATCCTGACCTTGTCAGTGTTAATTAGAAAATTATGCAATGCAGCAAAACAAAGCTGAGAATGTATCATGCACTAGTTTAGTCATGTTAATTTAAGTTAAAATATGGGGGTAAATATAGTAATGAAGACACACTAATATGGTATCAATGAAAGTATTAATTCACAGTTGCCAAGATTTTATGTTCCAGCTACATTGGCTGAAGCCCATGTTGACCATTTTCATGACTACCCTAATTTGAACTAGCTAGCTTAACCTAGTTCTGGATCTGCTAGCTTCAGCTCTATTTTATTGCATAAACATGTGCTTTATCTGAACATGATTTCCCATAAAGAGAAGATGATCATAAGGGAGTTCCTTTTGGTTTTAAAATCTGTTCATCTATAGAATAGCATTACCTTATAAACATGCATGTTTTCTCTATTTGCCCGGAAGCCATGGCTGAGAAACTTTGAGCAATCCTCACCGTTCCCATGCTTGCTGTTGTTTTGACACATCTGATACAATTATTCACATTCTGTTTCTGCATAGCTTATAGCACACTTGCACAATGCTGTATGTGAATGTATGTCCTTTATGTCCTACTGTTAAGGCCCTGCCTACTGTGACCAGTGCTGCTTCTATTCATATGATAAACAGAAAGCTGCAGCCACTTCACATTATTATTTAGCTTATTAGTTTTCAGGTGGTTCCCTTGTTGGCTGAGACTGCTGTGGGGAAAAGGAGCCTTATTACACAAAAGTGATTGCAGATTTTACATATTTTAAAAAACAGCAACTAATCTGCAGCAAAGGTAAAGAGTTTGAAATGAAGTTTTACAGTTGCTCTGGGCCACTGGAAATCTCAGCAGATAAATCTGACAGTTCAGAGTCACCAGCCAGAGATTAGCAAAGAGCATGAAGTGGGATTAAGATGTGAAAGGCTTGTCACCTGCTGTGTTGCTGCAGGTCATGTCCAATGTAATATTAGAATTTTGGGTTATAAACAAACTACGTCCAATCCTGTTAAAAAATGCAAAACAGAGACTCTCATCATGAGCACCAAGGTGATCCTGCCTTCTCAGGCAGAGGGTGGCACAATTTAGAAAGAAGCTCTTTAAAATGTCGGGATCGTCTACTTAACGAATCACTAATTTGTTTGCTGTTTGCACATTTGTAAGAAACTGCTGATGTGTTCAGGCTCCCTCTTTTCCTCAGCAAAAGTGAAATTTGTTGATTATGAAGGCCTTTAATAGCATCATCCAAGCAGAAAGCTGAAAGATTGTATGTTAAATCAAGTCTCTGTGTAGACCTGTACTGTGCTTTCCAATATTTGTATCTTATTTTGCCACTCTTTGTGCAAGAATAGGAAGAGGAATGTATTTTCTTTACATTTTATCTTTTTGTAGCAGGTGTCCTAGACATCCAAGATGCTCCTCCTGTTCACCATGCACGACCAAGGAGCTGTCCCTTCACTGAAACTTGTCCTTGTACAGCCAACTTTTTTTTTATTCAAAGCCATTACTTCCTGTTAAATCTCAACAGCCTGCTTGTAATTTTAGCCCCAATTTTTTCAGTTATAGAAAAGATATTTCCCTTCCGCCCCCACACTAATAATGTCTTTTTTACTTGCTTGTTTTTCTGCATCCATCCCTCCAGTCCATTTCCCTGTAAACAAAGTGGAATAGGACTTGGGCTGAAAAAGCACACGTTTCTCCCGTCATTCCATTTCTAGACAGAATACCAGACTTGATTTCTGGCAGCTCCTTGTCCTTTGCTTAAAAAGTGAATCTGTGAATGCAACTGTTAGTAATTTTTATGTCACTTGTAAAATGTCGTCCAAATGGAAGAGCACATTCCAGGCACATTACTGGCCTGCTGAGTTGTGCTGCGAGTGCTGGGGAGATTGGGCCACTCGTTGGCTGGGAGCACCGCCTGCTCTGCCACTGATTCTACGATAGGTTGGCTGCCAGCCCTCCCATTCGAAAATGCATTTCCATCTAAATGCATTTCCATCTTGTTACTGACTATTGTCTTTTACAAAAATGCAAGTGCACATTATTTCTTTCTATTATTCTTTTTTATTCTTTCTTTCTATTGATTTCTGTGAAATAGTCTCCATTCAAAAGCATTTTTTGGTGTAGCATTACAGGTAAAGCTATCCTAAAGCATACAGAGCTTATGCCAACAAAAGAATTCTTTTCTATTGTATAGCAGTTCCCTGACTAAAAATGTTAAAATCTATCATTTTGTCCAGTAGGATTATGGCAATGGTAGAGCTTTTGTTTGCGTAACTCAGTGACCTAGGAATCTGTAGAATCACCAGCTTTTTTAGTGAAGTGAGTGCTAAAATAGTCCTAAAATCCTGCTTGTTTGGTAGAACTTCAAACAAGCTAAGTGCCGAGCAGGCTTCTGCTAGGTCATGAGAGTTCTTGGCTGCCACTGAACAGGACTGAAGATGCACAACACTTCATGGGAGTCAGTCTTTTGTTAAGTGTAATTTGACAATATTGCATCATTAGATGGACATCAAAATAGTGAGTTGTAGCTAAAGAACAAGAAAGAAGAGATAGTTAAGAAATAGCCCAGTACTTTACTTGCTAGTGTCTTGTGTAATCATTACCAGCTGTGCAAAGTGTACAGCAGAGGAAAACGCTGTCATTCTGTTCCGTTATCATTTTGCATTGCACTGGAAGTGATTAGGCAAGGTGCAAAGTAGTAGACAGTCAAGGCCTATTTAATTGCAATAAATGCAACACATTCCATCTCAAACTTTGCATAATGGGCGTTAAAGGATTATTAGAGGTTTTCTAGGCTTCAGAGTTTCTGATTAACATTATGGGAATAAAACCACCAGCCCAGGAGCTAGGCTACATTGCACTATGCTTATTAAAATCTTCTTTCAGTCCTCGTTATTGTACTTTTGCTAGCCTGTGGTATTTATCTACTTCAGATCTTGTTGCTGTTATCCTATCATCGAGTGCTCCCATGCTGTTAACAGTCCTGAGGAGTTAGTGTTGCCAAATGTTCCAAAAGATATAATGGTTTTCTATTAGGAGAGTTGCAGTTAAATAAATTACCTGTTGAAAGGGAAAAGGGATAATCCTTTCAAAGCAATTCTTAAGAAAATTAACATATTTATTGTGTTTCTTTTGTGCATCATGTTCATCTTTGGAATTTTTCATTTCTAGCTAAGGTCAGACATTGCCTTTAAAAGTTTGGCTAGGGTCACCATGCCACATTGCAAACGTCAGTTCAAGTGTATAAAATAATATGGTATGTTCTGCAGAAGCTAAGCTTTTGTCAAAAATTGGGTTGGGTTGAAAAAATCCATATGTCAAAATGGAAGGAAACTGTAAATGTTTGAATGAAGATGGTGGAGAACTGAGACACAAATCTGCAAAGGTACAAATTTGCAGAACCATACCAAGGTTTTAGCTATTAAGACTTATTTTCACAGTTGGAACAGGGTAAATATGTGCACGCAGGTGGCTTCTGTGACTCATTTGGCAGATGGTAACATATGAAGTCACCAAAATTCACATTTTATCCTATATTTTCAGCATTAACTTTGTACATAAATACTGACTCACGGTTGTACACAAGCTATCAGCCTGACTTCTTAAGAAAATGATACATAAACGATCGCTCTACCTGTCTGTTAATTACCACCAAATATTTTTTAAACTTTCTGGCCAGTCTTGACAGATGGCCAGAGGGGTCAGAGATATTAATTTTTTATGAATCTTGTGTAAATTGGCACTTGGTAGCAGAAAGGGACCCAGATTCAGCCATCACAAAAGTAAAGACAGGAAGAACTTGGCTGTCCTATTCTCATTGGCAGTAGCCAGAAAACTGAAGGAAGGGTGGAAAATGGAAGCCCAAATTAGTACCCCCACTGAGGCAAAGGCAGTTATAATTCAGATCTGTGTCCTTTCTAGGAGGCAAGAGCCAGCTGGTCAATCAGCATGCACATGCTGGCTGATCAATCAGCACACACATAATCATGGCATATGCTATCAACCATGGCAAACAGGGAATATGAAGGAGAGCTGGATAAGCAGTAGGAAAAAATTAGGGGACACAGGGCACACATCCGCAGGAAACACAGTCTTTTTTAGTTCATTTTCTACACCAGGAGCAACTTGTTTTC
Organism: Dromaius novaehollandiae; assembly: GCF_036370855.1. Taxonomy (NCBI): domain Eukaryota; kingdom Metazoa; phylum Chordata; class Aves; order Casuariiformes; family Dromaiidae; genus Dromaius; species Dromaius novaehollandiae. The sequence goes on along the minus strand of NC_088130.1, from coordinate 38,933,937 downwards.
CTCACCGTCACTGAGTGTCCAGTCTGGAGAAACTGGTCAGCAGCATAAGAACGAGTATTCAAAGGAAGAGATGCTTTGCAGCAGGCAGTCCCAGTGTGCTTCTCACTGCTTCTCCTTCTAGTGGCTAGTTGTCAATAACGTGATTAAATTAAGACAGACGAAAATCATAAACACAAGGAGTGTTTCTTTCAGTGGGATTTGCAGTTGTCAGTCTGAAAAAAACAGGACAAAGGTGATGACTCTGGCAGACCCTATGAGTTTGTTACATAATATGGCTAAATCTGCACTTCAAAATTCATTATTAACTTTAATCAGACTTACCCAGGCTTATAAGTCTAATGACTTTAGTGACCTTTAAAAAAAGGTCAGGCTTGTTTGCCAGGTAGATCTTCTGCATTTGAAACATATGTAATTATCATAAAAATTATAGAGAGTGTAGATCTTCCTCAAATTCAGTGGAAGATTGTTCTTTTGGTCTTTGTCTTTCAGCAATAATAGTTGAGGCCAGTAATTCCTGTGATTTTGTGCATATGCTTTGTTTGATAGCCCTATTACGCAAAATGTTAAGTAAAGTTACATTTTTATAACGATTCCTTTTGTGAGTTGATTTGGAATAAACATTGTTGGATGTTTCATTTCCCTTCTCTGCTGTAAGCACAGAAAACATTCATCTAGCCTTAGATCTCTGATCGATGTGAGCCCACACTTCAGCAAGGTACTTAAGACTGGTGTTTTCAGGTTATCTTTGTATATAAGAGAACAGCAGGAAATGCCCACATTATTTAATACAGTGCATTTGTTATTTCAAGTGCCCAACTCTTAGCTTTCTAATTTAATCAACGTCCCCTTTATGCCTGATTTCTATCGATCATTGCACTTCTTTGCGCTTGTTATATTTCTTTAGTACTGTTTTTAGTGGGATGAGGAAAGAGACAAGAACTTGTGACACTGTTCCAGGTGAGAGCATGCTCAGGGTCTGTGTGCAGTCAGCTGGTATCACATTACACATTTGTATGCTGCTCCTTGTAAAAGGTGAAAAGGGAGGGAAAGAAGGAGTGGATCTCACGCTGGTGGCCGTCGTTTCCTGTGAGAACCCACCGTAACAACACTATTGTGGTTTGCAGGTGCAAGGCGGTGAGAATAACAGCACAGGAACAATCATGCGAGAACAGGGGAAAAAACTGCCCCAGGCTCTGAGAAATACTGGTTGGGCTACAGGATACAGAGTTGCGAGAGCAGGGAAGCAGGCTGCAGAGCTGCAAAGAGAAAGCCCTGAGCAGTAGTACCAAAGGCTAAGGCACCTGAGGCACTGTGCAGTGCCCAGATCCTTTACCTGTGCAGTTCTTCCTTGTCCTGTATCATTTACCTTGTTATTTCTTCCCAAGGACAATGCTTTGCACTTGCATATGTTGAAGAACATCCTGTGCTTTCATGCCATATGCCCAATTTGTTAAGGTCATTTTGAATTCTAAACCCATCTCCAATCAACTCGCAGTCCCTCTCAGTTAGCTGTTGTCTGAAGATTTATTAGACATACCTTGTATTCTGTCAACCAAGTCCTTAATGAAAATTAAAAATCAAATACTACCAGACCCAGGGCAGAAACTTGCAGGATCTCACAGGTTTCATCTTCCCGGTTTGACAGGAATACATTGATAGCTATTCACTGAGTACAGTTTTTCAACCATTCTGTACCCACCATATGTTTAGCTGTGCTACATATTCCTATGTGCTTGTGAGAATGCTAATCTGAATAGTTATTGTGCCAGTTATACAGTAAGAGGGAAAGAATTTCATACTCAGATAGATAAAATGCAACATGGAAAAAAACTTAAATCCATCCTTGTGCATAAAATGCCTTTTTTTGTAGCAGTTTCTCAGAAACAGATTCGCTCAATAAAAAAGCATTAATACGCACATTGAACACAATTGAATTGAAGCTCTTGCATTGACGTTTAACTTATTTACCTCATAATTGGAGTGGGCAAAGAGCACACACCTGATTAGTGATGGTAGTTCAACCAGTGCATGGTAACTCATTATGCTCCCACAGCTCATTTTTGGTCCTTTGTGTGCCTGTATTCAATCATGTGTTTTTCACATCGTTCAAAATGCATCATAGGCAGTAGAGCTTGATTTTCCTCACATTTAGGCTGGATTTGCATCCATATTATTCCACTTATCATGTAGGAATTACTCCTCTTCTATATCAATCAAATCGGGTAGAGATTTAGGCTCTCAGCTTGCAATAACAGCAAGGGAGCAAGAGAACTTCTCAGACATTAACTGTCCGTACTATATGACAACTGTTATTATGGGATGAATATAAATAAAAAAAACCCAGATAAATGCAGTAAGGCCCTGAGTGTTTAGAGTAGAATAGGATTTAAAAAAATGCAAAAAGCTTTGGAGTGCAGTTCTCAGATTCTTCCGTGCCTGAACTGCCTCTTGTCCCTTTGTCAAACAGTTAAGTAATCAACAGCAGAGGGAGATTATTGGCTTATTCAGCTTGCAGATCACTTCTCAGATATATAGCTAATAACAACATTTTGTAGAATGTATAATTATTAGTGTAACTAAGGTGCATGGGTCCAAGGGTTTTGCCCCACTAACTCACAGTGAGTAGCTTAACTGTAGTCTCTCCCTCCGAGAAAGTGAATAAGCTTCATCCATTCTTCCAAAGTGTACATTCAGTCACAGCCATGGCCACAGCCGCAGCCACAGCCATAGCCACAGCTGCAGCCACACTTACATATATATGCATATACAGATACCACAAAAGCAGCAAAGCCATTCATGACCAAAAAGAAAGAGCATGATGCTCTGTCGGAGTGTTTTTTCCCTGTGTTCAGGTAGCAGATCTACCTTTGAGTTCCAACAAATGTTCCTTCTTGCAAAATTTTACAGGATTTTTTTCTTCTTTAGAAGTATCATGACTTCAAGAGGGCACAGTTTGCCTTTTTTTTCATGTGTGCCCTGTTCAAATTCCTGTACAATTGCAAGCTATTCTCTTAAGGAAATCATGGATCTGACATTAGGCATTAAAAATGATTTTGAAACTCAGAACATTAAACTGGTTCAAAATGACTAGAATAATTATGTTCATTCCTAACCAGCATAGCCAGTTAAAGGATGGTCAATAGGAAGATGGTTAAAGACACACAACATACCATGTACTTAAATAAATATAGTGGTGCACACTCATTTCTACTACACCTCTGTGGAGGTTTTAGACTTTTAAAATATGTCTAAGTCTTTCTGAAGTTATTTGATAGTAAAGTCCAAATATCAAGCACCAATACTATGCATATGTTAAATGAGCAGTGAGAAAAAATATTCTACTTTGGAAATAAAAATGATTTTCTATGAAATAATATTTTTCTCCAGTTTTCAACAGCTATTCTGTTGAAGGGTTAGGGAGAGAGTAGGGCAGTGGGGCTGTGTCAGAACGTGAGATGCCAGGGAGGAAGGGGTGGCAAAGAAAGAAAAGCCTTGAAGCTCTTTGATGATCTGTGCAGCGTAATTAGAAGTGAAACTATTTGATTATTATTGGAGCTATCAGAAGAGGAGAGTGAGGGGAACAGCAGCGTACTAATTCGTGAAAGGTATTAGTGTAGAAGAGATGAAGAGTTCTTAATATCCACATTGGACAAGAAAGTGGGCCTGAACTGCAAAGGAAAGTAGGTTTAGATTAGATGCTAGGGAAAAAAACACGGCTTTATATGAATACTGGTGAGGACTGCCTGAGGGCAGCCGGGGTTTGTGATACTGGCAGTGTAGCGCGAGAAAGGGGCGAGGCAACCGTGGGGATCCCTACAGGATGAGAGTTCCCTGGCTCGGGAATTCGGTGATTCTTCAATCTATGGTACATTTTTTCTTGCCTTGTCAACATCACTATGATTTCCAGTCAGCTCTAAAAGGTCTTGGGGTTACTCCACAACCTTTACTCCGTGAGTTTCCAAGACCATTGGATCCTTTTACAGGTTTTAACTTTAATACAGAGATAAGGCCTATGGAAAACATAACTGTAAAACTAATCTAAGCAAAAAGATATAACACTAAAAAGGCTACCAAGCCTGCATACCATCAACGAAACTCTTAAAAAATTATTCTAGGCCTTTTACATTTCAGATACAGTCATACACTCTAACAAACCAGGGAAATGGCAGCTAAGGATTGCGGGAGATGAACGGACAGCACGCCAATCAATATGATTAAATGCTGACACTTTATTAAGCCCGAATAGCGTCTTTTATATGCCTTAACCGTGATCCCGTGAATCAAACTATACAGTGATTGGTACATGTTCATTTTGCACGTGCATCTAAACAGTATATCATTGGATAGCATGTACTGTCCACGAGGAGGCAAAGAAACTCCGCTAAGCCCGTAAGTTTCTCACTGAACATCTGGGAGTTGTTTTTCTCATTCCAAGGACAGTTTCTCACCACGTTGCATGCCCTCTAGTAACCTTACCGGTAGGCCGCAAAACCTACTTTCACACTCTTGCTATTAGCATTAGGGCTGGATTGCTCACATGTCCGTTTTCCTCCAGATAATCCTCCACAAAGGATGCTTCTTTTCTAATCAATACTTCGAATTAACCTCTCTCAAGGTTTGTCTCTTCTAGAAAATTAGGTCAGGATAGAATATATACTGGGGAAATGGTGTTAGCTAGCTGCAAATCTGACTTTAGTTTTTTCCTGTAGGGTTTACCCAAGACCTGTCACAATGTTAAATGGTGGCCTATGGCCACATCAAAGACAAATTTGTTTTAGCATCCTTTTAGTAAATGTAACTTCTGAAGTTCATGTTATAATCTGGTTTAATTTTCTAATAAAGGACAGGGCTTCGGCTTGTACTTGTAACATAAAGCAATAGGAAAGATGCCATCAGCCGGTTTTAGTTTGCATTGTAATAAAAAATTTTAATTCTGATTTCAACAACGTATTTCAGGAATATTAGGAGTATCAGCTTCTCTTGGTATTATGTCATATCCCTTTTCAATCTGTGGAAAAAGGAGACTGATAGTGTAAAACTTGGGGAATTCATAATTTGTCTACTCATGCTATTAAAAGAGTTGGAGAAGGCACCGTTCCAAAATATTTGAGAGAAACAACAGTATGTACTATAAACTGAACCTGGAAATAACAGTTTTATATACAAATAGCTAATTGCTCCTGGAGGTAAGCAGAGTTATTCACTTCACCCAAATTAATTGCATTGTAATAGCAGAATCCAGTGGTCAGAAGCTGAAGGTAAATAAACTTCAATTAAATTTAAGGCAAAAATATTTAGCACTGAAACAGTTTCTGTAGGGATGAGGTGGGTTTTCTGTCACTGGAAATAATGAAAACATGACTGGTTATATTTCTAAAATATATGCTATCATTCTACCAGAAATTATGGGTCAATGTAGAAATTAATGGTTGAGTTTGTGTGACCTGTGATATGCAGAAGGTCAGACTTGATGATCACAATAGATCTGTCTAGGCTTAGAATGTACGCATCTATTAACATTGATTTTTAGATGTAATATGAAATGAAACCATTTAGACATTGCTGTGCTTGAAATGATGGAGTTTTAAAGGAAGCTGATAGCGCAAAATAGATACACTTTAGCAGTACCAGATCACATTAAATTTGAAAGTAATAGTGTTTTACTGGCGTTTCTGTTGAATTAACTGTATAATATAGAGAAAAAAAATTGCCTCTTTCCTCACTACCTACCTAACATAACCAAACTCTAAGCATTTTTAATTCCTTAAACTTCATAAAAATAGAATATTGTTTCAACGCCATGTTTTCTTTTTCTGATACACACACATTCAAAAATACGTATGTATGCCTGTTAAATGAATTTGTTTTGGTTAGAAAACCTTTATTACAAAAGCCCAATCTCTTTTCATCTCTAATAATTAGAATATTGTCTCTTTTGTAGTGGGGCAATAGTTTTATTAGAGGAGAGGTATAAAAACGTAAATAAGTAAATCAGTATCATTTGTTGGCTTTGGGAGTCAACAGTTGTAAAGGCTGATGAACATGGCAATAATAGGGGTTGCACTATAGGAAAGAACATTTATAATCTATTAATTCAGGAATGCATGGCAAGGAATAGGCTTTTCAGGGCAGCCTAGCATCATAGGTGCGCTTGTGTGAATTCTGCGTGGTGTATTTGTGTGTTTTGTTTGTGTTCATGTGTGTACATGTGTGTATGCGTGTGTGTGCTTATGTGCATGCATGTTAGATTTAGAAACCTGTAAAATATAAGTAACTGAAATGTAATATATTCTCTCATGTAGACTTCAAATGTGGAAAATGTTTTCCATCTTAAGTACAGCTCAGAGTTTTAACTTCTAAAACATGCCTGCTATTACAGTATTCTTTTAGCACAAAGACTTCTTTTTCCAGTATGTGACAGTCAAAAATCATGTTTTGTTACAAAAAGAAATCCGCTTTTCAAAAATGTACTGCTTATCCACCTCCCTCCCCTCATCTTAACCAGCTGCCTAAAATGTAGCTCTCTGGAGTGTCCTGCAGCAGTACCTGCTGGGAAGGATGAGCAATTATATGCTACCCAAACATCCCTCCCTGCCACTTCTAATTCCTGACTCAGCATGACGCGCTGCTGGAAAAACTTGTTTTAATGCCCCAGCATAGCTAGTTTGTTTGGCCAACGAGAATAATTCCCAAGTCCAGAGAAGTTAGGTCCGAAATGTGCCGTATTTGTGTTTTCACTGTCTGAGTCAAAAGAAAACTGGGATTCTGACTGTTTGCCCATAAAAGTTATTGTAAATTTCTCTTAGATTTTAAATAGAATTTCAAACTCCAGTTAAGCCAATTCACGTGGTAAAGAGAAGAAATCTTATCTTTGTCTATAAACTATGATACATTGGTCTGTATTCTGCTTATATGACTTCTATGTATTTTAAATTACACAGCTAACTCTAACAAAAAATACCTAGCTCCTAGACAACATTTCCAAAAAATCACAAAGCTCTTGACAAAGATCACCATCATTTTAATTTTTTTGGATGTAGAAAATGGAGTCATCAAAAATCATTTGTTCCAGATAATTTGAAAGGCCAATGACAGAAGTGGGACTTGAAGGCAGGACAAAGACCCCCAGTTCATTATCTGCTGGGTAGCTCTGCCTGCGCTTTTGAAATTTTTAGGATTATTTCAATAGCGGGAAAAAGGCTTTGAAAAACATTATTGGTTTAAAATGGCTATTACAACTCTCAATTCCCACTTGACTTAGATGACATTCTGTCCAGGATTGGGAAGGTGAAACCCATCAAATAAAATGACACATTTTCTCCTTATATGCTACATGAAGCCCATAAACAGAGCTGACTAGAAAACAGGATTTCAGTCAGGGACCTGCATTCCCATAGGCCAAATAAATGTCCTAAACTACTGAGCAAAGTCTCCCTCTCTCTCCCTCTCTCTCCCTCTCTCTCCCTCTCTCTCCCTCTCTCTCTCTCTCTCTCTGTGGCTAAGTTCTGGACTTCAAAACTCTTCTGAATGAAAATTACTTCAAATCATGAGTTTCAGTGGAACATTTTTTTCAGGAAGAAAATTTTACTTTTTTTCTTTTAACCTGATTTTATTTTATGAATATCCACTTAACCAAAAAAGGCCATATTTTCAGAAAAAGCTTGGCAACAACAGATGGGCATCAATTGTCAAAAGAACTTGCTCCCAGTGAGGGACCAAAATTAGTAACCGCATTTTCAAGAGATCAGCACATTTTAAGGACTGCTGAAAATCTGGGCTGTGCATAATACAATGGGACCTGAGCTGTTGGATACTGAGCTCTTCTGAAAATCTGGCACTTCTTTAGGGGATTAAATTGGAACTGAATCTTTTCGAAAGTTTGGACTCAATTGTGATGTGCTGTGTTCTTTTGAAAATTTAGGTCCATATATGCATCTTTGAGAGGGATGTGTTATGAAGAATGTCTGCAGCAGACTGATTCGTATGAAATTTGTAGGGAATGCTTTCTTATTAGGGAGCATTATTAATAAAAACTGCACACTGCGATGTAGTGAGAGAAGGATGATTTAGAAAGGCAGAGTGCCCAACCTTCTTTCCCTTCCCTTTGAGAATCTGCATTGACATGACATTTCTCTTTCCTTTATTACCAGAAGAAAGGCTAGTAGTATTCTCCCTGTTTCAGATCAGTGATTGACAGGAAATCTGTGTGTTGAAAAATACCTGCCTGTTGTAGATCACTTTTAGCAAACTGAAGAGAAGTTTTGAAGAATGGGAATTTTTACTACCTTTGATCTAGCTAAATTGTTTTGTAAATGCCCCTAAGGTTGAAAAAGAATTGGGCAATATTTGCCATTGAAAAATTTCAGTTCCTAAGGAATCTTTATAAGTACTGTGCTGCAAGTCTGTTCCAACCTTGGTTGGTAAGTTATAACCTGACAAAGCTATACAAACCAGCTTTTTGGAGCTTAAAAATGTTAGCTATGCCACAACGAATGGAGCATCACATTTCATGTGTTCTTATTTTTTGTCCTTTACGGGTCTTCTGTATTACCACTGTTGATTTCCTGATGGCATTGTAGAATTTTAATAGTCCCAATTTCAGGCACAATTTGTTTTGTGCTGAAGTGTCAACCCTATTTTAATGGGGCTAAAACCATGCAACTAGTCAGGTGCAAAACAGCTTAGGGGAAAATTTCAACTATGGAGACTGCTATGACAGACTATCATTTATGAGGGGATTTTCACAGCCAGGTATTTCTGTTTAAATTTTGTAAAGAATACAATAAACGTAATCATGAAATATGGCTAGAGTAACTAATACTTTTCTTTCTCATCAACATGAATAGATAGATACTTGTTGGCCAGTCTAGTGGGGAATGAATGAATGTGTGAACTGTTTAATTACATTCTGTGGCATTTAGTTCTTTTAGCCACATTTTACCAACTTCTTCAGATACCGCACAGCTGCATCTTGGGGTGAATTCATGATGGATAATGTCATTATCAACCAGCTTTATTCTAATTATACATAATAATATCTGTTGAGCACAAGTGATTATGACAGTTTCTGTGGAAAATATCTTCTTGGTTTTATTTAAAGAAAGGATTAAAAATAAAAGGAAACATAGCAATCCTTGTCTGAGGGTTTGAGTCCTCCTTAAATTAAGAAATACCTCTCATTTTCCGTTGACATTGGTAGGCATGGGGGACGTTCAGCACTTTCAGAGTTAGATGCTCCTGGCAACATTTTTAGAATTACTAGTCTCAAATCGGCTATACAAAAACATATCTCAAGGAACCTCAGATTTAGAAAATATTGAGCACTGAAAAAAGCAGACTTAAAAGAGTTGAGAGGTTTGGAGTTGAAGAACCCTGAATCACTAATCATGTCTGAAAATCTTGATGTTAGTCTTCCCAAATAGTAGTGTTTACAACTAGTATTGCATTACAAGGACCACACTGGAAAGGGATGGAGGGCTAGATTTTGCAGCTTATTCAAAAACTGACAGATTTAATGAGAGAGAGGATGCAATAACCTCTCCTTTTAGTGCCTTGCCTCAGCACCTGCTCCCCAGGAGAAGAAGCAGAGATGTTAGCTCGTCTTAGCCAGGAGGCATTGCTGAAGTGTCAGAGCTTACGATGCTGCAAATTCTTGTTTCTGCCTAATTTCTCATAGAAAAGATTAAGCAGAAGACAATCTGAATACAAAACTGGGTTAATGGAGTTTTATTTATCAAAATACTTATGCATATACCTAGCTTTAAATACATGGCCCCATTGACCTCAGTGTCCTGGATTTATTAAGCGTGTTTGGACTGCAGAGCTATGCATAGAGCAATAAGACAAGAGAGATGGTAGACAGTCCACGCACTAAGATCCCTTCTTAAAACACCTTACTGAAAAGCAGTGCTTTCCATAATAATCCATGTGTTTAGTAAGGGTTTATTTTAAAATGTTAGCTTCTCAGTGTAATAGTGTGCCTGAACCTTGATGACTCAATTTATACCATATATTCTTTCCAATAGAAATGAATTCTCTTTCATTCAGTGTAGAAGACACTGCTGACCACTAATAAATAAAAGTAATTATAGTCTTATGTGTTTCTACTATTGTTAAAAAAAAATAAAAGTAGGGAAAACCCTGTTCCTATCAAATTATTGAGAATATCAAATCAGCTTCTAGCTGAGTCTCAAGCCAAGAATTCAGCTGGGTAAAAAAAAACAGCATTAAATTTGTGCAACATTGAAGCCATATAAAAGCAGGATGGAAGATTATTTGCAGTCTCTCAAACTGGGACCTACTACTGCAAAGCATCTGGGGCTCTGTTCTTATTTCTCTTACAATGATATAAATTTGAAGTAGCTCCACTGAATCTGGTGGCATCCCTCCAGAATTAGAGTGAGGAAAGGACAGAGTCTGCTCTCAATAACATTTTTTTTACCAATATTTTCAAGTCTGTATTAGTTACTCATTCTCTGTAAACTCTCTCAAGGCTAACCTTGCGAATCTGTGACAGACTTGTGTAAGTTAAAGCCTGTAAGGTGGATCAAGAGTGGCTAGCAAAGTGATAGCAAATGTATGGTGTGGATCAGGGAAAACATTAGACTATATGCATACACGTAAGAATTCTGGGCTGGGCATTTGACTCGTGTACTACTTTAGACATCAAAAGATTCCGAATTAATCTTACCTGACTGCATGCAATCAGTGTGTCTCCTCTTCCTGGGGAGGTTTCTGATTGCCGACTATGACTGTTTTAGTAAAGAAAACTTCTTGCTCTGTTTGAGTGATGTCCTATGAGACAGTATCTACTGATTTTATTTTGGTATGCTCTAAACAGTACCGCAGTTGTACATATGTCACTGGCTTTAGTGCCAGTTCCCAAAATAGCTCCAGTAGGATGTTGTTGGATTGTTTACAGTCTTTACAGAGTCAGATTATTTGAATAATCTTTTCTTGTGTTCCTGCCTTTCTGCCAGGGAGCGTGATAAAAATTAGTAGAAATCTCTTGTTGACATCCAGCATCTTTTATAAAGGCCCAGAACCTTGGTAAGACACTGTCTCTTTCTTACTGTTGCCAGCTACCTTTGTAGTGGTGCTCGGGTTAATCCATGAGCGGATTAGGCTGTTCTCCATCCAGGCCCCTGGGTTTCAGGACATGCCTTGACACGATGCCCATCAGCCTCAGTTTGTGTTTTGCCACCTCAAGGTATGTTGCAAGGCATACTGGCTTCAGTGGAAATGTGTTTTGGAGAAGACTCAAGGTGGGACTTTAGAGACTGTATAATATAGTACTACAAACATTGAGTGCAGTCTCCTCTGCACTCTGTGTTTGTGTTGTTTCTGTACTTCTGGGGAGCTTCATTTACATTTTTTAAAAGCACACTACATGAACATCCTTTATTCAGCTCAGTAGAAAACTGATGAAATAAAAGTGCACACCTTAATTCCTCCATTTAAATAAAGAAGGAAACAAAACAAATGAACAAACAAAAAACCTCTCCCCTCCAAAGTTCTCTCAATTATATAGATTTATCAGCATACCTTGACGGTTAACAAATCTCTGTCTGAAACTTTATCCCCTTCAAATTCCTCTCAGAGTGACTAAGATCAGAATCACTACTTCCAAATCTCCCTTTGGAGATTTGGTGGGCTCTACAGACTCTAAGTCTTTTTCTCAGTTACGATTCAAGTCCTATCAAAACCTGGTTGTTCTTGTATCTATATTTCACACCACCGTGACATCAATATAGTTGGATGAGTTGGATCGTGTAGGTGAAATTCGGTGAGTGGCACCTCTAATCCTGTTAGATACAAAGATGTGGATGTGCTGCAGTTTTTGACCAGTGAAAGATTATAGATGTGTAATTTCCTCTCTCAGAGCAACTAAAAGTCTACATTGCCCTTAGCAAAGGATTGACATAAAAAAGACTGCCCTCTGCCCTCTCAGCATTCTGTTTTCACACACCTCAGTAACTGCCATGTTATATTTTCCAATTTATGAAACACCTTCTTCCTCATATCATTTTTTTTTCTTTAGCTACTAGCACAGGAAATCTATCATATGTGGAAACCTTGAGTATAACAGATGACTTCTGGATCTAAAATAACTGTAACTCGGGTCATGGCTAGCACTTGCTGAAACTCACTTATGCTAAGTTACTCAAAATGTTAATTGGATATTGATTTTTACAGTGTTTATAATATTCCCTATAATGAATGGACTGCACATAAGTAAAATAGGTAAGAATAATATAAGCTCTGTGCTGGATCTTGGTACACATTTTTCTTTATAGCACTACGAAACATTTTAAGAAACCTCTACTTAGTTATATATGACCTGGTGAATTCACCATTTCTTAGCTACCCCAGTAATACAAATCTTCTTTGTAATACGCAGTTAAGAAAGACTCGTCAGTGTAAAAAAAACTCTAGATAATACCGCTAGATAAGACACAAGCTTCTGTAGGAATAGCTATGTAAAGTTAGTGTTATCGTGAGAACTGTAGAAGAGGTGTCCAAAAGGGAGGACCTCTTCTGCATCTGGCTTTGCGATAATTTCTGTGCACGCATAATGTTCAGCTTTCAGCAGCTCTGTTAATAGGTAGTTGTCCAAGGAGTGCTGGTAAAATCTGTTGGTTATCTCTGAACTTGCAGATGATGGGTATGGTACTGGAAGTGCTGGGAGGGGGCAAACCTCATACTTGTATCTGTTGAAAAGGAAGTAACGGTCAAAGCAGTTTAATTTCAGTTCCCAGAAAATCAAAGGAATCAAAGAAAATACTTGTTTACAGCTAGAAGGAAATGAGTAACAGCCAGCGTGGATCTGTCAAGATCACAGTGTCACAGCCATCTGATTCCCTCCTGTGATGGGTAACAGGCCTTGTGAATAGAGCAGAGAAAATACATGTTTGTGTGAGTGTATTAACAGTTTTTGCATTTTCATTTGACATTTTCCTAAGTAAATTAAGATAGCATGTTATAAAGGAAAATATGGTAAGGTTGGAGCAAAAGCAGATCAGAAAATTGTATTTGGAGTGTCGATATCAGTGCTTCCCTTTCCAAGTGGGATGATGTGCCTGGTGAAGTGCCCAAGGGTGCTGAGCTAGGCCCAGCACATACCAATACTGTCATTAGTAACCTGATGGGATAGCAAATGTGCTTGTTATGGTTGCAGACTGTTTTATGCTGGGAGGCACTGCCAGTATGTTGGAGAATAGATTTAGAATTCAAAGTGCTCCTGAAAAATTATAGATAGTCTGATACTCTTCACAGGGAGAAGTACAAGGTACTGCATGTAGGCGTAATTAATTAGCTATGCAAACATAGGAAGGAGAATAACTGCAGAAAAGCTTTAGGTGCTCATTGTGTTTCGTGTGCTGAACATGTGTCAACAGTCCCATGCCACTATGAAAATGGCAGTGGGAGGTATAAACACAAATATAACCTGTAAGGCCCTGAAGTTATTTTTGTGCTCAGCATGGCAAGGACCTCGGCTGAAGCAATATATCCATTATCAGGAAAAATATGGACCAATTGCAGAGAATTTCAAGGAAAACAATGAAAATGAGCAGAAGTCTTCAAGTCACAACCCATGTGGAAAGGACTGAACAAAGTGGGATTGTCTGACTAAGAAGGCTGAAGGATGGAAGTTTTCACATACATGAAAGCTGCTGCAGAAAGTCAAGGAACAATCACTCCATGTCTATGGAAGGTAGAATAGGAAACAGTAATCTTAAATTACGGCAATAAATACTTGAAGTTGGACATTAAGAAAAGCTTTTTAACTGTACTGAAGCACTGGAATAGATTGCATGAGGAGGCTGTGAATTCAGCATCGCTGTGAGTATTAAGAAGTTAGACAAGCATCTTCCAGGGATGACCTACACATTTGTGATCCTGAGCAGAGGAACAGAGAGAGAGATGAGCTCTTTTAGTCCTTTATTAGCCTAGGATTGAGCTGGCTGTGGTTGGTGGCTTGTGCAATTGATTGCTGTGATGGTTCAGAGAAGGTGTGCTTAGTTGTCTGATGTCTGTCTGTTCCTCCCCTAGCCCCCCCACAGGCCCACTAGCCCAACTTTTGCTAGCTACTTTTGTCAGCGCAATGAAATGCTATGGCTGACATATTTGGATGCTCTGTTGGCAAAAGGGGGTCAGCTGGATGTAGCTTTGTTAGTACAAGTCTGAAGCTTGGCTTTCTCATGCTTCTGGTGCAAGAACTGAACTACTCCATCGACTCATCCTCTTTGTGCGAGTACCAGAAGAAAAGGACAAAATCCCACATTCCAGTGTGCAGTATATGGTTTCTTTGGGATATATTCCCATTTTTCAACTTCCTCGGGATATTCAGTAGATGATATACAGTCACTTCTAAATTCCCAGCTCTTACATGCAGCAACTCTAGCCTTGGTATAAATAACAGAAACAAAAAAGCTATTGTCATCTATGAAAGCTTTGTGACTGTCATATCACTTATGGACAGATTCTGCCCTTTTATACTGCTGTACATTTTTTGATGTACACATTTGCCTTTTGTTTTTTCTTTGAGTGGAAAAAACAGGACCTCCATCCCATGTTTTTTCATGTTTAATTTTACTAAACAAGTAAATGGGTAGAAATGATAGAGAAGCATTAATTTTTTTCTGGATCTTATTTTTGCTCTTTTATCAGTTTACATTAGCATAACTCTGTTTATTTACAGGAAGTCATTCTTGATTTACATTTGTGTATGTGAGAAATGAAAATCAAGCATTTGTACCACTAATTAGTCTACATTTGTGTAGTGGGAGAAAGACTACCTTTGCCCACAGGATAAATTCAGACAGATATTAGATGAATGTCTCTGAGCATCATTATTAACAGTATAATTGTAGCAATAATTTAATATGCATCTCATTTATTCTCTCACTGCTTTCTGTGCCATTTCATCCCTGTGAACAGACCGCCCTTTGTGCCACTGCTTGCTACTTTTCATGCTCTTGTGTTTGCCTTGCACTTGCTTGGCTACACTTTAAAGTCATTCATTCCTCCATTTCTTCTTGCTTTTCATTGAAAGGTGCCAAATGACATGACAAACGCTTGGATATTTCCATTACATACATTCCCTCATATTACTTCGACATATACTATGTACTGCCTCAGAGAGATGCCCTAGTTCCACATCCAAAACATAGAGGTTGAGGTCTTTCAAAGCATTTTTGAAGAATTAACTGTATAGCAGTCCTTATATTGCTTTGAAAAACTTCACAGTTACGTATTTTTACCTACTTTGGCAGTGCAGCAGGTGGCATGGAGAGCCTAGTATTTAATGTACCACAGCAAACTGGCACTATGGTGTCAGAGACAACTGCCCAGTCAGTTCTACAGCTAATGGGTTAAAATACTTCATGGAATATTTCCCCCCCGCCCCCGCTTTTTTTTACAGTACTTGCTAGCAAAATGGGCTGAGTGATGCTGGCACATCTGTGAGATTAATGATGTCATGCTTCAGTGCTGATGCATGATAAAATCCTGTCAGCTCAGTCACAGAATAGGCGAACCAAAAATTAGATGAACATAACTACAGGATCACTAAACACAGGCAACATTACTGTACCCAAAGGGTCCCCAGTGGTAACTAAAATCATGGCCCGCAGGTAATTTGCACAGAGAGACACTTGAAATTACATATAGGGACCACAATCTCTGCAACTAATTTAATTATCCTCGGGACCACTATGATCTAGTCCAGAAAAAAATACTAGGTTTGACTTTGAAATGTGAATAATGCTGATTTGTCACAGATGAAGCTCAAAGCACATTAATGCCTTAGACTGCAGTGCAGATGCATGTCTTCCCCTGCCTTTGGCCAGTTCTGCTCGGTCTGTATCTCAGAATTCTGATTTCTGAACCTCCAATAAAGAGTGATATATTGCATAGCCACAACTCTCTTTCCTCTTCTCACAGAGCATGCTGCTGGGGAACAACATTATCCTTGTTCTCAGAGTGACTATAGAGAGAGATTTTAGCAGAGCAGAGACATGCTTTCCCTTCATTTCCTATGGTAACAGAGCATGGTGGGAAATCTGCCTGGCACTCGGAGACCCCAAAGGCTTATAGTGTTGAATCACAGCTTGGCCGCACTGGTGAGACAGAACATTGGCTCTGATGGGAGGCTTGTACTGAACAGAGGAGACGTCATTTCTGAACACAGCAGGATCAACACAGGCGCATTCGCATGCATTGCCTCTCTGTGATGAGTATATTGGAGCTTTAAAATAATGTATCTTATCCATCATTTTAACAGCTGGCAGTACTAGAGTACTGTCAGCTCTTTAGAAACAGCCCCATAAAAGTGCTCCATTAGACTATTTGTAGATTAGTTGCCTGAGAACAATGCTGTCATATGTCAAGCATTCACAAAGTGGACCAAGGTGAATTGCAGTTTTGCCTGCAAAGGCTTTTCTTTTAATGGGGAACATCTAAAGAGCAAATAGAGTCTGAAAAACAAAACCTTCACTAATGTGACAACTTGCTGAGGTAATAGATACACACCAAAGGTAGAGCTTCTGCATGGAAAAGATTTTTGGGAAAAATTGCTATGTGTATGTATTCATATATAGTTTATATATAGAAATGGTTAGTTCCTTCTTAAACTTAAAAAAAAAATCTTGAAAGTACATTACTAAAGTGATATCTAGGAGCTTGATTACAGAAAGTGTTTTATGCCACAAACAGTTAAGTGCAAGCAGCCACTGAAGTACATAGGATTATCATAATAACATTACCAGCACTGGTTTATATTCTGCCTTTCATCATTATAGAAGAATACTGTCCTTGGGGGATACATGTGAATAGCCCTATTTATTACCTTTTAAAATGGGTTAAAATAGTTCAAGGTAATTATCCTTGCAATTTTATTTGCCCGTCTTTTAACACTTCTCCTTTAACATCAGGGATTTTTTTCTCTGTTTCCTTGGCAAAGTCTGGCTGTTTACTGGACTTTTCGATTGTAGATAATAAAGTGAAGTCAGAGGAAGAGGAGACAGAAGGATTAATACTGCCCTCTGATGCAAGAACTGTCTTGCTAAAAAAGAATAAATAACTGCTTGGCAGTAATTATTCCACTCTTCAATCTGTAAAAAACAGTAAAATATAAAATGCAGGTGTCAAATGCTGACACTGCAGCTGAGCTGGTTAAATGCAGGACCAAACTGTCAAAGGTATTTAGATACCCACAAGGTGCGGAGTGGGGTGTCTGTATGGTTTGTCAGAAGCATTCAAACAAGTTAGATGATGAACTACCGCTGAGGTCAATAGCCATCAAAACTAAAGTGAATACATGAGTGTTAAAGTGATTGTAGTATCAGATGTCTAATCTTAGAGTAATAAAGAATATATGTGGTCCCATCAGTCCCAGGGGATCCTTTGATTCTTACCCTAACATTCCTGATCCAAATATATACAGTATTTTATGTAGTTACGGAAGTGCAGATAGCTCCATCTTTCACCCTGGACTACCATCTGCACTAGAGGCAAAGGAAGAGGAATCCAGCTATTGAGCAGAGCATGTGTTTGCCGCAATCTGTTTTGGTAAGCAAGGAGAATCTGCTCACAGCCTCAGTCTCCTCTGGAAATCCTAGATCAGAATGCCTTCCAATGATTCTGTTGTGCCTATTTTGTTAAAGGATAAATGAGTTATGGAACACATAGTTTTATTTTTCATAGCAAAATTAGAATGGCTTACAGCCTGGAGATCCCCAAATGTTTTAAATGGCATCCGCATACAAGGGAATGTCAAACAGAGCAGTTGTGCTTGATGCCACACATTGTGGAAATCAAAAGACTGGCATGCAAGAGGTCAGATTAAATGAGTGTATTTGTCCCTCCAGGCCTTTAAAAAAATCCATGAATGTATGGCGATATATGCCGTAGGAATGCACAGAGGGAGGTCATCAAAGCTTATTGCCAGTCACTCCTTTACCTCCCATCTCACCTCACTGTTGAAAGAGGGCAACGTAAATGCTTGCAGGGAGATCCTTGCAAGTATGAGGACTGGTAGGGAGGAAAATATGAAAAATATTGTTTGACCGATGCACAGATGTAAGTGGCATCATGACCAAGAGTTAGAGTCAACTTCCCAAGTCTGTGAGGAAGGTGATAAAGCATAAGAATAGATTAAGCAGGGCTTTGAAAATGAGAAGCAAAACTGATATTTGAAAAGGGAAACTAAAGCAGGAGGCCATAGAGAAGAATGATGTGGTCAAAAGACTAGAGCAGAAGATGAAATTTGTGTGACACTTTAGCTGGATAAAGTGTCTCCATAAATGTGACGATGCTGAGCAATGTGACCTGCAGAAGAAAACTAGTTCTACTGTGAAGGACTTGAAAGCCTTCCAAAAAGTCAAAATATTTGAAACATGTTATTGAATTCCTGCTCTCACCCCAGCCACAACACAGAAGTAATATAAAGATGTAGAGGTAGCTTGTTCTCTGGCCTAACTCAGAACCAAAGAATAAAAGAACACTTTCAGGATTTAAGTCCCCCATCATGGACCAGCTAATAGAACTGAGAAAATAGTAGAAAACTCTTCAACAAATACTGGTTTGACTATGAAAATCAGCTTTTACTTCGGTTCTGTATTCATTCTTTTTTTTTTTAAACATTAACATTTGAACCCTCAAGCTTCACTAGTGAGAATATACAGAAAGAGCAAAGTTCAAGCTCAAATTTAGCTGTCCAAATTAAATTTTGCAAATTCATAGTTTGATTATAGCATGTACATTGTTTGATACTGTCCTATTATTTCATGTAGTAAAATTGAACAAATTGTTCAAGTTGCAATAAAGTAACCAAATCAGCACTGCTGCTGTCTGGTTTTATAATGTGAAAGATTAAGAATGGAAAATAACACCCCTTAAAGTATGGAAAAACAACTTTTTGATCCATTGCTTAGCTACTGCAGTAAAGTTTGAAGTTCTTAGATGCCACTACATCTTCCTTGTGCTTCATGTTATACAAGAAGTTAAGAAGAGCTTGCAAACAAAAAAGTTGCATAATACAAATTATTTGATAGGCCTTCTAGAAAACTCATGTCATATTAGTTCCATGTCCACAGTGTTTCAGTTAGTATTGAAATGCCAGATGAGGACTTTGTGAAGAATGGTATGGGACACTGACGTAGCAGAGAAAAAGACTATGTTCAACTAGAAGTAAAGAGCTAATGAAAAGTCAGAAACTGGAAGACAGAGAAGTAATTAAACAGGAGGAAACAAAATGAGTGAGGAGAGGCAGGTTTGCCAGCTGATGGGTTTCACTGACAGGCTAAGAGGTGACGTGAGAAGGACAAACAATCGCAGTAAAAAGGAAAGTAAAAAGGAAAGCAGTAAAAAGGGAAAGTAAAAGCCAGAGACTTGTTTCCAGCACTGGTAATTTGCCTCAGCAGGTTCCTATTGCCTGGTACAACTGCTGTCCCCTCTGTGAAATGAGGAAGAGTTGATGGGCCCAGTGCCCTAGTTATAGCCTCCTGAGGCTACTGGGTATCTATAGAAAACCCAGTCATGCTTGGGAGATGTTGTTTTTCCTTGCTTGGGTGGTGTCTCTGACTTGCACTGACTTACTGTACACACTTCTGAGGCAGAGTCCTATAAAGGACTCAAAAGACGAGTGTTTGGGTGTAAAAATCTCTTCTTCCATATCTGGTATCATCTTAGTGTCAGTTCCCATGAGAACTTTTGCTCCCAGGATTAGGCTTATTAATTTTAACTTAATAATGTGGGGTGCTGAGCGCATGCTGTTACCACTGAATAGAAGAGGAAGTTGTGTGGACCCCGTTGAGACGGGGCCCAGTAAAATTAATCTCAATATCCAGCTGTACAGAAATGATTCTTTACCTCCCTCAAATAGTCAGAATGATAGTCCCAACTCTTACAAAATCAAAGGTAATCAGTTTTTGATGTGGCTGTTTCTGTTGCTGTTGCTCCTCTTAAGGCACTCTGTCCCCCCGTGTAGTCAGCAGAAGGAAGAAAATTAACTCTGAAACCATTTTGTGGCTTTGGCAAAATTAGTAGAAACCCCTGCTGGAGCTTTACTGTCTCTTGCCGCTTATGAGCCCCTTTGGCCACACCACTTCTCCTTTGAACCTTTTGATTTTCTCATAGTTTAATAAAGGAACATAAAATGAGGATCTCTATTTTTACTGCTTCTCAAATTATTTTAACTAAGCCATTTTCTCTTCTCATGAGTTCTACAGTGTCCACTTGAGCTACCCCTGTTGTGAGTTATTTTGTTAATCATGAGGGTAATAGTGTGGTAAAAGTGTCACAGTGAGCATAATTCCACCTTTGAGTTTCAACCTCACTGCAATGCTACTTTAAGTGGTGAAATTCAGAAGGAAAATGCATAGCTCAGATAAAAGAACAAATGGGATTAGTCATATGGAAGCAGGGCTGAAGTGTGGGCTTCAGACCTAGCCTGCGACAGCAATATTGCTGACCCCAGCCGTTCTAAAGTCTGAGTCAGAGTCCTGAAGTCACAAGAGTGGCCTGAATATATATATATATATTTATATATTTATATATGTATATATAGTCATTTGGGGATATTTTTATTGCCTTCTGGCTTTGAAGTCTTTATGCAGAGACTCTTTTTGTACTGACTTCATATCTGCAAGTTTCTCTCTAGAGTCATGAGGGATAGAAACTTGGCTTTTCATTAGAAAAAAATGAACGTGGAAATTCACATACAATCTCTTGATGCCCGCAATTGACTCTTCAAGGAAATCTCCAAATAGCAGGAGACTTGTGATGAACTCCTAAGAGTTATAGCTGCTCCTCCAAAATACAGAAGTGAGGACTGCAAACTGTTTTTCTTATCTTTATAGTTGATTGAATCTGATCAGCTTTCAGAAACATTTGATGGTTAAAGAAAAAAAGAAGAAGAAAATTCACTCCCATCACACCCTTTTGTCCATACAGAAGTGGTTAATGTGAATTAAAGACCCTCTGAACAGGAGAGAAGAAAAATGCCTCTGTCCTCCTCTCGTCATGGTACCTTGGCATGTTAGTTCTGTGGCATTTAGACTATTCTGTGAGACTTCCTTTATCAGAAGGAAGTTTTGAAATCTCAGACGTCCAGAAAGTTGTTTTTCCCCCTAAAATATATAAATAACCTTTCTAAAAATATAAAACATTAATTTGCAATATAATCTTTATTATAAATATAACCTTTTATTGAAGTGTTTCATTCCAGATGGTTATTTTTACTTCAACTTTTATATTTATAAATTATATAGCATGATTTATACTATAATATAAAAAAATAAAATGCATGGCCTTATAGGAGCAAAGTGTTTAAGTAATCTTTCAGTGAAATTTTGACAAAGGCAGTATTGCTTGGAAAATATTTCTCAAAAATGACTCCCAATTTTCAATCATCAGCATTTTCTTCACTTCTTTTTCACAGTGAAAATGGGTTGTTTCAGAATACAATGTAACAAAACTAGTAAAAATACTCTTTTCCAACCACAGTTGAAAAAACTTAAAAAATATTTTTGCCAGATTTGTACAGTAGTGAAGTTTGATTTTGAGGCACAAGAGACCTTGATGCTCTGCCTGTGAATCTTCTCCTAGTCATTAAAGTGGATATCTTGAGCATCAGGTTTATGCAAAGTCAAGGGATGACCAGATGGAATGCTTTTTTTGCTTGTTGCTGCAATATTGGACCAATCCTATAATTCAGAAAAATATTTTGAGTTTTCATTTAAGTTGAGGGGAATTTGAGAGGTGTTTGTGCCCTTTAGGTTTAAAAACTCAGGTATGATTCTATCTGACTCTTGTTATTTGCACATCAGTGTAATATTTTCGTATGGATATTACAGTTATTCAGACATAGTAGGTTCTGTGCCCTTGCAGAGACTTTCTGGCCTTTTTCTATGAAGGACGGAACAGTTAGGTCTCACTTGCATTGACAACTTTTTTTTTTTTTAATGCAATCTCAGATTTACAAAAGTGGTTAGATAGATTTTAATTGAAACCACAGAGTTTCAGGAGTTTTAGAACAAGATCAGTCATGAGGATACTCCTCTGTCTTTGGAGTGTGAATATGAAGGCTGTTGTGCATGTATACGGACACTCTGTACAGACACAGGGAATGCAATAGCTTATAGGATTCATAAAACATAGCCTGGGATCTTTTTTTTCTTTCAGATTCTTTTGCATGTTTTCTGTTCTGTCCTCCATCCTCTTTTCTTTCATAACCTTTCCTATAGAGGATAAGAACCCAATAATGTTCAAATTCACTTTTCAAACTCCCAATGTTCAAATAGTTCCCAAATTAGACATTATAATGAATTCACTTCTTCAAAGAATAATACTGTTGAAATACTGTTATTTTTACCCACTGAACTCTGACACATGGTTATTATGTTTAGCTTCATTTTTGATGGGTGCTAAGCACCCAACACACCTACAGATAGCACGGAAATCTGTAGTGCTTACTGCCTTCGCAAATCTTGACAGAGCTCTGATTCCTTTGTTTGTCTATCAAAAATGTTTCCATGTTGCGGTCATGGAAGTTGCACTTATTTGTTCTTTACACTAAAGTAATGGAAACAACATATTTATTGAACTCAGTCTGCAGCATTCATAGTTGCAAAGTGTGTGGTTACTCAGCATCAGAGTTTACAGCCACCCAGTAGGGTTATGGTTTCTATTAGCAACAAGAGTTTCAAGCACTGGTCAAGGATAGTCCATTTAAGCAACATACAGCCAAACAGCACTTATTACACACTGAGGAGAGGAAAGAGCACCTCTGCCTACAAACACTGTTTGAGATCTCTTGCTACTTTTTCTTCAGTTATTTGAGACATAAAAATTACTTTTATGCTTTTCCTACTCTCTCCTATGCCTGCAATCCATTGTACTGTCATCAAAGGCATGTTAATTGGTAAGCATTAGACAGTCAATTTCTATTTTGTAAGATTTCCCTCAAAGTATAATTGCTAGACTTTGAATATATTACATTATTACCCATATCTATAGAAGTGCATTCATATTAAAATAGTGAAGTGTAATGCATTAACTACTCCATTATCTAAGCAGCAATTGGGTGTGTTACTTCTGGCCAATGTGCTGTGCTTCCTTAGATTTCCTTGGGGGAGCAAACAGTCTGCTTAGGTCTGCCAGGATATAAAGAGACCTTTGCTGTCAGAAGTCCGTTCTTTCATGTGCTCCGCTTTAACCTCTTCAGTGTATGCAGGATCCGGGAATTGTTGGCTGTGAGGTTCAACTGCTGTCAAGTCATAGACTCATAAGCCCTTTTCTTTGTCATTAATCTGTCTGTCGAGAGAGAGAAGTATGACCCTGTCTGCTCAGGTGGCCTTCCCTTGGCAAAAAGGGGAACATACACTGTTGTAGGAATCATCTTTAGGAATTACCCAATAAAGAAACAAAAAAAATGAATATAGCAAGTGTGCTGGTTTCTCAGTGTCTTTCTGAATGGTTCAGTTCTGCAAGGAACATCATTTGCTGAAAAATATTCTAAACAGATCATTTTGCTGTTTCTCCTACTTTGTACTTTGCATAAAATAAGCATTTTTCTCACCATGTTTCCGATGCTAAAAAAATTTTTTTAGGAAACCAAACAAATGCAAGTCTGAAATGCTTTGCTATACTTTTTGATATAAGATCTCATAATTTTGTTGCCATACACTGACTGCTGAACAGCCTCTCAGCCCCTCCATGCTCTGTCATAATACATAAGAGGGACAGTGTTAGATTGTATTTCAGCAGAAAATGGAGACCTAGTTCTTAGGTAGTGTCTTTTCAAGAAAAAGAAAGGTTTATTAGCTGTGTCACCAAACCATATTACAGAACATTTTGGATGGAACTATCATCTCTTCTTAGGAAAATAAGACATGTTCTGTATAAACACTGTGTTACTTTATAAAGTTCATTGATATTAGTGGTATGTACAGGTTATGGTGCTCGTATGTCTGGAAAGCTCAGGCTTTCCCTTTGGAACCTGAGCGTATTGCATCCCTTGCCTTCTCTCACCTAATCTGTAAAAACATTTGGGAGGCCTGAAAAAAATGACTGGGGAAGGGCAGGGGGGAGGTGTCTACATCTTTCCTTCCATTGGCATATGGACCATGCTTAGGGATTTTTGCGTGTTTGATTTTGAGTTCATAAGCTGAGGTTTTCAGAGACAGGAGACCAGTGGACAGAAAACTTTTTCAACCCAGGAGATTTCCATTTCTACTGAAAGCCACATAGGCGATTCATGGGTTTAGGCTGAAGCACCTTAAAGAGTCTTTTAGTCATTATTAATTCTATCATAAAGTAAAATAGGAGAGAGAAACATTCTTTTATGCTCTGAGAATGAGCATCCCAATAAAAGCAATCCTTTGGTCTGAATTTTCCCTTATCTAAAGGGACAATACAATTCCTTGGAAAGTCTTTACCAGTTTCCCAGGCCCTACATGACTAGGTCATTGATCCTTAGCAACCTAGAGATATAGACTATTTGCTATCTAAAGGAAAAGGACAAATACTGAAATTCTTTAATTTTTTTATCTCTGCTGCTGAATATCGTATACATCACACTCACTAAAGAAGTGGTATAAAACACATATCAGATTATTAACAGTCACTGCCAGCCTTGACACCTTTCTGTAATTACTTTTTTTTTTTTTTTTTTTCTATGCAAAATTACATCTTCCACAGGGGACCTTAACTTCAACCCAGGTAGCTAGTTTCCAGACCTTGCAGGACTTTGTTCATAGCACATAGTTCTGTAACATGAAGGTACAGATTATGTTTCAGTACTAGAATCAGATAATCTATTTTTCTCTCTTTTTTCCTCCCATGTCTGAACAGTTTTTCCAGTGGCACCTTGTCTTTTATGTTGCTTGAAAGAGAGATTTTTATACTCCTATTAGATTGTGTGTCCATTCACAGGGCCACCCACAGGTTTAGTGATCACAAAAAAAATTCCTCTTAAGACCAGATACTTTTCAAAGTGGCTGTTAACAGACCTCCTGGAGCACTAGCGTATCAAGAAATTGGAATCCAGAGGTGATTTTTGAAAGTAGGGCCTTCAGTCTTCTCTCTTTCTAGTCTGGATTTTGGTTCCAGGCCTGGCTCCAAAAGTCCTTACAGTACAGTTTGTCTATGGAAATAGATGTACACCCATTGCTATCCCAGTCTTTGATTTCCCATACCCTAAGTAACAACTGAGTGTTTTGAAAAGAAAGCCAGCTTTCATGTATGGACATGCGATGTGTTTTTGAAACTGTGCAGGATCATTCTACCTGCTGTGCTTAATTTCAAAATCCAGTTAAGTCAAAAATAGATGTTTGCTCTTTCATTTGTGCACCATCTTGCACCAGTTTTGATTTAAAAAAAAAAAACCTTTGCCTGCAGCAGCAAATTCCCCCTTATCCTGACCGTAGCAGATTTGCCCTGCATGTTTGTCTCATCCAAGCTAATGGTGCAAACACTCAAAGATCTTTATGCACACACACACAAACACACACTCAGACACAGATGCTTTTTTTGTCTTCATTTGTGTTTGGAGGGGTTTTTGTTTGTTTGTTGTTTTTTAAATCTCTGATGTTGGTATTTTCCACTGGCAAGAACATTTAACTTTTTTTGTCTCTTGGTATGAATGAATCTTATGTGGTTTTCAATGAGGGTTTATGGTATAATGGTTTGCTTCAAAATAGACTTGTAATTTTTGAATGACCATCTCTCAGTCATCTCCACTGACACTTTGATTGCATGTGACAAAGCGATACTTCCATTTTGTTCCCTTTTTATTTTCCTAGCTCGGTCTGTTTTCCTGTGATGCTAAAGGTATGTTTATACTACAGGGGATCAAGTTTTCCCGATACATAATATCTGGGCAATTATGTTACCATAATTGTATACTGGCCTTCTCTCAGGAGTAACTAGTGATGGAATGATGATCCAGAGAGGAGGGCCTTGGAAGGGCTTAGGTGTTGGTGAGACAGGCAGGGGAATTATTGACAAAGGGTAAATAATTGGCTACTGGGACAGTAACTGAGAGGCAGGAGAAGGAGAAAAAGAGAAGGAAATAAAATGATGTGAGAAGTTGTTTACTGGAACTGTTACTGGAGGAAGGAAAAGTGGTGAGAGATGAGTAGACACAGGGAACTGAATGACATGCAGACATATGCTTCTTTGACAATGAGTAGAAAACCTGTTGTTATGGAGACATCTTCAACACTATCTTTTCCAAAATGTGAGGTGAAATCCTTGGGAGTGTGGCAAGTCTGAAAAAGTTTAAGTCACACATTAGTAGGTTTTTGTGATGTGAGTTATTTTTATTGCTTTGGGGAGCCAGGAGATTGTGTCTCATGCTCAGCCATTCTGATGAGCATCTGGATCCATACAGGATTTTCTTCTGCACATCTTTCTGTCATTCAGGGTTGGAAATGGTGTGAACACCTGGTGTAAAATCGATGCACTTGGCCTCTGTAAGAAAGGGTAAGCCAACACAACTCTCCCCTCTTTATCTAAATGATAACAGTGGTGGAATAGTCATGGATATTCCATTTACATGCTTCCATAAAGTAACTAAATCTCTAGTATTGTCAATTATCTAGATATTAGAAAGTGGAGTGCAGTTCCATGCTGCTCCACTTATGGCATTTGCTATGGGGAAAAAAAATAAATAAATAAATGGGGGAGAGGAAAACGGAAAACATTATTACTATGCATTTTCCACTTTGCCATTCCATGCTTTACAATTGCCTAATTGTTCATCAGCCTCACAATAGAAATGCCTTTTATTTTTTTCCAGGCACTTAGAGATGACTTAAGTGTCATTTAGTCAATTGGCAGAACAAAGAAGTCAATTTATGGATCAGATTTTCTCTGTTTCTTTATTCTTTAAAATAATTTACTTTATTGGTTTAGTGTTCTTGAAAGGTGAGGGATTGACAGGACTACAGTGCAGAAATATCATTTCACAGAATCAGGTCATACACATACATCTTTACTAAAGCTAGAGTTGAAAAGGTAGGACTTTGTCAGCTTCCACTTGCATTTAAATTTAAATTCAAATTCCCTTTCTTGGAAAAAAAGAAAAAGCAGCTAGCTCCCTAGCACATTCTGAAGCACATCATGTCAAGTGTTAGAAACAAATGCATATAGGTATGTGTGAGCAAGTCTGAAGCCTGGTGGAAAACCTGGTTTACAAATTAAGGTCTGAATTATATTTTCAAGCACTTGTTTGCAATAGCTTTGCTGGTAACTCCTTGATGGGAAGTGAGACTAGAAAGAAATAATCTCTAGGTTGTGGAGCCACATTAGGCATTCTTCATAACTTCTGTTTGAGCCTTGTTACTGGAGCCATCTCCACGACTGTCCATAGTGGGGAGAAGTGGAAAACCCTCAGCTGTATGGCTCAACCTCTCCTTATGCACGGCCCGCTCGGCCCATGCTGAAGCCTGGCCACGCGGTTGCCCTTCCCGTGCCAGCCTCCCACCGCAGGATCACTCTGAGCCAGCGGCAGCACAACCTTGGGTACTCACAGCTGATCCAACCCCACTGAGGCTGGTGGGAAGCTCTCTGCTGATACCCAGAAATGATGCTGATTAAGTAATAAAGCTGACTAAAGCACCTCACAATTTCTTCATATTCTGCAGTCCTTTTTTCTTGCTAAATATGCCTGTTTGCTCACATGCCTGTCTGTCTTGTGAATGAGATTCTAGTATGCCAGACTATTGCATCATGGTTCCCGTGCACATCCAGCTGAACCCCTGGCTGAATATTTATGATGTCACTGCTGATGCTGTTTCTAACATGACAATACATTTCCTCTCTCAAGAAAACAATTTTTTAACTTACTTTTCTTCAGAAGAAATGAAAAATCTTGGAAATACTTGAGCCCTATCAAATCCTCAGGAATTTTTCAAAAATCTTCATGGAGCAATTTGAAATTCCCCCATTCCCAATAGCGTATGCCTTGTTTCAACAGAAAAGGTTAAAACTGTTAAAAAAAACAAGATCGCTTTTCTAGAGAAGTCTTTCCTGTGCTTCCAGAGTTCGTTTGGAGAGATTTTACTACTTTGGGTCAGGTTAAGATTCCTTTTTTCCTATGGGAAGGAGAGAAGGATCTCACAAGTTGTCTCCTCAGTGAATTTTCTGCCTGTTGCCAGGCAAAAACAACTTTCAGACAAAGTATATCAAAGCAAGACTTCAGCTCCTTTGAGGGCTAAGCTGATGTGTAAATTCAAAAGGTGGGACTTCTAAAAGCTTGGTGTCCTTATTTGCCATTGAGTGGAGTATCAACTCACTAACAGCTGAGCAGAAAAAAGACCATTTAGTGAGTCACTGATTTCAGCAGCTCTGGCATATTTTTCCTTCTTGCAGATCTCTCAGCTGAGTATTAAACTGAGCTTGGGGTAGGAAATCTGATGAGCCAAGTTCACATCAGGCAGATGTAAAATGTGGAGGTTATTTAGTTGTCAAATTCTCCTCAGAAAATCCGAAGGCAGATAGACTCACTGCAGGAGATAAAGGTACAGTTTCTCTTGAGACATCTGAAGTTTGAGGAAAAGTGACTTAACATTTCTAGCAGTGGTTCCAGCATGAAGTTATGTTCCATGGGGAATGTTGCATACATTTTTTTTCTGTAGGTGATGCAGAGAGGAGCAGAGTGTGTCTGCCTTTCATCTGCCTTCCCCTCTCTTTAATACACACAGATAGATTCACCAGCTTCTTCTACCCTTCTAATCAATTGTCCTCATCATCAAAGACCTTTCTTTTTCCTTCATTTAAACTGAGGCCCCCAGTCTCTCCTAAATGCACGAGTGCTCCAAACTTTCCGTTTAATTATTCAGCTATTTGTGACAATATGGTGCCATAAGATACACGGGATATCCAAGGATTTCTAAACAAAATTATTCTTCATACAAATAAAGAAAAAGTATTAAATATAAATAGGTACATTTCTACTGTCTGAGAAATGTGTGGCTTTTGGAAAGTATTGGTTTCCATCTTTCAGGACACAGCTTTTCTTTCAAACCACGTAGCACAGAACTTTCTGCACCCTGACTGCTTGTAATGAGCTGTCCGTTGTTAGCAGGTGCTCAGGAGCTCGCTGTCATCAAAGCACGTCGCGCTGGTTCAGTTGCCATCCTGTCCCTGCTCGGTGGGGCCCTCAGCTTTGTAACTACTGTAACCCACATGGGGCTTTGTAGTCCCATGGCCAACGAGTTTCTTTGCCCTAGTTCTGATGCAGAGGCGATGCACCCGTTCTCACCTCACAGTGCCTTACAACACAGTCCAGAATTTCACAGCAAGCAATTGCATCAAATCAGAACTCAGGAGTACTGGCAAATTCTCCAAACCCCTCTAGGACAAAGTGGAAACATGTGGAAAAGGGACTGTATTCACAAGCAAAACAGGCAGAGAGGCTTCACTGTGATGAAGCTTAGGGCAGACTCTGATTAACTGCGAAGGGATCATCACTCTGCTTTCTGAGAAAGCGCCTTTTATCCAAACTAGCCTTATGAGAACGGGGAGCCCATCAGCCTTGTACGAACCAGTGGTCGGGTTTATGCGTACCCATGTAGAACCAATTTCTGTCGGGTGTTGGATTTGGTGGTTTTCTTTTTTTTTTTCTTCACTGAAGAATATATGCTAACAGCAGCCAATAGATATCAGTGGAAATCACAAAGAACTTAAAAGCCAGATATACCTATCAATCCATGATTCAAAGATCTTTATGTAAGACAGTTGCATCTGATTTTTCTTAAACCTTGAATAATGAAGGCACTATTAATAGCTATCTACATATGGGAGCTTCTCCTGAAAGTGTAATTTGTTGATGGAAATAAATTGGAAAGGCTAAAATATAATATGATAAGTAAGAAAAGAGCAGGAATTGTATTCTTATATATTTCTTGCTTATCAGGAAAATGACAATGCTGATGTACTGTATCATTCTGATTTGGAAATATCTCCTTGTAAAAAGACATTAACGGTTCTGGTGATTACTCTATTAAGAACTTGGATAGAGACATTTGAACCTGATTTGAGAAAGTGTTTTATATAAATTTCACGTATATTTTGGGTTTTAATTGTAAAAAAGCTTGATCTTTTCAAAACCACTTTAGTCTAAAGAAAAAGCCCAATGCAACAATAAGATAAGCTGTATCACATACAAGCCTGCATCTGAAATGAAGCAGCTATGTGACAAAATTAAGATACCAAAGAGCTAAATTTCATTTCTAGCAGACTCCCACTGGCACACTGTACTTTTCTCTATCCTTTTGCTTGAGAAGACAGCCTCACATGAAAGACTTAATAAAGTGTAACACAAGCCTGTGGGTTTTGTTCCTAATGTATTACACTATAATTTTTGTTGTAATTATTTTTTCTCCTGCTTGATATGCTTAAGGACTCTGCTTACACTGTTACAGAATAAATAAGGCTGACAAACACCAGTGATACTATCTCTTAGGATGATGATAATTACAGATTAGTACACTGTAGAAAAATACCTGATAGGCCTAAAAATGATATGATTAGATAAAGCTCCTAAAAACTGTAATTCACATAAGACTTTTAATATTTTACTATACTCTTCTTTCTCCTTCCCAACTATGATTTTCAAGATTTATTTGCTACTGTTCTCTATTTTTCTGCTGTACACAGTGCTTGTGGGCTATGGCAACCAATCCCCTTGGGCTTTCTTTTGCTTTAATTTGCATAAACACAGGCATCATATGAATATTCAGTGAGTGGCTTTGCATTAAGTAAGTGCCCTTAATCAGCTTTTCAGTTCAGTTTTATTGGTTGCACGCACAGTCAGTTATTTCATCCAGAAAATCTGAGGGCCCTACAAAGCTAACCAGGTAAGGATTGTAATTCTTTGATGCATTTAACGAAAGAGAATTATCATTGATTATCTAGATCCTGGAGAAGGCAGAAAGCTTGCTAGTTTGCTTGGGGAGAGGCTGTGTGTATATTTTTATTGCTATTGTTGTTGTTGTTGTTGTTGTTGTTGTTAACCCATGATGGTCAGGTGGGCACATGT
Source organism: Dromaius novaehollandiae (assembly GCF_036370855.1). Lineage (NCBI taxonomy): Eukaryota > Metazoa > Chordata > Aves > Casuariiformes > Dromaiidae > Dromaius > Dromaius novaehollandiae. Next base: position 38,902,889 of record NC_088130.1, on the reverse strand, counting down.
CTCTGTCATTTGCATAAACATCAACTCTTAATGAATAATGCATAAGGGTTATTTTAAACACTCGGCTTGTAGCGCGGCTGGCTCTATAGCAGCGCGGTGTGATTGGCTGTGCGGCGTTTTCATCACCAGCAGATTTCCTATAACGTGGAAGCAACTAAAGAAGCTGAATTGAACGTACAGTATTTGTTTTCTGAAAATGTCGGCTATCTTTTCCAAGCAAATTGTACAGGTTTCTCCCCTCCCCCTCCCCAGCTATTAGTGCTTCTAGCTTTTCATGAAAAATACATTACAAGCTTGATTGTGGCTGCTGTTTGCAGCCTTGACCAGTGCGCGAGATTCCCAGGAAGGCGGTAGCAGCTGTATTTGTCTTTAACTTGCATAAACATGAGCAACATGTAAATACGAAACCATGGCATCCATATGGAATGTGCTCCCGAAGGCAGCCCCGTCCTGCGTGCACACGCTGCAGCTCGCACTCTCTTCTCTGTTTAAGCAGGGGTACAATCTGGAAAAGGAATAATTACACACTAAATAAGTTATTTATAATGCCAGTTTGTTTTTTATTCTATCTGAAATGACATTTTAGGAAGAGCACTGGAGAAAGGGAAACCTTTCCATAAACTGAGGAAAGGCGATATGGAAGGAGTTAATTAAGCACTAGCCACTTAGGAAACAGAATATGGAGAGTCAAAGCTAGTTTACGTATTTAAATTACTGGAGATAATTAGCATCGTTCTCCTAATTCTTAGCTCAGTATTCAGCTTTTGTGAGTCTCTTGAAATGAGCCATTAGGGGATCAAATAATCACAGCTAAAACTTGCTCATTACAAACGGTTCTGATCCAAAAGCTCGCGCACCTGCTGCCCCTTGGGGAAGTCACAATCCCCAGCAAAATATGCTGTGTGCGAGTGTGCAAGGTGGCCAAAGAGAAAAGGAAAAAGAATCACACAGAAACATGATAGAAGAGAAGAGTTACTGTAGAAGTCATATTAAATGGTATGCGTAATCAAAGCATCTGTCTGTTAAACTGTATCAAATATAACATTGCGTGCATTTCAAAATGGATAATGAGAAGTACTGAGTTATCTGTGGCTTCAAACTATAGGTAGCACCTCTAAATTTGAAATAGCTGGATTTTAACAATGCAGCATTACTGAAATTACACATTACAATGACTCCGAGTAACCTGGAGTAATGTTATGCAGAAGATGTGAAGCTGATGTGTTTTCTACCCTGTAGTAATCTCTAATGAGATGATACTGAATAAAGAATGATTTTTCACTGCTGATACCGCCTATTCCTATGAATCTAGTGTAAGTCAAAACCTGGGGGAGTGAAGAAAAAAGCAAGAAAGCCTTCGTTGGTTTGGTTGTTAGTGTCCTCGTTCGGGGTATTGTTCTTTCTTCAAACAAATATTTTTGCTATTTCTTAAAAGACATTAAAGAAAAATTTCTATGATTCCTAGCAGGGGGCCTGCCAAGAGCATGTTTTATTATTTGACCTGTTTGTCAGTTTTTGTTCTACCTTTTCCCCTTAAATCAGTGCCTGGTGTTTTGAAAGGGAAATAGGAAAGCGGATTAAAACTTAAGATGTAAAAATAGTAGGAAAGAGAAAATGTCTCTTATGATTAGATGCACCTATTCAAGAAATATTACATTTTATGTGGAATTATTAAAACTAATTTTAAATTTACATCTCTTGCCAAGTGCATTTAATTAAATCTTGCAGGATTTAATAAGTTCACTGTGCATTTAATCATCAGTCATTAAATGTTTACAGCTATAATAAACACCAAGCAATCTTTAATGCACTAAAGAGATTGTATGGCTGATACTTTTAAAAGAATATGGTTACGCTATGACTAGATTACTTATCAAAGAAACTCTGCCGAGGAGAGTCATATTAGTAAATGCAGGATGCCATTATTAGGTAGTTATCCTGTGTAGCACCTTCTTCTGTGCTAACTGCTTCCTCGATTGCCTGCCTCTTTTAATAGTAAAAAGCAACACGATGTTAGTGTCCTGATTGCCCCGGTTTTCACCTGTGACTGCTATGATTTTTACCTGGGTGAAATTTCTAGAGGCACTGTGGGAATTTTGCATTTAGAAGGACTCTAGGACTGGGCCTTTGACAGTCATTTCTGAACAGCAGCTTCTGTCCTTGTTGACCCAGCAAAAGAGGAGAAAGATGCTATCTGAGGCATCTTCTGAAAAACAGAGACACCCGGCACAGCGTAATTGTGCACAGAGGATGCGTGGAAGCGCACTATGGGAAACGTTTTAATGTCTTCTTTGAGCAAGGACAACGTGAACATCAGAAATCTGCCCCTTACCGCCGGCTGCTTATAGCGACGCCCATGCTAATCAGCTGCGGATGGATGCTAAACATGCCTGCCTCCTGCAGCCTGCTGATTTTGGTGGCTGATGGATCGCCAGGCATTTTGGTATACCGCGCACCTTCACTTTATACAGCTGCTCGATTCGATGTGCTGCTTTGGCCGGTTCTGTCCTGGGGAACTGAGCAGCAGGGGCCAGCCCCTCCGCTGCCTTATCATCTCCAAAATATCTGTCGCCCCTACTTGGGAACGATACAGCCATTTTCTTTGGAACTTTAAAATAAAAGCACCACATGGGATGAGAGTTGAGCTTGTCCATTTTTCACAACAGGGATCAGAAGTAAATGAACCTCTGACCTCATAGATCTTGCTGTAGGCTTGTTTGGTGGGGTTTTTGTTCCCCAGAAATTGATAAATAATTAGGGATGCGTATCTTTAATAACTGTGATTAGAGAGGGAACTTTGCACTCAGTTAGTCCTTAATTGAGCAGTGAGGTGGGTCATCAATGCCCATATTTTAATCCAACCAGTTTTGCAGGATTTTAATAGAATAGGCATAAACTAAAACAAGAAGGGTATCTGAATATAAATATTGCCTGTTCCACCTTCTTTGTTTCTGCAGTGTTTGTGATGGTGTACTCCTTCAGGTTCTCCAAATCGACCACAGAATCACGTACTAGGAATATGCAGGAAAGCCTGTATTTCTGATACTAGAAAAGGTGTGGGGAGAAAGAAGGAACATACGGGCTTGCAGGTGTTCTGTACACAAACGAAAGAAGGTTTTGCTTTGTGAGTAGCCCTTAGTCAGGCACCGTGCCACTGATTTCAGTTGCTCTACTTGAGAACTGTAGGATTGAACCCTAAAAAGAAAAATAATATTTCAACATAAAGAAATAAATTAGGATGCTGATTCTTCCCTCTGTCACCCCAGTTTTACACCAGTGTAACACCACTGACGTTACTGGAGCAAGAGGAAAAGTAAGACTTAAATTTTTATAGCTTTCCAATGACAAAAAAACAAAACAAAACAAAACAAAAACAGATAGTTACTTTGGACATGTCACTATGGCCATTGATATAAAATACAGACTTATAATGTGGGCAGTTTGGATTTATTTTTCTGCATTCCAAAAAACCAATGCTGCACTGACACCCGGCAAACATTTTTGCCCAACCATTTACACATACTGTACTGCCTGCCTTAATGTATTTGTGTCCCTTTAATCATCCATAAATTTTTCTCTGTTCTCATATGACAACATCGAAAATCTTGGTACTTTTGAAGATATTTTGCAGCAAACTGCTGATAATCAGGATTTAGAGTAAGAATGCTGACAGATTATTAACAACAGAAAACTGGAAGGAAACATTTTTACATAATGAATGAGTTGTTAGCATATCCAGAATTGCGAGACAGATCAGACCCAAAGAATTTCTGTGTCTTTATATACCAACAGCTCAGATGATTGTTATTATTCTCAGGAGCAAAGCAGGGCATATTAAAAAAATGTTTCAAATGTTTATTGCTGTGATGCTACAGGAACAAAAGGCTAATAGCCCTGGCTTCTGTGTAGCCAATTTTTACACTTGTGGAATAAGCATGTTTTCTGCAGTAGAAGAAGAGAGAGCAGTTCAAACTTTAAAAAGCTTCTACAGATATTTTCAATTCACTTATTCTGTTTTGGTTTGGGATTTTTATCTCCCTGGTCTTGTTTTTCTGCTTTGGGGGTTGAGGAGTGGGAAAATACTGGAGGAGGTGTCTTTCAAGTGTAATTTTCCAAGAGCATTTGAAAACACCATTAGAGTCCGCTTTCTGTTTTACCACGTAGTCAAATAGACATCTGCCGGTGTAAATCTGAGCAGATGCAACAGAGGAATTTCAATTTAACAAATCCTATTTTCCTTCTTGGCTCAACTATGGATTGTCTGAAAGAGCTTGAGCAACTTCTTTCAGCGCCTACAGTCTATTTCCCCAGCGTCTGTGGTGAGGATAATTCTACCGCCCTGTGGTATTTATTCCTCAGGGCACTCCTGCAGCGGGACCCCACGTCGGGCCGATGCTGGTGGCTTTCCCTCGCGGCAGAGGGCCTCTGTTGCCCTCTTGATTCCGTGTTCCTGAACTCCACGGGCAGAGATAGAGACCGGGAGGCTGGGATTAAGAGCAGTCGTCATGCTCTGGCCTTTGGAAATCATTGAGAAAAGGTAGCGCGTCCTTTCACTTGCTCATGGCGATGTCTCCTAGAGGTTCCTCGAGGCAGCTGCGAAGCTGGAGAGGTCTCGGGACTGAGCTGCTGAGCAGGGGCTCCCTAGGAGTGGCGCCCGTAAGGAGTCCGGGCTGGGGGGAAGAGTGGGTGCCCTGCACAGCTGCAGGGATCCATCATATCTTCAGGGAAAAACATAATCCTTCCTGCTGCAGGATTTACGTGCAGAAGGATTTCTGTAAGATAATAGTCACGGAGCTGTCCTCTACCCTCTGACCCCTTTAGTGCCTTTCTCACTTCACCATAAACAGGTGTCCTCCTGCAGGATGCTGGAAGGAGTAGTTAATTTGTGTTTGTTCATCACTTTGGAGATGTGAAGAGCTGTATCAATGCTAAGTATTATAATTATTTTATCTTTGGATTACATGAATCATTTTCCAGTTTTGCCAGGTCTGTAATTTATTTAGTGCAGTCTGGTAATGTCTCCAGTAATGAGCAATGACTTATCAGTAATAAGCAATGACTTTATTGCTATATGGGGCCTGATCCTAGACAAAGGAAATCTCACTTGGCAAAATTAATTTCACCAGAAGGAGGATAGGGCCCAGCTGTGATATGTGTATACTCAGTTCAGCAATTGTTCCCCAGTGCTTAGTTCACCGAATAAATTTTGAACATGGTCCCAGGCTGATGTATTAAAAAATTAACAGCAGTCAGCATGGACTGTCCAAGAACTTAGGACTGTCTTTGCTTTGTGTACACTCGGTTTCCCATTCACAGCAATAACAGAAATCTTCTCATACTGTGAGAAACTCAAAGTGTCGCGCAGAGAGTGTACTTCTTCCTCCAGAGCACCCTGAGAAAATCTGATTCCTAAGACAAAAAGCAGTAGCTTCATATGTGTATTACATCATGTGGTATATTTTCCAAACTGTGAAAGAATTTTCTCCTTAATTTTATTATTTCTTGGATTTGTGGTATGGTTTTACTACTTTATATTCAAAAATTCCTTCTGTATGATTGTTTATATCTTTGCATCTTTGCAGATGTACATAACTGATGGGGCATGCACTAAGTAAATGTGTAAGCACTGACATCACGTCATTAACAAGTCTTCTTGCCACCGTATGGTTCTATTTATCTATCTGTTTATTTATATGATTTTTTCTTTAACAAACTGAAATATGTCAATAGGACTGACTCTTCTTTGTATAATATTACTGGAGACATTACTGTACATTTTGTACAGTACACTGAAGTACAATACAGTTTTGCCCAACCTCTTCTTTCATGATACCACAAATAAAAAACCACCAATAAAAATATTTACTACAAATATTCTCACTTTACCAGGATCGTAAGGTTTCACATTCAACTTCAGTGTATTCTGCACATTTTAAAATACTAACATCTTCACACAGTCTCATTGTGCCTTTTCAGCAGGGGAAGTGCACTAATTCGACATTTGCCCCAGGTGTATAGACAAGAAGCAAACAAAAACCAAACAATAGCTCTAATGTAGACTGTTGCCTCCTCTGCACTGTCCCCGTTGCTCTTCCTGGGGCATGGATTCTGAAGGCTAAAGAATAAAGAATTTAAAGGTCAATATTAACCATTTCCTTGCTGGTCCCTCTACTAGAAATATTTACGGTTTGTTCACTGTAGCTGAATTCATGTATAAATGCTATGCACAGGAGCTGAATGCGCTGAGAAGAACTTGGTTATTTCAGTCTTCAGCATAGATATCTGGAAAGAAGAGGAAAATCCAGGTTAGGCTAAAGAGATCCATGTCTAAGTGCAAAATTCCTTCTGAGGGAAAGAAGAATTACGGATGTGCACCTCTTTGGAAGGCAAGTTAATGCAAATCTAATTTAATGTCAAGTTTTTTAACACATCTGCATTAAGTAATTAAGAGATGCTTTCACAGGTGTGCAGAGGGACATTTGTTTTAAAACAGTTTTGTAGATTTTCTCACATTTTAAAAAGAGATCATTAAATCTGAGGGGAAAATATGTTCACAAGTGTTTGCCAATAATCTAGGAAATTTATCACAGTTTAGCGAACAAAAAGTTGTCCTTCTCTTGACACTGTTGTTCAGCTAGTACAATTCTTTCAGGGACAGATGATGGTTTGGAGTTAACTTTGAAAAATAATTCTGCCTCTCTATGATCCATTTATTCTTTCTTTATGGACCAAATCCCAAACGGTGGTGAATCCTGGAAACCGGTGCCGGCACCTTCAGATTCTTGCCCTAAATTAGTGCATTCAGTTGCCTGGAAAGACCATCTTTGATTCTCCAGTGTCTGATCTGTGCTCCCTCTGTATTTTCCACACATACCATCTGTCTTGTGAAATATTCTGGTGATTCCAACACGAGCCACATTTCCCAAGCAGACTAATCCCGGAAGCGGGATAAGACGTAAGAGCTGATAAACTTTTAAAAATGAGGACAATCTTTCCATGCGGAGATCTCTAAATAGCAGAGAAATAAACAGGGCGAGCACTGGGATCTTCAGACTCGCCAGACGCTGGGGGTGCCCGGGTGAGGCGGGTCGCAAGAGGCCGATTTCGGCGAGCGTGGCGCACCGAGGCTGCCTTTGCGGGCAGCCGGTGACAGACGACACAGCCGTGGGTAGCGGGGCGCTCTGTTTACCACCATGTTTGTTTAACAGAGGGCTCTAAACGGAGCCCAGCGGGGTGATTTGCAGGGACTCCAAGTGAATTGACACCTGCAGGCTCTCTTCAAGGCAAGTGTTTGACTAATGTCCTCTAAGGGGAATGCCCACCAGTAGTTTTCTCCTCCCCAATGAAAAGAAAGCAAAGGAAAAACAAAAAAACAGGAGAGTCCCACTGTGCCCAGACCCAGAGGGAAAAAGGATTCATTGAACCATATAGATTTTACCACACTGGTTGTCCTTCTGCCTTTTAGAGATATTTAGCTTTCCTGCAGGCTGGGCAATAAACCTGAAACATCTTTTCAGCAAAGACTCTGACAAAGAAAAGGTGTCAATCTGCTAGAATTCATCTATTATTCATCTAATCTGCTATAATTCATCTAAAAATGAGCTCCCTCTAAATACCATGGATATATTTTTGGCTGCATGTAAAAGGCAAAAATTGGGAGGGTGATGGCAGAAATGTTTTAAAAAATCAGGGGCATATACAGTGAAAAGCAAATAAAAAAATTAAATTTAATAAAATAACATGAAGTCCAGGACCCCAGCCATGAGGTGAGGTTTCAGCTAAGGTTGTCAGCAGTTCCTCAGAGGCTTGAGTGGTGTTTTTTGGTGTCCATGAAGACTTCGTTACAGCACTGCACACAAATAGACCAACTTTTTTAACCACTTCAAGTGTATCAAAATGGGCTGGCAATACTGAATATTCTCGCTTTTAAAATAGGATGCTCTGCCTTTCGTTTGAGTTATCTGATATCATCAGAACTGTAGACGTGCAGAGAGAAAGAGAGAGAGAGAGAGAGAAGCATTTCAGAAAATTGACAGCTTTGTGGATGAGTTGAAAGCAGAAGCAAGATATATTAAAAATACCAGAGAGAGAGTGAAGCACAGAAATACAGAGAACCTGGTGATTAAGGGTGTTGTCAATAGACTCTGACAGTAGGCATGCTCTGAGAGCTGAGGTATTTCAAATACAGACACTATAATACTGGAAAGATAAACACATATCTCTAGTGACTCCCTCATCAGGTTTGACTAATTTTACCCCAGTCATCCTGCAGTCAATGAAATTAGCTTTTAAGGTGGTTTCTCTGATTGCTCCATGGCTAGCATCAACACTCTCACTTCCTTGGTCAGAGCTGCCTTAAAGAGGTGTGCTCCATCTTTTGTATTTAAATATCCGACAGATAAGCTTGAGGCCAGAGAAAGAGGATGTAAAATATCAGGACTGGAAACACCTGCAGTTTGTGTGAAGTCCCTTTGGAAAGAGCTCCTATCACATAGCCACCTCGCTACTTAAGTAACGTTAAAGAGGTGAAGCTAATTGTTCCTCAGTCCGTTAATGACTGTAACTTGCTCTGGCAATGGACAGTAATACTTGAAGTCTTAAAGAAGTGATGTACCTCACTACGATAAGGCACCTACTCAACTTAGCGATGCTGTGGGGGTAAAGTACATGACTGATGCCTGCAGGCAATCAGCTTACTGCACTGACACGCCTGATTTTCCTTGTATCGTTCTCTTTGCCTGTGTAACAGCAAATGTTAAAAGCCTATGAAATGATCCAGTTCTCTGAAAAATCCTGTTGAATTATTTTTGTGCTGACCTCTCAGAATCTGATCGTAATACCTTGTGAATTCTGCAGTGTGTAATACACTGCAAAAAGAGGATTTCCTTTCAATTTGTTTTGTTTTGTTTGTTTTTTCTTTTTGTTTTCATTGATCTTTTGTTAGGAGGGGTGCCAAAAGGACTGACTGCTTAATTTTCCACTCTGCCCTTCTGATTTTACTCAGTCCTGACCATTCAGTTCTCTTCTCCATGTTAAATAAGCCATCTCGGCAGTCCCCTATTGTTCCAAGAACCACTGCCCCTCTAGTCCTTACTGTTGCTGTCCTGTGGGCACATACTGTTGGACAGGATCAGATTAAAGCTAACCCAACCATGGCACAGCCGAGACAATTTTTTGGCATTTAATTTCTGCTCTTCTTCATTTTGTGTTCTTAATTCCATGTTGCGGGGAGTGGGGGAAGGGCGGAAGAGAGGCACTTTCACCGAAATAGATAACAGCTAATTTGATTTCTGAACTGACACAATATTCCAGATGATCAGAAATGAGTCAGAATGGTTGTGTTTGCGGGGGGAAATACTTCTAGCACCAAGATGAGACCCAAATAAGACCTGTGCATTGCAGAGATCTTTTGAAACTGATGAGAAAGACTCCTGTCTTCCGACACTAAAGACAGAGCTTAGGCATTGGGGGGTCAGATTGGTAGCATCAGCAACGGCGATGCCCATTTTTCTTTCCGTATGGTGCAGAATAACAGATAGATTAACCCAAATATAAATCAAAGCACCTTTTGTGAACGTGAGAAGCACTACTACATATCTGAGCTCCATCATGCGAGAGGGTTGCCAAAGAACTCTGTTTTGGCCTCATTAATCTTTTTTACTTTTCCATCAGAGAAGAGCCACACTGATGGCAGAGCAGTCATAGATTTTGAATGTTCTGATTATTGTAGGGTATACATAAAATATGATTTATATATTTCATATTTAAATATACCTTAACTATACTATACTTTAAATATATTACATCTTTTTGTGTGTAGCTATATAGCTACACACAGAAAATTTTGATTCAGTGCAAATTACCTGTTATCACTTACCTTTTGGATCCTATTCAGAAGCTTCCTATAGCCCCACTGATGATCTTTAAGACCTGAATCAATTTTGACTCATGATACACTAAATTCATACAGTCATATCCAAAATAGTGAGTTTTGAATTGTTTCCTTTGCATGCAGCTTCCTTTCACATGTACTGTCAGGATATCCTGTTTTGTTCTTCCTGAGCAGAATTAACGAGGTAGTGTTTTGAATCCAAACGATTTAGATGCAATTGCTGGAATATTTCCACTTCTCCCCTCCTTGTATAGCAAAAGCTAGTTTTGCTCTATGTCTAAAAGTGCTTGATTTGCACATCTTGTTTATGAAATAAATGACCAAGCTGAGAATGTAAGTCCTAGGGAGGCTATCTTTTTTTTTCAAAGAACAATATGATGTAGCAGCTCAGAACTGTTCAAAACACTGATGTTCTTGTCACAAGCCCATTTATTATAGTGAATAGCTTTATAGTATTATATTATTATTTTGCAGTCAGTTAAGTCATTTATTGAAATTAAACAAGCAAACCCCAAACACCTGCACAATAGACACATTAAAAGTACCCAATGGTTAACTTTTGACAGGATGCTATGTTCTTGCAATTTAAAAACAGTTAAGAAATCTTTTCCTCATTGTATATTAAAATGTTTACTCTTTAGCTGAGAATTTCATGGTTACGTTTTACAGAACAGTCTCTAGCACCACAGTCAATATTTCTCCCAAGCAAGCAATATTTGCAGCAGCACATGACAAACATGTACAGAAGCACAGTGGTGGACACAGTCCCGTTGACTGCTGGAGCCTGTTTGTGGTGGTGTTGACAAAAGTGTATTTATCTGATTGGAAAGTGAGAGCAATGGGAGTATCTGAAGACTTCAAGAAATTGTACTGTGAAAAAGTGTCCAGTGAAATTGTTTAAGATTTTTTTTACATCATTATTGCTGATATTGTTGATAATGGGCTGCTACTGAGCTTTCATGACCAAGCTTTGGCCATTCTCCAGTGTTAGCAAGTAGTTGTATCACATATTGTGAGCGTAAGTCTATAATTACATCAACTTTGATTTGTAAATAGGCACATGAAAATCCTGTGAGACGTGTTCCAGCAGTGACCAGCTTTTAAACACTCTTGTTGCACTACGAAAATACCAACATTGTAAGACATCCTTGTGGCACATAAGTGAAAATGATTTTGCTAAATAGGCCAACTGAGTAAAGAATTTGAACAAACATGGAATCCAGTAATAGTTGCTAATATTTAGGTTTTGAGGGTTGTCTCTCACAATTTTCTGTGCCCAGCTATGAAAACTGTCGAGGTAACATTAGCCACATTGTTGCAAACTGATCCTGAGATGCTTCTGTTTCAGAATCATATAATAGTGACTTGCATGTCGTATTTATGGATGGAAGTCCTACTTAGGCTGTGTTTGGCTTCATTTTGGTGCCAGCTCTGCAGCTAAGTCAATATAGATTTTCATAATGGAGAGAAACCCTCTTGTAATGAACTCTGATTCCTTACTACTAGGAGTGTTCACTGTTTACAGTGAAACGTTACATAAGCCCCAATCATATAAGTGATAATAATAGTCTCTGCAGCTGTAACTTGTCTTTAGAAATAATGAAACTGAACTGCAGAAAATGACTTCAGTTAATGCTTCTCCATCACAGTATGCTTAAATGTAAAGGTATTTTATTTCATTTTAATCCTTAGTATTTTCCTTTCCTTGTCAGTAATCACAAGGCTATATCTTTTTCTTTAACATAAAAAAACCCTGACATTTATTTTGTTTGTATTCTTAATGTACCATGCCATACTATTGCATCATATTATACAGATGCCATACTAGTCAGACACAGCAATGTTAGCTATTATTACAATGTAATAGTCTTGTATTTTAACTAAGAGATCTCCATTGTATTGCATTAATGTCTTTTGTCCTATTAAGCTGATATTATTGGAAGGAAAATCAATAGGGAATTGTGAGTATGGTCTGCTAACATTTTCATATGCTATTGGTGCTATTTTTAGTTCATGATATTATACTGTTTTGTGTATCTCATGAAAATTGAAACATGAGAAGAGAGAGTGGGATAGGAATAACCAGTTATAAATACTCTCCATGATTAAAAAAAAATAATACTGATAATGTAAAGCAGCCTCAAAATTGTCTAACTGATCTCTGAACACTTAATAAATTGTTGCCTGACATTTAGGAAGTTAGGTTTATGTTATGAGATCTTTGTCCTTGAGCTTTGGTGCTTGCATCCATCAAATCAGTTTTTGCCCCTGGCCATTTCAAGGGTGGATTACTGGGTAGTGCAGCTCCTTCTCCCCCCCACTCTGGACTCAAGCCTTCAGAGGGAGCCCAAAGTCTGGATGATCCAGTTACTAGAGGTTAAATGACTTCCTCTGAGAGTTTGTGCACAGCAACTTGCCCTCTTTCTGAGCAGCATCAGGGCTATGAGAAGTGGGGGCTGTCTTGTCCCAGCGCCTGGCTGGCCGGCCCCAGAAGCCGCTGGGGCGGCTGGCAAGGCATGCTGGCTAGCGGCAGCCAGCGCAGCTCGCCAGAGCAAGCTCCGTCCGGCGCAGTCGAGGCTATCTCAGAAAAAGTGTGAAAGAATGAAGGGGCTGGAAGTTCAGATAGGAGCACAAAGTCTACAGTTTTGCATATTAAGCACATTTATACAGATTCATGGGAACATGGGAAGTATTGGACCCATACAGGGCACAGCAAGTCTGACAATCATAGTGCAATATGCCAATGGGCCACTGTTGCTGACAACAATATTTAGGTTTAGTTCCCTCATCAACTTCCCTGGCAGCGGGACTGGTTCCCAGTGAAGCCCTGCCACTTGACAAAAGCTGAGGATGGGGCCCTCTCTCTACATGTTCATACATATGTGCTCAATTTGCATGAGTAGCTACAACAATTTTTTTAAAAACCTACTGTGCATTGTGTGTGTTTTTGCATTCAAGTTGAGGACCTCTTTTTCAAAATGTCTCCCTTAATATTCATCTACATTTCAAAGGATTGGCAAATGCTGTTAGAAAATCTTGGAAACATAAAACATTTTGAATATTTCTGTCATTCTGAAGTGTGATTTAGGCATTTCTCTAATTGGTTTGTGCCACTTATTTAAAAAATGGTAGAGTTCCTGTGGAGTCTTTTATTTGCTTTTTCTTAAATGAGTACAGGTTTTGTGCCAAGAGGCTTTGAAGAGAAAACTCTAAGGCTCAGCCCTACCCTTTTCTATTCTTTGAGGATTAAATAGCCTGACTGAGAAATCTGAAGATAAAGGGGAGCAGAGAGATGGGGTAACCAAGAGAGGTAAGAATGAGAGGTGATGTGATTTTGGAGAAGAGAAGCCGTATGTACGGGAGAAGAAACCAAAAGGGAGAAAATGATTGATGAAAAGAGTAAGGAGAGATCCTGTGATGTGATCTTGCTTATGACATACGTAGGAATGCACCTTATCTTGAAAGGGATACATTCACAGAAGATGTTTATATGTAAACTGAATATTGAGACAGTTTCTGATTATATAAAAAAGGAAATAATTACTACATGGGCATTGCCGTTAATATCTTGACAGAGTAATACTGAAATCGGTAGTAAAATTTCTTCTGAACAGCAACCTTCTGGTACCCTTAACTTTTTTCAGTTCTAATTTAAGTGTTTTCAGTGTAGGAGATTTTCTTCATGAAAATAATTAAAACTGGCACAAGCCATGCAATGAATGCTGTTATATACGTATAAAGATGACTTACTGTACTGTAAATAAATGGAAATACCCTATTCTCTTTGAGGCCGATACTGTTAAAGCAGAGCAAATCCTGCCTGTAAAGCAACTTTGGGGTGAGGCGCATCTTGCTGCTGTGGCCTGACGGGCGCTGCCGTTAGCAACTCCTCACACCACCAGGTCGGGGAGCAGTCCAGCCGCCTTTGTCTGCCCAGCGTTGCTCACAGGGCACTACAGGGATCTGAAAACTTGCACCTCACATATGAGCTATATTTGCTTTACACATACTGTAGTCAGAAATAGTCACCACTCTGGGAAGCTCAGAATGGGGACCGTAAAATATGGTGTTTTCAGTTCTGTGACAAAGACAAAAGAGCTTTTCATGTGCTGTGGAGGATCATTAGCTTATGAAAAAGGGAGTCTGATGTTGGCTGCGAATCAGAAAGAGCTTTTGGAATAAGTGCTTATCTCTAATACACGTGGTGTCACAGCACATTCAACCTAGTCAAGCTCAGGCTTGTATTAGGGAGAATGGATAGATATTTACTATTGGGCTATTATATTTAGTAGCATCCATTTCAGAACTGAATTTCATGTTCCTTTACGGGGCAAACATCTTTTAACTGTACACAGTCTTTCCCTAAAATGGTATTTCTACCTGAAATTCTGATCTGATATATATAACTGTGTCACAGTAGTGTTAACTGTAAGCTTCAGTGGGAAATTAATGTCCTTCAATTCAAAAGGGTTTTTAAATATTATAAACCTGTATTTTAAATAATCCAAGTGTATGATTTAAACAGACCACTTCAAGCATCATCCCTCAGATATTCTTGGTCTTTTTTGCTCTTAAATGATTATTCATTACTTCAGTGCATTATAATAACCCCTGGATAACTCAGGGCTCCATTAATCTGGGCATTGTGCATAGAAAAAAAGAAGGAGGAGAAGAGAAAAAAAGAAAAAAAAAACAACCCACATTCCTGAGATCATTCCATATAGATGTGAGGAATCGACAATAAATAAATCTAAATAAAAGGTTTAAATGAATGGTTATTTATAATAGGTCATATTTTCCATTCATTTTCCATCTTTATCCCAGCAAACTTCAACTGAAGTCAGTGAGAACTTGACCTGATAAAAAGTCTGTGTGTAGCTTATCGTTGTGCTATCTGAACATGTCACAAACACTGAAGAGCTGAACCTTATATTACTCGCATGCAGAAGGTATTACTCCTCCCGTTTTCAAGGAAAACTAGAAACAGGCTATTGAAATGATTTCTCCAAGAAAATGGAGTATATTGTAGCAGACAGAGAAATGCAATATTTGACTCCCAGTCATTTGCATTAAAAATCCAAGGATTTGTCCTCATTATGAAATTAGAAGCTTGGCTAATTTTAGAGGAAATACTTATAAAGGGGACCGTAGTCTCAGCCGCCAAAGCATAAACGTGGCATCTCAGAAGGAAAGGTTTTACTGATGCGTATTTTCCCTTACTAATTCCTCCCTCATTGCATTATGTCCCAAATATATTATGTTGTTTTCATAGAATGGGTCCCTGCTCTTTCATCTTAAAAGCACACAAAGCTACGTGAGGAAATTGGTAAAGAGATATGACTCACCTTTTGACGTTCTCTGGATATTTGCTACGTTTAATTGTAGAAGAGACAGCCCAAAAGGGGCCAAAACTGAAAAACAGAACTAGAGCCTTTGGGTTTTAATCGACTGTCTTCCAATAGGAGAGAATGGGATGTATGTGGGGTTTTGTCAGGGTATGAGGCAAAGTATAAAATATCAAGCTTTAGTGTTTAAATCCCAAGCCAAATAGCTTCTGTGCAGCAAAAGTAAATCACAGGCCCAAACACTTCTCTAGTGTATGCACTAGACCTGGGTGTGCTCATCCTGGGTTTGCAGGGATTTCATTCCAGAATATAGATGTTTTGAAATCACAGAAAAGATGAGAAAAATTCAGAGAAGCTCAGACAGATACAGGAATTTTCCTTAGCAATTTTGCTTAGAGTTAAGAATCCAGATGAAATCAGAGTAGTGCCTGCAGAACATCAACGCGCCCATTTCCGTCCACGTTCTGGGAGCGCACCATGATCAGGAATATCTTACTGAACACGTCCTGCGATGCTGTAGTTGGAGAAGAGTGGAGCAAAGGTGATGACAGAACACATTTCGACAGCCTGATGTGGCTGCAGTTCGAGTGTGATTTTTTTATTTACTAAAAGAAACAGAACATGCCTCAGCACTAATACTCACTAGATACCCAGCATACTCCAGGAATGTAAAGAATACTGATATAGTTGCTTAAGGGAGTGTTTGAAATTGCTTTCTTTGTGACTCTGTGCAAAACATATTTTCCAATATATCTTTTAGTATTTATTCCTGTACAAATACTTGCTACCACAGAGTAGGGTAAATCATGAAAAATAAACCATTGCTTATGTAAGGATGCAAAAATGGATAGAAGACCCAACTGTTGAAGAAAAATCTAACCAGAAGACTGTAATTCCGATAATGTAATTTAAAAAAAGGAGAAGCTAAGGCATGGGAAAATTACTGGCAGGTAGCAGAGGATGAGAAGAGGGTCACAAGATGGGGTATAGCTCCTTTTCCAGTGTGCTGAGAAGGGACTGACCGACAGAAGCTAACCGGCATGCACTCAGCCTGTTCTCCTGAGGGAGTCTCCCAGATGCTGGAGAGGAATCTCGCTGATGCAGTCTTGTGATAAATTGTCTGGAAAAAGAAGATAATTTGGACTTTTCAAGCCACAATGAAACAGTTATAAACTAAGGGTTAAGACATATTTAAAAATATAAATAAAGCATTTCATGTGTTTCTCCATGGTTGCAGAACTGAATTATTCAGTATCAATTATAAACCAAATATTAATGCTGAGTGAATAATTCACAATTAATATTTTATTCAATGAAATTAGCTCCTTTTACTGCTTGTAGAATATCCTCATTTTGCTTTTTAAATTTGATTTGGTATGATATCCTTGGTAGTATTTTGCTAAAGTTTATTGCCATCTTCTCCCCCCTACCCCCGAATTGCTCAAAAGTAGGTTTCTGTTCATACTTCTGGTTTAATGTTTAAGGTCTTTGTGACTGGGCGGATTCATCTCATGGCATTGTTTATGTTGCCTGATTAGATTAGTGTGTGAGCTCTTCTTGCATGAATACACAGCTATGGATCTGCCATTCGTTTTCTTCAAATATTTGTGCACATGGGTGTGAAATTCACTTTTTGCAGATACTCATGCAAGTAAAATGTGATTGTATGAGTGTTTCTGAAAAACAAACGTACACAGAAGTCTACGATGGCTGAGGTAAATTCTTCAAATCATTTGCATGAATAACCTCAGAAACCTTTTTTTAGATTTTCTCAGATTTTCACTTTTCTAGAGTTTCTCAGATCAAAACTCTTCCTAAACATTTATCAAGAGTGCAATTACTGTTTTATTGTAGCTATTCTCCTAGAACATTTATTTCTGTTTTCTTGCATCTGTAAAAATTGTCTAAATTATTCCTTTGCAATGTAACAGCTTTACTGGCATTGTAGTTACTAGTCTGTACAGAGGAGTCCCTCCCTTTTGAGATTATTCCTGGAATGGTAGCGTTCACACTACGATGGAGAAAGAAAGGGGAGAAAAACATACAAATTCATTTGCTATGGACAGTTAGTTTACGTGTGAAGGATAGTATTCTCAGAAAAACAAAGGTGCAGCACATCACTCAGAATACATGTCAAGTAAGCTTTGCAATGATCATGGAAAGATTTTCCTTTAAAAAAAGTGTATAGTGGAGATCTTTTCCTCTTATTTTGCTAGTTTGAACATTTGCAGAGAAACACTATAAATTCTACATGTTTCTTATGTAAACCCTTCTGGATTATGGGTCCTTTTTCATCTCATGTGATGAGCAAGAGAGGAAATCTCCAGAGATGATGCAGCTCTGATCACCTCTCATGAAAGTGATGCAGGTTGTCTGCTCTGATTCCTGAAAGCTAAAGACAAAGACACGCACATTTTAATTTATATATTTATTTTTAATTCTTACCTTCCTTCTGTCAAAAAATCATCACAATTACTTGTACTCGCAGTCAAATCCCACCCTAAAATGTACAATCAATTGAAAAACAGCAGGATTGGACCTTCCTTTCTTAGTCAAATAATCCCACGATCCTGTTTCTATAAGCATGCAGAAAGGCAGATCTACTTTGCAATTTTTGTCTTTTTTAAAAATTAAACATCATCTAGTTTCACTTTGTCCCCTCCCTCTCAAAAGTTCCTCTATCACCTGATGGTACCCCAGGAGGGAAATATTTGTCTAATGAAATAGAAATTGGTTTGTTTTCAAGGCACATCTTTTTTTAATTATTTGAATCCATGTTAGAGTTAAACAAATGTTTTGCAATCTTTGGGAGATTTCTTTTTTTAGATTTGAGCATTCTGAATTATTCTGAATCAGTTTTTTTCTGGGAAATATGAGTTTCTGTTAAGTGTTCATCAAGCTATTTCCAGCAGAAACAGTACTTGAACAGAATTTACTTGGACATCAAAACTATGCAAAATTTGCAAATTTTCAATGGAAAACTTGCCTTTTTTTAGCAAATGCAAAGATGTGATGATGAGCTGCATTGTGCAAGCTGGGACAAATTTCACCATTTTCCAGCAAAATTCTTCAAAATGAAAATGATGCGTCTGGCACAATTCCTTTGGCGATGCAGTGTTCACAGTGACTCAGTTCCTTCCTGTTGTACAAGCTGAAGTATCTCTCACGCAGGAGTGAAGGAGTGCTTGGAGCCACCAACTTAGCTGTTCTTCTGAACCTGTTGGTCTCATCTTACTGAACCCTTCTATATTGTTAAAGGCTTAAATTATTTATCAAGATCATCTTCAAATAAAAGGCAACAGCAACTGACTAGCTCTGTTGCATGCTGAAGTGGGGTGCTGTTAAACAAGCCAGTAGGAGAAAGTATATTTTCTATATCACTAATTAAATGTCCTATTTTTTCTTGTGTTTGAATTCTGTTTTGTGGCATTTCATAAGACTCTTTGATAGTCTTTGAGATTTCACATTCAACTGGGTTTAAGTAACAGGATAATAGACTTGTTTCAGTGCTTCTCATCCCCCAGACTTTATATTCATTTTAAACAATTACAGGGGAAAAAGCTCCTGAGTACTGGAACAAAATACCACTGCTCCACAGATCCCATTTTTGGTCTGCAAGGAAAGCTGGTTAATGAGATTTTCAGATTGTCAGAGCTGTTGGGCTTCCAACTTAGACTTTAAAACAAATTAAAACTTTATTTCTGGCTGATACATTATATCAGGTAGGATATTAGTTTCTTAAGTTTTTAATGCAAAAATTAAGAAAATGAGATGCCACTATACATTTTTAAGGGAGTATCTTCTTGTTCTCTGTGATATAAATGAACGCTATAGAACTTGGGTCCTGATGCAGGGGAACAGCATTGTGCATGACTGTGTTTCAGTCTGTATTTCAGAAATGGTCCGCATTCCTGAATTAGCTTTTTAGAAGGTTAGGACAGGATTCCCTCTTTCTCTTCTACCAGGATAAATTTAACTTCATTGGAATTATAATGGTATACAGGAGATAAGAAGTGTCTTCACTGAGTGCTTCACTGAGCTAAGTATTCCTGGTTTTCTCACGCAAAGGTCAGTGCAAAATCTGGTCTTTAATGTGTGTCATTAGGTGACACCATGCAAAACTTTGGAGCACATTGTTGCAGTAAATATATTTCTTTGAAAAAGCTGTCAGACTGTTTGCTGTTTGGTTTGGTTAGGTTAAATGTGCTGAAATGGATAGATAAACCTGTAGGAAATCAGAACCAGAAGTTAGTTAAAGGCTATTACCGGCCTCAATAAGGTGCAAAGAGTGAATAGGAGGTCAGCAAAATACAAAAAGAACAGCAAAATAAACTAATAACATGTAGAAGGCAATTGTTCTTGGTAAACACTGTAGAAAAGGTGTTTTAAGAAGAAATATATTTACTGTGTTTAGATAAAAACTCTAAGTTTACTTGTTTTCCATGCAAGTGAAACAATCATTTTCTGACTTTCAGAAGTTAATATGGAATCTGAAAGTAAAAATGGATTATCCTCTCCTTCTGCACTGTCTCCAGAAATGAAGATGTTTCAAACTAGTTTCATACTTTTGCATGCATTCGTCAGTGGTGTTTCACAGTCTGCAACTCAATATGAGGAAAAATTACATGGATGATGCTGCATGAGAAGGTAGAAACCAAAGTGATCTCAGATGCCCCATTGCAGTCGCATGGATGGCAATTAAAAATGTTGATTTTGTGTTGAAAACTCAGCAACCTGTGGAGAAGCAGGGGCAATTTTCATTGATAAGCCTGAGCAGATTTTGTGTTTAAGATTTGATAGAAAATTAGTGAGTGTGCACATAGAGCCCATATTGCATTTACGAAGTCACTTGTCAGAATAATACTATATTCTGTGGGAATTACAAAGGAGTTTCAAATATATCAGCGTAAACAGTAGATAAATATATCCATTAATAAATGAGGTAGAGTAGGGAAATCAGTGATGAATTGTGAAATGGCTGAGTAGATGAACTGCATTTATAAATATGTGCTAACTTTGAAAAAACAGGGAACAGAGGTATAGCTAATTTGAAAGTCATCAAGAGCTGGATACCTTGTAGATTAAACTATTATTAAATAACAGGTGGAAGAATGCTTAGACAAATATGCAAGTTTGAATCAGTAAATCCTGAGTTTTTGAGCTGTCTTTACCCTAGCTTTAGAATGAACGTTGCAGGTGTGGGAAAAGAGAAACAGTAGAATAGGCTTGATGAGAGTAGGGGTGAACTGAATTTACTGTTTACTAAACACAAGGAAGAAGAAAATAGAGGTTTGATTTGTGAACATGCTCAGGATTGCATATTAGTATATAAAAATTGAAAGTATTTAGGATCAGGAACACAAAATGAAATAAGAGATATCACTGATGCTTTAGATGGATGGCTGTTACAGTGAAAAGAGCTAGCATCTTTGCAATCATGAGAGAGAAACTGCTGACATTGGTCATTAAGAACTACTCTCAACTATTTGTTTGATTTGTATAAATGAGAAATGGAGCACTAAAGAATCGCTGTTGTCGGTGCTGCAATTCTTTGCATATTGTACCTAGAGATGTACATCCCAGGAAAAAAGCATGCAGCTAACTGATGAATATTCCTACTGGATATGAGCTTGAACAGTATTGTCAGCCAAGGTTTTGCCAATGCCATTTGATGCAATAATGGTCACTCGCCAGTAAGCAAGCCAGATTCGTATGAATTTGCACTGTCCTTCATTAAGGTGCCAAAACCAGTAATAACTGTAGCTAGTTGGAAAACATAAAATATTGTCTGTGAATTGGGGCTTCTGCACCTCTTTACTCCCCACCCCCAATTTTCTCTCATCAAAATGCCACAAACACCATTTTTTGTCCACTGTTCATACTAGGACCTTTATGATTTGGTGTAGAAAACTGCAGTTTCTCAGAAACAGGGATAATAAGAAAGTTAATGGTGGGAAGGGGAGGGTTGATTCTTCAGAGCATTATACTGTTTTAAAAGGCTCATTTGATTGCTATTCAGTCTTCCTGGAAGAGCAGGAATATCATTATTCACACCAAAGACAAATTCGTTTGAAAGGTCTGAATGACACAAGATGGAGCTGCTAATGACAGAGTCTAACTTCAATTAAGCAAACAATAAAGACATTAATAACAACTCTATAGAAGCAGACAAATACCACTGGTGCCTGGAAGACACTCGCCAGATTGAATGGACTAACAGTACGCCATAGACTGACTGCATTCGGCGTTTGTTTGCAAATTGATTATGCTAGTTTTTTTGCCCATTGATTTGGTGCCCCCAATTCCTCAGTCTCAGATTGGCCTGCTGCAGTCCAAGCCATATAGCAACCTAAGAGAAAAAAAATATTGCCAGCCCACAGTGACAACACATCCAGACTGTTCAGATCAAATCTGAGCAGAATTGGTTTGCATGTTTGTAAACTTCCACCAACATGAAGAAGATGAGTGGTATCATCTAGAACTGATGGCAGTATAGCTATGTTTTAGGATAAAAATTTTACTGTAGTTGTAAGCAGCCTTGCAGTTTCAGATTTGGAACAGACAGGGTAAAGATGGACAAGAGGTAATCTAGGAATTTGGCTCTTTGCATC
This sequence comes from Dromaius novaehollandiae, assembly GCF_036370855.1. NCBI lineage: Eukaryota > Metazoa > Chordata > Aves > Casuariiformes > Dromaiidae > Dromaius > Dromaius novaehollandiae. The sequence continues at coordinate 38,881,041 of NC_088130.1, read as the reverse complement.
TTCAGCATACAACTTAGCGTATTAGTGAAGAGCGTATTGGTCCACTGCTTAGGAGACAGGATGCATTTGGTGTTGACTCAGCCAATGCAGGCACTCAGTTAAAACTGTGCAAGAAAATGCATTTGATGTCTTCCTTGAATATATCAGATGTAGCCCAGACAATTCCCTGAGACTATAAAGACCTTAGAGCATTATATAAAATTACCTTGACTCTGCCTGTTGCATCATTTGAATGGGAACATGCTTTCAGTAAACAGATGATTATTAAGAACAGGCTATGATCCACAGTAGGACAAAAATCAATCAAACGCTTTGATGATGATGATGATGATGATAATGATGCTAGTAGAGCATGGCATGGCTTCAGGTTTGGATATTAATGCACATATACTTTCATTCAAAATAAGAAACTTGACACTTAGTGGTGTCTTGATTTATAACAGGTATAGCTCCAGACCATAGATTTAAACTTATTTAAATGTCATTTTCATCTTCCCTTCCCTGGGTACAAATTATATATTGTCATTAAGGAAATATAATTACTCTTTTATTTCATTTGAAGGGAAATATGTTAGTGATTCTCTGTGCTGTTGTGAAACTTAGCTTCTCTCTTATTTAAAGCCAGTCTGTTGGCATGTTTAGCTATAGGCCCGAAAATCCACGGATGTCACAGAAACTGTAGGTGCAGCTTCGCTGCTGCAACAGCATCTGGAAGGAGACTATTTCATGCATAAGGGCATTGTTTGTCAGAGCATTGACTAAATTTTGCACACCTCAGTATATGTAAGCTCCCAAATCAGGTGGTAAGCAAACTAATTATTTTCTCCTGCACTATTTTTTCCATTTTAGCAAGGATAATTTGAATGATGCTTCTTTTGGTGATGATGGTTGGTCAACAACTTTATACTTTCTTTTGAGGGTACTGATGCTGGAGGCAAAAAAACAGCCCTGAGCATTTTCTTTTTAATATTAGGATTCTGGGTCTTATAACGAATATTTGTATACAAAATTGGCTCCCGATTTTGCATTGTTTGCATGATTGCATCACTAAATATGTGACCACATTTGATCTCATAGCTTTCACAGCAGTATGAGATCATCAGTTCTCATAGGAACACTTGCTGGTGAAGAAGGATTGAAACTCGGGCTTCTATTATTAGCTGTTATCATATCTTATTAATATACCATCCTCACTCCCCACTGTCACAGCAATAAAAATATCATGTAGCTTACTTCCTCTTTATCCTTAGAGATATTGTTTAAAATCCATTTCAACAAAGAAGGCTAATTTGGTATCCTCTCCCAAATTCCACTGATTAATGTTTACGTCCATTGTTCTAGATGGTTATTTGATCCTGTTAATTTGGCCTGCATTTTCAAATGTATATGCATATACTTAGTATGACATATTTATAAGCAAAAAGGCTTCCTTTCCATTTAGCTCACTGCAGGCTATTTTTACTGAGCTAAACACACCTCTCATTTGAACAGAGGTAGTAATAAAAGAGATCTAAGTAGTAAGGCATAGGGATGTGTGAAAGCCTGCCTTTGGTGATTAGAACGATAGCTCTGGAATGGCTGTGAGGATTGCCAGGTAGGTAACAGTAAGAGGAACTGCAGTTTTATTCTTATGTGTATCCTTTTGATTTGCGCTTTGAATCTGTGCTGCTTGTTGCCTTGCATTTCACAGTGGAAATCTCTGTAAAAGGATGCTATAAGACCATTAATGGCAAAAAGACAAAAATGCATTTTAATGTCCATAAGCTCAAGTAACATAAATCCCTTTTCTTCATACACTTGCAAAAAAACCTGACAAATTAATACCCCTCTTTCTACTTCTTTAAAAAGCCCCTGAAAATCTATCTGCTTTGCAAGGCATTCCTCTTCAGTGGCTCCGATCATGTTTACATGTATGGTATTCATACTTATATGCTTTACTCTTCATTCTTCTGGGACAAGGATTTGGCTCTGTATTTGATATTTTTAAATCTATTTGAGAGTGTCAGACCATACTACAGTTTTTACCTAAGTGATTATTGATAAATCCTCTTTCTCCCAAAACAAAATGAGGGGAATATTAGGGTTGCAAAACTTCCCCCTGTGAAACTGCACAGTATCAGTCTGTCCCCTTGTGTATGTTTTATATAGCTGAATAGTACTGCAATGCATCCATGCATCCAAGTTGTTCTGGGAATTCCTAGTCTGGAATATCTTTACTATAGAGAGTCTGTATTTTCCTTCAAAATTGTGTTTTGGATGAGACTTTCTAAAGTCTTAAAAATTCAGTAGTTGAAGGAAAAAAACAAAAGCGGTGATGAAGGAAGCCTGCTTTGTGTGTAGACAGTGATTCTGGTCTAACATGTGGCTTCAGGACTACGTGCCTTCAAAATGCTACGTAGACATGTGCGCTGAGACTGCCTGTGAAAGGGCAAAACTCCAGCTTAGTGTCGTAGGAAATAATCCCCAAAGCACCTGCATAGAGACAGAAGGTCTTCTCTTGTTCAAATGCTGTTTCTTTGCTTACCAGGTTCCCATCTTTCTTGATGTCTGGCTCACAAGCTATCCCAAAGTAGTCACAGCATATGGGTTCCCATGACTTTTCCATTCAGCATCAGCTGGACTGGAATCTTCAGAAAGAAGCTGACAGCTCCAATGGAGTCTTTCATATCTCAAAGTTTCCCTGGGGTGGGTATCATGGTTTGTCATGTATTAATAAGGGCCTCCAGTGACCTTTCACAGGTTTTATCAGGTCCATTCAGAAGAGGCGAGATGGCATTATGGAAATTGGAGCTAAAATTGTCCTCCTGGTAAATGCTTTTGGAGACAACCACCCAAACTCAATGCTATGAGTGGAACAGTATTTTCATGAATTTCTTTGTTCTACAGAGAATGATACAGAAGGCTTGTAGATAGGTGCTCAGTCTCATGGGTGTCTTTTGTAGTGAACTCGCAGGTGTAACGTGATGTATGTTCAGCATTGTGAAACAGTATATTACACCTAACTCATTAAGGTATGATAAAGTGGTACTAGGTGAGAGGATCAATATTCTCAGGAACATGTGCATTTTACTTTGTGATCACACTTAAAAAAAAATAATTTTCTTGTCTTTGATTAGTTGGAACTTTGCAAATGGTAAGTGCCCTTGCATTGCTTGTTTTCTTTAGCTGGTCTTGGTACAATCTTTCCTTTATGTGAGTGACGTGTGTAAGCAGTACCTTTTTCCTTGCTGACAGACAAACAAACATATCCTCTTTTGGTTCTTTCTTTCTTGAGAGATAGCTGTGAATGAACACTGTCTGATTGTTAACATGTTTCCACTGACTAGGTATATATAAGAACAGGGAGGAATAGTTTAAGGGTTACATTTGGGTTAGAAACCAGAAGTGAACAGAATTTAAAGACTCATAAGTGAGGCTGTTACTGAAATACTGTATTAAATGTGCTGCTTCTTTAAGGAAGTTAGCTTTTGTCAGCTAAGTGATTGGTAAGCAAAGGTTGAAGAAACAGTCCATAAATGGAAATTTTAGATTGGCAGCATTTGTGTCAAATTGAATTCCCTTTCTTTTGGATATTAACTGTTGGATATATTTGGGGTTTATTTTTCTCAAGAACAACACTTTTGCTTTTGATGATGCTACTGCTGAGTCACAGATTTCATGTTGCACAGCCACTTAAACCTGCTCACAACCCACAGCATACAAGAAAGTCTTAGACACCAGATTGTTCTTGCAAATCAGACGTAAATGCCACTAAAAGGCCTTTTCTTCCAAAGAACAACCTTTTTTTAAAGCTGTAGCTTTTGTCCAGCACTTTTATTTACCAGGCAACACTGACATCCAGCCCTTTCTTCATGTGAAAAGCAAAATCAAAAAAAAAAAATCAAAACCTTTAGTCTCCCCAAACCTACTGCGGCTTCTGGTAACTTAAACTGCAAGTAGCTTCTACTCCCAAATCCCAGGATCAGAGACGAGCAGCTACGGTGAGGCTCAGCACCCCTGCGTGCAGCTTCTGCTTGGAGCATCTCACCTGCTCCGGTTGGCGTTCCTGCATGATCTGCAGGTTTAGCCACTTGCCATTCAAGGGAGCTCCTGTAAGAAGGATGTGATAATATGTCCATTAAAATGTGGGCAGAAGCCTAGAGTGCTTGGTTGGATTTTTTTTTCCTGCCAAGTAGGAAAAGGGCCATCCCTGGAATTCTAGGTCTTTGCATGAAAAAAAAAAAAGATGGCTAATTTGTCATTCAAAATTTATGAAGGCCTTTTCCTCCTTCTCACTAACTAAAAAGAACAAATCAAATACTAGCTTTCCAGTCCTGAAAATTAGTACACTCTAGAGAGCCAATTAAACATTATTCTCATATATCAGCCCCATATTAATGTTCTTCTTTTAAAGCGCGCTCCAAGTCTTCCTCATGAGCCAGGTAGATGGCATTATCAGACTAATTTAAGGAGAGTTATCATTATAATATAGCTTTTGCAATTACGTGGTAGACCAGGTGGCAAGACAGCATGGCTTTGCATCGCCAAGGTGCAAAACAAATTCAGTGTTCAATCAACCTGAGAGAAAAAGGACAATTCTCATTTGCATAAACATGTAGCCACGGAAACTAGATGCACAGAGGTATAAGGAAAAGAGACCTATTTTACATGATGTGCATAGAATATTTGACAGTTTAGATTGGAGGCGTCATTGATGTGGGTAGGAATGGTGCAGTTGGTTGCCATGGATATGATTTTCCCTACTGGCAGTGCAAAGATTGGCAGGGATGGATGCTAAAAAAAAGACACACACACACAGACACACACACGCACACACATGCATGCACACAAAAACTCCCAAACCACTGCAACACTCTGGCAGCCTCATTCTCTTCTTTTGTTGAAAAGCTATGTATCCTTTTTTTGCTAATGACAGCTCATCTAGTATGCAGTGTAATCTAGAAACATTGATATTTCTATAATAAATCATTTATGTACAATATGTATTTATACCCTGCACACAAACCCACAGACATATAAAGTATATTTTATATGCATAGGTTTTACAGAAATAGATAGAAAGATATAGATATCTAATATTTAGGGAAAAATGTAAATGTGTCTATATGTTTGTGTGTTTATGCAAAGATTCTTTTTCCTGCTTTAATGTATAATCTCAGAAAACCATCAACCTTTTTAGACATATACACGTATTCAAATTTGAACTGTAAAATGTGTGTAACACAGTACGAATATGAATTCATGTAAAAAGAAAGGAAAGTGATTTTTCATTGATGGTCAGCAGTAGCTTTCTGATCAACTGATCACTGGTTCACATATTAACTACTCAAAATTCTGCTTACCACTGAAAAATCCCAGGCAAAACACGAGTTCTGCTGTCATTTTATAGCTTCCAGTATATGACTCAACCTTTGCTTTGATCCTAATCCAGCAACATTTAAGCATATACTTCACTTAACCATGTGAGAGGTCCTACTGGTATCAGCCACTTGAGCATTGAGCATCTCAGATGCTGAAGCAAGAACCAAACCAGGGCTCTCCTAGAGTCTAGCTCATAAATTAAATTTTTAAAATTTTAATTTTAAATTAAATTTTAGCTTTCCCCCAAAGTACCTTAATGAATGAGGCCAGATTCTGCTCTCAGTTAAAGTAGAGCAAACCTCAGCCAAATATATGCTAAATGAATGCTCATCCATTCATGATCTTCTGGGTATCACTATAACTGCCAGAATAGTGCTGCTTCTGAAGCAGACAACATTTAGAAGTGAAACGTGGTTTTTTAATCTTTGGTGGGGGGGTTTTGTTTTTTTATAAAATCATGTTCAAATATAGGAGGCCTGTTTATTACAAAAAAAAAAAAAAAAAAAGACATAATAGAAGTTCACATTTCTAAATACACCTTTTCTGTAAGGAACTGATGTTCAGACTTCAGTCCCCTACATATAATCACCCTATAGTGGAGTCGGGGGAGAATTATCAGTTCTTTATTGTGGTCAAGTGGATAGATTTATGGACAAGGAGATGGGAGCTAAGGTCTCTATCTATTTCTATTTCTTTCTAGTTACATTATCTCTAGGAAATAATTTGACTTTCTGTTTCCGTATCCTCACTGTAAATAGGAATAATTATAAAGTGCAAAGTGTCTTAGAATCTGTGGATGAAAAAAAATCTAAAAGAGATAATGGGTATTAGAATTACCTTTTTCCTTCATTTTCTCAAAGGGGCTGTTGATTTTAGGAAGACTAGATCATGCCCAGTGTGAGAACTGATGGACTGGATACCAGTATGACATAGCATAAAAGTGAAATCATAGTCTCACCTAGAATGAGGAGGGCAGTTGGTGCATGTATGTTACAATGACATGGCTGCAGATGGAAAATGCGTACCTGCACTTGCTAGCAGAGGTGACAATAACAGCAAGAAAGGAGTAGCACTGCTTCTGCGTAGTATCTGCACATTTCATAGCAGCCTTGAGGTTCATACACTGACTAGCCTGCTTGGAAATCTGAGATGCTTGTCCTCACAGCTGCTGTTAGCTGTGCTAGCTGGATTAAAGCTCCAGGGACAATAACTTTTGCACTGTAGCAAATCCAGCAAGTATATGACATAGGAAGATTGAAGAAGAAAAAGCAGAAAGGAGAAGGAAATCAAGACTGACCTCCCAAGCAACAGTGGTGAAGCCATCTACTTACAGTTTGAACCAGGAAAGACTGCCCAGCACTGTACTAATATGCCTGAACCTTAATCTGAAGGAACTATGCCAAGGTATTTCGTTCCCAAGCTTATTCAGCCCTTCAGCTTCCTCCAAAGAATGTGATCCAGACACCAGTGGTGATGCACCAGCAGTGGTTTTTGTCAGTAGTTTGCAAAACTTAATAATTTTAATGTTTGCACAAAAAAACAAGGCTTATATAATTCAACCCAAGGAGAACATGCATATTTCTGTTTGGCTGTCTGCTTTTCAGTTCTTCCCCCTCTTTTTTCCCTCCAAATAACTTTTAAACTTCTTGGCCAATTTCAGCTAAACTTGGTGGCTAGGCTGAAGCATCAAAGACAGTAAGTTCCAAGAAGGTTCTTGAAAGCAGACTGTTGGATAGAGGAAAAGACCACGTTAAAGTCCCAAGAGACTGTATGGGAAAGAACTTTTGGAAAGTACATGTAATTACTTCCACTGCTCATGAAACTATTTGTTTTGATATCTAATTATGAAAGCAAAACCCAGATGACAGTAGGAATTGTAAACATACTGCTGGGTGGATCTCCTTTCACATGCCCCGCGGTTAAGCTGGAGGAGAGATCACAGTGGCTATTTATGGCACCATGGCAGAAACTCCACAACAGGCAGCATCTGAAGGGAAGTCATTTCTCCCCTTTCCCGCTCCCCTCTGCCCACTGTCCTTCCTCTATCAGCTCATGGAGCACAGGATGCTCTTAGCTGTTACTGGAACAGAGAAGCAGGTTATACCTCTGAATAAAATTCCCTCTTTGGTCTTCAGTCATTAAATCTTCGTTTTATAGGAGCATAGGAGATGAATGTTATTGCTGTATAGCACAAACATCTGCAGCATTTCAAGCTGTGAGTATAATTCTTTAGTGATCAGTGGGGAAACTTTGCAAACATCTGTTTGCCATGGGCAAGCATCCGCTTGCCTGCACTGCACTCTGGAACCTGCACACAGTCCTGTGCAGCAAGGCCTCAGTGGTCGTTCTCAATGCAGCCACCAATATGAGCCCTGTTTAGTTCTTCCTTAGACACTAATTTAACACAGTGCTCCCCTCCTAGTCCCAGCCATATTGGTGTTTTACCCAAGTGTAACTGAGATCAGACTCTGGCATAAGAAACCTTTACTGCTTTCAGCATGCTCATTTCACTAGCAGGATAATTCTGTTTGCTGCGAATCAACAGTTACTTCAAGATGTTGTTTATTCGGGTTGATTGAAATGTCCTGATTTCTTTCATGCTCTCTCCATCTTTTACTCTTCTTTTCTCTTATGGGCAAAGTATGTGCCCAGCTTGTCTTGTAAATAAAACTTCAGGAGAAAGATTTTTGAGATTTCATTTTCTGACTAGCATTGCTAGTCCCACATGAAAAGAGCTTTATAAAGATATTTCTATCTTTTGTGTAGAAAACAGCCCTACTCCTTGTTTTTTCAACCATTCAAATTAAAGCTCAAAATGAAGGGAAAATGTTAAACATGGTAAGATGGATGTAGTCTGACATTTAATTATATATTAATAATTGCTCACAACAACGTTTCTTTTCATATAAGAGTTCAAGAGGCCCATGAAACAAATCCATGTACTTCTAGTCTCACATCCACTGAGAATACTGCATCTCTCTCATCTGAAAAAGATGTTGAGAGAAGTTCTCACTTTTATGAAACTGGCCTTATTTTTATTTTATACTGCAGTTTCGTCGCACCTAAATTAAAAATATAAATATATCCATTTCCCTACTTCAGTGGTGAAAATTGATGTATCCATGGGATTTTCCATGGCCTGCCTGATATCTCTTTCCTAAAAAGAGATAAAAGATACCCAAATATTCGGCTAATTGAGTGATCCAACCAGCTGTATGTTCTTAGATGCTTTATAATTTTTATGATAGTCTTTGAAGCATGTTGCCACTAATAACTTGGCCATAAAATGAACACGGAGCTCTAACATGAGGAGAATGAGGCATATCAGTCACTGTTATGCTAGAATTCCTTTCTTTCCAATAAGACTGAGCTGTGCTAAGGCAAATGTCATGAATAATACCTCGTACTTTCCCACCAAACACTGCTTAGTTTGTGTTTCTAATTTTCTTTCAGGTCACAGTTAGCGAAGAAAGAAAAGCCAGCTTATATGATCATTTCTGGAAGCAAATGTCTGGGTCCAAAAATGTGCATTTCCTTCCAGGTTTAACTGCAAATTTGTATTTTAGGGCTATTCAAAGTTTCACATATATCAGTATACTCCTGTTTCTCCACTGTCATCCATGATGAGTCAAACTGTGCCAATATGAACTTGGTATGATACAGTCTGCTCAACCCAGTGATGCTTGATGCTCATCACCATTCAAACTAAATCTGAACTATATGTCACATCTACCAAGCCACTATTCCTGAATTTTTTAACGTGGCCACGTAACTGTGCTTTGGCAACTTCTAATGTGCCTATCTCTATCATTAATTTCTCCTACAGATACAGCAGTACAGTGTGTTATGATTTACAGCATAGTAGGATGACTTTTTAACCATTAGATAAACTAGTAAATTAGGCTTTGCAAGAAGCTGCACCTCAATTTCTTCAAGTCAAATTATTTTTTCTCCTCATTTCTTTGATATGCTCTTTCTCTGAACATATCTCCTGTGAACTTGATGTCATGCAATACTGTAAAGTATGGTAGAGAAACTACAGCATAATAAATAAAAATATCAAACATGACTTACTTCTTTTGAAGTATTCTTTAAATAATCTGGTATAAAATATGGGTGATAATATCACTGAAAACAAAATCAAGTTTTTCTTGCACATGCAGGCAATACGGTTCATCTTTCTTTTAACAGTGGACTTGTACTTTCCAATTCTCCACAGCAACTGAAAGCAGTTAGTGAACTTTGGAATTAGGCATATATATATATATGTAGGTAGGTAGGTATGTGAATGTGTATGTATGTATATATGTGTGTACTTATATACATTGGAAAAATAAAATAATGTGCTGTGTTTTGCTATAAAAACTGATGTTGGTATGTACCAGTAGTAGGAGAGAACTCCAGAGCAGGGAGTTAACAGTGAGTTTTCAGTCAGCTCAGTCCATGAGACTGGGAACAGAAGTCTTCCTTTTGTCTCTGAAATGCCCAAAGCATGCTCCCTTACACTCCTCAAACACCACTCTGCAAAATCTTTCATCTTCATACCGCTAAACTCCATTCTAGTAGTAGGTACTTGCTTCACTCTTTTTTTTTCTCTCTTGTGTAATATTTTAAGAAATCCTATAAACATTTATAAAATGACTTTTCAAAATGATGGACTTGCATCATCTTTGTGTTAACTCTTGTACATATTCTGTGAGATAGAACAAATGGATTAGAGCTGTGATTCTGTCTTAAAAGAAATCAGATTGCTTGATAGATCAAGATCATAGGGAATCGCAACCTCTTCTTCAAAGTCCTGGCACAGAGGAAATTAAACAATCCAGATAGCAATCTTACTAAACCTCCTACTAGTGCAGGCTCAGATGGTATGAACGAATTGAAATGAAAATTTTGCTTTGTATGCACTCAGACAGTTTGTCTTACAGCAGCCTGTTTTCTTAAAGAATGGTGTTTCAGTCTATGATGCGTTGGTCCTGAAAAAACAAGGTTTTCTGAAACCTATTTCTGGTCATCTCATTCTTTTCTCATCTCTTCCCTGGTAAAATTAAAACTTCCATTCTTCTTCAAACTTTCCTTCTAAGGATGTATGTTCGTCCAGCCAAAGTACAGAAAGAAAAGCATACGACTTACAAGACCAATCACCATTTGTGAACCCCAAATCAACTTTGCATATTGATTGCTTGTGGCAAGAAATCAGGCTTATGGTTTTGGGAGAAGAAGGTTGGGGGAACTAATAACAGGGAAGAGGGACAGGGAAAATGGCAGGGAAAAAATGATAAAAAAAATTCAGATCAAAAAATTCAAGGGACAGATAACTTCTCTGAGAATATGCTATGTACACTAGATACCATGTTGTTTTTCAATTGTGTATATTAATATGTAATCATAACTGAAACTCCTCTTTAGATAAAACAGATCTGGCAGATCATACTGCATGTAGTGCATATTCTACCTTCAGCTTGAAGTACTAGTCAGATATTACGTCCCTGATGCATCTGTGTAAGTGTATTGCAGGAGTCTGAAGTTAGGGTGACTATGAAACAGATAATGGAACTGTTTTTTCTTGCCCAGAAGAAAAAAAGAAAAAAGAGACTCATGGCAATCAGCTGGAAGAGGGTCAGTACAACATGTCACCTAAATTGTTAGCCAGCTTTGACAACTGATCTGTGGACAGTTAGGTGTTATTTAAAAGAAATTGCAATAGGCAAACTCCTGCCTTCTGCAAGAGCTTAGCCAGTGCTCCTGAATGCAGAGAAGTATTGTTTCACCTTCTAGCCTTGTGCACCGGGAGACACTGCAAAGTTGTGTATCATTTGTATTTTCTTGACATCATGGTCTCTGCTGGTCACAAACACCTCTAGCAAGTCTGTATTTTATATGCCCTGGATGTAAGAGTAAGTTCAGGCTGTGAATACTCTGTGATTGGAAATTGCAAGACAACTCCACTGATGCTTTAAATTAAAAGATAGGAGAGATTTAACCTGAAAGTTACTGATAGAAACTAGCACAAAGGAATTTCTTCCAAAAAGTATTTGATTTCAATACCTTTGGAATAGTCTAATTTCTGATCTTTTCTTTCCAGAAGAGACTGTCACAGGAGGCAGAAAATCAAAGAGTCCCTTGAGCCATGTAGCCGCCTTTTGTCACCAAGGGACGGTTCCCTAGTCCTGTTGTATGTTTTCCTAATGCTTAGCCTATATAATTAAATGCCACAATACCCTCAATGGGTGGACAACAGAGTCTGAATAAGCAAAGACGTCCATGGCTCTCTCTTAGCCATGATATTATGTGACGAAAACCTTCGCCTGGTCATTTGTTCTGACATTGACAGCAAGCACAGAATTGGTGGTGGCAGTCACCTTCCTGTGTGAACACTTTGATTGTTTCTGGTGAAGAGCTAAAAGAAAGCTTTGGATCCCTTGGTCTGTGTGAAGAAGGCTTTGTTACTTAGAAACTTAACAACAGGCATGAGCAATATGCCCCTGTGGCCGGCCATAATGTGGCACAACAGCTATTCTTTGGGGAGTGACCATTTAGGGCTTTTTTTCTTAATGAGGCAGTGCTGCCAGACAGTTGCATATCTTATGGAAGATGTCATGCAGACACTTTTTAATGAAGTCTTAGACATATTTTGCATACTTTTACCCAGCAGCCTAGCTGCACTTCAAAGTTTCAATGTTTTGATTGATCTCACTGATCCTGTTTGGAAAATCTTCAGTAGCTGGTTGGGGGTAGATCCCACAAAAAGTCAATAAACTTCTGGATGAAATAAGTCTCTAATGTATGTGAACAAACTCTTTTTTGTGGTGTTAATTCTGTTTCCATTCTATTTGTACACTTTCATGACCATGATTTTCTCCTTGTCAAACCGCTCATTAACTATAGCCCACAGCAGTTAATTTCTGCAACTCTCCCTCCCACAACTTCACTTTATTTGTTTAGCTGACAGGCTTTTGATGCAAGCAGGGCAGTGTCCTGGACATTATAAGCATTCTTGTTGCATTAGGAAGACTGATAGGTTACTAGTATTTATATTCCATCCACAAATCTTGCCAAAGTTTCTGTCTCTTGGGAGTGGTCAAATTTGCCTTGTGATGGTTAAATGTCTTTATTTATGTTAAAACAGAGGATGATGAAAGTAACCAAACTAAACGTGTCAAGCTGCTGATGAAGGAAGGTGCCTTTAGAACATCAAGAAAAGACAACTTGATTGCTGTTTTAAGTTGGTTATTGACCCCATCCTTTCCTTCACTCTTCAGGCATCCTTGATACACATCACAACACCTTCCCTAGTCCTACTGTGTTAATTTTGTGTGTAACCTACCACTGACAAGAATTAAAATCCTTTGGAGTTATTACACAGAACAAGTCTTAATCCACTTAATTTCCTACGTTATCTCCTGCTACAGCTGTGTGAAACCTTGCGATTCCAGTCTTCACAGCATTCTGCAAACTTTCCCGTGGTTCATTTCATGCACAAATTGCAAGCCATAAATTCATAAATAGTCCATGTTTGCACGAATGCAAAATCCCACATTTACAAAAGACTGTAGCTGCAGTTCTCTGCAAACTCCAAGCCATTGCTGATGAGTTTGTCCAAGTGCACTAGAATTCATAGAAAGTCACTGTTCCTGGATAGGGAGGAAAAATAGTTTTTATGAATCTTCATTTTTGAGTTTTTATCAGAAAATAATCTAGAACAGGATAGGAACCACCAACAGACTAGGGAAGAGTAAGAAAGAGAAAAATATGACCATTAAACATACCTGCTCATAGGAGCCTGACTTTCCCAGCAAAGTACTAGGGTACGGAGGGCATAAGAAATAATTTTTCCACTCATCTTCCACTCATGAGAACAGGCACTCGCCAGGATAACAAAATGTATGATGGTTAGGGCACTCCAACCCTGCCTGTCTGACCCCAGGCACTTGAGTCTGTTCTCTGATTGGAACTGATGACCAGTTTAACATCAGGGACTGAAAGAAAAAGACATTCTACAAAGCTCTCAAGTTTCCTCAGGACTTGAACAACCTCCTGATATCATTTTTTATTAGACCAATACATCCCACAAAATATTCCAGGTCTGAGAAAGCCACAGGGTACATTACCAGCAAAAAAGTGGTCAAAACATAAGTACCAGCTTGAGCAGGTACTTACCTGCGTAGGGTATTGTAGCTACTGGGTAAAAAAGAGCACTAACAGAATTTGAATCCAGGTTTTAGAGGAATACAGGCCTTGCTCTGTCTAACGCTGTAATGCATAGGTGTTTCGCTGAAAGTCCTTCATGGTGAGTAAGTACTGGCAAATTGTGAGGATGTAAATACTGTGTGTGCGAGGAGGAGCTAGAGGAGGAGCTGATGGTAGTGACCCCAGCTCTAATGCTCCTACCAATATACATTTTAAACTGTAAGCCTGTTCAAAGAGTAAACCTGTACATGAACTTAGACTAAGGCAAGCCTCTATATTAAATTATTACAGACTTACTCCCAAAAGCATCGAGTTTAATAAATGACAGAGGTATTCATAAGCTGAGGCTCCCGGGGTGTTGCCAAGGAAAACATATAGAAATTATGACAGTGACCTATAAATAAAATATAATCATGCCTGAAGATGTGTGAAGACTTACTTGGAACTATATTTAACAAAGCATAGAAAGGAGCTTGGTTTTTGGATCTAGAGCAGCTGGGACAAAGTTTTTGGAAAGTGTCCACTTAGTGAAATTCATGGCTTTTTTGGGGAAAAATAATGAAGGGTTCAATTATGGGATTTGTATTTGTGGTAGGGAATACACCCTTGGTGCCTGACACCTCACACAAAGCTGGCAAATATGGCCCAGGACCTAGTGGAGACCCATGCCCTTCTGAAATGGCAGTCAGGCAGAATACCCCAGGGCTTCGCAAATGGCTTTAGAAACCTATATTTTGGCAATCGAATCAAGCCCTAAGTGCAAGACTGCTGCAGGCTGAAAAGAGCATGGAAAATATGAAGCTTTCTCTTCATTTTTCTGCTGGCCTTTTGTGGTGAAATTTTTCCCTGGAGAAATTAGGTTGTAAATTAAATCTTGAGAGGTTCAGGAAAGGAGTAGAAAAATTTCATGAAAAGAAACAAGCTATTCTAAGACAATATCTGTTTGGACCTGTGGATTTCTTTTCTAACTTGGGCTTTTTAACTTAATCTTGTGTGTCCTCATTTGGCTTCACCAACCTTTTCTTGAATTTTACTCACATAACCCTCCTGCTAGGTGTTGGTGGTTGTGACAGGGCTGTGTTCAGGTATCAATGGGTTCATTTTCAGTGTGTGGGGCTCTTGCTAGGCAGTACTTCTCTCACACATCTACATGTAAAACAAAGAAAATTTTAGGTAGGGAAAGGATCATAGCATCAGTCTGGGGAGAACACAGCAATCAACCAACTGTGTGTGCGCCCTTCCCCAGGACCCAGGCAGTAGAGTTTCATGTCAGCTTCTCCATCCATTGGTGTAAACATCTGATGCACACATGTCCCTTTGACAGCTCACTTCTCCCCCCTTCCTTTGTCTCCCCCTTCTCATGATTTGTTGTCTCTGGTCACTGATGTCCCTGAGGCCAGGAGTGCGCTCAGGCAAGTCCATCACCAGCCCCGCAGGGAAACTGTTTCCATTAGATATGCCTCACTGCCACCCCTCACACCATCCCTACCTGCTATGCCACAACTCGAGCCATGATGTTACACTTTGCTCCTGTCTCTCACTATCTTTTCCCACTGTGCCAGAACTCAGTCTTCCAGCTCTGCAGGGACTATTTGTCTGTCGGTATTGAAAGGGGCATCTTGTTTCCAAGTCCTGCATCCAGACTTGGAAAAATTGACATCTATTTTCAAAAAGGTAATTAAAATGCTATGGTGATAGCTTCAGGAATGTGGCTACTTATACACCATCTTCCCATATTGTCTAATCTAGATCTTGAGACTGCCTTCAAGCTGGACTGAGAGAGATTAATTCTGTTGTTAAGATCTGTAGGAGGCTCAGCACAATGAAGAACCCTGGGTAGCATCTATATCTCCAGGGATTTTATTCCTCATTAGGTATGGGGACAGTGTCTTCATTGGGCTTACTCATGTATGGACATTACCTGATGATACTTAACAAAAAATTACTGAGAGTCATGTCCCAAATCCCCTTCTGTGCTCCAACTGAATACAGCCTAGGATGTTCACTTCCCGTGTTTTCCCTTTTCTTTATTTATTCTATTCACCTATGATTATTAGCTGAATTTCTTTGCTTTATGTAACTTCTCACCCTTTATCTTAATGTCTTTCAAAAATTTTTGTTGCAGTTGTTTTCACTGGTGTTCGCAATTGCACTAGCAAGCACTCTCTTCATACTAAAAATGATGGAAACAGTTGAGGCTTGATCTCTTTCTGTAAAATTCTCTGCCTGTGATGGTGACCATTTCACATCTTTCCCTGGCACTGATGGGAGGGGTGCTGATAAAAGCGGGATTCAGTTACTGTTAAAACAGTGTTTTAAACAGCACTGCATTGATAGCTGTTCAGATGATAGATTTAAATGCCAGCAACCAGAGGCAACTTATTCCTTTCTCCCACCATCTCAGAGTTAGTGTCTACTAAGCAAATATGACAGAATCTATCCTAAAGCATTGAGAAATAAATTGTTTAAAAGGTAGCTTAGACAGATCCATTTCTCTGGTGAATTAGTACCTTTAAATTAACTGAATAATTAGAAAGAAGAATGCTTTGCTGAAAATTTTTAAAACCTGAACTAGTTTCTTCTTTCATCTATTCACTTCCAGCTTGGTTTACGTATAGCAGCTTGTCCTGACCAGACCTCTAACATACATCCATCTGCAAAGAAAGGAGCCCAATTTTCTTGATATCATAATAGCAAATAAAAATTACATTTTTCTGGCCAGATGGGGATTGATTTTCACTTTTGATATAATACTCAGCAGAAGGTGATATTGTCTCATCCTAATGTAGCTCTGGGAGCCATGGTGACATACTCTTTAAGCCAAAATATTTCCCTAATTCCCTCTTGCTTTGTGGAGAAAATGATTTCCAGTTAGTTTATTTCTGGTTAGTTTATTACAGCAACTAGCTGTAATATCTCCATGGCAACTAAGCCATACTGTATAGAAAGATGGAATTGGGTCCTGAGCCTCTTCTCTTTGTCCAGTGCTAAAGGGAAGATGTCATTCCTGGTTTGTCTCCTTGCACTGGTGCTCCTGAGCACACTGTCTGAAAGCCCACGCAGTGGTTCATAGAAAACAAATTGTATTATCCTCTGTTCCCTTGTGCACAAGTGTTCCTTGCTCCCTAAAGACATTTTTTATGCGTTCCTAGCCATGGCCTTTAATTCCTCATGGAATTTCAGTCCTAAAGGAGTTAAAGCATTTTGCATATTTGCTCAGTGCTTCTAGATACCCAGCAGCTCAACTGAGGCTATAGCTCTTCGATATCTGAAAATCTGGATGCTAGATTTAGGATACGGCACATGGGTGGATCAGCCCTGTGGTGCATATGCAAAGTCAACCCTTCCATGAATCTCAGATCTATGATGCACATGCAAAAAGTCTGTCTCAAACTTACTGGATGTGCTGCAAATGTGCAGAATAGCTATGCAGAGCATGTGGAATGAGTCTAATGTTTCTGAGAAGCATTAGCCTCAATGCATATACCGTAAACAATCCATATATACATAATTTTGCCTGAAGATGATAGCCGTTCCATTAGACAGAAGAAATAACATACTCAAAGGCCTGCTCTTATCCTAGAGCTTTGATTCAAGCGATAACATCATTTCCTAGTGCCAGCTGCATGACACTGTTGTTAATTCTGACACAGCAATAGAACTACCATGCAGTGGCAGAAATGTTCATTATTCCAGCACCCATGCCTAGTGTCACAGGTGGGATGCAAAGCAAAACCTGGGTTTCTGTGCTCAATGAAATAGTCTGGCAGCAGTTACAGTGTGCTCCCTCCATGCCTCGATACCCACGTAGTAAGTTGGGGCTGTGGTTTAGATCCTGGGTACAGAACTAGACTGTGCCTGAATAATGATATTCTTCTTTAAAAACTGATTTTCTAGACATCAGTCTACAGTAGAAGTATGGAGTGTCTCCGAACTTCAATAAAGTGACTACCAGTGTCACATTGGAAATCAGTTTAAGGAAACAGGATATCAAAATACTCAAATGAAATGTGAAAACAGCCATTTGGAGTGTACCAAACTGGGAGGAAGCTTATTAGCCTTGGCTTGGAGCTGGTCTTATTTAATATTGTCATGAGTTGTCTTTGCAGAAGAAGTAGGAAGATGCTAATGACGTATATTGGCAGCACAAAGTCAGAAGGCATTAAAGGTGGATCAGAATATCACATAGGGAGAGCTACTGAGCCTTGAGATAAAATGGGAGGAATTTTTAAAGTATAAATAAAAGGTCCCTTGATTAGGGAGTAATCAAATGAATTTCTGTTATAGGGTGGGGCCAATCAGCTGGAAAAAACAGATAAAGACCTGTCTGCCTTAGTTGGCAGGAGGATGGCTATGATCTGCCAATGCGAAGCAAAGAATGAAGATGGCAGATGTGACCCTACGGTGCATGAAGAAAGATATGACTACAGGGGTGTGTAAATACAGCTATAAAAGACACTACTGAGACCTCATCCAGAGTTACTGCAATCATGCAAATCCATGAAAGATACACTGAAATTGGACAAGTACAGGGAAGTGCTATTAGAATATTAAAAGCCATAGAGTTCAAGCATATTGGCTCAAACATAGATCAAGACCTGGGGGCTGACTTGCCTCAGGGCAGCTCGGGCTGCAAGTGGAGCAGGTGTGGGTTTGTCTGTATCCACCTATTAGACATTTTCTAAAAGAAATCATTTTTAAAAAACAAGATTGAAAATTAATAGTCTTCTATTTTATAAATATGTAAATACTAAATGATAATGAGCAAATAGGAAGTGCTGAAGCTCAAAGAAATAAAACAGGAGAACAAATGGGTATAAACTGAAACTATCAGAGCTAAGAGCCTGTGTAATAGTCTTCTCATAATAGCATATGGGCAAAATAATCTTAATATGGACATGATCTGTTCTCGGGGGGGATGAGGAGGGGAGGGCTTTTGCAGTTGGAGACTTTTTTAGGCCCGTGTTCCTAAGGCATATACAGCAAATAATATAAATATGTCCATAGTGAAGTCTGTCTCTGTTGTCTGAGATTCTTGAGGAGGAATGGTATAGATGGTATGAGCAGTACATTGACATGAAGAGACCATGGAAAAACGACTTGTTCTGCCTTTGGATTTCCTCCTTGTTTCTAATTGTGGCAGAAAAATTATTTCCAAGTTCTTTTTGTTTCTTCTGGAGAAAGTTGTCTGGACTATCGGCAAACTCAGGGGAGCAGAAGCTAAATGATATAATTATTACTGGGAGTGTGGGAGAGGAAGGTAGACAAGGAGGCCAGGTGGATTTTCTGTGGTGGAACTCAAGGAAATCTAGCTCACGAAGCAAAGTTTGTAAGTGTTGAAAATCTTCTTCTTCTGTATTTACATGCATAGAGAGAAAATCCAGTCACTCTCACTCTGATTTCCTTTCTCTTCTGATCTTGCAAAGTATGTTGCACTTTTTGGCTCTTGCACTGCCAAAAAGATGATTGTGCATTTGGACCAGGTAACGCTGGTCATTTTTTTGACTATTTGCCCTGTGAACCAAAGAGGGAAGCACTTTGATTACAGAAAAGCATTGAATTTAGTTTCATTTTGAGAGCACTAGAAAATTATAGAAATTGTGGTACTGCAACTTTTTGTAAAAATACATGTATCCACATTCAGATCATTAACACAGAAAATGAGAAAAGCTTTTTAAAACTAGCTCAAATCAGCTAAAAGAAATGGACTATTTGGGACCAGCCCACACACGAAAATGTATATAGCCTTTGTACAAAGAAGTCTGCAAAATAAGTGATGCAGATTATGTTTAGATCATGTAGTGAATAAATTGACCTGAGAGTTTTTGAAATATTTAGCATATGATACAATATTTTTAAAGGACACAATATTCATATTTAGCATGAATAGCATAAAAAAGATCTGTCTGGTCAAGGGACACATTGTTAACAGAATTAAAGGCAAGCTAATTAGTAAACTTTCAGTGCTTGTCAGTAGTTTGTAGAGATAAAAATCCATGATCTGGATGAATTGTATCAACTGCTTCATGACAGATGGTCCAGATTTTGAAGAGCAACTGACATCTTAAGTATCTGGAAAATCATGCATGAACTCCCTCTGTCTCTTAATTGGCTCTGAACATCTAGCTTATTACGCCTTCCTGCCATTAGGACCACCACTCACTCCAGCATGCAGGGAAGTAGGGGGTAGGTGTTCAGAGGAACTGCATCTTTTGCAAATGATATAACAAAAAAACATTGCTTAGGCCCCAGAATTAGGCAGGTAATACTATTCCCATTTTACAGGTAGAAAAAGAGGCATAAATCTGTTAAGCAAGTAATACAAGGCAAAAAAGAGGTCACAGAGAAGTGTATTACCTAAATAACCACTGAGTTACTGATAACTAGATAAAGGGAAAAAGTAAGTTCTATTAGTAGAGAGACAGCAGGAATAAATATGGAAAAAAAGCAAATATGGAAAAGAGAAGTTGCATGAGGATGTAATTCAGTGTGTAATCTATGAGTAATGGACATTTTAAAATTGGTTTTAGAATATCATGTATAGGTAATTATGGATTATAAAAATCAAATTTTCATAAATTCTGAGAAGGCGGTAGGTAGAAACATTTTTGAAATGATTCTTTCAGGATTGTTTTAGATCTCGTCTTCTCTGCATTTAAGTTCATAAAAATGTAAACTAGTGGTATGGACTATGTGGAGATGGAGCTTTTTGTTTCATCTGTTGTAGAAGGTGTGGCTTGACTGAAATTTAAGACTTGCTCTTTTTCTGTTGAGGCAAATGATGATGGGAAAAGGTTCAGCACCTTCTCGCTAGGGACTAATACTATCTGCTAATGTTGATTTCAGAAGGATTTTTGTGTTTTTTCTTTCCAAAAGTCTCATTATACCTTAAATCATGAATTTTATTTTCATAGAAGAAATAATGCAATGCCATTTTCTCTTTTGTATAAAAATATCACCGGTTCCATAAAGTCTGTTAAGCTAAGTTTGTGACTTAAAGCTTTACCCGGCTCTATAACTTACCGCTAAGATACATTTAATTAAAAGCCGGGAGTTCTAACCCAAGCAGAGAAAGCGTTCTCAAAGGCTTTCAACCAGATCAGGTAAATAACTTTGCTATGACCATCGAAGTCGTTTTTATTGTGTTGGCCCATCACAGCTCTTCTTTGGCTGCCTAAGTAACTACCTTCTTGAAGGACTTGTGCTTGACTTTGTCCAGAGGCCACCAGCCAGAGAGCAGGCTGGTCTCAAGCCCAGGGCAGGAGGTGGAGTCTAGGGGGAGCCCTGACTCCATCCTTGCGAGCTTCGCGGTGCATTGCAGTAACAGGCCACTCCAGCAAAAAAGGGCTATAGCAACTCGCCTTTTTCCCCCAGGGGAGGCAAGCGGAGGAGAAATTCTGGCAGCCGGACAGTGCCAAACACCTGCACAGTTCAGGCTCTGCTCTCTTCCTGGCTATGCCAGCTCTTAAAGCACATTGCAAAATTCAGATCCAGGCATGACGATATAGTGTTTTATTGTGATAATCACACATTTTACTCTGTTCACAAGTGTTTGTGTAGTACTGTGATCTTTGTGGTGTATAACTAACTGTTATTATATATCATATTAGTAGAGTGGATGAATACTTTGCAGTAGGTACATTTTTCATGGATTTTTTTATTCTCTGATCAGTTTTTTTTTCTTCTTTTCAAGCTGCCAGAAGCTGGATCATAACTTTCACAGATGTATTTGCTGTTTGAAATTATTCAACCAATAATTTCTGTGAATTATCCTTAGCTTGTAGCTCATTTGTGAGCTGTTTGTTTTGCAGTTCTGATATTCAGAAGTTGTGCTGTTTTGCTTGAACACAGGGGTCACGTAGGCAGCTTCTGTTCTAGCCTGAATGAACATCTCTCTTTGAATTGGATTTCTGTTGTAAATGTTAATTCTAATTAATTATCTGCAATCATTCTTCAGGATCGAAATGAAGAGTGCTTTGTGGTCAATATTCTTGCCAAATAAACTTACTTCCTAGATATTTCTTAGAATAGCTAGAAAATTACTCACAGAAATCTTAAACAAAAGGTAAAAATATAGTGAAGTGTATTTACTTGTAGATGTGAAAAAATATTCATTGAGTGTTCTAGAGAATTTCCCTTACTCTGATGATGACGATCATACTCTTTTTCCTGGTTTGGAATCTGAAAAGGATCACTGGATTTTTTTTAGAATATTTTTATTGACCAACTGTCACATTAATACTAGAAATGTTTTTTACTCACTCTATAGGGCTTAAGATTTTATTATAGTAATGATAAAATATTGTGATAGATGGCAGTTCATCTCACTTAATTGCACTAACAGCAAAAAGGCTTTTTCCTAACGAATATTCACAGCTTGTATAAATACAAATCTTTCTCTTTTCAATATATGTTGTAAGCCACTTTTAGTCTAAAGGATCCCTCTGTCTACAGTCCCCGTCCTTGGTAAGCTGCCAAACACAATAGGGCATTAATTAACATGTGCCAGGGCTTCATCAACATGCACGGTGGCAGAGAGCAATTGCAGGCTTTTTTTTCCCTTCTCCTTTGCATTTCTGTGTAATTCATGAAAGATCTACTCCAGTATGTAAATCAGTTCTTGCTAAACGCCCAGTAATACAGTTCCCTTTATTTTCCAGGGCTGTTGTCGAATTTTTCACACATCCAAGAAAGACATTTACTCTGTTTCTTTTTCATGTTCAGAATCCATTTGCAGGCTGCAGACGGTAAAAATAACATATTTGTTTACTTGCCATACAGACTGCTCTGTAAATAAATCATCTGATAAACTACAAAAAAGCAACAGAATGAGATTCATTTCCCTTAATGTTGTACCAGTGGGAATGGTGGAATTACTCTCCCTGTTAGCCCAGGGTGACAGTAAGCTGGTCTGCTAAGTTACGTGAGGGTAAGGAGAAATACTGTAAGTCATTCAGTATCTCGCTTTTACCACCCAGCAGCGAGTAGTCAAATAAATCAGAGATGTAAATTAAATTTCAATTAGTCTTCAGGTAGACCTCATTCCCTTTATCTCCAAGGAAACCGAACTCTCCTCCCATTTCCTTATTTGTTGTTGTTGTTATTATTATTATTCATTAAAAAATCATCATTTAAGTGAAATCCCAAACATTCCACTTTTTATTATTCACTTATGACTGCAGCACTAGGGGAGTGTTGAAGTTCTCCAATTAGGTTGCCAGTATCTTTCATTTGAAGGGAATAATTCATAGCCCAGAAATGCTGGAGGAAGATAACGGAGCGGAGTTTTGCTATGTTTTTTATCATATAAATCTGATAAATAAGATCACCTACCCGAAAGCCCGAATGGTCTGAGAACTTCCTTCTTTCTCTTTCTCTTCTCCCTCTTCTCACGCTTTCCGTCTGCTCTACTCAGTTTGTCTTCAACTCATCTGAAACAATCTTTTCTCTCTGTGACCTTACCAAGCGTACTGTCGTTGAAGATATTCCAGGGGGATCTCAGGTTTTGCTTTCGTTCGGTGCTTCTAGCTACTGTTAAGCTCAAATTACTTTATTTCCTGCATTTCCACATTAAGAGGTGCTTCCGAAATGACTCCATTTTACCTGAAAACAAGTAAGGTTCGAAAGCAGAGCAGGCCAAATATTTCCCATTCAGCTCCATAATGAAAGATGAATTTGGCTCCTAGGCAGGGCAGAGGGATTATGGCAGGGGTGAACTCACAGGAGTGTAAGAAGGGAAAAATAAAGAGCCCACTGAAACTTTTAAAAAAATGTACTCCCACATTTGCCATGTTTAGCAGCTGTTACAGAAAACGAAACACTCTGTCAGTCTGCACATTTCCCATCATTTTTGCTTCATCCTCATACAAAACATGTATGCCAACATAAGGTTGGAGCCTACTGAGGAAAGTTAGTTACATTCAAATCAAGGGTTTTTTGGCATGAGCTCTTATTATCCAGAGATTTGAACACAGTATTGTCCCACTAAAAATGGTGATTCTTCTACAAACACTGGGGTAGCCGACAACCTCATTTACTGTAATACTTCTGTGAAGAAAAAGGAGAAAGCTCTCTAGCATTCTAAATAAATAATGGGATTTGTGCAAGTACAATTGCGCCTAGATCAACAATTTTTCCAGGTGTGTAGTTATCCAGATCCTGAGTTACTAAGTGGAAATGTCAAAAAGTGTCACAGGGATTGTGCTACCCTGTGATGTGCAGAGCTCTAGCACAGGGAGTACTTAATAGAACGGCTGTCTTCTAAAGTCAGCATATGACATCATTTACTCAAATCGAACAATACCTGTTTTTCCTCTGGCCTTCATGCAGGCAATAAAAAAGATAGCTATGTGAAGGAAAGGGCTATTGTGGACAATCACAGTATTTCTTTCTTAGGCTAAAAATACGTTCTGTGGTACAGGGCAGACCTTGGGGGGAGTGTGCTCCCTGCTTGGAAGAGCACGCGTTCCCATCACCTCCGTACATGTTCTTTAGGAATAACTGAGGCTCCGAGTTTCTCAACTTATTGCAGTTTTCTGCCTGTACAGTGCAGCTGGCTATTCTTGATACAAGGTTATTCTTGATACACAGTCATGAGACCAAGATCAGACTGAATACTTTCAGAATGCCTCTAATTGATTTGCAAGTATTCAGAGGAAAATTAGGGTCTCCATATTACCTGCAAACAAGTTGGGAGGCTGTCTGTCTGTCTGTCTGTCTGTCTTGTGAAACTAGTGTTTTTCCTCTTGGTTGTATTGTGCAGAATTCAGTTCTGGTGATAAATCCACACAGTTCTGTCTGCCCAGGCACAATGATGAGCTGTAAATGCTGAGCTAGATAAAAATGCTATAATGTAAGTCTAACAAAGATAGGAATTAAACTGTATCGCAAGCAAGGGTTTTAGAGTTATGAGTTTCACCTGACTCCTGATGTTTGTTTTCTTCAACCTCTGCCCATTTTACTGCCAGATAAGGGCTGTATATAGGTATATGATCTGAATAAAAATAATGGGCAGTATTTTTGCACTGATGCCTGGGGGATTTACGAGGTATGTTCCATTAGTACTAGGCAAGAGGTACATTTAAGTCCTCTTGTACATCACTGGCAGAATGCAGCCTGACAGGTTTCCTCTGTCCTTTTATACTGCTTATTGAATCACCAGGTGACAATAATGTGTTGTACTGGCATTTTACGTAGTGAAATTCTACTCTGTGATATTCTAAAACACTGAGTTGTGTCACCATAATGCAGGAAAAAAGGCCCAAAGATGGCAATGGCACAAGCCTTTGTCAACATGAAGGACAAATAAAACTAACATAGAAATGCAACGCAGAAATCATCAGTATCCAGAAGGACACAAGCAATGAGTCCGACCCCGTTTAAAACAGCAAATCAGCTGTGCCAACATCTGACTCTCACCATGTGACCTGAATATACAGTAGCTCTGAAATATAATTGCCCCATTACATTGTCGTTGCTTGAAAGAAAGCAGCAACACGTAACTTCTGCTTAACAACAACTCAAGAGTGTTGCAAGGAATTGTTTCAGCTATGCAGTGTGATAGAATATTTATTAATAATATTTATTATGTGTATAGATAAAATAGTGTACGTGTATTCAGGTATTCACATTTATTACAAAACACCTAAAACAGACATATCCCAAAACTAAGGTGCCTTTAACATGGCTTAAAATATTGAATCAACATATAAAATAGTAATTACAGGAATCTACACAGCACTCTGCAAAACAATTAGGAGCGTATTGCCCCTAAGAGAGAAACTATTCAGCAAGGTACTTACACATGCACCTAATTTATCTGTACACAGAGATGACAAGAAAAAAATTAGTTGGAGAAATATATTCAGAGTTTCAGCACAATTTCTCAATTGTCCAAATATTTCCACCTCTTCTATTCAAAATTTTCTATGATTTTTTTCCCAAGTTTTGAATTTTGTTACTAGAATTAGTGTTAATAGCCACAAAGCCTGAAATTAGGGAGCCGCAGAGGGTCTCATTGAAATTTTTATGACAATATGTAACTTAAATCAGATATATGATTATTTGCTTTGCTAACAGCAAAATTCTGTCTCTCATTAACCTGGCAAAGCTTGTCCTCCCGAACAACCAAAAATTCTCCTTTGTGTTAATATGTCTTGAAATTGTTTCTTTTTTCTGGCCTGGATAGACATTCTTGGATAGGCAGCATGTTTGTAGCTTCTTAGGCACAGGGCAAACCTGACATTCTAGCTGGCCAAGTCTTGGTCCTAAATTGACTTCTTAGACTACTACACCTTTTCCAATGCTCCACTTTCATGCTCAATTTGATTTTCTGCTCATCTATCTGTGAGATTCATAGTAATTAAGTACATAATGCATCTGTTTTGTAATGATTTTTAACATGATTATGTTAGCACAAGAAATGTAAACCAAAAGGAAGACGTATATATGGCATGCTTACAGCAGCATCCTTTGAAACACTGAGCTTTGGCATAGAGGTCGGGGTCATCTAGGGAGTGCTGCTCATCCGCCCTGCTGTCCTTCACGTGGCATCTCATCTCCTTTTCCAGACTGGCTTTGCTAGGGGACACATGAGCAGCAGGGATGATGAAGCCTCATATCCCAAGCTGAGTTGTTTGGCTGCTTCTGGTATTCAGTCTTGAAACTAATCCTTCCTGGAATGGAAGTAGCTCTGTCCCAAAACAGCTTCACTGGGAGCAGAGGATCAGGAACGGTTTACAGAAATTCCGTTACTAAATCAGCCTGGAAGTAAAAAGTCATGGTAATAAAAGAAAAGGCAGGCAAGTCCCACTTTCAAAGTAGTGTTTTCAATCCGAAACGCATTCACTGAGAGAGTTCCCTGATATCAAACAGAATTCACAAACTGCACAGAGACAGATGCTTCTGTGAGCGGTTCTTTACCACCACCACTGCCACCATCCCTGCAAAGTCACCTTAAAGGTGAGAGGCAGCACGGAGCTCGAGCTAGTAAACATGCTGGGCTAATTACCTTGTCTCTGCAGAAGCAGAGGTGGAGCATGTAGAAGGAGCAAGTAAATAGGAGACTGGCAGTAATAGCAACTTCTCACCTAAAAAGAAGGCTGAGAACTGCTGTGCTGCACCATTTCAGGATATGAAAACATACTGAATATAAAACAGCAGTATCATAGAAAATATTACTCTTTAGTATTTGTGTTTTGGTTGCAATGGAGACAGTGATAGCCGGAGTGTATCAAACTCATTGTCAAGGTTAATCACATAGATGATTGCAAATATTCCTAGCAATGCTCAAAATTACTAGTGGAGGCGTTGGGTAGGAGCATAATAGACAGGTCATGTGTGTGTGTATGAACTTCCTACTGCTGTACTCTCTCTGCACATAGTGACTTGGGAATATCCTGATTCAGAGGTTGCATTGAGACTGTTATGTTTCACAGCCACTAATGAACTCGATCTCCA
The DNA here is from genome assembly GCF_036370855.1 of Dromaius novaehollandiae. Classification (NCBI taxonomy): domain Eukaryota; kingdom Metazoa; phylum Chordata; class Aves; order Casuariiformes; family Dromaiidae; genus Dromaius; species Dromaius novaehollandiae. The sequence continues at coordinate 38,854,032 of NC_088130.1, read as the reverse complement.
TGGATTTATCCAATCCTTTTTTAACCTGTTTATACTATTGGCCCCCAGAACGTTGGCTCCACTGTCCTCCTATGGAAGTGAGTCTCACAATTAAACTATCTTGATCTACTTTTTGTGTTACAAATAATCACAATTAACAGCCCCTTTTTAACTTTTTCCATACAATTCATAATTTGATAAGCCTCTGTCACATTCTCAGTTGCCTCTTTCCAAGCCAAGAGGCCTAATCTATTTAATCTCTTTTCATGCAGATTCTGTTTCAAATCTGATCATACTTTTTGCCCTTTCTCTGTATCTTTGCTAGTTCTATTATATCTTTTTTGAGATGAAAAAATCAGAACTTCACAGAATATTCAAGATGTAGGAGCACCAGATATTTAAGCCATGGCATGACGATATTTTCTGGTTTCTTCAGTTACTGTTTTCCTAGTAATCCTAGACTTTTTTTTGCATTTTTGATGTACATTAAACACCCATCTGATAGTTTTGACTCTGCAGTGACTCTGAAGTCTCTTTATTGAGTGGTAATGTTTAATGTATAGCTCATCACTGTACACTTGCAGTTGCAATTCTTTTTTCCCCCATTTGCATTACTTTGCATTGCTTTGCATCCACCTCTTTACCACAGGTTTTTGCAATCAACCTTAGGTTTGATTATCCTGAAAAAAATTTCATCATTGACAAACTTTGTCATGTCACCATTCAACCAGTTTTTCCAAATCATTTGTGAATATGTTAAATAACAAAATTCATCACTTATCTTTGTAGGACCTTCTTGGTAACCATCCTGCAGGAGGACAGTATAGGTGAAAATGACAAAATCATGAAAACGGAGGAGGAGCCGCTCTTAATTATGTCAAAGACAAGAATGCATTGGAGAAGGAAGAGTAGAAATAGAACAGCAGAATAGTTGTGTAGATTCAGAAAGGTTTAAAATGGTTGGATTCATGAACAATTAGAGGGAATAGTAGATAGGCTGATCGCTAGGAAGTACAAAGAGCTGAATCCTAGTCCCACCTGTGTCTTTGAACAAATCACTGTCTTTGGACAAATCACTGTTTTCTTTCCCACACTTTCCATTTTGACATCAGTTAGATTTGGTGCTCCCTAGCACAGACACTCTTTTTTATGAAGTGCTGTTTTCTCAGCTGTGGTTTGCTGAGCAGGACAGTACAGTAGCAGTACTGCTGGCCTCTGACCAGTCTACAATATGGGGGGGAAAACAGCATACAGCTTCCCACAGATATGAAAGAACTATTTGTAGTAATAATCTGAATTTTCCCATTTGTGAAATACCATATACAAAGATACCAACTGAAAGCAGCTACAGTTTGAAAGCCTCTTCAAAAGTTGCAGGTGCCAAGTACAGAACTAACTGCAAAATGGGGACCCAGACTGCAGAGGATAAAATGCGGTAAGCAGGAAGTTCACTTCAGTCTATGATGACCACATTTTTAGGTAAGTTCTAGTTCTTGTGAAGTAAAAGGCAGTCCAAACAACCACACAATTATAGAGGAAAAAATCACTAACACAACAAGAAGAGTTCACAAATAAATATAACGTCCCATGATGCTAAAAGGCAATCAAAAATGTAGAAACCCAACAAAAGTAAATGTCATAACCAAATAATTTAATATTCCTCACAAGCTGCTTACACAAAATGTGTAGAAACATCAGCATTCTCCACAACGTAATTTCTCCGTTCTATGGTTTCAACCACTTCTGCTATCTTACACATACATGGGCAGAGCAGATCATTAAAAAATGTAAAGGAAGGAAGTGCATGTGAACTAGTCTATATTACATCTAGCGTCAGATGCTCATTTGATCCAAATTATCATTGACATTGGTGTTCTTATAAGATGCTAGGAATTATAAAGATGGGAGTAAAAAAATACAAAAAGCCTATTAATGTCACTCTATATATTCACAGGTACTCCCTGAGCCTGACGATCGAATCCAATTCTGGGTACCCCATTCTAAAAAAATATGATAAAACTAGAAAAGAATACTTTGAAAAGAGGTTAGAAAAGACACAACTGACAGAGAGAATGATAGAGATCCATAAAAACATGAGTGACGTGGAGAAGGTGAATAGAGAACGACTGTTTTGTTTTCCTTGCAGCAGCAGAGCTTTGGGATACCGTGGGAAATTACTTGGCAGCAGGTTTCTAACAAACAAAAGAAAGGCATTTTTCTTCCTGCAGCATTTAGTAAATTCACAGGAGCCTGTGAAAGTTGTACATACAAATTTGTCAAAAATGACTGGATAAATTTATAACTGATCGGTTCCACAGTGTCCTGGATGCAGCTTGTGAATCCGGAAGTCCCTGGGCTAGTGACTGCCGGCTGCCAGGAGGTTACCAGGGACCCCTCGGCTCCGGGGGGACAGGGTCACACGAGTCACCTCCCTGCGCTCTTAGCTCTGCTAAGGCACTGGCCAGCCTCTCGGCTTTAGGGGAGCTGCAGCCTGACCGAATCCCCTCATCCTTGGGTTGCCAGCCCCATTCGTATCCGTTCAGGCGTACCTCCTATCCTCTTGGAGTCGCTTATTGTTGCTCGAAATTATAGTGCTACAACAAATACATTACAACAAACACAAAGAAGAGTAATCTATCAGAAAACATACCGGCCAGGAATACTTCTGCGTTTCCTCAAGCCACAGAGAATCAGAGACTGAGCTAAAATCATCCAGGGAGGCTTCTTTTTTAACACGATGAATCCACAGTATGTAGTTAAGCTCATAACATCGGATATTTTGCTGCTTAGCCAAACTGCCTTCTCGAGAAGAGACATTTGTAAGGGATTTTATTTACATAATTATTTTTGAAGGTGGCTTCTTCCTTGGAGGGAGAAAAAGCGTATGTTAGAGCAGGAGATAGTTGCAGGTTATGTTCGGTTTCTGACATCCTGTGGAATTATTCTAAACGTTACATGTAACAAACAGAAACCACTAGGAAGAATTTGATGACGAGGAAGGTTGTCAGAAGAAAAATGTATAACTGCCTGAACAAATGCACAAATAACAGAATGAAAACTAATGTAATTCATGTACTGATTTACATTTTAGAAAAGCAGTGGTATATAAATTTCCCATTTTGCCAGAACTACAGTTCTTATATTTTGTTTTCTCTTAGGACCAGCTTCTCTTCTCAACCCTGCCTGTCACCTGCCTTTTACTTTTGTGTTTTAAAATGAAGCATAAGAAAAATATGGGTAAGAGATTAGGGCAAGAAATTACTTTTATTGGCAATCAAACAGGCATGGTTCTGAAAGAAAAATTTTACACATGAAGTGAACCCAATTGCAATTTGGATTTTTACTATTCCAGTAGTCAAAGGTATTGCAGAATTTCCCAATATAAGTATCCAGAATAACCTGAGAAAAGTAAATATTATGGTGTAAAATTAGTTCAACATGATACTGAACATCATTTGAAATTTAGGCCCAATCCAAAAGCTACTGCAGAATCAATAGGGAAAGTCTCATTTATTTTAATGACCTTTCTGTCAGGTCTTGGCGATTCATGGTGAAACTGAACCTAGCTTTTCAACTGACATGTAAGTTTTCTTTAAATGAAATGCAGTGATTTTTCTTTTCTGGGCGTTTGTGCAGTGCTTAGCACATGGGGATTCTCTGTGCAACAAAAATGCAAAGTCCCTATTTTTGGTAGCGCAGGGGTATGAGGCCTGCATGGGTTGTGCCCCTTCAGTTGCAGGAGATTGTACACATTTTTTCTTTGCTTTGCAGTGTACAAATCTAGCTTGGAGGTTCACTAGGAAATTACTGTACCAAGTACTGACTGTAAAAACACAACCTGCTTCATCGGGAATAGTGACCAACGTCCATATGAAATCGAATCAAAGCCACCTATAGCTGAAACTCAACTCACCTTTGCAAACATCACCAAAACTTATGTTTTATGTTACAGAAGAGTTACAACACCTGAAAAAAAAAAAGTTTTCCTAAATTTCTCTAAACATTTCCTACCCGGCTTTCTTGTCTGTGCAGTATCTTGGACTTTCAGATATTGAGTACCCACGTATTCCAGTATGACCAAGGTGCTACTTCTCCTTATCATGTTGCTAAGTGTGCACAAATGTAAGCCTACAATTATTGCTATAATCTGCATGCAGGTATCTTTTAAATGTTGCCCTTTAGCACTGACACTTGCTGAGAAGAGGGAAAAAGAGGTCCAGTCAGCATTTTGCCAGTTTGTGGAATGTGCAGTGATTATGAGAGTCAGTCTGGTGAACATGCCTGGGAACTAATGATTTCACAAACTGTTTCAATTTGGCCATTGTGTAAGAGCAGCCCGTGTCTGAGTTCCAGCTGGACAGAACTTGTGGTGGCCACGGGCCAGAGCTAGCCAGCCTGGGCCGCCAAGAGATGCATAACCTCCATCACGGTGATGATGGCGCCCCTGAGTTAGTTATGTTCCTCCTCTGGGACAAATGTGCTCTAATATTTTATATATTCTTGGTCAGTGACATAAGAAAACAGCCAATTGCAGTCTGCCATTCAAAAAGAATATTTCTGTAAAGAAAAAGATGTGAAAATGTAGGCATTCAAGTGAAAATTCAATCCTTCACAGTACAGAGCCTCTGCGAAGTCTTTTAAATGACCCTTTTTATCATGGTGCCATGTCTGTACCTTTCTGAATAGTGAGACCTGGTAAGAAAAATAGATGTATGTATACAAGTGGTTGAGTAATGTATTACTCATGTGCACTTTGTTCTTTTTGGCAAACTGACCTTATCAAAGGGAAGAAAGCTACACACTGTGACAAGCTCAGCCCTACTAGAAAGTCTGAATTAGCAGTGAGTGAGATTTCTCTGTTATCTCATTTTAAATGATGATCAGTGAGAATCACCTTGTTTGTGGGGTGATGATGCTAAAGCAATGTCATTTCCTTGCTTTTTGTTATTGTTACCATGTTCTAATCAGACACTGTAGCACCTCTGTGTTGCATGCTTTAAGGAACAAGCCCAGTTAATAATAGTAATCATAATAATAGTAATAATAGTAATAATAATATGCTGACCTTCTGATTAGTTTTCCACTGATGCAGAAATAAGTATTGTTTAGATTTCAGAGTGGCATCTGATTTTCAAAGATAGCAGTGATAAAGAGGAGTGAGAATGGTGACCAAGTGTGCCATCATCCTGCTGTCCATGGAGTATGTCAAGAAACACAAAGGACAGTGTTATTGTTGCACGGAACTGGAAGGCCAGCAACGGCCATCTGGGGAACCTTGTTATCAGCCCGTACAATGTAATAGGCCCACAGTACCTGAGTGACTGACACAGGGAGAAGACGCGGTGTAATTTTGATCAGACAAGGGGAAGACAGTTGTCAGACCATCTTGCAAGAGCAGCTGCAAAGGCCATATGCTTGGATCCTGTTATTTATCAGCTGTTACTCTGCCACTTGCTTTAAGAGGATTGCTGCAGGTATATGAGACCTATGAAGAATTAAGGGTCAGCACACTTCAGAGGTGATTAAACCTGCTCTCAGACACATATCAAACATATGGCCAAGTGTCACAAAATATGTATTACATACTTTGGAGAAACAAGAGAAAGGAAATGTATAGGAGCGCTTCTCAGGCTGGAGACATCACAGTCCCCTAGGGCTTCATCTGTACTAGTAAATAAAACAAGACCTTTTTCTAACCTGAGGAGAAGTGGTGTTACAGGTCTTGAGTCCTTATGGGTGAACTCTCTTCCCCTCTTAAGAAAGTAGCTCTCTCCACCCTGTCATGTCAGTGCAGTGCCTGGTTTGTCCATCCTCTGCCTAAATGGTGCCCAGCTGTTAGCTGAGAGAGCGCTAATTGGCAAAGGCCAAAAATGTGCCAGGGAGTATGCTAAAAATTAAACATCATGAACCATCACGTGCCAGTGCTTGAACCCATGCCCTGGCTGCTTATCCTGCTAACACAGACATGGCCTGAGAGCCATGAAGCCATTACAGGATGGGGCAGCATGCAGTCCCCGAATAACACAGCAGCGCCAGCCTCAGCAGCCCCATTGCCGGCTCTTCAGCAGCAGCACAGCTGCCCACCAAGCGGGCTACCAAGCCCCCGCAGAGGAAAGCCCCTGTGGTCATCTCTGTCGCCTGCAGCTGATGGCGGTCAGAGGCCTGGAACAAGAGTGTGTGGAGGAAGCCTACAGGATGAGGTGGTCATAGGTCTCTGTATTACTCAAGTGTTTCCAGAGAATGGACCAAGGTGTTAAATTTGCCTTAAATATAAAGACTTAGCAATAAGCATTGTATAATCCAGGCCTCACTCCATGGAAATATTATCTGTAGCTAATGCGTCCAGCTTTTGTTAAAATTTGTAGCAGTGATACAGACTTGCAGGAATGAATTTGACACATGCAACATAAAAATGTTTTCTCCAATTCTTTTTTTGCATTTACCCCAGTTCAGTAACCTTCCTTTCTGCTTTTTTCTTTTCATTAGGGACCAATGGAAAATAAAATTCGGTCAATATTTATTGTAGTCTCCATAACAACTCTTCTAAAATTGTTAAATGTCATGTCTTGCTTTTTTAGCACTAGGAAGTTTACTGGTACTGCAAAAGGAGATGGCCTGCCAATTAACTCCTTTTGTAGGAGTCCCCTAGAACCTCTGATCTGAGATACTTCTTTCAGGGACGTACTTGAGCACTAGGAAATTTCTCTGATCTGTGGCAATCCAGGCTGTGCTACCGGATAGTTACCTGTCCCACAGGTCTCTTCTGTGAAGAGTCTTCTCTCTTGGAATGGGCTGCCATCATTGGATTCGGTGACCTGACTCAGCAGTAGACCGTAGCTTGGTGTCCTTAACTCCTTACAAGCCTGACTCACTTCATGACAAGGAGCCTAACGTTCAACAGCCATTTTTTAACTATCTTTGCTCATATGTCTCCTTAGCGCTTAGCCTCTCTCCCTGTCCTCAGTAGTGGTGAAGCAAATTAACCAATATACTTTCAGAAATAAGACTATCAATTGTAAGGAAGCAATAGGGCCTGTAACATATTCAAGGACACAGCTTTGTTCACCCTATCTGAATTTGTGTTGGCATTTTGAAATAGAACAGCACTAGGAATAAATCTTTTAGAATATCCATAAGGAGCTCACCTATGATTAATATAGCTGGTGAGTGGGTGGTGTAATTAATCACTACACAACATTATGGCTGAAACAGTGTTTCTTTGAAAAAAGGGAAACCTCAAGCTAAAATAATTCGTCTGGACTTTTCTTTTAGGGCTCATTTCCTCGGGAGTTCTAGAATAATTCCATGAATACAGCAGTAGTCATGTCTGTCTGTCTCTGACTTTTATAAAGCATCCCTCCACACAGGGAAGTAAGAATCATTAAAAAGTCATCATTTATGAACATTCAGTGTGCTGTGGTACCAGAGAGATTGGTTTCTGGTGGAGGGAAATAGTCAAATACCCCGGTGTGCAAGGGGTTGAAAAATACTCATGTTAGCTGTTGATCACTGCACCTGGATGCGAAATGCAAAGGTATGAAGCGGTAATTGTCTAAAAGGGTGATTGCTGTTTAATGGCATTGGCGCTAGTCTGCTCACATGCTGGTTTTATGTTCCACCTGAATGGGAGCCTCTCCATCATTTCTGGAGGGTTTTGGATAGGGTTTGTAGAGCACTGTACATAGAGGATTGGAGCGGGCTCTGTGCACAAAGTAGGCACAGCAAGCTACTACAGAGGAAAAGCTTGCTGTGGTCCCACTATCTTGCCCGTGCCTGGGCAGCCAGCCATGCTGCCACCAGCAGCAGCAAGACGGGGGTTAATGTCTGTGGGCTCACTGCTCTGGACGTGGCAGCGGGCACCCCAGAGGCAACACGTCTGCTTCTTCTCTGACTTCCCCGGTTCCTGCGGCTTGACTCCGTGCTCAGGAGAAGCCGTCAGAGAGCTGCGCAGTGCCTTGGGCCTCGGGGGCACTTGCACTGTGCTCTGCGAATCGTTTCCCTGATGCGCCGCTCTGCGTCGGAGCTGCCTTTGGGCAGGAGAAAGTGCTGGGACTTGGGATCAGAAGGATTTGGCCCCTCACTAAGCCACTCTGAAAATATGCTACAGTTAAAAAAGAGATTGAAAAAACCAAACAACGGGCATCGTGCTGACTTCACCAATATCGGCGTGAGTTCTCCACACTGTCAGTTTGCTTGGCTCTCTGAAAGGCCCTAGCAAACACAGGCATGTGACATGCACAGACTAATATGTACAAGCAGCACTGTAGTGAAAGGTATAATCTAAAAATAATTTATGATCTGATTAACTTTAGACAGAACTCCCTGAATTTGTCTGATTTCCATCCTTTCTATGTTTTCAAAGCCTGTTTGGGTGTTACTTCCCTTTCTCTGGTTCATTTTCAGTTAGGTAAATAATTAATTTGTAAAATCACATTTTTTCATTTGCCTTTTTCATCCTAGAGAATCAATATGGATATGAAAGATGGCTTTTTGGAGAATTGGTTGTAATACTGAAAGCGTATCATTTTCTGCTCCCATTGAAGTCAATGGCAAAATCCCTACTAGTATTAATGAACCAAGAACTGGGCTTTTAGTATAACACCATTTGACTGGAATGAAGCAAATTATGCTGGTTCCCATGAGAAATCAAATATGATCAGCATATTCATACAAGAATGTGCACACAAAACTGCACTCATACAATTTATATGAAAACTCTTTTTTTGTTGCTCAGCACTGGCGACAGACTAGGGCCAACATTCAGTTTCAACTCAGGCAGAAAAACAAAAGCCGTATTTTCAAAGGCAGCGTTCTCTGGGTCACTTAAGGCCCCCGTTTCAAACATGCTTCAGAAAGTATTCAGCTCTGCTTTTTTTGAAATCGTGGCACTGAACTATATCTCGGAGTGCTTCTGCAAATGTGGCGGCAAGGATCTTTCCCTCGCTGAAGTCATCGGGGCATTGCTGTCATTTGTAGTGGGAGTTTGATTGATGGCTGTAATTGGTTATCACCATGGTATCTGAGGATTGACTCACTGTCATATAAATTTAGTAAACTTACATCAGCAGTATTTGAATCCGTAACAAATGCAGAAAATGCAGAAATGCATACAAATACTGTACAACACAGGTTGAAAAGAACAGTCGAACCTAGTCAGAACTTTCTCACCCATACAATTTTCCAGAGAAGTGGGAATATCACCCTCATTTTACAGTGGTGGTAGCTGACACCCCACTCCAGAGTCTCTGGGTAGCACACACACTCCTGTGGCCTCTTAACAGCATTCATTGTCACTCGTTGAACTACCAAGGGTGTGGAGAGGTAGTAAAAACACCTGGGGAGAAAATATAAAATGACACTGAAAAAGGCAATAAACTTGTAGTGATGACAGTGGCGAAAAAAGGCAGCATTTGCACTGAATTGTGCAAGGTGGCTGCCTGTTTGAGAGGCACAAGCCCTCAGCAGCGGAGCTGGAGGAGGTACTCTGTTTCAGGCCTTATCAGTGTGGAGCCTGTGAAATGCGGGTTCAGTAGCTCTGTCTGCGCCTGGTTCATTACTGTAGCTAGTACAATAGCTAGTTCATTACTGTAGTTTACAAGAGTGAGGCTGCTCAGTGACTAGACATTTCATTAAATTGCCACAAGCCATCTGTCATTTAACTTGTTTTGATTTGCACAATGCTGCTCTGAACCGCTAAGTGAATGGAAAGCTTGTCTGGCATTGTGTGCTGTAGGGTGGAACGTAGCTGGGAAGCAAAGTGAGGGACCCATGATGGGAAAGGAGTAGTCGAATGTGTATGAAAAGGATTTTCTTTTTTTAACGGGCAACAGGGAATGAAGAAGCAGGGAGTGAAACAAAAGGTGCTCTGGAGCACCGGGAGATGCAGAGAGAGTGTGTGAAAATCAGCCAAGGTGTTAGGAACTACAGAGGACACTAAACTGCACAACTGGGACCTTACTGTGTAAACAGAAGATAGCAAAGCTCATAAGAACAGTCTTTTAGGTTTCACTTATAAAAATTAAATCTCCAAGTAGCTACAGTCTTAAGAAAGACTGAAGGTCAAGGACCTAAAATGTAGAAAAGCAAGCTGCAAAACAGGATTTTGATTTAAGGAAAACAGCACAGGCCTGTAACAAGTCATTTTTTCCATTTCGTTTAAGAACTAAGCACTAAAATCAATAGCAGAATATAAACACAATTATGTTAGACTTAGTTTTGTAGCTGTAGATAGAAGTCATGTGAATATCTGGATTCTACAGAATAATTCTCATTTTCTCTCTTTGTAATGCAAGGAAATGTGCAGGGGAACCTGACAATTCAATTCTGTCTGGACTGACATTCAAAATACAGCGTGTCATTTTGTTAAAAAAAGTAGCAGTGTTTGCTTCCTTTAAGCAAAAAATCTTATTCCACATATCCAGGCTTTATATCTGTGCTCCAGTACAGTACCCAGATTGCTCTGTGAGTCTGCAGAAATCCAAAAGAGAGCAGAGGAAGTGTCCTAGGAAGAGAACTTGCACATGGGGGATGAGTTGCATTAGTTTACGAAGGATGGTTTGTGGCAATACTAAAGTTTCCAGGCTAAATACTTAAACTGTGGTATTTGAGTCAGTTACTATTTTAGGGAATTATTCCAACGCAAATAGTAGAATAAAATATTTCTCTCTGTTCTTAGGCATAGTCCTGCAATGTTTTGCCAGCTCCTTTTTGTTGTTTTGAGTGTGCCTGGTAGAAAAAGAGTCTAGATTTTTGCTTCATTGAATATGCAGACTGGGGCACTGCCTGAGAGTCCCGACGATGGGGTGTGCGCTGTTTTTTCTGTTTCCCATTCAACAACTCTATGAAGCGGTGTCCAGTGTATTAGTCACGTTAAAATGGCTATGAATACTAAGCAATGACAGCGTGTCCCGAGGTACTCAGCACCTTGCGCCCTTCGCTGCTAACTGACGGAGCCTGGAGAGGCTCATGCGAAGCCCCCTTATTTTTCAAAATAATAAATATATTCTGATACATTATTCTCCACTTCTGTAATGATCTCTACACATAGACTCCACACTCCTGCAAAGCCTCTGTTGATTGCTGACACAGCAGCCCGTTTAAATGATTTTAGTTATTTAATCATGGCCTAGAAGGGGTCGATCCTGCCGCCCCCGTTCTGGAAGCAGAATGCGGGACTTTCTCAGAGCTCCTCTCTGCTGCACGCTGCTTTGCACAGATGATAATTTTTGCTGATGTAGAGCTCATTTCAAGGTCACGCTTCAGTAGCCTGATATTTATGTAATATTGGTTAGCTTTATTTCTTTATTTAGATTTTTATAGCAAGCAAAAAACTATTGCCTTTATAGCAGGACTTATATATGACCTTTGTTCTGTTGTTTCTCTAATATGTAACTAGCAGCATCCATTTTTCCTTATTGTGGCTTATGAGGAGTGTAAATGTACGTGTTTGTGCATAAGTTTTCTGGATAATAATAATTTGTATGTGTGAAGTCCACATTGTCCACCTGCAACACCCTTTCTGAATGGTTTAATACAGAATGATTTGCTAACATTAAACAATGGTGTAGTATCTGTTTAAAGGCCAGAGAAGATGCTCTGGAAATAGTACTGGTACATGTATGTGGCAAAGGGAAGAGAAAGGTTGCATTGTGCAAGGAGAAGTCTGGTCATTAACCAATTCAAGGCCCTATGGCAAAATGAGTAGGGCTCCAGCTCTGGCGCTGGCAGAGGGGAAGCCCCAGCAGGACGAGGTGACGGGGGAAACCATGGAGGTACGCGATAGAAAAAATAACTACCTCTGGGCATCCAGAAACAATACCTACAACCCACAAATAGACTGTAAAGTTAATTATTCCAGATTATTCTGTGAAACCAAGCAATTCCTCTCCATTATGTGCCGAGGGAGGATGTTTCTTTGTTACTGATTAGAGGCTGAAATACACAGCTGGCACTGAGATTTGCAATGTGGTCCAGCCCATAAATTCCTGTGCCAACACATGGAGGAAAAAACCACAGATCTGTGTGTATTAGAAAGGCATTGGTGCCAGCTGGCTCTGTGTCTCCTGATTTCAGAAGGAGGTATTTTCAGCAGGTATTTGACTCATATAATTATCCTGGTTTTCAAACAAATACGAGGGATATGCACCATTATATACCTCTTCTAAAATTAAATACAGACTTACGTACTGTAGTTCAAAGTGGGTGCAATGCAAAAGCATGCCCACATGGGTGGTCATTTGTGAGCCCAGAAATCAGCCTTGGCTGGCAGCGGCACTAATCGCCCCAACGGTTAGGCACGCTATTAGGTGCGTATCTCCTGGTCGCCCTGCAGCTCCCAGCGTGTCCCTCTAAAGGGACGAACGAGTCCTCTCCATCCAGGGTTACCTATATTCTAGGGACGCTCTCTGGTCCTCACTTTCACTGCCGAGCTTTTGTACCCGATCTAAAGGGCTGGGAAGCTAATGCGCTGGGAACGTTTGCTTAGCCGAGCTGGATGGCTCCCGGCGCCCAGAAAAGTTTCCTCCATTTTGTTTTTTTCCCTCTTCACAAGTTGGTGAGGCCCAGCACACTCCCAGCGGTCTGTGCTGCGGGCGGCCCAGCTCCGGAAAGCCGACCGTCCGGGAAAGAGCTCGGGAGGGTAAGAGCAGCGCCTGCTCGGAGCGCGTCCGCTCACGGAGAGCAGCATCGCGGCAGTTGCTTATCTTTGCCCCGTGGAAGTTTTGGCTGACTGCACCGTGCTGGAGCCAAGCGTGGAAAGCACGGAGCTGAGCCTGGGGTTTGCAAAGGTCCTTTCTAACGCGGAGATTTTTGAGAGAGGCCACTAGATGGCACGAAAGCACTGCACTGGCACCTCGGCGGCGGGGCCTGGAGAGCGGCGCCGGGCGCCCGCTGCAGCCCCGCCGCCTGAGCAGTCATCGCTCTTGCACTTGCTCTCACATGACTCTCTTCAGGAAATAAAGCCCCCCCCGCCCTTGGAAAAATATGATTCCGCCTGGAATGATAAAACTTGTTGAGTAGTTTGCTTGTGAGACACTTCCCTTTGGCACTTCTGGGGACACTGCTGTTTGTCATTCCCCACAGCAGGCTTAGGAAAAGCAATGGCCTTCTGGAGCATGACTCTTGTGCAAAAACAAATATATATAAAGTTTGCATATTCTCCACCATACTTCTCAATAGCCTCTGATTTTTTTCATCTAAAATTCTCTTTGTCTTTCCCCTCTGGTGGCACAGGGTTCCTCATTAAGGCCAGGAGCAGGAATAGCAGGATGTGGTGCAGGGTATCAGAACGATGTCTCCACGTTCTTTTAATATCTTTAATAGGAAGGCCACAAGAAACGTAGAGCTGCCCTAAGTTTATTTGCATTCTTTTTAAGTGTGGTGCTATGCCCCTTGTTCCTAGGTGTTCGATCCGATTCTCAGGACAGGGAGCTGAAAGAACTGTTTCTCTGATAGCCTGAAAAATGGTGCACACTTAGAGCTACTGCATCTCGTTCATTCCTGGTGTAAATTTGTTGACCTCGGTGAAGTTCCTTTAGGGATAAATTTGGCCCACTGTCTCTATGCTTTCACAACATACCTGTCAGCTTTTTACCACTACCTATCTGCACCTTCACTATAGGAAAAATTACCATATTCCTGCACATACTATCATTTCCTCCATCACAAAATGTCCATTTAAAAGCTGTTTTGATCTTTTGGATAAGTGCCTTGATTTAAAATAATGGCAAAAAAGTAAAATTAAGCCTCTGTGCTCAGCAGTGCATGAATGACAAATCTGTTGTAGTTTAGAGTATATTTTAAGAAATTCTTTTTAAACATCTTATAGAAAATTTGCATATGCTCAGAAAAGATATTACACACTGAGAAACTGAGCAGCATGATTTGTTACATATTCTATTGATACAGTTGTGTCTATACAGATATAATAGATTTCCTAGCTTCTGATTCGATATCATACAAGTTCGTATCATCTAAAAAGTTTTTAAACTTATTTACTCTATTTAGGGACTTTCTAAAGCCGTGTGGAACACAATAGTTTTGCTACCCTCAGCTCAAACTAAGATTTTATTTTCTTTCTCTCTCAATGCAAGTTCAAATGTCTGAAATTATTAAATCATTAATTTCACAAGGCTTTAACAAAAATAAGAATTCTCAACCCAAACACCTCTAACCTGGCTGGAAAGAAAGCTGCTATTTGCTTGGCCTTTGTAAAATTTAATTTGTGCCTGGTACAGTAAGATCTGAAACTGGACAGATTTTGCAAGATGTTGCATTATGTGAGTGCTTCATATACCTCTAATTTTGTTTTTTTTTTCCTTTTGGCAAAGATTTTTTAAATGAAATTGCCGCATCTTATAGCAGATCCAGAATTCAGATTTTGTGTCTAGGTCACAGGCAAAACAGCGGAGCACCAGAAGCCTTGAGGTGAGGCTTTCTACTGTGCAACCCAACCACTGAAAGTGCCGGCTAAATAGTTTTGCAAGGTAAGCCACTGTGGGTTTACACATTTTATTGGACTAATAATCTTCTTTTGACAGAAAATGTGAAATGTCAGTATCTGACTGTTTGGTGTTCCCTGATTAGTGCAGGAAAGGGGGCGAAGCTGCTGACCCCGCTGCGGGTCTGAGAAGGGCTCAGGCCAGGGGGGTCCCAGGAAGAGGTGCCCGGGGCTCTGTGTGGCGACCTGGCACAGGCCCTGTGCACCTGCGTACTGTTGTGCTACTGGGCCGTAAATTAGGGTGCAGAGCATTAAGGCTAAATAAATAATGTAAATGAGCGCAGTTCCTTTGAAGCATGTCAGGCATCTGGCCCCAGCGTAGAAAACGCGAAGGGGAAAATGGTGTTGCAGGTGTGAAGCCCTCGGTCAGAAGCTTCTGCTGGAATCAGAGGTCGAATCCTGTCAGATTCAGCACTTCTGCCCAAAACAACTGCAGTAAGTAAACTAAAGTAAAGAAAAAAGCTGATGGAAGCTCATCAGGTGTTCCTGAATTATCGAAGGCTTTTTCACAGATGTAGCTATCATGTATAATTTTTGAGTGCCACCAGTGAGTGCCACTCCAGAGCAACGGATTCCGCCTCAGGGAGCAGAGTTTAGTGAAGTTTAGCAGTGTGTCCCTGCAAAGCAGGTGATGTTAATACGTAGTGGGAACTGGCTATAATAAACTAGCTGTACAGAAGCAGGTGGCTGGAGCACAGCTAGACCTGTTCCTCTGCAGGTGTTTGAAGTCGTTCTCCACACAAAAACGCAGGTCCCTCATAATATAGGGGCACCCAGATAGCAGCATGTGAGGCAGGTATTTTATTGCCAGCCCAGCGGCTGCTCCCTGCTAAGGAGCCGGGCAGTGCGGTCTGTTCCTCTAAGCTAGCCTCCAGAGAGTTTATCTTAATCCCCTTCAGCATCAGCACACACAAGAGTCGCAAAATTTACGGTGGGAGCTGCTGCGGCGCGGCAGGCTGCAGTGGCTGGCGGTGCTGCGCGGGGCCCGTCCCCACACCCTGTGGGTTGCAGGCTGGCAGCCAGGGGCTGCCCTGGGCGCAGCAGCCCCTTGCACAGCGCGACGGGCTGCACAAGAATTTCTAGCAGAGCCAGCAGCCATTTCAGGTGGCCTCTGGTTTCTGCGTGCTCAAAGTCAAGCTTGCAAGGCCAAGAAACCTGATTGTAAAGTGACAACAAATTGCTTAAATGTTTGATATTCAACTAAAATGTTTTAAGAAGCATCTTAAACGCCCTGTTTGGTGTGATTCCTATAACTCTTCCGTTATAATTTTAACAGACATGAGTGCTCCCTAGTAGGACTACAGGAAAAGCATATCTGTCCCTCTCATTTAGCCCCACTGTTGTGGGAATAGGGCAGGGAAAAGTACAAAGAAAAGCGGCTGTAGTTAAGCTGCTGATGAGAGGCAAGGTCAGAAAAAGGAAATAAAGGAATTCTTCTGCTGCACCTGTGCACGACTAGAAGTAGATCTATAAGGGCTTTTGACTGCATTAGCTGGTGTTCAGCTTTGAATTATACGTTTTATAAAATAAAATTGTTTATTTGAAAAATCTCTCTTCTAGCTGCAACATTCCCCTCCCACATGTGCACAGACACAGAGACACAAATAAGGATTGGTATTTTTCATCTCCTTTGAGTTTTTTTGTGTGGTGTTGTGATTTGATCTTTGTTAACTTATCTTGCTAAATTACTGCCGAAAATTAAATCTGTAATTACCAAGAGCATGTATCGAACGCTACTGCACAATTTATCAATGCATACAGTTGTATTAATCCCTGAACTTCTCTTCTGGATACATACTTTTTTAACCTGGTAACATCTTTTACTGGTTGTTGCAATTCTTTGGGCAAATCAGCACCTCTCTAAGGGAAAAGCAGTTCCCATGTAAAACCCAGTACCCTCCATTTTTGTGATTTTTAAATATAGGAAGAGTGTTACACACTTTGCTTTAATTTCTTTAAAACATCTCAAAATGTATTAAGAGCAAAATAGCATAAAGCGTAGTAAAGAAACGGTATTCAGCCAGCCGCCAGCCAAGCACCAGGAGTCAAATCTAACTTAGGTGAGCTCTGTTGAAACCCAGGTATTAAAACAGAAATGAATGTGTCCTGTTAAACAAAAACCTAATTTCACAGTAACATCGCAGCCTTTTTAAATAATGAATCTCATATCCTTAACACACAAAGAAGAAAAGAAAATGAAGAGACATAATTAATGTTTTTGAACTTCTTTCTAGACACAGAGGGCACTTGTTCTTATTTCATTTCATACCATCGCAGCAACCTAACTCAGCAGCCAAGCTAATCCTGCCCTCAAAAGCAACATGAAGCTGCCTGAAGTATCTCCTCGTGGAAGCTTTCCACAGCGTTTTATGAAGTCCCGTGCACCTTGCAAGCTGCCCGTGGCAGGTAGCCTCCAACAAACCTCAGCCTCACCAGCGAGGAACATGGTAACTGGATATAGCCAGGTGCCATCCAGTCACTTCTCTAAGCTGGAGAAGAGCATCTGCTTTTGAAAGAGACGTCAGTGAGACAACTCGGCCGCTCTTTCTGCCGCGGCAGGTGTTACGCTGGCAGTTAGTATGAAAAGGAGGCCTCCGCAAATGTTGTCACTGCTGGTTAGCCGGGGTGTAAAACAGCCCCCCAAAACGGTCACCATTGCCTCCTTATCTGTGTGCCCTTCGTTTAAAAAGCAGCAGAAGTAGACCCCTTCCTCCACCAAATTTCTTAAGCCTGGACTGAGAAATTGGAGAAGTCTGAAAGAGGCATAAAATGCTGACCCCTTGAAAAGGCAGGGAAGGTAAATACACAACAAACACAAAACAGAGCAAAAAGGAAAAGGTTATCCTAATTATTTCTCCCGCTGGTGCTGGCAAAGGCAGTGGAAAGCAGGGCTAGCTGCTGTCCGTGCAAGGCAGCGGTGAGTCTGGTGTCTGCTCTGCGTGTTACTGTGTGCCCTGTGACACAGGTCCATCTCCAGGCCTGGTACTGCTGGCTTTTCGACTTGCCGCTCTGTTTCGGTACCTCTTAGTCTGGGAAGGCAGGGGCAGGACATGCCCGCGTCACGGCGCAGCAGGCCCGGCTGCCCGGTGGTGCAGAGCGCTGCCCTTCCCACGGGCCGCGGGAGCGCGGCAGAGCCAGCTGGGCGCCCCAGGCTGCTCGGGGTCCCGGTGCCGCGCAGCCTTGCCCGACTGCTAGTGAGGGAAAGTGAGTCTTTTGTGAGGCTGGCTCAGCGCTGAGGCAGCATATGGCCAATTATTCTTATAAATATCATCAGAGAATCTTCTTCATACAGAGGAGACTATTAAAAATTGGAGCCCTGGGGTTCAACACCAATTATAATGCCAAGCAATGGCATTTGACTTTTGCATGGTTTCTCTGGTAATTCTTATATTAGAATGGGAAACCCACAAGTACGGTAATAAATGTAGCTACCATGGGCATAGAAAGTTAACAATGTAGCGATGCCTATTATATAGAAAAGTAGAAAGAGTTTCTCCTTTACGCAAAACTATGGCCACCAGCAAGGGAAAATGCTTTTGCGTTAAATCCCCATTTCTGGTGCCGTTCTTGCTGTCTGTCCGCCTGCATGACAAGCCGTAGACTAGTCGTTTGTTTTAGGAGACCAAAGCTTGGTTCCCTCAGAACCGATGGCAAATTCAACAGGACAGGTTTCACTCAGGACGCCTATGAAAGTTCGAGGAGGAGAATTTGCACAGCTCCACCTTTCATCACGTGTGGGTGCCAAATTAAGAAACACATGGTTGTGTTTCAGTTAGGGATTCACAATTCCCCCGTAGCGCAGAGGAGCTGTGTGGAGCAGCACTGCGTTGTGCACATGCAGCTGCCACAGGCACAGGTCTTTGGTGCTGGGATCCCTTTACCTAGTGCTGGCTGCACATCATGGTTTTCCTCTGCCCTCTCACAACCATTGCTAAACATGGTCTCCTTTCATGCTCTTTTTTTCCACCATATCCCACAAGGAACATTTTTTCCTCCTCTTCATGGAATAATGTTAGCATAATGTCTAGTCTAAACCCATCAGAAAGTTTTGATACTGTCTCCCAAAATTAGACATGCCCCTTTCTGTTTAGGACCACCTGAATACGTTTTTGTTCTCACTTGTCCCACCTCTGCTTTGCAAGATAATATTCATAAAGAATAGCATACCTTTTTCATATGGTATTTTAAAAATGTATTCCATGATTTTCCCCTGAAAACTGAACATTGGCTTTAAAACAACACTGAAAATATAAAATAACCTTCCCAGGATTTATCACAAAATGCTCCTGTGGAACCACAGTAAGCTGGCAAGGGTTAGAGTCTCTCTGTTGGCGGTTGTGGGCACTGGTTCAGGCTCTTTGAGAGCTTTGCTGTGTTTCTGTAATTTCTCCCAAATCCCCTCCCCCTCCAAAAAGTTGTGTAGAAGAAGTTAGTAGAAAAGATACCTTTTAAATATACGTATCAACCTGACTGTTTTCATAACAAAAATAAAAAGATGGATTCCCCTCCTAAAGAGTGCTATCCCGTATCTGATGCAGAGCACCAATTCGCATGGCTCAGGGTCACCGACTTTCTCCCAGAAAGACCCTTCTATGCAAAAAAAAGGAAGGAGTGGGGCTGTTTGCCAGCAGGGCAGTACCTGTGTCAGGCTTCAGTTTTGTCTTTTTCTCTGCTTTGAAATCTGGAAGAAAGAAATGAAAACTGCTAGCCTAATCTCTACCCTCGGTGTAATTGCTATTTAAAGCAATAGAAGTATACCTGCTTACACTAGCACTATTTCATAACATAAATGACAAATAACATTCATTTCCCTTCATCTGTTATAGAATATCCTGTATGGGCGCAAGTATATCTACCGACTGGTATCTTCCGCCTGTGCTGTCTTAGGCATAATAATTCTTATTGCCTTTTGAGCATTTCTGGTGTGTGGAGTGCTCTAATTATAGTGCAGACTGTTTACAGTTCTGCTGAAATATGTAAATGATGCAAGACTGAGTCAAATAGTAAAAATGCAATTTTAAAGAGAAAAATACAGAAACTGACATGATGCCGTAGAAAAGTGCTTTTCAGGGAGTAATGTCCGTGCAATAGAAGGTGGACAAATAATGCAGAGTACAAAATGAATGCATGTCTCTTCAAAACAGGACAAGCTCTCTTTTGACATGCAAGCAATTCAGTAAGGAGGAAAAAGACTAGAATTGAATTTAGCTGATGCAAATGAAATTAAAGCTAAATTGGTTGTCACATCAAGATGATGTTAACTATGTAAATGTTTGCTATTTATTAAGCTACCATTTAGAATTTAGAATGTGATAAAAATATAAGGCCCTCTTATTGTTCAGTTCAGAAACAAACTGCATTTAAAAGAACATACATACAGATTATTCACCCTTCTCACACCTTTGAGAATTAAATTTAAAATCTCTTCTACTTTTTGCCACTATTTTCCTGTAATTATAGCTCACATGTACTGTAGTTCCAGGCTACCAAAAAAAAAAAAAAAAAAGAAAAAGAAAAAAAAGCCACCAGGCTTTTCTAGCTAAGCAGTATCCCATTACATCATTGCTTCAGATGCATTCATTCTCTACAATATTGTTGGCTGTTTCAGGTTAACTACCAAAATCATTTGCCTGAGAAGCGAGATTTAATTGTCTTACAACTACCTCTGTGAAGTACAATAGGGATTACAAGTACTCATTGATTATACTATTGGGTAGAATAAGGGACTCTTATTCTAGCATTTCTCATTCATTTTGTCATTGCATTCTCTTTGAAAGAGACCAAATGGGTCCCAGCAGGTGAAAGCAAAGAAACCTGAAAGGCCCCCTTTGATGAATGACAATACCACAACTGCCCTCCCCCCATTTTTGGAGATTATAAAACCTTATTAAATCATGCCCCGTTAGATATTGATTGAGAGGGAGCTAAACTAAAACCAACAATAGCAGCATGGATCAGAGAACAGTGCTTTCATCAATGGGCGCCGGGCACAGCTAAGCTTTCCAGTTCTTTTGCTGTGTGGGGGTTTTTTTAAACTATTTACTTTTGTTTAAGCCATTATACGAGAAAGTCATACAATTATACCAGCTTTGTCAATCACAAATAGCCAGTAGCTGTCCCTGTAGTACTAGCAATTCATCTTTTAGACTGTAGCAAGATATCGCACAAACAATATTAAAGTTAGGACTCTGGATTTTTTTGGTTATGATTTTTGTACTATTCTGAGCAATTATGCCAAGTGCCGCTGGCTTAAGGATGCCCTTCACTCTACCAAGGCTGGTTTTGAACAAACTGCATGAAGGGAGCAAATGAAACTATTTGGCAGAGATTGCTTCTAGAAAACAAGGAAAAAGCCCTATTTTTAAAATCATATTTTATTTTAAGCTGCTTCTGTTATATGCCTGTCATGTCAGCCATTTATGAAATCCACTACAGAAATTCACTTTATGGCAGTCAACTTAGCATAACTTGAATCTGCCTGCTTTTGAGAAGACCTCTCTAATAAGGCTGTGTGTTAATTAACTGTCTGTAGATTTATTTATTTTTAAAGCATAGTGCATTTTGGATCATGGTAGGAAATAATGAAACCTGAAGAAATATACATTTAATCGTACGAGTATCTTTCTGCTGATAACAGACAATCTTGGGCCTGCCTCCAAAGAATTTATTTACTTTAAATATTTTGCTCGCAATGTAATTTCCTTTTTACCTGCCGGAGTTCTACAGGTGTTTCTTGTCTTAGGCAGATCTTTGGATCAAGGACATTGTTTAAAAAAAATTTAAAAGCTTAACAATGAAAACAATCTATTTGAAAAAAGCATCATTGTACTACGATAGTAGTTGATTCCTGAATTCAATAAAGTGTGTAAGAATTTTGCTTTTGGATTAGTTTTGGCTAAAGAAACAAATCATCATCCAGATTATAATGATATAAATACTAAAGTTATTATTCATTCACTATCAAAGAAATGCGTTTTTTCTGTTTATTATTAATAGCCTTATTAGAGGGAGTTGCACTATGGTATGTGAAAAGCCATTTCTGGAATAGCTGAAATTGTTATAGAAATTTTGAACCCATCATTTGGGAACTAAAACTTGTTTTGAGAGTTATAAAATAAAATTAGATGATTAAAAATAATGTGTTCATACTATGAATATGGGGAATAAAACAAGTTTTTTATTGCTTAAAATTGGGTGTATTTCACTACTGGTATGAAAAGCATCTGAAGAAAATCCTGGAGAAAGATAAAGCAGCCCAGAATAATAGAGAAATAATGCTTTTGAAAAGGATATAAAGAAATGAATTAATTATATTATAATCATATGTTTATGTCCATATTCATTTTTGATTGATTTATACTATCCTTATCCTAATAGCTGCCTTGCTGCTATTTAATATTTTCCATTTGTTTGCCTTCTCCATGTCAAGTCCATCAGTATTATCCTGTGATTTCATACTATAACTTGCATTAATCTAAAACATTAATAAATACTTATTAAAATCCTCCTCTATTTAGCTAACTGTACATCCCTGTGTCTAAAAACCACAGAGGTTAATGACTATTTAAATCAAAATCAAAGTACCAAGTTTTACAGCTGTCTGTTCTGGGGAGTTTTTTCACTCAATTTGTTAATAGCAGTACATTTCATAATGGTAAAATCCATATATAACAGAGAGATGGAATGTAAACCCGAGAGTTTCAAGTCATATTGTGAAAATTACAGTTAAGCTTTAGAGTACAATATCTTGAACAGGTTTTATAAATATAGCTTGCCAGTTACAGAGCTTTAAATTTTTATATGCTGCTCAGGATGAATAATTAACTGGCTGAAATCTATGGCTAATTGTATTTTCATTTGATTTGACTTTTCAAGCGCAAATGTTACATGCTAGTTTTATACTAATGATTACCCATTTCTCTGTAGATCTCTGCAGATCTTGCTGTTGCCAGTAAGAAAGTCTAACATCATTCTTTCACTTGTAAGAGAATCTGGTAATTCGAGCATCAGCTACTGCTCTGCAAATTCTGTCTACCTTGAAGAGCTCTGTGAAAATATAATCTGATGGCTCAGGATGCTGTACGATTTTTCCTCACTTCCACTCTCCTCCGCTCTCTAGGTACAGAGCTGTAGTAATTCTTAGAACTCTGTTTCAAAAGCAGTATATGGGCTCGGGAACATGATTGCAAATTACATAATGGTAAACTGCATTAAACTAGTGTATTCCCATCTATCTTTTACCAGCTGTTCACAATGATTATTATTTTTACTATAGGATGTACTTAGTGTCTTTTGTTTATTTTTCCCTTTCTGTTGCATTTTAACAGTGTCCTTAAAAAAATAAATTTAAATAGTCTGGCTCTAATGAAGAAAATGTGCTTGAAAATTTCCAAGCTGAAGCAGTATTTTTTCTTTCAACCTAAATTTTAAATATTTTGCAGTCCATTTAATATAGCAGTAATACAATGGAACCAGTAGCTTGATGTCAAGCATTTACTTTAACATTTCATCAGTGTTTAAGTTTTAGTGCTGTAAGGTCACCTGGGACTAGAGTGGGCTGGAGTCTGTTGTTTAATTATACAAAACCATAAAGTGTCATGCCCTATCACCTCCTGATGACACCAAATTTTATTTAATAGCAGAATTTATCAATTAGGTGATGCTGCTGTTTCAGCCAATATGAAAAGAAACAAAATACTTATGAGTTCAGATTTTTAAGTTGTTTAAATATGTACGCAAAGAATTATAGAATAGTGGCTGTTAAAATGGGAAGTAAGCATATAGATCTTCAATTTACTCACTAAATTGTCACAGTGACATTCACAGAAATCAGAAAAAAATTTTAAAGCTGGCTTCCATTACTTTATTACACATATATACACATTTTTTAGTTGGTAAGAATTGTTTAGTATAATAAGTCCCATTTCTAGTTAAATCTACCCAGGTACATACAGATATACAGCCATACATACATAAACATATTTACATAGTGTTCAGAACAAAGGCCAGTTGAGTGGCTTTCTTTCATTACAGGTGATCTGGTGAAGGAATGAACTTTTAGGGGAATTCTCACCTCTCAGTGTTATGGGTTTAGTCCTTTTAAACTCCCTGTATTCTCCATGGAGAAAAACAGGTATGTCCCAGGAGCAGTTCAGAGCAGGGACCTGGCAAAGTGTTCTCAAAGAAGGCTAAATATCTAACTTGCTTGATTATCTACACACTGACGCTGGAATTCCTCTGCTTTGCTTCCCATTTCACCACACCAGCAAGAGACCGTGATGAAGCCCCAGGTGCTGGTGTTTTCCAAGAGCCAGCAGTTTCCAGGGAACAGCTCCCTATTTTCACCTTCGTAAGATGCCCCTTCAGTACTCTGCCCCTTTTCAGTCCTTTAGACCCCAGCTCCTTCACACAGGAGACACCAGGTGCATACAGGTATTCGCTGCTGAGGAGGGAGAGGGGAGAGGTTCCCTCTAGCCTGTTACCTCAGCCTGCAGGACTATGAATACTCTTATTTTTCTTTGAAATCAGTAACAGTTTAGGTGTTCAAACTAAGAAATACTATGGATATATACCTTACCTTAGTATAATATTGGGTACATTAGCAGATTTACCAGCCATTTTTCAAGGCACCATTGTTCTCTCAGGACCTGATATTGCCAACGTCTACTATGTTCCTATGGGACACGCTGGCATTTGATTTGTATAGCTCAAAAGTAGAAAAAATTCAGCTTACATGATCCAGATTCAGGAGATAAACTTCTTTAATGTTCCCTGATATAACTGCATGCTAAGCTTACACTAAGGCAATAGATATGAAGTATAATTCAAGAAATTAAGCTACAGACTATAACTTGGATATATTAAAAGAGTAAAGGCTATATAATGAATGTAAGACTTTTTAAAGTATAATAGCTCTTTTGCTTAGACTTTATATCAGTGCAGCCGGCAAAGCCTATACTCAGTTGCTGTGGGAAGTGACATTTTGATTTCCAACTCCTGTGTTTAAATTCTGAACTACTGTCCTATTAACATAATTCGTGCATTTAATTTTCCCTATTAAAGAAATTATATGAAGTTGATTACACTTCCATAAACACACATTCAAAGGTACCTGTTCAATTTTCAACTCAAACATCACATTAATGTTTTTCACATTCCTTATATTTTTTTCCTCCCTCTAAGTTTCTTCCAGTCCCTTTTCCATGAATATTGGTGATGATAAAGCATTTATGAGCTACTCTTGTTTGCTGAATAGATGGCTGTTCCAGTGGAGAAACTCAATTTTCATACATTACAATTACTTAGGATTGTTACTAATGTATGATAATGTAAGGAAAGTGTAGTCTTGTTCAATATCTTGGGAGGAGTCATTTTATATCATTAAGTTACAATATCATCACTTTGAACAAATTCCATAAAACTATTGCTGCCTGATTATTTGAACATAAAGGAATGGAAAAATCTCCAAATGTCTTCTACATTGCTTCTACGTACAATATATACATGTTTGTGCTTGCTTGTATTTAGCGTTGTCTATATCTCTGTTTCTGTGCCTATTCTATCACCATTGTACCTAGGTATTACAGTAAAAACTATAATGTCTCCAATGTCAAGATAGTAACCCATGAAAAATTAATCCAGGAATAGTTTTTAAATGAACTCTAAGCTGTTGCTGAATGCGCATACAATTTACGGGTGTGATAACGCATCAAACAGAACAAATATACTAAACACACACAACAGTTGAGAGGCACAACAGTGACTTTAATGTAGGAGTTGAGCGTACAGAGACAGAACGTAGCAACAGGTAGATATTTGGAACAGCTTTAAACTGGTGGGTTTGTGCTTTGGTTTGAAATTGCGTTGAACTCCTGAAGAGCTATAAGCACAGGTACACAAAACAGTAGCAGAACTTGCTGTTAATGTAATTAAGCGCTTGAGCATTTCCGTTCAGCACTGGCACCATTCTGGGTTCGCGGCGTGTGGTTTTCCGAGGCGCTAGCATCTTTTATTCTTGTTGAAACCCATAGCAGTTAGGGATCTCAACCATTCTGCAAGCCTTCAATGGCAGCTCAACTCAGTGAAGCCCAAGGTGATATCTAAGAAAGGGAAAGAAAAAGGGTTAGGAGCTCTCTCTTCTCTAGGCTTTTAAAGCAAGTTGAGAACGGACAATAGAGAAGAAATAGCCTAATATCTCAGGGAGATTGAATTAAATTTCCCGGTAATGACATGCACTGGTAAAGTCAACTGTAAAAGCTAAGAACTGCTTTGTTTGGTATGAGGTTCATGAGTGGCTCATTTGTTCATCAATTTTGACTTAGCTATTTGCATATGGAAATGGCATTAAAGAAAGGCCTGTTCAGAGCTTCAAATATATAAGTATATGTATTTAAAATATAGCCAACTGATATGGAGAAAAACATGACTTCCTCCAAACAAGAGAAAAAATTATTCCAGCATCTACTCTTACCCCTTGCTGCACAGATCCTACATCTTAGCAAGCTCAGTCCGGAAGATCTGGAAGAAAAACAGTGCATTTTCAGTACAGAGAGACAGCAACCTTTGCTATTGCACACCCGAAGTGGGAGGAGTTCCTTTAATGGGGAAGGTATTACACACAGCTTCCTCATTTATGGAACATAACTGATCTCTATTGAAGACAGAGATCCACTGGCCAGCAGCAGTGCAGCAGCAGGTGACTGCTGTTACATTATAATTTACCATTCTCATAAACTAATTGACGACACTGGTTTAGAAGGTGGAGAAAGGGACTACCTTCTTCTTGAAGCAAACATAAAGGCCTGATCTGGTAAACTGGGCAGGGAAGCATGCTAAAATGTTGGTAAATGTTTTGTAAGCCATCCCGTGGAGCGTGGGACCCGCGACCTTACTGCATCGCATAGAGCGCACACGACTTGTAGGAGGAAGTTCTAAATAAGCAACGTAGACTCGGATGTAAAGTTGTTGCATTTTTGGATTGTACTTCTTTCTAGATCATGTTTATCTGGTAGAAAAATCTGCTGCTAAAATATCGTCTGAAAATTAAAACTATCAAAATATCCTGGTAATTTAAAATTATTAGGTTTAATATCATAGATGAGCGCAAAGAGGAAAAGCATATCATTTTCTCCTGACTGAAAAGGGAACAATAGGATGTACATACTACTAGAAAACTGTTCTTATTCTATTATAATAGAGAGTTAGCTGGGTGTTATGCAGTGAAGGGCACCCAGGAGAGAAAGCTTACCAGAGTTAGCTTGGTTCCTCCCTAGATTGTTTAATACTTGGTTCATTTCTGGGATAACAGGGATAGGAGGAAGATCGCTTCTAAGAAACCTATTTCTTGACAGACTGTGAACAGCATAACCACCAGTTTCGTGTTCCATTCAAACTGTCAGTAAGCAGCCAACTTATAATTGCTAACAACAAAAATGATGGACGTTATCATTTCTGTTTGGAAAAAAAAAAAAAGACAACTCTTGCTGTGATTTTTGTTTCCACGGCTTGCTGTTTGATGAATGTTCCTAACAGTGGTACATAAAGACTACTCCTTATCCCTTATCCAAAGATTTTGAAATAAAGTTTGCATTAGACCTTACGTTCGATTCTCAGCAAGAGAACAGAGGTGTCAGGCATCTAATTTTTCAAGGCACTATTACAGCATGGCTGCTATTCAAAGTGCTTGCTTTCTATTATGGTTTTCTATTTACAGTGGCTACTAACACACGCGCTGCTTAAATGATAACTGTAAATGAGAGAACACTGCGTTCCCTGCAAACCTGAAGACTTCTCTGCCATTGTTTTATGGGCAAATATGTGGTATGTCACACAAGTCAGTATTAACTTAATTCAGATATTCCAAAATACAATAAAGCCTTGATGGCATTTACTTAGGTAATCAGCTGATCTGATTTTTTACATGTATTTATTCATTACTAAATTCAACCCTTCACTTCTCTGTGGCTGTGAAAAAGTGGTTGTAAAGCCACTTCATATCTTAGCTAATTAGTTTTTTCTCCTTTGCCCATTTATTTTCTTCTACACCTATCCCTTTCTACTTCTCCTGCCAAACACGCCTTTATAATTTTCTTAGCACCAGTGCTAAAAGTGGCTCCAGCTGGTGGCAGCTTCACCACAGCAATGTGTTAATAATGCTAACTATTGTCTAGATGTGCTAATTCATTGGTGCAGTTTCATACCTCTCCTTTCGTGACTTCTTGGGGAAAATCTCCCTTTCCCAGGCATGCCAATAAGAAATTCCTGATGGGACTTGCCTATTTTCTAAGGTTACACTTAAGAAGTGGACAGAAAAGAGAAAAAAAAATCATGAAAACTGCGTAATATGCCAACAGTTTCTCTGTCTTGCATACACAGTACATGATGCAAAGAAAGGAGAGGAATGGGAGGCAAACGGAGCAGCTGTGCAGCGCCCCAACGCGTGACTGGGATTTACCGTCTGGGCAGCGGTGCTGGGCTGCCAAGGGTTTCCGCCAGCGCTTCATCTCCCACCTGCCTGCTGTGAGGTGCCCTCGCAGGACCTCCTCGCACTGTTCCACCCACAGGATGAGGCGTAGAGGAGGCTTCTTAAAGAACAGCGTTTGAAAACACATGCTTTCAGGCACTAACATGTTTCTGGATAACAAGTTTCTCTTAAAAGGAGTGTTGAAGTACGTGGAAACATTTGATTAGCTGAAGTTGTGCAATGCTGCCTCTCTGCAAACAGTGAGATACAAAACTTGGAGAAACTCTTCACTGCTGAAAATGGTCGTGTCATTTCCAGGGTGGATGTACTGGAAAGAAAGATTTGGTTTAAATCAAGTCTAAAATACAGCAACTGCCAACTCTCAGTTTTAAATAGACTTTTTAATTTTTTTTTCCTGTTCTGCTGACCTTTTCCAGTGTAATTCCATTCTGTTCAGTCTCTGGGTTTTTACATTTACATAAAATCTTCCAACAGTAAATTAAGTTACATGGCTAAAATCAGTCGTCTATAGTTTGTTTTCTCTTTCTTAATTCTATCCCATCCCTGAGAAATGGGGGGAGGGTGGCTGGGAATAATAGGAAAGAAAGACTATTAATGCAGTATTTCTGATATGGTGAGAATGCAAAAGTACTGCAGCAGGCTCTTGTGAAAAACACTACAGCTTCCTATTTCTAGAATAATTTCTGGACAAAAGAAATTACTTTGGAGAATGGGTGGGGTTTTTTTTGCATAAAGTGTGCCAGTCTTTGATATGAGACACTTTTCAGAGCCTTTACCTTATTTTTTTGTGAAATTCCCTGTATCTGATCGTTTGATAATGTGGATGTTCAGGTTTTTACCTGAGTATGTATCATAATAATTCGCCAGAGAAATGGTGATACATAGCAAGGATGTGGAGCAGATTAGAACAATGTATTTACATAAGCGATGTGTAAGCAGGTCAGTTAAGGAATGAAAGCAACTGAAACATATATACAGCCTGATCAAAGAGGACTGAATTTTCATCGCATGCACTTGATGTAGGAGGCACGCCTTCTGCAGCCGAGAGCAGTGAAAGCGGAGGGATTTGGTGGTGTGAGTAGAGGTGCCAGAACTGAGCTGTTAGCGGTGCACATTGGGGCTGCAGCCTCGGCCCCAGGCTCTCCGGCTGTGACCTAGCTGGCTCACGTCTAATTCCTGAAGAAAATGGACCTGTTTAGCTGTGAGGGTGGCCAAAAAATAAAGTAGGGGGTGTGGAGAGCTTGGGGTTGGTGGGAAAGGGGGTTTTGTGCCAGGCAGCAGCTGTGTGCGTGAGGGTGACGCGATGCAGGGGCCAGGGCTGGGGCCATGTCTTGCAGCAGGGCTGGCAAGGTGGGAGCCCTGAGGCCACGGTGTGAGGGGACCAGGGGAGCCAAACCAGCAAAAATGCACCAAACATAACACCCACTATAGTATTCAAGAAAAGAAATTTTTAACAAAGGGTCTGCATACGTTTAAACTGGGACTTCAGATAGCCAAATGCTGGAAGTGAAACTGGTGACAAATGGACAATTGCTTTTGTTATGATATGGCCGCTGCCAAGGTCCCAGCGATCCCTCTTATTTCTGCTACAGTATTAGTGCACCCTGAAATCAATGCTTGTGACTAAGGAGAAATAAAATATAAACACAGACAAAGCCCGAGTTTAGCAAAATCAAACTCTGTGTGCCCACTGTGAAATGATAGCAATAATGTATAAAAGATGGATGCAACAAATTTCAGCTAACGAATATATCTACTGTAAAGAAAACTGAAAAATCAATGGAGGATTATTAATCGCTCTGTACTGGGGCACAGAATCACCTGCCCATCTGAAAGCCGGTCAATCCTTCGGCACACCTTTTGCCACAAACTCTTAACCCGCATTGCCTTACCGCGTAAGGGAAGAGCTGATCTCAGCCCTACCCCCGGAGCCCCGTCTCCCAGGGCACTTTGGCAGAAAAGGCTAGACTGAGGGTGGTGCCCTCCTAAAATCGAGGATGAGCTATATAAAAGCAGTTTATGGGCTTTCTTGAGGGCAGGTAAGAGGCTGTAAACAACAAGGTAGTTTTGGAAGCACTGATATTATTGTGAAATGTGCTGTTTGTTCCAGGTGAACTCCCTTCCCCACATCCTTCTGAAAAGCGTAATCATTTTAATTTCTTATCATAAACAAAGTTTTTGTTTTTGAAAATTGGCAAACATATTTTTAAAAAAGGAATTAAACAGGGATTTTAGACAGCCGAATGACCCCAAATCTCTTTTCATAGTTTAGAAGACCAAAATGTCACTTTGGATTAACCAAACCCAGGTTCTCAAGTTGGTTGAAGAAAAGGTGGTAGATGGTTTGGTCTGAAAAAACAATTATTTTCACAGCTCTGCTTCATAGACAAATGACAAATAATTCCTTTACTACATTTGTCCTACTACATGGGTTGTTGCTTCCTGCTGCTGTTGGTGTTCTGTTCCAACTGGGCAAGGAGAAGTGCGGCTGGCAAGGAGTAACGTAACACCCTAATCTGGCCATTCCTTGTATGGAAATGAGGCCAAATGGCTTCTATCAGTGCTCTCTACCCTCAGGAAAATCAAAATCACTGCCATGCAAATTATAACTAATGCACTTCAAAAGAAAAATGAACAGCAGTACAAAAATTCATTTTCTGTTTTTACACAATCCTCTATTTACATGTGTATATAAAATGATGATGAGATCATCATTTAGTACAATTGTTTCAATTATGTGAGTGCTTTTGCCTCAGAAGTAGACACTGTGCTATGAATATTTCACCCAGCTTCACCTGCATTATTTTCCAAATTGAACGATAACATTTGAACCTGTAACCAGAGAGCTGCAGGATAAGGAACAGCCGACACTTTAAGAGATGCGGTGTCTTTTTCTGCCGATTCTATAGCTCAAGAAGGGCACTTCCTTGAAGCTGAACATACTAAAGTAAATTTTTTGCTGTACACGTCATTGGTTGCTAATTGGTTGAATGATTTGCACTGCATAAAAGTCAGGTAGAAAACAGGTCTCCCTCATACAGGGAAAAGTTACAGTTATTTTCATTCCTCCTTTTTTGTTATTAATAGTGTTTGGCACCTTCAGAGTTGCACCATGCTTCCACATTATTTGCTTTTGCAAGCACTCCTCAGCTTTCAGCTCCCACTCTTCCCTCTGTTCTGTCAGCTAATTAAACACATAAACCTGTGAGAAAGCCACCGTTAAACCCACCCTGCTAACAAAGAAGATTTCTCAATAGGCCTGATGTCGAATATGTTTCAGATGCCTGATGAAACCTCTTCATGAAGCAATACATTTAGCCACACTGCTGCCACTTGAGGTTAGTGATTACCCAAAACTATAAGGCAGGGATTGAGCACTGCATCTGCATGCAGAAAAGTTTTAATGAATGCTCTAACTATGGCTCTAAAAATGTGACACTTGTGCACAGGCATTGCTGTAAGTAAGAACTTTATGGAGTGGACACTTACAACATTATGCTTTTTGTTGCTAAATAAACTCATTCCTGTCATTAGTAGCAAGCTGTAATGGAAATGGGAGCCCATTCTGCAGCTCTTGTCACTAATTGGGATGTAGATGCCAAAATGATAATGCCTTAAAATACCTTAGATAGATGGATGGAGGGTGAGACAGGCATTCTGTGCAGTCAAAAACACTTCTCTACTGTCTTTGTCCACTTCAGATAGCAAGTTTGTTAGCCTTGTATGTCTGATTTATTAAATATGCCCTTTGTATATTTTCTCCTTAAACTCATCTGTTTTTACAGGTGTAATATAATTATTATGTACAAGAATATTTACTGTCTGCAGTAAATAAAATTAATTGGTCCTGATACACATAATTTCCACTTTATTTGGCATGCTATAAATCATTTCTGATTCAGCAAATGGCACTGTAGAAAGCCTAGTAAACTAAATGCTGTTTCACTTAACATTGCTGAATAATTGAATAAAAAGAGGTGCTGGGTAAATGGTGTGGAAGTAATATCTAACATCTCTCTTATCAAAATGAAAGTTGTTTAAAGCCAAACCTCATTTTCAACATTTCAGCTAGAGCAAACAACTATTTCCTTATCTTTTTTAGAAAAAATATATTTTTATCCAAATATAAAATAATATGTAATTTTACTTTTACCAGGAATTGCATTTTATGCCAGTTATGTCATTAGCTTCTTGCAGAACCATTTGGTAACGCACACACTGGTATTTCATTTTTGAAATGACCAAGCATTTTCCTAATTTCCTTGTATTGATAAACATATGCTACAGTCAGAAATAGCTTGAGGGGTGATGTAAGGAGGGAGCATTCTTGGAAATTACTTTTGGAAACTTCCAAAGCCTTCACTGATATTTCCCCAGCCAAGCAGCTCACACGCACATGCGTGCACACACACATACACACGCATGCGCGCACACACACACACTCTATGTCTATAGAGTATATATAATATGTATATTTATTTAGTAATGAATTAGTGAGCAATATTAGACTATGTCACAGTTCTTGTCAGAATCACATTAAAAAAATTGTGCATTTAAATGTTTTTTGAAGAAGCTGGCCAATGATGTCAGTTGATCAGTTTTATTAACAAATATTCTGTGTCTGGAAGCTAAATTGAAGGAAATGAAATAAGAGCAAAGGGATTTACATATGTTTTATGTAAATCACATAGTCAGGGTTCACAAAACCTCAGGAGAGGACCTAGATAATCCTATAAAACTATGGAATTGTTTACCTGCAATGAAGATATAGCAAAGAACTTAGCAGAGCTTTTCATGATGCTAAAATAGCTTGATTCATTCATGGCCTTTGAAACAGGCTTATTAGGTGATCAACTTTAACACTTCTTCACATAGAAAGTAAAGTATATTAGCTGTGGGTATTTTTGCACCAAGCAATAATTAACAAAGACAAAACCACTAACCAAGTTATAAGTGCTTCACTTGTGCCGGAGGAGAAGATCCTAGGTTTTGTGAGTATATGGCAATAAGAAGACATTTATGGAAAGGGTGGACCTGCTCGTCCTGGCACTGGTGTGGAACCATGCTGCTCCCTCTGGTCAGCAGAGTGTAAGAGGGAGACAGATGCCTTTAAATTTGTTTAGCTACAGTGGCTAATATTAAATCTTTGTTTTTAGAAAATGATTAATGGAAATCATTGTCATAGGCTTAGGAGAGCACATCACTATGGGTCTGCAACTTGGGTATCATCCATTCATAGAATTCATAAAGCAGCTTGACTTGAGATGGCATCAGTACACTGACAAGGCTTCTCGGCATGTATTTCCGAATAATCTCTCTGCTCTCAAGATTTCCATCTCGGAGTGTTTTGCAGATGATTATTTTAACATAATTAAAAAATCATAAATGCATTTATATCCAAGAGGTTGTAGCTAAGTTCTCTGCAAGGAAAGAGGAATTCAGACAGGTTACTTATTTCAGTGTAAAATCGCTTGATATACACAAGTTTATTATTTATAAGCCATTATGTATAAACCAATTGTTTATTTATAAGTTATTCCACTCATTACCAGGCAGGTATAAGGTTACAAAGTTTATGTTACAGGTTTCCTACTTCTTATGTGTTCCAAGGCAGTGAAACTTTTCTGCCTTTACTGTTTTCTAACCAGTACATTTGTAGAAAGATACTGGCCTAGCTGCATGGCACCCAATGTAAGAACAGAGGCACTTAGATGGTAATTAATAGTATTATATACGTGTTCTAATGAGAAAAAAATCACAATTCTCCAACCTACCACAAATGTACTAGAGTTCTATTGCTAGAATGAATGATGCAGAAATAGCCAATGTAACATAAGCTTTCAAAAAAAATTTAAGACAAAATCCAGCACTATTGGCTGTTAGGAAAACAAAGATATTTTGATGTTAAAAAACGAAAGCCCTGAATAGGTAAGGAATGAGTCAAAATGCAGAAAAGAAAAGTAGGAATAAACTATTGATTATTATTGTTGTAAAAAGTAATAGTAAAATGCCCTAAGCCTTGTACAGTAATTGATACTTCCTTCCTAATGATCAGGAGAAGAAGCCTAACGAGGTCTGCAAATAACACAAAATAATAATTCAGATTAGTCAAGACAAGAAAGATTGCGAGGACATGCAGAAGCTTCTAACAAAGACTGCAGAACACAATGCCAAATAAAACTCAGTATCAGCAAGTGTAAAGTAACGTGAACTGGAAACAGCTTAAGAACAGCTTAAACTACTTGTAACATATCCACATTCTAATCGAAACGCAGACATTCACATGGGCAAAAAAACCACAAAGTATTGCATGGAGGACAGCAAATGAGAGTGAGAATACAGTGCCAACTGTTAAAAATACGTCATTCGCTCACGCAGAATACTCTGCTCAGATATATTGTCACCGTATCTCTAAAGAAATAAACAAAGTAAAAGTAAAGCAGTGAAGGTAGTGGAAATAATTAAATATGTAAAGCACATCTTGTCTGAAGAGCTACTGAAAAGGCATGGACCCTCAGTTTAAAAGGGAGCCCACTAAGACATTGTATGATGCAGACACATTAGAAAAGCAACATAGAGAAGGCAAATCATACTCATAGCTTGTGACAAGGACGTTCATGTAAAAATGTGAGGCAAGTAAATCTAATACCAATATAAGGAAAGTCTTGTTTTGAAGAATCTATGAGCTACCTGTGGAAATCATTGCTCTCAGATACCACACAGGCTGACAATTTTGTGCAATTAAAACAGATTTGGGTGTTGATGTAAATATTGAGAATATCTGCAGTTATATTAGATAGGATATGTATTAATTAAGGGATAAATACCCAACTACTTTGAATGTATAAGCCAGTTTTGAACTCGTAACGATAAGGATAAAGGCAGGAAGGGGAGCTTCCTGCATGACCGTAAATATCTGCACTTGCCGGGGAAGAACGTGGTGCTGGCTCGCATCACTTAGGACACTGGCAGAGAAACATTTGGTGTGATCCACCAAAGCACTATAGATTTTCCTGTTTTTGTATTTAGAATCTAGTTAACAGTGAGAAAGTTATTTCCAGTTAATCCAGTCCTGGCTTTAAAATGCAGCAGCTAATTCTTTTTAGCTTACTTTTTCAAATCTGTTACGGAGGCTTTGAACAATGATACTGAAATAACATTTCAAGTACATCACTGTGCCTAATGAATTACAGAGCTCTTGATTAATGGCACTTGTTCAACATCATACTGACAGTAGTATGAAGTGTAAAAAAAACGGTGTCTGTGCCTGGTGTGTTTTCTCCTATGAGACAGAGCAGGCATCATCAGCACAGATTTTTTTATTACCTCTTTTTTTCTGTTCATCTGCTGCTGTATTTTTCATTCTACAAGTGTGCACTTTTGTCTTGTGCTGGAGCTTGGATCAGAGTAGTTATCATTCAAGAGGTTTGCCACAGATTCTGCTGAAGCGTCACTACGTAGGATTGACTCCACAGTCAGTAAACCTCTGTCCTGTATCCTAACACGCATCACAGCAGTGGGGAGGAAAAAGGAGGGAGAGAAAAGAAGCTGAAGGCAAATGCTGGTCAGAACCATCAGCAAACAGCTAAGCTGCGGGAGTATCTATCATGATGCCACTGGTGAATTGCAGTTGACTGGAAGCATACTTCACTGTGCGGTATCAGAGTTTATGTATTTTACTAACCTTATTTCATTGGGTTGAAGCTATACAGTTTTATGGGGCCCCCAATCTCCACCAGTTTGAAATAAATTCCAGCTAAGCTGTATATCACAGAATGACAGGGATTCTGGGGCCATCCTTGTATGTACAGTTGTTGCCTGTATTTCTTCTGCTGCTTCCGGACTAAGGAGGTCACTCTCCTCGATGCGGTGAGGTGAGGCGAGCAATGGGACTGAGATACAATAGGGGCTTTCGCCTTTTGTTTGAGTCTTGCAAGCTTCTCACCCCACTGGTGGCTGGAGCACTTCACGCTGTTGTCAGCTATCTCTGCTCCCCAGCTTTCCTCTCTCCTTGCAGGAACATCAGTGATACAGATTTTACAAACAGCAACAATAAGCCTGGTTTAGTCTTCAGAATTTCTTTTCCATTCATTATTTTGTTATCTTGGCTAATGAACACAACTGATCTCTATAGGGAAATGCTGCCAACGCATACAGGCCCCGTCCTGTCATCCTTATGCATTCCCTCTTCTTGCAAAAGCCCCAAGCAAGTCTGCCTCTAAGCCCAAGTAAGAAGCGTTACAGAGGGCCAGAGGTGAATTAAAATACCTCTTGGAAATATACCAGTTAATGAAATCATATAAGCAATCTATTTTTATGTTTTTGGGAATAAGCTCTGCTGAGTATCAGGAAAAGATCCCTCACCTTAATATATAGTACTGCAAAGAGGAGCATACTACCGGAGAAAGTAGCAGCAGGATGAAGGCCGCTGAAAAGATCATTCTTTTTTCCTTTGGCAGCACCTCCGGGATTTAGAAGAGGTTTCAGTATTCTAAAGATATTTTCACTGTTGAAGCAACACTACTTCATCTGTAAAGTCTGACAAAGTAATGTCCTTACCTGCTCTTTCTTCAGCTGAAACACACAGAGCCTGATTTCTAGCAATGACATCTGTTTAATGGATACAATTTCATACCAGCTATACATATCAGCTTTGGACTGCAGCTAATAGATAGATATAGAAAAGATGACATTGCTGCTACAGTGAATTTGAACCTGTGGCTTTTTGCTCCCTCAAAAATGGATAGCACTGCTGAAAATCAAGCCTTAATGCCAAAGAATGAACTGTGTGAGCTACTGCCTTGTGTTCATTAGAAGGCAGATGTTACCTAGGTGAAAGTAGAGAAGTATAGACCAAGAGCCCTGAATTGTGACGCTTATGTCTGCCATCGACATGCTGTGTAGCTCTCAGTAGCGTCTGCCTCAATTTCCTCATCTGTAAAAGGCCGTAGTCTGGTTAAACTTCTTCGGAGACATGCAGAGAGGATTGGTCATGTATGAAAAGGTCTGTGAGATCTTCAGGCTTTGCATTCCATTAAATGCAAAGTATTTTGAGCACTACACTGTCTTTAATATGTGGGCCAAACACAGGTAAGTTTTGTATCCAAAGGAGAAAGAAATATTTATGTTCTTCTTTTCAAGGACACATTCCATCTTAACAGGTACACCACAGAGAGAGGCTGAGATCATTAATTCTTTTAAGAAAAGCTTTTTTCTGTTGATTATCAACCACATCATCCTGACTGACCATCATATTTTTGAGGCTATGCAGGGAAGAAGAAGAATCATAACAGAGCTCTGAAGAGGAAGGAGCAGGGCTTATGAAGGAAATTAAAATGATATCACATAGGGATAGTGTAGTGCACAAAGCCCCAGTGAGATATATTTTTGGGGTTTTTTTTATTAAAGGTGACAGCTTATCATATGCTGGACAAGCAGCAGTTTCTGAGTAGCTATCATGGTCTTCCTTAGAAATAATAACGTAAGTTTTATCTAGAAGTAAGAAAAGCACAGGTAAGTGCACGTGTGCTCTCAGTGGTATATGATCGCAATCTAGGTGTTTAGTTATAGGGATAAGCCTGGAGTAATGAATTTACAAAATCTCACAATTGTCTGACAATGTGCCTTTATTTTTATTTAAAATTATAAAAACAGTCTGGGTGAGGTTCATCTCTGAAACACCCTGCTTTTGCTGAGAGACCAGAGTGATTCTTGGACATGCCATTGTCAACTTTAGGTATTAAATATTGGG
Source organism: Dromaius novaehollandiae (assembly GCF_036370855.1). Lineage (NCBI taxonomy): Eukaryota > Metazoa > Chordata > Aves > Casuariiformes > Dromaiidae > Dromaius > Dromaius novaehollandiae. The sequence continues at coordinate 38,816,322 of NC_088130.1, read as the reverse complement.
TTTTGATTTTTTTCTGGAAAAATAAACATATTTATATTTTTTATTGCTTTATTTGTTTATTTTAAGCTATTTCAGAGGCGCAGTATGTTTTGACTTTCAAATAGTAGCTCACATTACAGCGATAATCTGATTTGAACTACTCCTTGCATAAGAAGACGTATTCGACATTCATAGCTGTCTCACCTTAAATTCCTGGAGGCTGAATTATATCTTTGTGGAATCCCTTCCATGTGATGCCTTTGGTGAAATTATAGGCTGTCAGGAAGTACAGTGTTTTTATCAATATGGCTTCAGGAGCACCCATGTTATAGGATGTCTGCAGCATGCCCTAAGGCAGCAAAAGAGTTTTCAATAGATGGATGCCTTTATCAGGGAAGTGAGAGATCAGAACAGAGAATTTTAACATCACCCACACTTGGTGGTTTAGGGCATTTAGAATATGTTTGAGCTTTCCCAGTGTTCATCTTCAGACACTTTGAGCAGTGCTTTTCTTTTTGTTATATTGGATTTTCTCTGTGAAAACTCCTTGGATATTGCCAAGATTAAAGAGATGTCACGTGTTGTTGAATGATATGTAAGTGTGGACAATAGCTGAGTGAAATCAGACTGACACCCAAGAGCTCCTTGTTTGAGACGTAAGGCAAATTTGAGACTAGAAACACGTTTCAGCAGCCCTTACTGGAGTAGCTTGTCAAAACCTGACTTTTAGGAGAAGCTCAGGGGACTGAGAACTTTAATAAAGCTATATTACTGAGGGTCCTGATTCAACCCAGGGCCATTACAGCAGGATATAGAGAATATGCACAACCACCAATGTTTTCTTTGTCTTCAGAGTCCAAGGTGGATGCTTCGCTGTCTGCCATGGGGTTGACCTTCTGCCTCCTCTTTTTTCCCCAGTAGGGGGAAAACAGGGGGGAAAATTTCCAGTAGGGGAAACACGGCCATTAGGAGGTGGTGGCTCCTTTCTGCACGATCCTTACGAACACTGAATTAGCTGTTTAAGTATTTATAGTTTTTCAGCGGCTGACAGATTCAAAGCAGAATGAAGCCCTGGTGTTAGGACAGAAGAAGGATGTTGAATGTAAGGCTTTAAAGGGTCCAGAAAAAAACCTCCAATATTAGTTGTTTTTTTCAGAATTGGTGCCATTTGGGATACACAGTGGAAACCTCTAGTTTCTGTTCAAGCAAATTGAATGCCCATTCACAGAGGGCAATGGCTATCTACAGCAGGTATTAATTACAGCTGCCTGACAACACTTAGTACGGAATGGCAAATTTAATTTTTGTGCTGGGTTAACAAAAAAAGCAAAGTGAAATGTATGGAAGTTTCTCCTTTTTTTTTTACTAGGAGTGAAGACCATTTTTCATCAGTGAAGCTGCTTTGTTCTCAGTAAAAACAAAATTTACACATTATGCTGGCTAAAGACAGCTGAAGTTCAGAGAGCTAATTTCAGTTGCCATGACACATCTTTGCAGGTTGCTCTTTAGCAGTATTTGAGAACAGAAGACTTCTGTCAGGAGAAAGCCTGTAGAAAGAGAAACCATGTATTGCTTTTTGGAAGAAAAATAGCAAAAGAACAAAAATTCTAGCTGAGAAGCCAAGCTAGCTAAATGTTAAATATTTTAGAATTATTCACTCTACTTTCTACCTTTGGCAAAAGCTACACTTCTTTTTGTGAACAAAGAAATTTAATAAATCATACCAGGAAGGACATTTTTTTTACATGGGGAAGTTTCTACATTGGGGATGCATTTTCCTTGATTTGCAGAGAGATTCTTTAAACTCCAGTGCAACGATGTAAAAGATGAAAAAAAGGAGGAGGGAAAGCAATCTCACTATTAAGAAATGCAATAAGTTAGCAAATGCAAATACCTTTTGAAATGAGCCCTTCCCTCTTCATCTGCTTCTTTACTACAAGGAGCTCTGAGGAGCAGGTAGGTAGGTGTATGCACTGGGTCTGACAGCAGTAATTCCCTGAAAACCACCTGACTGTAGCTACAGGCACAGCTATGTATCCCCTCAGGCTCTACTATCTTTATGACTGACTTTACTAGCATAATGCTGCAGCATAAGCAGCACCCAAGATTTTGTGCATGCAGTTGGAGGAGGCAGGAGTTAGGCAGAATGTATAACGTTCCCATGGATAAAAGAAAGGCAGCTAGTGGTAGCGACTCTCAAATCCGTACCCCTTCCCACCTGGCCTTTACCACCTTCATGAAGGCAGCACAACAAAACAGTAGCTGTATTTCCACCTGAGTGTGGGGCTGCCATGGGGGGGAGGGAGGGGGCCTCTGACAATGTTGTCTAATGCTTCCTCTACCCTCCTGCTGCTCCCATTTATTTTTCTTTTGTGACAATGAGATGCTCTTCCTAAGTTTTGATATGCACTTACCTCCCAGAGCCTCCTGCCTGGCTGCTTGTGCTCCTCAATAAAAGGAAAGACTAAGAAGGCATCAGGCACTGAATTGTTTTTCAGTGTTAGAATGGCATGGAGATACTATAGTGAAAGGTGTCATAGGAAAACCTATAAACAGTGAAACAAGTGCAAATAAAACTCTCGCAGCAAAGAAGTTTATCTTGATAGTCAATCTGTTTTTTCTTTCTTTATTCCCAGTTATGTCCTTGTGTCCACACTACAATCACTCCCAATCTCTCTCAGCTTTGCACTGTTCTCAATCAGTAGGTGGGTGTTGTATCTCTTTGTGTTGATGCTTACCTAGATTGTGCATATTTACCTCTTTTAATCATTTCTTGTAAGTCAGTCACTTCCATCCTTGGATAGTCTCTGGACAGCACTGCAAAATGTCCCTTTCTCTCTGGCCCTGGGGGGGCAAGGAGGGAACACAGCATCCCCAGGCCATCACACAGGAACTGCACTGAGAAGAGCTATTACTTCCCTGCTTTCTCAGATGATGCTTCCACATCTCTGTATTTTTAGCCTATCAGTCACCATGGTGCTTAGGCACCAATTACAAAATCTTGAAGGCTTCAGAGTTCCCCTGCCAGGGCAGCTGCATTTCTCTGATGATCTTTGGGAAAGGAGGGCCTGCCAGGCTCCATGGCCTCTCCTGAGGAAAGGGCTGTTCCAGAAAGTTGTGCCATGCTCCAAAGGAGACATATCCTCCTTTCAATTTTCTGTTGCAAGGACGTCAAAGAAAACACACTTCAGCAATTCCAGCTTTGTCCTGGGAATGGCCAGCACATCCATCCTTGGCACGTTCTGATATGGGGTGTAAGGGAAGGGGTTGGCTAACAGTTTGCCCAGTGAGACAAAGCAGGTTGGCAGTGAGATTAACGTCTGTGCCTGAAGATCTGATAAGGTCTCTAGGAGGCTGCTACATAGCAGAACTGATAGCTATAAGCCATCTTCAGTGCACCTTTGGGGATATAGGATGGTGGTGCGTAGCATCAGGAACCCGTAGGTGTGACCTTGCAATGTGTTGCTAGAGAGATCCCCCCACTCCTCTCAGGCTGCCCTGTTATGATGAGTCCAAATTTGAAAGGCGTCCAATGGGGCTAAGCTGGATTAGCCCCTCTGAGGCATCCTGCACTGCACCAGTCGTGCAGCAGAAGCAGGATGCCCTCTTGATTCATGAAGGAGACTCACAGTGAGGCATGCAGCACTTGCACGGGCTTCACTAAGCCTTCCATTTGTAGGAGCACAGTGGAAAGTTGGACTCACGACAGCTTTTAGGGCATTCTCCCAGGTACCTCCCAAGCTTTGAAAATGCAGCTGGGAATTAGATGAATACATCACCTGCTCCCCCCAAATGAAATGCACCCCCAAATATCAGATCCAGCTATCAGATATCAGGATATCAGATATCAGGAATCCAGACTGCTGCCTTAACATTATTGCAAGTGTTTGGTGATACCTCTGGCAAGAGGCATGAACTCTTTTTTATGATGTTTTGTAAAATCTACCAGATTCCCCACATGAATACATGCTGCTATCAAGCTTGCATCAGTAGCAGAGGCTGAAGGGAAACACTTTAACAGCTTTGACTCCTACCAGAAAAGCTCAGAATTATACAGTATCTGAAAGCCATCACCGTCCTTTAAGATTTGGTCTTTATCTTTCTCTACAAAGTTAGAAATTTGCTATGCAAAAATTGTCAGTCACTGTATGCAGTGAAAGGACATTAATAGTCTATATTAGTGTTTTCTAAAATTACTACTATTGCTGTTAAAGGGGCTGCTTTACAAAAGAAAGGGACACAGCAGGTGGTTCCTCTACAACAGCAATAGCAGCAGCAATTATTAGTAGTGAGCAAGACATACAATACAATACTGGGCTTTAGAAGGCCTTGTCTGTGGTAAAATCACAACCATGACAAGGGACGAAGTTACAACATAGTTATCCCCTGACCCAAATACAATATGGTTCTATTTTGTAGTGTTGATGGGTCCATAACTATGTTCCACAGCAAGGCTTAAAGGTTAAGGTTACCAGCTGCACTCTACAATGAAACTGTGTTGTAAGTGGGTCCCATGACACAATTGTATTTCTAGTATAGAAAAACCCTAAATAGGCTAGATGCTATAGATCTCTCCCCTTTTCTCTGTCTTCCTTGTGCATGCATACACACGTTGCCCCGAGGATATCTCTAGAGAGCTGTGCTTCTCCATTTACTGTAATAGGAAGTGCTTTGATATGATGACAGGGTCATTGTCTATCAAAATCAGGAGATCAAAAGATTCACAGTTAACTAGTAACAAGCAATCAAAACACTTTATGACAAAATTTGAAAGAGCCAGGCCCCTCTTCTCATTAAGCAGTGATAAAGCAAACATTTTTTCATTTTATCTTCCAGGAATTTAATTGCTACTTTGCAGTTTACTCAGGTTCCTTCGTCAAATATACCTGATACTTTAACTCTGTGCAAATATAGAAAGTGTAGCCAGTTTTATCATGAAACAGCTGAAAATCAGAAAAAAGAAGCAGCAGTCTGACCTTTATAATAGCTGTCAATATTTTAATAGATACCTTTCAGCTCTTCAGCACTTACATGCCAAGTAATGACTGTAAAACAAGAGGCAGGGAAAGAAGGATGGGAGTTACACTGCTGGTGATAAATTTCTAGTGATCTGAACTTCGTTGGTCTGCTCAAATTATAGAAATACATGCCAGCTGAAGCTTCACTCTTTTGCATCAATAGAGATCTTTCATTTCATGGTGTTATGTGTTTTAAATGGTAAGTTTAAGAAACAGAGATAAAATAGAAGTGAATATTAGAAATCGGAACCCTAAGGAACTGCATGATGAAGGTTCTGTTCCAGGGTGTACACACTTTAGTATCTTCCAGATTTCTTTGGCATCTATTTTTAGGGCATGCAGTATGAATTATCATTGTTATGCCAGCGACACCACACCAAGGTCTGTCTACTCCATCGACTGTTCCTGACGGGAAGTCTCAGTTCTGCCATCATGCCAGCTGAAGTGCAAATGTGGATGTCACTGAATTTCTCAAAAATGAAAGCTGAAATGTTGGAAATTGGCTCCCCTAATTTATTAAAATCTGCTCTGGACTTTAAAGAGGTTTTTTTCCCCCTTCCTGGGCACTAATCTGATCATCCCTTCCAAAGTTAATTTCTTTAATGCTAAATGATGTACCAGGCTTGTGGGGAAAATAGCTTGTCGCCTTAGGCACCTGGTGCTTCATAACATGGTATGAGAAATTGTTGCTGAAGAACATGCACAACCCAACAGCAGTGAAGGAAATAATCACAAAGTTTATTCCTGCTCTTTTTAAATTACCCCTAAAAATAATGGTGGACCAGGACATTTCTTAATCCAGATGGATAGAAATGTGGTGCTGCATATTTTCCTGGCTTTGTGGAACGATTAAACCCACCTGTCTGTTTCTGTAACAGTATCTGAGGGATTCTGCGAATGTTTCAGAATCCCACATCTCACCTCTTGCCAGGTCAGAAGCTAAATGATCTTTACATTCCTCAAGGTACGAGAGCAAAGCAGGGCAACTCTCTTAGCTCTGCAGTAGCGAACAAAGGGAACAGGGGATGGAAAAAAAGGGAGGCACTCAGGCAAGCAAGCCTGAAGCAAAAGAGTTGTTTATTACTGTTATATAGGAGTGATGGAGAACCCAAAAGTGGGTGAGGTATGGCCCACTGTTTCTTTTCGTGTTGCTAGCAGCTACATGTGGCCTATTACTTTGACCCAGTGTCAGTGTGCTAGTGGGAGAAGACGAAGCATAAGCATTAGCGCAAGTGAGGACCGATTCTTTCTCATTTTTTTTAATTCGTTAATGCCAAGGTGTGTTTTAAAGTGTGGCACAGCAAAAGCTTCTTAAAAATCCTTTTTGGGTTCTGATTCAGATAAGGGGCTGTCTTTAAGTCTTCTAAAGCTGTTAAATATTGTAGTGCTAAATGAATTAGAAAAATCTTGAGTAAATAGGTGGCTATATGGCAAATTATTAAAACCTGAGCTAAAGGCCATTAACTTTAATTTCAGTTAAGTATGCATCAAAGTGCTTTGCTGAATGGCACCTTTTAGGTATCCATTTCAGGGCAGTACTGTGGAAACAGTGATATAAGAAGCATAATAAAATTCAGTCTGAGATTCATAGGCAGACAGACTGCTTACAAAAGTGGATGGAGGAGTCAAAGAGAACGATGAAAACTGTGCAGTGGATTAGTTACATCCCTCAGGTATTTGCCCTGTCTCTCCCCTGACATTCTTAACCCTGAGGCAAAAACATCCCGTCCATTCATGAATCAGCTCCTGAACTGACACTGGTTTCAGCATGGTTTATTAACAGGAAAACAAAATCTGAATTAGTTCACATTAGTGTGCCAGGCTGAAAACTGGCAAGTCAGGAACTGATTTGTGAGTAGATGAGTTCTTTCTGAGCTGGTTATCCATCCATTTGAGAGATGGGTCAAACAGCTGACGGTAGCAACAGCTTTAGCATCCTGATTTTAATTCACTGCCACAAGTCTATCAGTGCCCCCAGACATACTAGAGGTTCCTTCTTCCCCTTCTGCAGGCCCATCTCCGCCATTTCAGCACTACTTATATTTCCAAAGACACTTCATGGTAGCTGTCCTAACCCAGTATAAAAAAGGCTGAAGCTCCCTATGCTTCTGCAGCCCCTGAGCACTGATGGCAATCAGCATCCTCCAAGGAAGTTGTTGAAATCCTGGCTGGGTGTAGCAATCATTTTCCATTCTTCACTTAAGAATCTGTATTGGTTGGAGTATTATCAGTAATCGTTACCTCTTATTTTGTGGTGTATATGTAAATCTCAAATTGCTCTGCATTTCAAAGACAGGGAAACTGAGGCATGGGCATGGAAGTAACTCAGACAAGTTGGGTAAGGCCGTGACAGCCTTCCTGAATCTTAGTCTAGAACTCGCTCCAGCAAAATACTCATACAAAGGGCTAGAGAGGGCTTTTAGGTTTTACATCGTAAATCTTTTGCTGTAAATGAAGTGAGAACAGAATTCACAGGTAAAGAAAATCAGGTTGCACATCTAAAACATTTGATTTACTATTCAAGCATATCAAATTATTTGTTTTAAACAATGTATAAAGTATATGAATATTCCTTTGATTTCTTTCTAATTATATACTCTTTGTGGTATTTTTCTTAAATAAGCCAGGCACAGAATAAAGGTATTATACATAATTTACCCACAAAGAATGCTTTTAAATTAACGTTGTACCATACAGAACTGTATGTGAATTAAATGGTTAGTTAGCAATATGATGTATAGCTTACTAATGTAGTAAACTCACCACCTGTACTGCTATACTTTTATTACAAGTTAATGGTACCTGAAGTCATTTGAAGACTTCGGACACAAGTCCAAAAAAAAAAAAAAAAGGAGCTATATAACTGAATTTACACATATGAACTTCCTTTATAAAGATGAATAGCAAACTATTTATCTAATGGAGTGCATTGTTAATCCTATCACTGAATAGTTGTCCAAACTGGTTTCAGAAAACCAACCTCTGACCACAACCAGTTTATGTTTGGTAGTGGCCTACTGGAGTTTCTTCTCAACATGCAGGAAAAGCAGCAGCAGAGAGGACTCCCTCTAGCATGCAGCTTCCTCTTCTCAGTAAATTCATAGGAAATTCTGTAATTTCTAAAGAATTTTGTACATTAATTTCAGAAAGGCTCAGATGTCACCCTGCATATTCGAACTAGAAACAATGTCAAATACAATCAGCTCTCACATATTTGAAAGTGAACTTTTTCAGAGTAGTCACAATCTGTTACTGAGTGGGCCAGAATTGGGGTGGGCTCATTTGGGGTTTCCATTTTTGGAATGACTCTGCTGGCAATTAGTAAATCACTAAGCATAGCCCTCCCTAGCCATTTAGGTAATTTAATATTATTAAATGTTTCTAAAATAAGAAGTGGGTTATAAAGTGTATCATTTAACTTAAGAGTAATTTGTTCCATTATTTAAATTTCCCCAAAGGATTTTATCATGGTACAGTCTTACAGCATATGTACAATACTACTGTGCCCATAACACTTGAGTCTAATTCCAGAATATGCCATCATAATAACTTATCTTAGTTTGAATCATTTCTAGCTCATGAATTTCCATCCTCCATATGATCATAGTCAGCTGTGGTACCCAACTAGCTTCAGTACTTATGTGAAGGCCAAATCTATGTGGAACAGTCCAGATTGTGCAAAAGAACGTGCTTGAGATGTACATGCACGTGTACAGACATATGCAAACATGGGTGGCTCTTTTTCAGCATCTTCTTCTATACAAAAGCAGTTGTGATGAAAAATATCATTTGGAGGTATATTGCCAGAGAACCATAAACAGGAGTGCCTTGTTCTGAAGACCATAACTAATCTTTCCCTTACTTGTTTTTCACGTTGTCTTGTCAAAGTCTTGATCCCACTTTAACCCTGCTAGCCTCAATCCTTACTTTTCTGCTTTTATAATTCCCTGTGCTCCTTCTGCTTTCATGGCCTGTATCAATGGGATAAGCTCCTTATTAAAACTACCATTGCATTCCCCTTCTTGGCCTGGGTCTCCTGAGATGCACCCATGGAAAAATATAACCCCTGGCAGATTAATTAATAATTGTTCATTAATAATTTGCTCCCAAGTTTGAATCATATTCCTAAATTATAATGAAAAATATATTTCCACCAGTAGGTTTCTTCATCCAGACATAACACTGCAAACTATGCTCCTGTGAGCTGTCATAAACTTGGTTGCATCAGGCATAGTAAGGTCTCAGATAGTGAAGCTCTTAGTACTGAATTGACAATTGGTGTGTCAAGAGGTAGCACAACCTCCAGCTGAGTCAGTAGTGAATAGGTGATAGAGGCTGCCATGGGGTTGAAAGTTCATTCGTTTGAAAAGTAAAATTAAGATCCTACTCCGTCATGGACATTTAAAGTGTTCTCCAGGCTTTTGCATCTGAGTAAGTTACTCCTCGTGACTTGGCTCAGTTCCCCGGGGGCATTCACTCTCACCAACACCTTTTATTTGGTGTTTCGTTTGGAAACTTTCCACTCCTACGATGGCTCTTCAGAAGGGCTGCCACAAACATTTTTCTGTGGGGTTGCATCATGTCTAGGTACCAGCTTTGAAACTGTGGCTACTTCCCCCAGTGATCCCACAGCGAGCAGTGGTCCGGCAGCCCCGAAGAACTGCTGACCGGAGTCCCTTCCTCCCGTCTCCAGCCAACACAGCTGCCGGCACTGAATCAGGCTGCTCTCGTAGGCTCTGTGATCATGGCCCGTATGGGTTTCTTTCTAAAGATAGCTCCATGCACATGCAGACAGGAAATATTTTGAGAGTGTTTTAAAAAAGGCTGCCATAAACATCTTAGTTGAAATCCTGGCCTATCTATTTTGGCGCGATCAAAATTCCACCTGCAAGATTTTGTCTTGAATTTGAATTTAAGATTATTTTGGTTTTAACTTTTTGATTCAGTGCTAATTTTCACTTTGAGCTGGTCGCACATTCCCACCCTGTCCTCCCTGCAGATACATTACCTGAACAGAAAAACCTGCAGAATACCTGCTTTTTAAAAAGAAAATGCTGCCTATCTATTCCATTCTTTAAGGAGATACCTGTAAGAGCAAACTCATGCTGCTTTGTTATCTCTCTGTTACCTAGAAAGATGGCCTTCCCTGGGAACGTATTCACTCCTTATGTTTTGTTCCCCTGTTCATATGTTTACAGTAGCAGTTGCATGTTTTAGAGCTGCCTACAATACTTTAAATCCTGGGTGTGCCCTAGGAGCTAAGTGGAGCTGCTAGAGTTTTAACAAATATCAGCAGGTAATTAAAATATTCTGTTCACAGCAAGAGCTAAGTACTTTGTATCTTGTTCATTCTTCCTGAAGAACAGTCCTTGTTCTGCCTAATTTAATCCAGCAGTGGGTAGAGCCATCACAACAAGACGTTGTGTCTGCCTGCAGCACCAACTGTTTCTACCTGGCCTTTCTGCCTGGCGTCTCTCCTCCTCTTCCTCTTGACTTCTGTCCTTTGGTCCTTCTCTAGCGCCCTGCAGGGTGATGACGCGAGGTCAGTAATAGCCAGCTGAGGGGGTGGAGGGCAGCGGGGCAGGGGGCAAGTGGACTCTAGTCCACATCATAAACATTTTAAAAGACCAAGATTATGACTCTTTCATGGGTTCAAAATTTGTATTTTGGGTATGTAAAACAGGAACTTCTATACTGTTAACTCTGTCAGAACTCAGGTATCACCAGAATCAAGATCTTGGCTTAACATTCAGATGTTTTGTTTTTAGAAACTATTATTTCCTTCTTCCCAGAGTGTTTTCTTGCTTTTCCCTGCAATATTGAGGGTTAGGAATGTACTCATAAATGAAAGATTGCTGCAGGTTTCAGGGAAAATACCAAATATCATTTGATGTTTGCTAAAATCATTGTAATTGCAGCCTCTGAATAACACTGCATTTTTTGGTTACTCTTAGTTATTTCTCATTCTAGAGACGATTTTAAAACATTTTACTCTCACTTTCAAATGTGGTGATCAGATTAGCTCTATAATTAGCTATTTTTGGTTTTGTAATATATTGCTTGGTCTATCTTGAGAATGTCTTTATTTCATAAGAGTTTTTTTGATAATACAAGGGGTCTGCATTTACCCAGATAATGTTTGTTGAGAGGTGATGTGGGTCCTTCATTTTGCTTATGCTATGCCTTTGAATTATGGATATTTCTGTCACCTGGTACTTTTCCAACCGATCAGTTCTAATGTAATTCATTTCAATTTTTATACAGCAGATATTTTCCTGTGAGATCTTGTAGTTACATATTCCTGCTAGCACAATTACAGGAATTGTTAACACAATGCTAAAATGTCTCTCTTCAGTTTCTCTATTCAAAATTACCCCTAAATGGTTTTGGTTTTATGGAGCTTTTTATTGAGGACAACAAAATAAAATTGTCTTTATGTTATTGATATTAATTGCTGTGTATATAATAATTATTTTCACTTCAGCATTTAAAGACAGAGCTGGTACCAACACTGATTTGTATATCAATGCAGACTCTGCTTCAGTAGACATGCTGACAGGATCTCTCTCATCTGCCCAGCTGTTTATTCGGAACATGAAAACAGCTGCACAAGGTTAGGCGAGGCAGCCAGCAGGATTCCTTTCTCAGCAGTGGTCAACAGCATCCACCTAGAGAGCAAAGTCAGAGCAAGGCAAGCATATAGCGATACTTATTTTCTCATAAAACTTGTAGGAATGCAATGCCTTCAAACCATACCCTCTTTCCGGTTTCACTGAAATTGGTCCAAAGATTTTAAAGAATATTTGGAAGGTAGACACCCACACACACGTGCACACACACACAGAGACATATGAGCACATGCTCACGCAGTGTGGTCACGTGAGCCTTGTTCAGAGAACCAGCTAAAAAGAGTTTTGAAGTTAATATCATGCCTTGGCCCCTCTATTGCCTGTAGTCTGCTTCATCTGTGTGGCAAAATTGTCTTTATTTGCTGCTTTGCCCATACGAAATACAGGAGTTCAACAGCTGATGAAGAAGAACAGGAGTAAAAATCATAATTCTATAAAATGAGTCAAACCTCCTGTTTTTTTTGTTGCTGAGGTTTTTCTTGAGGAATTCTCCTTGGTTACTGCTCTATGACTCTGATGTGGAGTTTGGTTTGTCAGGCATACTGTATCCATATTAAAAAGCAGTAGTTGCCATGTGTCCAGGCATTTCCCTACTGGAAAAAAATGGCAAAAGGAGAGAAACTGGACTTTTGACGGGCACCAGCTATATACCCAATGGGAAAGAAGCTCACAGTTTTTCTCGGTGACCTAGTTAGGTGGCAGAGAGCATTTTTGTGTCCCCAAAAGGGAATGCTGGGAAGAGGAGAGAAAGATCTTCAAGAACATCAAAGGCAAAACGTGCATGGGAAATGCTGTGAGGATTTAGGAGGACCAGAGGGAAGAGTGGGTTGGGGGGTTGGAAGATATGAGCGTTCCCTTGAAGGCTGAGGTTTGACTCACGTGTGGGAAGAATCCTAAAGGATCCAACACCTCTACTGCAGACCTCACATCAATTTTAATTTCTTTAGCTGACTTCCACTTTTGCAGAATTAACTTCTTTCCAATTAGACTCGCCCTTAAAATAAAATGCCCTTGATCTTTGCTAATATTTGTAATGGAATCCAAATCCCCAAGGATAAAGATATCAGGATTCAGAGGCAAGTCTATGCTCATTTTTGTATTTACTTTTCTATTACTTTTCTTTAGAATTAATACTCTTCTCAGCCCGGATTCACCCTTGGAAGTCCACAAGGACCAGCTACAAAACAGTCCTCTCCACAGTCCCATTCTCCTCTCCCGTCCAGTGTTAAACAGGCAGAAATCTCCATTTCATGAGAGAGAGACGCTTTTTGGATGCAGAGTAAGAATAGGGCCACTTCTGCAGTTTCAGATAGAAATTAAAGTTGTTTTCTCATAAACACAGCTGGAGAGGGAGGGAAGGGTTGCCCATATTTCCACTCTGACTTTCCTCAAATGGACTTTGTTCTATCCCCAGACCTGGGGAGCTAGTCAGGCACTCAACCACTGCGGTGGGCAAGACTATATTGCCCTAGTGCCGAGATAAAAGCAGATCATTCTCAGGGCCTTTAGGACTAGTTTTTAGTATAGAAAGAAGGGTTTAGTGAAACACAGGTGGTATCTGAGAAAATCTGTATTCAGAGCCAGGCTATCACAGATTTCTTCTGATACTTTGGGCAGCGCCTCTAAATTTTGACTATCCAAAATAATCATACTTTCTTGCATTAAAACAATTTTCACATCAAAGACATCCTTATTTCGGGAGTTATTTTAAAGTGTTTTTTTCAATTCCTAGATGTGAAATGCAATATATGTTCAAAATTTGGTTGATTTATTTCATTAAGATTTGTTTCCATAAATCTTTTACCTCAGAGTCCCCAGTTCTTCTGCACCAAATATCAGGAAAGTCAGGCCCTTCACAGAGTAGTCCTGCAATGTTCTCAGATCAGGTATGTGTAAATATGTGGTCAATAATAGTGAGTAGCACAGAAATGACTAGGAATGGGAACCTCCGTTAATTAATGTTCGACTGGAAGCTCCCCCAGGCAGGGGCAGGATTCAGGGCTCCATTTCCAGAGACCGACCCCCTGTTCCAGCCATTCTATTCTCCCTCTTTTTGCAAGTAAGAAAACAGATACAGGGGCTTGACTCTTATCACCGTGCCATGTGGATAATGATGTCTAATGCTTAACCTAATTGCACCCACACACAGCCACTGCAGGGGCTGAAGCATAGCTGCTTTATACAAGCTACTGTGTACGATGCAATGACCCTTGCAAGCGAGATCAAGGCCGGTGCGGGAAGATGACTTGTTGCTTCCCTGTCATTGCTGAGGCCGTTGTCATTAATTCTCTGCCCTTTAACCTCTGTGTAGTGGTCATATTCACTGGGGACCCGCTTTAATGAGTAGCACTTAATATGTACACAGACTTCTGTCATTCCCTCCTGCCCACCTGCTTCTTTCTCCCATTTTTCAGACATCAGCCCCCAGCGTATCATAGGGGATTTCACAGAGAGCTGCACACCCAGAGAAGGAAAGGTGATGTGCTGTTTGTCTGAGGCAGCTTCTCTATTCCCAGGGCATTTATAATTTCTATAAATGAAAGGGGTTTTAGGACCCTAACAAAAGTCAAATAAAGGGAAAGAATTAAGTGGTGTAATGAATGAAGCTGTCATTAAGCGTAACGTAAGCAGTTTCTTCATGTTATCTGAGGTTATCCAGACTGACAAGTAAGCAGTGCTGTTGTCAAGCACTTTAACAAAAAAGGGATACCATCTGTGTGTGATGCACTGGAGCCACAGATGTGCCATGTTTAAATAAACTCAGGCATAATAGAAAGCTCTTGACCAACACAGTGTATAAAATCAGTGGGTTTGCTTTTTCAATTAACATGGTGAAGAGCACTCCCTTCTCCCTCCTGCTACCCCAATTAAACAAGCTTTATTTCTTTGGACCATTGCCCTCGAAATGCTCTTGCACTAATTCATGTGAAAAGTTTCACATTCCATCAATCTGGACTTTTACCATAGGAAACATAGCGAGTTCCTCTGTCCTGATTATGCTTATGTCCTTTCTTCTGCTTGCTGCTCTGGTGATTTAAAACAGTCCTCAGTTTACTTCCAATGGCCACTCAAGGATTGTTTCCTATACTTATAAAATCCTCAGAGGGTTCATGTGACTCTTTTGCCATTTATAGTATCATTTTGCCAAATATAGTAATTGCCATTACAGTTACTATATCGGAAAAAGATCTGCTGCTTGCAACGAGACATTCTTCGATAAGAGAAAGAATGCAGCTTTACATTTGTTTCCAGTCCTGCTGGGAGGCAGGGATTCAACAGACAGCTCCTACAATAGATGAGGGAAAATGATCTGCACATCTCCACTATTCTGCTGGGAGCAGAAGCTTTTCTCACACCAAGCCTCAGGGTATCACTCGTCCTCCAGGAGCAGCTTCACCCAGTGCTTCGGGGCTGCGCCCGCACCCTGAGAGCCTTCCCACACACAGGAGTTAGTTCTGCTGGATCTGGGGATCCGGGAAGATGGGGTCTCTTTTACAATGGAAAAAAATTATTCATTTTGGAGGGGGGAGAAGGAAAGGGGGAAATCACTCAGTGATTGCTAATAACCTAAGGTCAAAGCCGCTCCTGGATGTATGCAGGATGGTTAAAATTTTGGGGAGCAGTAAGAAAGCAAACATGAACTCTTCCTTGTAAAGATCCCTGTTACACTTTCAAAATAGAGCCTAACCCCATATCCACAAAGACACGTAGGAACCTGTTTTTAAAATTATTTAGGCTTCTGGATGTCTTTAAGATCTGGCTCAATGCTCTTTTTTTTGTATTCAAATGAATAGTAGTGCATGAGGGGTAAAAACCCGCATACCTTAACAAAGCACTCTATATATTTGTACCTGGGGCAGCAGTTAAGTACAACCATGTAACTGAATCCTTTTTTTAAAAGCGGCTTTTATGCTAGAAAATTGGCAACATATGTCTCTGGGTTCAATTGACCTTCAAGCTTGAGTCTGAATATCCAAGATGTATGTCACCTCTCCTGGAGCTTTGATCTCCTGTTAGAAAGAAAAATATAATTATTAGCTTGTTGTTCAACTCAGCTGACAGAGGATCTGATATTTTAGGAATGCTTTTGAGATGCCTAAGTTGAGAACAGAAAGATGCTGTTTTCCTAATTAAAAGGAATAAGAGGTGTAGTTTGATCAGCATGATGCTCTAGCTGAAAATAAAGCACCTAAAGATGATGAAGCTAATAGCTAATGAAAGAAGTGCTTGCACATAAGATGTACACTGAATGATTGGCCAAATCTCTCCCTGACAGAGACAATTTAATTACATTTCTTCATGATAACATCACCACTTGCAGGACTGTAGGGGTCTGTCAGTTCCCATTTTAAATCATGATTTTTGAGGTTGAAAATGTTGGCCCATCCCAAATCACAACAGGCACAGACATGACATATCACATAAAGTGCCAGCCAAGTGCTACACATATATATTTTTTACAAGTAAGAAATACTTTAATCCTTTGAACCATGATTGAACTTCAAACAAAATGCAGCATTGTCAGTCTTCAGTGCTCAAAGAGATAATGTGCTACACTCTCCCTCTCCCAAATTCAAGTTGTTGACTTAAGTCATAAGATTTTTTACATATACATATAAATATATATATATATAAAAGGAGCTCCTCATTTCTTCGCTTGATCTGTACGCTATTAGTATGTACCTGCTTCTCAAGCTATCAAGCTAAGGACTTTTTTCTTCAGTTGCTAGTCCAAGTAAATTACTTTTGTTCCTTTGTTTTTCAGTCTCTATTTTTTTAATACAGCCCAAATTTCTAGAACTTTAAAAATGTGTTCCAGAATTCACATTGCCTTGGTAAGGACTTGAGTGCTGAGAATGAAAATTCAATGCATGTTTAATGGGTTTCTAGGCTTGGTAAAATACTAGGTTTGGTTAAAAAAATCATTTCCAGTTAGAAGGATTGAAAATAATTCCATTCCTTTTTACAATTATTCCCGAGATTGTGTATTATACCACAGTGAAGACAAATTGGTTGAAATCAAACCACTGTGTTCTGAAAATGTCAACAATGGATGTTTCAACATGATGAAAAATCATTTTCCAGCTCCCTGCTAAAATTAGTGTCCAGTGAAATCTTCCATTGCCCAGCAGATGTCTGTGTGACCAGGTCCGTCGTGTGTGGCTGGTGCGGGGAGAGGGTAGCTGTTACTTTGGACACTAAAACCAAAGGCTGGAAAGAGACTGCAACTGAGATGAGGCAGCCCTGTGTCTCGCCCTGGTCTCACCTTCCCTGAGGGCCATGCACATCTGCTCCAAGTGTTGTGGCTTGCCCTTAGATGGGTAGATAAATCTCACTATTAACATGAGATAGATCTCACTGTTAACATGACATTTTATAAAGGATATGAAAATAAAAGTGACCTATTTGTAGTGAAAAGATACCTGAGTTAAAATAAACTAGCTGCCAGGGGCAGTCTCACTGTGGCTTCTGGAGTCTGAAAGCCTCCTCTGACTGCGTTGCCGATGCACCCCAGGTAAAGGCCACTGCAGTCAGACTCTGGATCTCCTGGGCTCGTCCTGGATCTTACATGGCAAAATTTCAAATTATAAATGAGTTAAGGCTCTTGGAAGAGTCACAAGTTTGGCCAGGATGTCTGTACAGCGGATTTCTGTTGATAGCAAAGCCAAACGTGGTGCTTGCTGGCAGCCAGCACTCATATGTGCTAACATCTGTTTTAACCTCAGTTTTAATGATTGAAGTAATTATTTAAAATGCTGCAAGATGAAATGAAATGAGATAATGCTTCCTTTCATGTTCCTTTTTAAAGATAAGGATGTTTCATTTTTCTCACTTCGAACTGGTGGGAAAATCTCAACTGAAATGAAATTTCAGCAGAAAAAAGAAACAGCAAAAATATTAACAAAGATTTCAGTGAATATTTTTCCTGGCTTCAGACAAGCTCTACTTTCATCACAGAGGAGTGACTAAGACAACCTGAGTTTCCTTTTCCCTCAAATAAATTATCATCCCTACATAAGCTCTAAAATGATCATCTTCTTGTAATTCAACACCAGAAAGACATATTCATCTTTTAAGCAATGATAGTGATACCATTAAAACCTAAATTTCAGCAAGCATCTGGAGCTTTTATTTGTTCTAATCTGCATTACATAGTTTCTCTCATTTCATGACAATGTATTCACTTTGAATGGGACTTGAAATGCTGTATGTGTTGCAAAAGATAATGAACTAAACCAGCTCAAAGTTGCATGCTAGGATCATATGTAAATAAATACCACAGCAGTGAAATTTGCTTCAGAACTTGGCCATTTATTTATTCATCTCCAGTTATTAATCATGATAGGCATAAATACAAATTAGTTATTGAGGTTATGGTTACAGTTACTTGGCACAGGGAAAGCAAAACAAAGAACACATTTTAATGTTTGTAACAAGGAGAAGATGTAAATTTTTTGTACGCCTCTGACTTCGGGTAATTTTCACAGCTGTTTTGTATCTTCATGCTACAGTTTTGGTGTGAGTGATGATATCCACAGGTAACATACTGTTAAGCTTTTAAAAATAAAAGACCCATCATACAACAGGTAAAGAATCAGACATGGTGAAAAGAAAATAATCATGGTCTGAGTCAACACAGACCCAATTGCCAGCAGATCCTGTGATCCACCACAGATCTTATATTTTAAGGTTTTTTGACCTTTTCCCTTTAGAAATACAAAGTGCCAAGAAGTAAATTCTTGGTAGTGAGGTCCTTTGCACCTGTAGTGGGAAACCCACCATCCCATTGCCAGTGATGGTACAATGCAGTGAGGAGGAGAGGTTTGCCATTGCCAAAGAAAGACCCTTTTCATGGGATGCTCCTTTAAGCAGCAGAGCCAGTGGGGATAAAAATGACTATGCCTAAAATGAGGACAGTGCCACTAAGACTTTGTGCCTGCCTATCTGTCTGCTTCCATCTGACCCTAAATTAGGCCTCAGAAGGTGTAGTTTTTAGTATAGATACCGGGTACAATGTACCTTCTCACAATTAGTAGAAAGTGCTGTTTTATAATTAAAGGGTGAAGTGGGGCATGATGAACATATGGAAAAGGAGACCCTTAATAAGTGATGGAGCCTTCAAAAGAAATTGCTAATTAGTATGCATTTGATGTGTACTATACCAATTTTAAGACTTTGCCTGGAATAAATTGCTATGTTGGGTGTTCGAAGGAGTGGTGAGATTAGCATTTACAAAGGGGGCAATTTTCTGTCTTCTTGACTCTATTAAATGGAGGAAATAACTTCCAAGACTGAGGCAGTAGTTAGCCCATCAATCATTCTCACAGCTGGAAACTGGGGATCCCAAATGCTGAGATGAGTTAATCCGTCAGTTAATAAGTTCATAGTGGCACCATATGGCGCTGGGCCACTCCACACTGGGGCAAGGACAGCACTGTTTACACAGGCATGCTGCTTTCTCAGGTACCTCCCTGCTGACAGATCCCTTTGTTCTCGAGGATCAATTTACTTTGCACAGTAAATTGACTGAATTGATCAGTTCAGAGCACATAATTGTTGGCTAATCCTGTGGAATCATGTCCTATCCATATGGGAGAGACAAAGGGTGCTGACAGTGGTCTAGTTTCTTGCTCCATCCTCGAGGCTGTTTGCTCTGGACATGATGGACATTGATTAAAGCTGCCAGTTGGTGGATATACAGCCTGTATTGACTTCAAATGACAGAGGTAATAGGAGGCCCGGCTTCCTTCAGTGAGACCGCTTTAGGTGTCTCTACCTTACTGGTAGCTCTAATTCTTCTCAGTGAAAGAAGCACACGAAGGTCAATCCCATCCATTTAAATACTGGCTCACTTAACTCATGCCTGAGTTAGCTGTAAACTGGCACTTCTTTAAAAGTTGTACACCAAATTCTAAACTAACAAAAAGAAAGTCAAATGATTTAAAGCCTCATGAGCAAGACAATTTGCACAAATAGGCCACGTCTTTGATATGCACCTGAATCAAGTAGATAAAGACCCATCCAGAAGTACCTAGGTACTTCAGAATATGCAGCTTTACAGCTTTATGTTTGAATCTCCTCAATTTTGCAAGTCTGTTCAAAGCTGTCATTTCAAAACTTGGTGGGTAAGTTTTAATTCAAGTAATAAAATTCAAATCAGTCTGCAAATGTACAAGGCATTCCGCTGAAGCATATTATTAGTTCTGAATCAACAGTTTCTTTTCTATAACCACTGTCTTTCTGACTAGTTTCCAACAGAAGGGGTAGATTTTTCTCTTATTTTTTTAAAAATAATCATTATTTAGCAAGTATAAAAATAAGTTATTTCAAAATATAAAAAAGATAATTTTTGAAACTGTGATGCAGCATTAAGTATTATTTTCCAATGGCGGGATTGTAACACTGATCAAATTCAAAATCACATCTGTTAGAAGGGTTTCCCTCTTTTGTCTCTACAGCAACTTTTCAGTTGCAGCATGAAGACTTTTCTTAATTTATAACTTACTGTATGTTTCAGTCCCTCTGAAATCTGTGGACCGAGTTTGATGGATATATATGATCTAGCCTATAAAGAATTCCACTCTATCTGGGAAATAGTTCAAATTTGAACTGCTAGAGCTAGCGCACAGAAAATTCTCCTGACTTTGAGTTCCCTGTCAGCCTGTGAATGGAATTGTTTTGGAACTATTATTTTCATTTTATCGTATAATATTTTTGGATATTCACCTCAGTATGTAGAACTCATTGCTATGATAGCCAAACAAGTTTTTGGTAATAAGAAAACTTTAAAAGTTAAACTTCCCTATCTAATTACATCGTCTCAATATTCGACCAAAGAAATTTCCTTTTCTTTTTCTTCCCTTCCCTTTCCCTTCCCTGTCCCTGTCCCTGTCCCTGTCTCTGTCGCTTTCCATCTACTTGCTTGAGGTACCCATCTGCCCCCCAAGCTGAGACATTCTTTCCTTCACTCCATAGAAGGTGTAACTTCTAGCACACAATGTTTTCACATATTTCTAGCATACAGTATGTTTGGGAAATGCAGATCCAACATGTTTTACTATGTCTGTTTTTCCCAATAAAATGAAGTATGAGGAAGGAATAAAGGAAGGCAAGGGTTTGTGCAATGTACTTTAAATCTTTACAGTAATTAGAAAACAATGTACAAACTCCAGTAACAAATTTTTAGAAGCATCCTCAGCAGTGGGATATGGAAGAGAGTATTTAGCAAATGAGTGAGGATCTGTTTCGAATTTTCTTTGACTTCTTTATTCCACTGCTAGCATAATGCCCTAGTTTATAGGAAATTCCCTAAAACCTGCTCATTCATTTCAGGAAATAGGTACTGGTCGGAGGCTTGGGCTCTTGGAAGTTCTTCACCAGAATCCTCCCAAAATCACAGGAGAAACTGGCTCACCACTTTCCAGCAGCATCTCTTTTCAGCAGCAAATGATAACTAGAGTTCAGAAAACTACTGCTCAGAAACCTTTTAGAAAGAATTAGAATGCATCAGTGGCAAATGCCTTCAAAAACAAAGCAGGAAACAATAAAACAGTGTATCCTACTTGCACCTCATTATATAAAAGTAAAAGCAGAATTTTTCAACATGTTGAGCAGACAAAGGTACAGTTGACTAGTTCAGTTCATCCGGCAAAGGGCACCTCTTCATCTTTATTTTACTTTCTCAGAAGGAGTTTTTGTGTAAAGTGTAGATAACTGAAAATATGTTCCTGTTCTTGCCCTGCTGCCTTTATATTAATCACTTGGAGAAGAGAACCTCAAAAGCAAAATTTCTAACAGTACCTTGATTTTTATACACAAAGGAAGTAGAAAAGGGTTTCTGTGTGTTGGCAATTGTGCTTTCAAGTCCCATGGTAGATTAGATCATAAATAGCTTAACATTAGCAACAATAGAAAATTCTGATTGCAAGATCTGGCTTTATGTTTAAGTGAATTGTGAGACTTCTAGGGGCATATTAAGAGTGGGGGTATGTGTATTTTAGGTATTGGTAGTGAGAGTGTGTCTGTTTTCAAAATGACAGACAGAAAATAGATATTAATAGACTTTTTCCATTAAAAGATTTCATACTCGAGAAAAATAAAGTTGACATATTCAAAACCCTCAAAATTGCTAAGTTAGCAGCCACTTGCCTTCTTTTGTTCACACCCACATTATTAACAATGGCCAAGATATTCTTCAACAATATCACAATTCAGTATTCCAGAAATAAAACATTGCGGTAGCATGTTTATAACATGTATGGCTGGGCTGTTACTGCACTAGTATGTAGCATATAAGGAGATTGGTTGGTTTAAAACAAGTCTCATTTCAAAGCAAATATTTTATAGCTGAGCTCTGCAAACCTCTCCAAAGCTGGCTTTCTAATGGAAACGCTGACATCTCTTCATATGGAAGGCATTAAAATCATGGCTGCAACAAAATAAGATGCACTTTACGATTATTCTTTTTCTTCTGGAGGTTGTTGTGATTCGAAAATTTATAGCGTCATCGCTGGGGAGCCGCAGTGCCTGCTGTACGGACAGCGACTTGCTCTGTTCTTCCTTGACCTAGATTCGGCGGAGAGGAGCCTGTAAGGGGGAGGGGAAAGCTGCTTCGCGCTATTGCTCGCAGCCCATCAGCACTCGCTGTAGCACTGCCGGTAACAAAATCTCGGAATGAATGTGTTTAATATAGCACTCCCCACCGTCTCTGCTGTCCCTGGGCTGGCCAAGCTCCACATGCAGTATGTTACAGAGCACGTTCTCCCTAAGCTCCGCGAGTACCTTTGAACGCGATCCAAAGAGCAGCATTAGCGTATTGGGGTAGGAGGAATCAGCAGCAATCGGTCGCTACTGTCTCCGGTGCAAGTGAAAAGCTGCTAGCAATTCTCAATGTCCAAAATGCCCAAATCCACGGGATCCAAAATTGGAGCAGGGAGAGGGGAAGGATGTTTGTTTTGTTTGGGTTTGTTTTTAACAAAATACACTGAATGTCTTCAAATATTGTGAGCATATCAAAATGGCAGGATATTTTCCCCTAGCTGGAAGACATCAGCATCACTATTTATTTGTGAATTACCACCAAATTTGCCC
Organism: Dromaius novaehollandiae; assembly: GCF_036370855.1. NCBI lineage: Eukaryota > Metazoa > Chordata > Aves > Casuariiformes > Dromaiidae > Dromaius > Dromaius novaehollandiae. Next base: position 38,793,605 of record NC_088130.1, on the reverse strand, counting down.
TCTCTCCGGCTGATCCGTAGAGAATAGCTGTCTGATGTCAGTAGCTGGCAGATTTTGGCCTTTGGCTCATGTAGTTGAGGTCAGTGCTTTGAAGACTGAGATACCAGAGACCCCAGAATATATCCTTGCTTATTATCCAGTTTTATAACAGTGGAATCCAGGAGCCACATCCAGAAGAAGGCTGCCATTGTGGTCGGTACTGTGCAGACATAAGTACCACACACTTCCTATCCCAAGGAGTTTATAGGACTCATCTATACTTTTCATCCTTAACCGTAAATGTAAAAATGTGAAAAAAAAAAGTGCAGCCATGAGGTAGATACTGGGCTAGGCTCCAGTGACTGAACATCAGTCAACAGGTCCGGTTTTATAGCCAGTGATTTTGACTTCCATAAGCTCTAACCTGCCTTAGGAGGAGCAGAAGACCACAGCGACTGCTGCATCGTCTCCTCATCTGTGCAGCTTCGGGAATATGGGCCATGACATTGGCAAGGAGGTGCAGGTGAGGGCTCAGGAGTGCCGGACAGAATTTAGGCAGCCACAATGGCTTGCCTAAATTGGAAAGACTAAGCAGCCTAATACTGAGAGAGTTCAGCTTCAAAAAGCCATTACATAATTGTCTCAAGGCGGACTGTATTCTCAAATTGTCCTTGCTGAAAGTTTCAATAATTTCTTTCTTTATTAAAGTCCATACACAACAATGAGCCTGCAGAAAGTGTCTGACCTTAAGCTTAGCCGTCTTGCGAAGTCCACAATACTGGCAGCGTGAAGGAACAAAGAGAGCCACAAACTTCGCCTGATTTGCTCTCCATCTTTAGAAGGCATCTGCATGACAGTTTCCGGTTTAGTAGGAGTGTGTTCTTTGGCCATAGTATAAATGCAAAAGGTGAACCTCTTTGGGCCTGTATACATAAAGGATCATGATTATTAGGACTAGAAACAATCTCAAATAGTTCTTCTGATATCTAAAAGATATGATTTGTACGAAGAACCTAGAAATATGAACATTCCTACCTCTTTGCTGAATATAATTCTCCTAAAAGGAGTTTCTTTGCAAGAATCAGCCTCATAACTAGCCACATTACAGGAGCTTCAAACTCTTCATTGTGACTGTAGAAAAAAATGTTCCATTTTTCCTTCAGTCTTTCAAGAGGCCTCTAATCCAATTCCCATATTTTTGAAGTTAGCTATGTTTCCTCAGACCTTTGCAAATCAGTCCTCCCATTTTTACGTGCAATTTACAGACAGCATCTGATTGGCTGCTAATTGCAGATACTATAAGCCAAATTTTCTTCCTGCACACAGAAAGCAATCATAGTGCAACCACTCCCATGTAGCAAAGAGCAATAGAAATGATCAGATATAATGTGCAGGCACCAAAATAGCGCAGAAATCAAAAACATTTCTGCTATTCCAGTTGCACTTGTTTAACTGAGAGCGGAATTAGAGGTGACGCTGTAACAACCCACAGCAGCCAGCAATCTGCCCTATCTGTTTCTGTAATATCGACCACTGTCTATAATTTTGAGATTTGTTTCCTGAATCCTGAGTGCAGGTCTGGGCAGTCTATAATATGTTGCTGATTTAGGATATTTTGCTGCTGCACATGACTGTGTGCGCCTTCCTCCCACACACGCCCAGGCACAAAGTGATGATTCCAGGTAAGAAAGTTGCTTCTGCAGCAGGATCGTACCCACTTCGCCCTTCTGGAGATGTGGAAAATAAAATGTATCTTACCATTCTGATAGGCTACAAGGCACTGTCCACTTTGCATAGCACATAGCAACAAGTGACCTGTTAAATGATGACAAATCCTTTAGCTCCTGGCTTTAGACCTCTGACCTCTTGACTTTAGGCTGTATCCAGGGAGCAGTCTGGGGAGAAGAATGCAATAAACGGCTTGTAATCTAGTGGTCTCAAAAGAAATTACATCAAAACCAGCTGTTACACCGCTAGTCATTAAAGACTGACAACATGTTAACTAAAATAGGGCCTTTATATTGTGTGGGCTTTTGCAATTGCTTAAGGTCCATCTCTGCTGCCCCCACACACACACACACTTTATAGACACAGCAGTAAATGTCATTCCAAGTAAATATGTCCTATCATCCTTTAAACTATGAGTGAGATGTGTTTGAGTGCAGTCTCTTCTTTCTCATTTTAATTAACTGTGTTGAGGTGTGTTTTCCAGCTCTGAGTGTTATGATGTGTACTGAACATCAGCCTGTGTCAGAGCTCAGAGTGATGATTCAGCACATAATTTCTGCATTTCCAGTTGCCTCTGACTGATATTTATACTTTGTTTTGACTTTAATTTAGAGTTTTTGTTCTCCTTCTCTCTCTCTCTTCTTTTAGAAACAATACTTACAGGCACAAGGGCTTTATAATGGAATAAAATCTACATTTGACTCACTGGTTTTGGTGATGGCGCCTGAAGTGATTTGAGGCACAAGTTATAACAGACTGAGAGTGGATGTCAAAGTTTTGCCACGCAACACTTGAAATACGGAATACATCTTTCTGTTCATCCACACATCCATCCAAAATATAGCAAGCATTAATAGGCTTGGGGAGAAAACTGAAAAATGAAAGAGCACATTAATATCTGAAGAGCTTGCAAAGACATGCATGCTGCTACACACCTCTTAGAGTCCTTCAAGTCCTAATCAATTATCTACATATTTGAACACAGATAGAAATGAAAAGGAGACTGTCTGAGAAGGAAGGTCGAATCTTCCCGGCCATCAGAGTCTTTCTTGTTTCATTGTTTTTCTTAAAGTCTTCCCCAGTGGCCATTCTCTGTATCTGTCCTCCTACTATAACCAGGAGCAAAAAAATTGGTATTGAAAGTTCAGCCAGTAACTTCAAGGCATAACTTTATCTCAGCTCTCTATAAGATATAAAAGTTACAAAAATAATAACAATAACAAAAATGGTTATTTCCAGAAAGATATTGTGAAAAAGAGTCAGTTATGCTTTCTGCTGATGTTTGTGAAAAGTGGTTAAAAGCTGAGGAAGTCTGGCAAGATGAAGCAGCAACAGTGAGCTACTGTGGAGCCAAATGTTAATCCCAAGTAGCAGAAGATATGTCTCTTTGCTATTTGTAGAAAAGAGATGCAGAGTAATATCCACCCTGGAGAAAATGTATCTATTAGTAGAAACAGAGTTGTCCTAAATTAAGCGCACCCTGAGACATAGGTGCCTGAAACCTGCATCATTCCTGGTCAGCAATACAGTCACCTACTTCTCTAAGACTGCCCAAGCCTCTGGGTACTTCAGTCCTGTCGTCTCCCCAGTTGTCAGGGAAGTACTCTAGGCACCAGCTTTGGCTACAGCTACATGCTCAGAAGAGCTCATCCAGGAAAAAAAGGCACCTATCTCTTGACAAGAGATTAATTATAACATACGATTGAACAGATAACCACCCACTAGAGGAGCTGTTAGATCATTACCCAAGAAGAGCAAGGCTTGGTGTTGAGCAGGTTTGAACATATGTCCAATGGGAATTCCTGATCGCCAGGTATTCTGAAAAACACCTTTTCCCCCTACCTCATCAAACTAGGCCATTAAATTTCTAGAAATGGAAAAGTGAGCAGAAAAGAGAAAGCTTGGTGGCTTGATGAGCCTGGTTTGGGGGGCACCTTGCCTGGAGGAGGAATGCCCTGGGATCCAGCTTCTTGCTTTCCTGGTGTGATGTTCCACATGGCCCTGCTCCACGGCCAGAGCCACAGCTCTTCTGCGTCCCACATGGCAGGCACGTTTCCTCTTCTCCCCTTTCCTCTCAGCCTCCAGGATCTTGCTTTTCAAGCAACACCATAGCCCAGTTTCAGTACAGGGAGGAAAGAATATGGTCCTTGCCTGAAGGCCCTACCACCTGCTCAGGGCCTCCCTTAGGAAAAGGATTCAGGGGATCACTTCCAAAAAGTGTTTAAGACATCAGTTCCTGTTATTGCATCAATTGTTTCCCATCATGAAAAACTAGGAGACCAGACCCCAGGTTATCAGTATTTCATCTTTGTTTTCTCAGTAGTCTAATTAGAGGCTGCACCTAATTGAAGTGGATTTGATAACCCTGTTTTCACACACTGCCTTGGGAACTTGGCATTCAGTTTGGAGGAGTGGGTCACCTCTAAGCTTGATCACAGAAATTGTGCACAATGGATCTCACAAAAAACAAACAAAAGCTGGACAAGAGAGTAGAATTAGATTTTAGGGTTTCAAAAGCACATTTTCTTTAGAGTAGTTGTACAGATCTGATTAGAAATAAAGTTTTTTTCTGCACCCAAAATGTATTTCTTTACACTTCAAACTCCATCAGATGTAGGTCCCAACTGAGCTGTCTTCAAGAAGCACTCTTATTTTTGTTCTACTGTATATTTAAGATGATACCTTACTCGGTATGTGCATATATAGACTAAAATCCTCTGCTTTTGACTGTTCACATTAATGATCTGCAAGAAGAAAACGAAAGCTTATTCTTCCCATGATGAGGCAGAACACCTACTGAAAACTCACTTGGGAAAATAATCTGATATAAAGTTTCTTTGATTTTGAAATGATTTTCTGTTTGCATTGATCTTGGCCTTAAGAAAATTTACTTTGTAAGAAAGTGGAAGCGAATATTTTTAGCTTCTTTAAGCATAAAGGAAAGAGATTATCTATACCGGCTAGAAGGAACGTGTGGATCTTGCTGGTTTGGAAAGTGACACCTTATGCAATCGAGTAGCAGGAAGGGAAGTTGACATAACATATATGTGTTATAAGTAAGGGAGCAAAAGGCAAGAAATGACAGCTTCTTTTTCATTTCAGAGAAACATTAAAAGCAAAGAAAAGATTTTCCTGAAGCTTCCGTTTCTCTAGCTTTATATCTATCTGATTCTTCCCCTTTTCTTTTTCTCATACAGACTTTGAGAAATCTGCTTGCATGAGTGTTGTTTTTTGCTTGCATGTGCTTGTTTGCAGGCAGATTAGGTACTAGTGCCATTTTATGTCTGTTTTTTTTTTAATGATTAGAAAAAAGTGTTCATCCCTGCAATATGAAGGACTGCAAAGGTAATTCCTCAGTATTGCCCAGGGGAGGCTAAGTATAGTTCTTTTGTTTTAGATAATTTGTTTCAGGCTGGTTATTGACTACATGGGGATTTGGGAGTCATCTCCACTGTTATATTTCATGCTTTTAATTTGCTTTAAAACTCTCTCAGTCAAACCTCTGAGTCCAGCTACCACATGCATAACTAAGAACTATGCAGGCACGAAGTAAACCATGGGTAAGACCTGCTTCCTTCCTTCTGCCCATTCAAACTCCTCTAAAGGCCTGTGACAACATGCTGGACTTACAGCTGAAGCTGGAAGCCAAAACATTTTCATGTACAAAAGAGTATCAGGTGAAGGACTGCTTCATGGAAATACCCCTTCTTCATATCTGTATCAGCTGGTTGGACCTCAGCTGACCTGAAGTGAGGACAAGTCGTGAAAGAAGAACAGTTGCCTCCTCAGAATGGTTGGATGGTGTAGGAGATGCCGCTACACTGAGCCGGAGGCCCAGGTCGAGCACAGGTCTGCCCTGCAGCCTGCACCCAGCACTCTTCTCAGGCTCCCTTCCCACCAAAATGGGGGGGGTGAGAGGGGGGACCTCCATACAGCTCTTGTAGCCAACACACTGGCTGGGGCATGTGGCCATACCCAGCAGCTGGGAAACTGTCCCAGGTTCCTCATACCCTCAGGTAATCTTGTCTTAGTCCCTTATGTTGGTTAAACTAAAACCTTCAGTTTCTTTCAGAGACCATGTATCTGATTCATTAAGCTGCGTACTTCTCTGAAAGCTATATAAACCCCTAGGAGACTTACATGAATGTCTGTGCAGATTTTCAGAAGGCACAGAAAGAAATTTAGGGAATAGCACTACCCAGAAAGCTCACAGCCTTAATCAGACTTCTGTTTATACCTGTGTGTAACAGAGGGGGACTGATACTCAGTGGGGACTTCTATCAACATGAAAAAATCCCTTTTCATCTGGAGGCTTGTGCAGATCTCAATGCTAGGGGTGTAAAATATCCTTTCTGAGAAATGGTATGTAGCAGTGGGAGTGCATACCCTGGTAGCACAACTCGCAACAAGCTGTCTCAGAATGCCACAGCTCTGGGAACAGGAGCACATGCAACCTTAAGAGCAGCAATGTTATGGCCAAGAGCTATTGGTCTACTGCAGCTAAATAGGCCCCTTAATGCTACATTTTTAGCATAGTAATCATTTCCTTGGCTTTTTGTCTGCAAACCTATTAACCTATTCCTTTTAGGAACAGACTGAATAGTCTGAAAACTGCAATCTTCTAGTGGCCTACATGAAGATACTCTGGGTAGAGAAATAATCATCCGAAAATTCTTAATGGGCGAGAAACCATTATTTTTGGAAAGCAAAGTCGATAATTGTTCTTCTTTTCTTTGCTAAATCACACCTGTGATTTCACTAAAAAAAAAATTAAAAAAAAAAAAAAAAAAAAGATATTCAGTTATTCTAAACAGTATACTACCAGTACTGTTTCTCCTCCTCCCAGGCTATTTAGCTTTCAAAGGGAGATTAACATGTCACCAATCTCTAGTGGCTTCAGCTAAACATTAGCATAAGCAGTTGCTTAGAAAATACTGAAATCATCTACAGCAGAAAATAAATCTCTCAGGAAAAGATCTCTCTCCTTCGCACAGTCTTTGCACATTTTCTGTTCTCCGAATTAGTTCAACAACTGCATAACTAGAAAATGCACTTTATGCAAGGAAAGCATTTTTTTGTAAATTCAGAGTAGGTGGAGTTAAAGTTAGTTTATACTGTCTGTGTAGCTATCTATCTATATTTTATACAATGCACTTGCAAACCAAATATTTGTATATAAATCAACACTGCTATGAGCAACTCAAGTTCTTCAGGAAATGTCCTGAGACAACTGCTCATTTATATTAAGGCCTCCTTAAAACACCTCTAAGGTCTGTAAAGGGACTTTAAAGTGGGTGTAAATGTCATTTAGTCCCAGATTAAGGACCCGTTGCCCTCTATAAAGTGTAAGGTAGCATTAGTACAATTGACTGTTAGGTTCACTGTCTTTAAAAGAAAGCATCTGAGTAAGGCTGCAAAATGTCCTTTATAGTTCTGCAGTGGGTTGAATTTTCATTTTAGATAGTTATCTTAGTAGTAGGAATAATCCTTTCATTTTTGTCAGTACCTCAATTGTATAGCCTGGGCCCTGGGCAGGTTTCTGTACCATTATTTATTTGTGATAGGCAAGCCTGGCCCTCTGTTGCTCTCTGAAGAGTTATTTTCTAGCCTGAAGTGTACATTTTAGAGCCCACCAATGTACAAATTGACAGCCTTCAGGGTGCAGGCATCTCTGGCTGAGTCACTTGTAAACTGCTGCAACCAAATGACAGTTTACCAGCATGCAAAGCCATTAGAAATGCACAGCTGACTGACTGTGAATGTATTGGAATGACATATTTGATCTCGTTTGCTGTTTATTTTATATGCTTAAGTTTATCAATCAAAGCCTACAAGCTGGGAACAAAACATAGAGATAGCTGTTTGAAATCCAGCCGCAGCCCTCTGTTCAATCCAGCGTATATAAAGTGTAGATACTATTTTATGTAATCTAGATTATAAAGGCTGTACCTCAGTTTAGCAAACTACGTTGGAAGGCAAAGGAAGACAGCATGTGCATAGCTACACAAATGTCAGTATATAATCTGCATGGCATGTATCTACTATGTACAAAAATATCTGTAATTTACATAGTTCATCAACCATACCTAATATATACATATCCTATATAACAAGTACAACAAAAATGTGTACATACCTATACATTTAATATTAGCTATACATAAACTTACATACACATGTCTATAAATATTTTGCATACATGCTTATATTTTATATATCAATCATATAAATTTACAATGCTCTATTTGTGTAGTTTGCACAGGGAAAACACTACAAACACATATATGTATGTGTGTGCTCGATATCCAAGAGTAAAGTTTATAAATATATGTATGCAAATGTAAATGTGGTATGTCATTTTCATATAGCGGATCTAATCCTTTCCTCTCATGTTAGCTTTAAACTAGTAGAACTTTGTTAAAAAGAAATGTATTACTACAGATTTACTCCAGCACAGAAAACCTCAGACTCCAGATCTGCAAATTCAGTACCTAATAGGCTTCATTCTTGAGATAACAGGTTTGGAAAAACCAAGCCTTGTGTGCTGTCTTTCTTCCTTTATTTGAAATTTTATATTGCCTCAAAATACCCTGTGGAACATAGCCACAAAATAATCTCTGTAACTTGGTAGCTAAGTGATGGAACATCTGTGATCTTGTAAGAAGTCACAGCTGGACTAAAATTTCTTCCCTTTTTTGGCTTAATCTAAATCTCACTGATGTCAATGGATGGACTCCTGTATAGGTATAATAGAATATGGACTGGTCTGAAGAGCAATTTTAATGTTATTTTAAAAGAAAGTAGGAAAATCTACAGATCTGTAATAAAAACTGTTTTGTTTATACTCTATGTGACTTTGGTTCACATTTGTCATAAATCATTCCAGTTCTCATTCAGTCTCTTTTCAGGCTGTCTTCTAGAGCCTGCAGTTAATAAACTATCCAGGAAGAAAATTATTTTTTCATGCTGAAATTAATTTAATCTTCATATGAATTTTCCAAAGAAAATTTAAATTCTTTTAAAACCTTGTTTCATGCAACCTTCATTTTATTCAGTATGAAAATAATTTCCATTTACTTACCATAAACAGTTATTCTCAACTGTTGAAGGATTAGAAGTGGCAAGAAAATCTGTTGTTTAGTTCTATTTATGCAAAAATAAAGAAGATTTTTTTACAAATGGTTTTGTCAGAGATGTGAATACACTTCCTTAGCATTTCCTTTCTGTTTTGACAGCTCATTGAAAACTCTCACAACTTTTTCTATATGGTAATATTGCCCATTAATTAATACCTTTTCTCTGCTCACAGTTTTGATAAGTTTGCAAGAGTTGCTAACACAACAGTTATAACCACAATTGTTCATGTTATGTCTGCATGCCTACTGGCCTTAGATCTTAAATGTTGTCTAACAACAAGGAAATGAATGGGGAAATGAATGAAGAATCCTGGGAAGAAAATTAATGTAATTAAAGTTTTGTCACGAAAAGAAACATTTCTGGTTTATATTTCATTGTTATTCCTTCTGTTTGTTAGCAAACGGTGGTGAAATATTATTTTGCTTGTGTGAGTCAGCTGAGAACCTGGCTGCTTGTAGATTTTAGGTCTCAAGAAAGCTATATTCGTAGAAAGACTTGGTAGTTCTTAGGCTGCAGTTGTGATAGATGAATACTGTCTTATTGGTGTCCGCTTCAGATCAGAATCCAATTCATGCCTCTTGTTTTACACTTACAGAATAAACTTTCTGGGACAGGGATTGCTTTTTGTTTTACTTGAAGGAGTTAAATAGTTCATGATTTCATCACCCACAACAATGCACATCCAGTTAATGTTTCATTTCTAACATGTTCTTGCTAGGTTATTTGTGGCAAGGATGCCCAACCTTTATTTCTTAGCTGTATTTCTTCAGGAGGTGGGAGCAACATGTGGACAAATTGCAAATAAAAACCGAGGGTGACCTTTTAACAACAGTAAATTCAGGAGACACTAATTGATGTTAATGAAGTCACTCTAAAATATGTAACTGTCACGTGGCCTTCATAAATAATGAGTCAAAACTGTCTTCATCTGAAGTCAATGGAAGAACTCAGTGCATGTTGACACAGATATATGTGTATTTTGTTTCTTGACTATAGATCCATTGTATTTTTTACCTGCAAGTCAGCAAAGGAAATAAATAGTAAAAACAGTATAGTGATTATCCACTAATTCAAGACATAGCCAAAGCTGGAAAGATCAAATGTCTAACTTTACCCTTCCTTCTCCAAAAAAGGTGCATGTTGGGAGGAGCTACTTAATGGCATTGATGTAATGCTTAGAAGAGTAGGAAACTTTTCAAAATGTAATATGTCATTGTAAGTAGCACGCAGGTCCTCAAACTTAGCTGATAACTGTATACACAGATTGGCTCATCACAGACCCAGAAACTTTCTCCTGAATCTAGTCACTGACTGGAGTGCATGTGCATCTTTTTCTGAATGGAGAAAGTATATCTGGACAAAACCAAAACACATATTTGAAAACTTTGCCATTAAACACAGTCAGTCTCTTGAGTCTTCCCGAGATAATCTGTCAGTCTTGTTGGCCAATTTAAAGGGCAGGCCTTGAAACAGACATAAATTATTTTTTTTAAATAAATCTATTCCTTGTTCCAGCAGAGACTTCATGTGATTATAAGCAAGTCCCTAGACTGTGCCTACATAGTGAACCAGCGTGGTATCTCTAGTGCTTGGGAATTGCTTGGGAATAAACATCTTCATGGAGAATATTTTTAAATAAAAGTATCTTGTTATAGAATAATTATTTTGGTTTTTGAATGAAACAATTACTCTAAGGCAAAGTTTAATCCCAAATAGATAGTTCCCCTGACATGGCTATTAAATTACTTATTCTACAAAAGAGATGCTACCCATTTTTTTCAAGTAGACAGCACCTAAAACCAAGGATAAATATACTTGCAGACTTGGAGGTTTCATAGTGACAGGCATGCCACTATCTAAAATTAAGAAAGAGAGATAAACAGATCAATAGTTGTTTTCACTTCCATTTCTTAATCCAGACTGTTGTTACCATGTAACAGGAGTTAGCCTCACCAGTATTTGCCATCCAGTGATACATCAAATGGTTGGAAGAAAGGCAGAGGGAAGAGAGGCAAACAATAGGGACGTGCCCAGGGAGGTTGGAGGAAAAAAGTCCTGCAGACTTCACTGGAGTTTTGGGTTAGATTCTATAACATCATATCTTCTGTGCAGAAATGTGAATTTCTAAGATACAGAAGACAGAACCTCCACCCTCTAATGAAGTGGAAGCCAAAATGTTGCATTTATTTCTAGGAAGTATTTTTTAAAAATGTCCATGGCTTCTTATACCAAAACCCAGAACAGAAATGAACCAGTAAATATGTTACACATATTCTGAACAAAAAAAAGACAAAGAAAAGCACAGGAATTTCATGTCAGAGCCACTGCTGCCAAAACTGAGCTTTCTTCTGATAGAAATTAACTCTATGCCAGTGGACTACTTCCATTCAGAGTAATATATGAGATGATGTACAGGTTGAGCTCCCTTTTAACCTAATGTCAGGCATCTGGAGAGTTTTTACACTTACAATTTGTCCCAATTTTTCATCAAAAACAGAACTGCCACTTGATTTGCAATCAGATTTGCAATCAAAGATCGTATACTTGCCATTCCCATTGGGAAACTGTAGGTGCTGCTGAAGCTGCATAGTTGCATAAGAGAGGCAGGTGACCTAATCACACCCTAAATGTATTGGTTAATACTTTTAACATCCTCTCAAGCAATCTGTTTTCCTGCTTGTATGTGATACTTGAAAATGCATTTGGATTTGCTGCATTCCTCGCGACTTGGATTTTTTTGCATTTTTTAACGTAATTTTCCCAGAAAACCAGCCTATATGGATTTTAGCTTGCTAGTGAATTATGTCCTCAGAGAAGCTCTGTAAGGTGGGGAGCAGTCTGCAAGAGCTCAGGATTTTATTTTAATTGAAAGAAGAAAAAATTCAAGATCCATTAAAAGCTGATTGTATTGCAGGGACTTTAGAGTACATGGAAGTGAGTGTCTTTATTATGCTTTAAAAGGAAAGTTGGTTAAGGAAACAATACACTCTAGACAATACTTGGAGTTTAGTCTTCTAGTTTATCACTTTTGTTATCCCAGTGACCAATTCTCCAAGCACAATCTGTTTCCAGTCTTTTTGTCATCAGAGTGAAAAGATCAGTGGCCTTTGACATGGCGTGAGCTGCCGAGTGAATCAGGGGAAATGGCACCACCAGGAAGAAAGACAAAGATCAGAGTTGAGCTTAAAACAAGTTCAGAGCTGCCGAGGCCTCCAAGCACAAGGACTTGTTCAAAGGTCCCAGGGAGTTCAGGCATTGTTTAACACACTGTTTTCTTTTGAAGTTCTGGACACCACCACCCTTCCGAACTTTATGCTGAAATTTTCACACTCGTGGCACTTCTGCTTATGATACCACAATGTCACTCACATTAAGCATCTTCAGAATGGCCTAAAAATAGACTTGTCAATCATAACAGTAAGAAAATAGAAAACTTTCAACAGTCTGACATAGCTGAATAGGAAGATTTACATTTCCTATCATGGGAGAAAACACAGAAAGAAGTCTGATAAAAATATGGCGTTTTCGAGACAGATCAAATGAAAGAATGACTATAATTATCTCTGTACTGATGTTGCCTGTCTCATCAAAACAGCTTTAAACCACTCCTTTCCAAAGCATAACTTTCTATGGTATAAGTTATTTGTAACTTAAACAAGAATTATGTTGCAATATAAAGCAAAAATGGATTTGCTTTTACTTATCTTTCTCCTTTTTGACTGCAAAGTCAAATAAAATAAGATGGTAAACTTTGTTCTACCAGTAAAAACATTAAAAAATGGGAAGTTACTACTACAGAGGAGGATATACATGATACACTAAAGAGCAGAAGGCCTAGACTTTTCAAAGTATATCTGTGTTAGAAAAGCTTGTTAGCAATGCTCCCTCTTTCAGTATTTAGGTTCTCCTGGCAAAGTTTGAGGATTTCTAGTTAGGCAGTTGAGTGGCTGAGTTACCTTACAGCCCCTCTTCTCTGTGAAGCACTGGTCAGACCAACCCGCATGACTGGTGAATGATAAATCCTGATGGATTCCCCAATTCCCTGGCAGGTCCATCTGCTACTACAGTACCAAAGCAATCGATGCCGAGAATGGTGTTACTGCTACTCATGCCTTCAAATGCAGCTCCCACCTGTAGTATCCTCCAAAATCACTACAACTTTGCAACAAACCAGATAAAGAAAATAAAGTCAACCTTACCGAAAAGGACCTAAGTTTCATGGTAATTAGTCTGATCAACAAGAAGGAGTGTTGATGGCTGAGGAGAAATGCTAAACCCCTTCAACTCATTCTAAAATGGTCTTAGCTGCCCTGATAAATAAGGATGTCTTTGCCTTCACCAAACTATCCTTCTCTTTCAAAGCACAAGCAGACTTGTTAAAGATCCGTCTAAATGGCCGGTTACCCTTTTGAAGCCGAACACTTTCTGCCTGCCAGGAGTTTTCAGTGTGCTGGGAGAAGTAGGGCAGCAGCAAGAAGAAAGTGCCTTTTTTTCCCAGAATGAACTGTGTTTATTTACGTAAGTGAAGCTTGTGGGAGACACCTCCCTGACTGCATGTGAGATGGCTCATTGGTTTGCTCTTCCTGGCTGCTGATACAATTGTGGCTTAAACTGATGAAGAGCATAAAATTCCACATTAGGGAGAGCATGTTGCTCACAGTACTTACACACATCCCTTTGTTCATCCTTGGTTAAAAAAATGAAATCATTTAACATTAGAACTGGTTGGTAGTTACTACTAGTAGTTTCTATATGGGCCATTGCACTATAGTACATACCACAGAAGAACATATAAAAACCCACATCATCAGCACTCCACCTTGTTTCACATGATGCATGTTTAAACATGTATCTCTGTGGGAGAAAATATAGCCAGACACAATTCACTATCTTTTATCTGAAAATATTAATGGATTCAAAGCAAGACAAAGGACTGTGTTTGTTCTATGGTTCGTCCAGGTCCAAAACAAGTTTAATTTCATTTGGGATGGAGTGGGATGTCTTTTCTGTTGGAGTTTCTTTTCTTTTTTCAAGTTAAAGAAGATCTTATCATAGATGTCTTCTGACACTATGGAGCTCAAGTGAGAACAACTTATTGAGGACAGCTCTATTATTTTCATCCGATGAGCTTCCTGTCTACTCTGTAGCATTACCAGGAAGCTATCCAGGGGAACCCAGTGAAATACCCCTCAGAGCTTGTCCATACAATTTTTTCTTGGAAACTGGATTAAAAAATACTTGGTTTCACTACCCTTTCTTCTTTTTTAACACCTGAAATTTAAGGTAATGCAAATATCTGTCTTTGTAGAGTCTCTGGGAAGTATTTCACTAACAAGGTATGTTGTAAAGGGGATTTGACCAAAGGATGGCTGTCATGTACACAAGTGGAGAACAATTGTAAATCTGAAAGAAATTATCAGAGAAATGTGATTCAAGTATCAAAGAAATAAATTTTCATCTTTTGATACAGCTTCTTTTGGATAATCATAGCAAGCAATGCAGGATTTGGGGGTTTTGCCTTAAGCTGTCTAAAATGTGTCAAATATTGAGGCAAAAAAAATCCTAAAAATCAAGACAGGTGGCTGTGAGATTCCTGAGGAAGGGGCTTGCATGCATCCTGTTTTCAACTTTCTTCATGCCAGGATTAGAGTGGGTTATAAATATAAATTTATTATAAACATAAATATAATTAAAACAAGCTACACTTTTTTTCCTTTTCAGCCCTGGTTTCTCCTTCAATAGATATCAATATTATAAGGCTCTTTCATTCACTACAGCACAGCAGAACTGACCCTATTTCTCTTAAAACCTCTAATTTACTTATTGTTAATAACTTATGATTGCTTCCTCATTTCTGGCAGATTCTTTGCAGTAAATTTTGTTATTTATTTGATTAATGTGAGGTATATGCGTGGGGTGTGTGTGGACTGGCATTCTAGAGTTTGGAAACTTTCCCCTTAAGGTTTCTTCCCATTTTAACAGCTCAGGGTCACACTGATCCTTCCCGCTACCCCTTTGTACATACTTTATGTACAACTTGTGCAAAATTTACAGAATGATGATCACCTGTACAAAATATCTGCTATTACACAAACAGGCTAATAACAGTAATTAAAGGGGTAATTATGTGACTACGTACTGCTTAAAAGCATGATTTAAATCATGACCATGTGTCTGATTTACATGTCATCTAAATGAATAACAAAACATCTAGAAGTGCTTTGTGGAGAAATAGCAAATACACAGGGTAGCATAATGCCTTTCTGGTGGCTGTGGCACAATATTCTTTCCAGTTCTCATAGAATATGTTTACATGATTATTATGGCAAAGCAATCTCCCCTATTATGTGCATTTAGGCTCAGATTTTTTTGTAAAAGTACTATCATTCTACTCACATTCTCTCTTTTGTCTGTTGATCTTAATGACAAAAACATTTTAATTTATTTAATCCCATTAATCCTGAATGACGAACACAGAGAGAGCGAGCTAGATTTTTGCCCCAGATCAGTTGCCTTCACTTGCGTTTATATCTGCTCTTATGTAGCGGTAACCAGCACCTGTGGTCAGACGCCGACTCCTTACCTATGTTTTACTTTTTCAAGTGTCTACCAGTCGCAAAACTAATTTCTGTCGTGTGAATCTACACCTTCTCCCCCCTTCCCTGATATGAACGACCGCCAGGGAGCCGCTGAACAGAAAATCCTGTCAGTCATTTTCAGCTAACTTGTTCTGGTGATTTAAAAGCAAGAGTTCAGGGTCCCCAAACTGGATGCCTATTTCATGCCATAATCCATCTGGAATATTAGCAAGCGAGGTCAAATAGGGCATTTAAATTCTCTCCATAGTCCCTTCTAATTTTTTCAAAAATCTCATATTACTTGAAAGGTCCAAAGCCAAAGGATGAAAAGAGGGAAGAAACAAACTGCTCTGGTAGCTTTAACACTCTAAACTTATAAAAAGTGCATTTCTGCCTAGTGATGCTGTGTCCAGTATTTTATGCTGTATTGATCAGAGGTTGAATTCCACTTTGAGGAATTACTTGGTTTGGCAATCACAAAAGCAAAAATTAGTTACCTTTAGTTTGTGCAAACAGAATAGAGCATCAACCAGTAATCGAGACCTGGAACCTTGAAACTATTTCCCAGTGCTTAAAATGAATGTTTTTACAACAGACTAAAATTAGGAAGGGGAAGTTAAAGGGATATTGACAATTATTCAACAACATCTACTAGGTCCCTCAAAAATCACAGCTTTGAAAGGCAAGTTAAAAGATCATGAAATACCGATGATTATTAGTGTTAAAGACAAAAAAAAGGCACTCTAACAAAATTGATATTAAGTAAGAAAATAATATGGCCTCTGCAGTTCTGTGGTCCAATCAATATTAGAGACAGTGTAACTGGAAATGAAGGAGTCAAAAAGAAAGAAATGTGTCAGTGAAAATGTCTTTCTTTACCTAGAACAGAGTCAAGAAGGAGAATATATTCTACAAGTGACAGAAGAGAAAGTCTGTCATTTAAAAAAAAATTTGCAAAGCAACACTTGCTAAAACTAGGTATTTCCAAAAAACAGCCGGGGAAAACTTAAACGCCAGAGTCGTGGCTGAACTATGCAATCTTTTTGATTCCTATCAATCTCTTTGAACTGTAAATCACCATTTCTAATGAATGCTAATAAACTGGAAAATGACAGAGAATTTCCAAATAAGGTGTACAACATAAAGTGCAGAATTTAACTGAGATTGAACTGGGAAATTGTTGATCAGTTAGAGTGACTTTGACTAAAGTTACACAAAAGTTACATTGAAGAAAAAAGCTAATCTGGCAATCAGAGAATTAAGGTCTAGAATTAGAGACTACAAATACAACCAATAGCAGTCAGAATTCTTTCATGAAAAGTGGATGTTATAAAATTTTTGATTTATTTTTTACATAATCAGGTATCTGGTCATTACATAGTGTTGATATAGTATATGCTATAATATGCATGAATTTCTCCAAACCTTTGTATTGCACAATATTTTATTTTTTTAAATAGACATTAACTGAAACTAAAGGGAGCTAGCACTGTTTAGATTAAGAATAGACTCATCTTCCATATTTTGAGATCAGTCAGTAGGAAGACATCAAAGATGGGACCTTTCTAATGAGATCCCCCATGGACTAGTGCTTGTTCCAAAACTATTCAGTATTTTTATTAACCTCAGACTGTATAGATCGCAGGTGCTGCAAAGACTAATGGAGCAGTCCACAGCTATGTAGATATATCACTGAATAGCTGTGCCTTGAATAGCATGGTTACAAGCTAATTAAGAGAATGTGTTTCAATAAAATTCAAGGCAACACAGAAAAAATCTACAAACACCCTCTGAGGACAATGAGACTGATTTTAAGGTTTTCAAAGGTAATAAACTGTATATGAATATTCTGTGAAATATTGTGGCAAAGCAACTAACACAATCCTTGGGCATATAACAGAAGTTAAATACCAGAGTGGTCATGCTGTGTGCACCGCACTGGTGAGGCTGGCGTTGCACTATTCTGCCCTGCGCCACCGTGATCAGAGGGATGAGAAAACCCGAAGGGAAGTGAAAAGAGAGGCACAGCAGATGATCGAGGGGGCTGGGAAGAGGGCACGGAGCGAGTGCCTGAACCGCCTTTCCGCAGCCAGGAGGGAGCTCGCCGTGCTGACACCTCAAGCTGATCGAAGCGGGCCAGCGCGAGCCAGGGACGTGTCTCGCCGCAGGACCAGCGCAGGTTTTGGCAGGCGGACGGGCACTCGCTGGCCCGTGACGCGAGCTCCCTGGCGGCAAACCCTACGGCTTTCTCCACCGCCAACCCCAAGCTGCAGCTGCAGCGAGTGCTCTGCTGCGGGCTGGGAGCCGAATTCAGCCCTGGCCTGTTTTACTCCTGTGCTCGGGGTCATCCCAGGCTTCAGAGCTGGAGGCAAGAAGGAGTGTTGTCCCAGGCTGGACTGGCAAAAAACTCCGCAGTATTTCAGCTTCTGCAGAAGGAAGTCAGGAGGTGTCCATGCAGTTACAGCCGCTGCTGGGTTGGTATGAAGCCCGAAAGCAGCAGAAGGGGGCTGCCTGCAGCTCTCGGGGCAGAGCGGGGCTTGAGGAAGCCACCGTACTGTCAAATACTACTATTTTGGCATAAGGCTTATGCCATCTGATATTTTAAATATCAAGTTTCTATAGACGAAGGGATCTCGCCCGTTAACTGAAAATAAATAATTAATTAATTACCCTTTATGGCTGAGGAGAAAAGTCCGTGCGTGTGACCTCTCTCTTGAAACAGCCTGAAACCTCCCAGCTGGAGGCAGGAACCGAAACACGGAGATACTTAAAGCTCAGCTGGCCGAGGGCCGGAGCAGCCTGACCTGGGCGGGCCCTGCTGCCCATGGGGGCCCGAGCAGATGGCGGCCAGAGGTCTCTTCCAGCCTGCCTGACCCTGGACGAGCCACCCGGCCTCTTCCTAACCGCGACCGCCCTCGAGCCAGGGGTCCAGCCTGCGCGAGGCATGCGCGCTCCGCAAGGGCGATGGAGGGCAGCTACTGCTGCCCTAACTGAGGGTGGGCTGCATCACGGTCTAGAAGTGCCTGTCCTACACCTGGGGAAACGTCGCTTGCACTAGGTGCTTACTTACAGACGACCAGAACTGGGGATTTGAATCCTGGCCAAAGCCTAAATAGTGTGGATTTTAATTTCAAGGTATTTAAGCTAGTCTGTCTACTCAACAACTGGGATGTGGAGCTGGCTGTGCCCTTCATGTATTATTTGGGCTTTCTTAGTTTGTGTTACTTTTTTTGTGTGAACAGTCTCATGATCATGCCAATGTATGGTATTTGTGCATTATTTGTCTCCCCAAAATAGTATTTTTGCTCTCGTATTTCTAAAGACCCCTAAGCACTTGCAAATTAAGGACAAACACCTGTAAAAGTAGGTTAAGTTCCTCAAACCTGGGGGTGGATATGACATTAGCTGGGTGCTCAGGACAATTATTGTATTTATTTTAAAGGAAGCCCCTAGACAGCACTGACTCACCACTGTTAATGATGTCTGGCAGAAAGGTTACATACTAATATGGAAAATGACAGTGTGGAATACATTTATCTTCACAGTTCATTCATGATGCTTCAGGGCATCATAACTGCTTCAGGCTTTATCGCCTGTGAGTTAGGGACCCCACATTCACCAAGAAGCAGTTAGTGAATATTGTATCACAGTGCTCTCCCTCCTCTGCATTGCATACACATCCCTAATGTTGAATTAGCACGAAGCTCTGAAATGAAATGAGTGTATTGAAATATATGAGACACAAAGATAAATGCGTATAGGCACAATCCTGCATGCAGATATCTACATACAAGGCAGAATGCCAGAAGCCTCCACAATTCACACAGAAAACATTCTTGGAAACATCTATTTTATACTTACAAAATGATATTGCAGAGGCAAGTAGCAATGAAAGCC
The DNA here is from genome assembly GCF_036370855.1 of Dromaius novaehollandiae. Classification (NCBI taxonomy): domain Eukaryota; kingdom Metazoa; phylum Chordata; class Aves; order Casuariiformes; family Dromaiidae; genus Dromaius; species Dromaius novaehollandiae. Next base: position 38,774,286 of record NC_088130.1, on the reverse strand, counting down.
ACGTCAGGAGCAGGCACACAATACACTCCAAGGGTTTCAAAAGAACCCATGCTCCATAGCATCAAAAAGCTGCAACAAGGATCAAGAAGAATTAAAACTGATGATGTGACAGAAGTAATCCACCTTGCAGCATAAGGTCATTACACCCACCTTCTCTATTGAAGTCATCTCAGTTCTGAGGCCTGAGCTAAAGCTCCCTGGCCTGAAAATGCTTCTAATTAGTGTATTAGCATGAAGATGAATGAGAACTGCATTTACCCCTCCATAACCATTTCCAGGGCATTTGCAGACAGGCTGTAGGTTCAGAAGTTCCTTGTCACAAGTGCTCTGTCTGACAAGCTTAAAAGAATTCGCACTCAAAAAACTTGCTTAGCGAAGAGAGAAGGAATCCAATTCTGATCTCAGAGTGATATAATGGAATTATGTTCATATAAAATCAATGAGAGCCTAGAATCAGATATAACTGCTGATAATTAACCAAATATACATAATACACATGAGCATGCACGCCCCTAAATCACATTAGTTTAAGAAAAACGAGCTACCTATTAAGGATTGAAAAAGACCAATTAAATTAATATTCTAAAGTCTAAGTAAAAGTCCTGTTATTATTCGAGTTCACATAGTCATAGTAAAAAGGCAATGCTAGCCTATGAAAATTCGCTCCACAGAGCCTCACAATAAGAAACATTTGCAAGAACGGTCAGCCTATGCATGGCGTGTACTGATATGTGCGTTCGGCTGGTATAGCACATTGTGAAACTAGGGTGCCATTTGTGAGCTAGCTACTAGAAGAGCTCTGAATTTAAGTAGAAACAATGCACAGGAAATTTTCCACACTTCCAGTCTCACACAGCCTGAGCCCTAATAAACTGCAAAGGAAATTAATTCCTTCATTGCACCTCTGTGAACTAACGGGAAGCCTCTCCTGCTTATTGCTCTACCACATACTCCCTCAGTCCCACAGAAAGGAAACATCCATGTGCACACTTTCTGCTTTGCTCTGGTATTCCTCTAAGGCACGTGCTATACTTTATATTGTCTGAAGTGCTCTCAATGTAGCATCTTCATTAGCTTCCTCTCGTCTGACTTAGTTTGCTGAATGGGAACCCATGTTAAAATATTATGCATCACATTTTTTGCTATGTCAAATATAAAATGCTGCTATTTGGGAATGTCTAGGTTTCATACCAGGGTACGATGCAGAGATGCTAGCAAATTAATTAATTAGCTTGTACCAAGCTGTGTGTTGCTGTTGTTGGTGAGCCTCTGGTCTCGAGCTGGATAAGCTCTTGATAATTGGAGGAGGCTGAATGACAGAATTTATGTTGCAAATAAAATATCAACATTTCAAAATGCTGTTTGCGCAGTAAAAGAAAGTTCCAAAGTTTCATTTCAGCAATTCTACTGTTTGTAAAACTCTATTTTCCCTCAGTCCTGGTGATTTTTGTCTCTTCACTGGATAGTTGCAAGGACTTTCAGGATCCACAGCTCTCGAGCAGCCCATCTATAGATTTATCTAGTATCTGAGGACTACAGGACTAACTCTGGCTGGCCTCCTAAAGTGCCTCAAACCAGTTTCATGAATCAGGCATCTCCAAGAGACAGCTGGTACAGAAGTCCTTAACTGTATGGCAGACCTTTAAAATCCTCCTTAAAAAGCAGGCATGTATCTCCTGAAATCTCCAGTTAAATAAGCCTCCAGGATCCCAAATGACATAATAACCAAGTGCTGTGGACCCTGACCCAGTATTTCTTAACTATGCACCAGTGTTGCCCCAGAAGCCTTAAAAGCCCAGGCTTCTAAGGAGCCAGGTAGGCAAGACAGCAAAGAAACCAGGCTGGTTTCTGCAGGAACTATGCCTTGAGGCTCAAAATTTTCATCCAAACAGATGCATTTGCAAACTTTTGGTTCTGACAATCAGCATTTCCAACAAAACTCTATTTTGTGTTGAAAGTCCGGATAGGCTTTACTGATGACTATTATTCCTCAGCTGAGCTTTTTGATGGCTACAGGAATATGCACAACCAAGAAATCAAAACACAGCTGGTCAACATGAAAAACATTATGGAGGAAATTTTCAAATTGTGATTTTCTTGCAGACTTAAAGCAGATTTGTTTGCAAAATTTCATGCACATTTCTTCTTTGGTAATGCTTCTTTTTTAAACCTTTTTTTTATTATTATTATTTTTCAGTCCTCTAAAGAAGGCTAAAGAAAGCTCTTTCAATGACAGAACTGTCCATTCAATTCACCCAGATAGGAAGTGTCACAGACATCGAGATACTTAGTTCTCTTTATACAGCAGCCCTTTTCCCTATTTATTCCCAAAATGGCTTATTTACATAAAATCCTGTCTGCCCTCAAAGAAGTATCTATCAGTGATTAACATGCCATGACATATTCTCCAGTCTCTTTTCCTGGTACATCTTAGTTGAAATCAATAGATTTGTACCTTTGCAAAATGCAGTAAATCAGTACAAAACCAGACTCAAACAAAGAAATAACATTCCAGGCAAAAGGCAAAACACCTACCCCTAGAGATTTAAAACAGGAAAGGCAGACTGAATGAAGAATATGCTCAAGGATCAAAGCTTGCTGAGTCAGGCCTGAAGAGACCACTGTATCAGCTGCAGGCATCTGAGTTCTTAGTTTTCTTAGTAAAAATTATCAGCAAAACAGTGGGTTCTTTTTCCTGGAGATACAAGCAGTTTCTGCATGAGAGCAACTGAGATACAAAATGACAATAATGATTTTCAGTCAATTTCACCCGACTTTTTCTATCTGATGCAAAGCATGAGCTGGCATTACTTGCCGAAGTAGTTTGTACACAAACGGATAAGATTTCCCTTAGATGGTAAAGTTATAAGAGCGGCAGACTATTTCAATGGAGAAGAAAAATACTAACTTGAGCTTTGTCCATTCAAATTATTCACCCCTATTTTCAACTTTAAAAAGAAATGTTAGGTTCAATTTATGCTTGAAAAGGTCAATTTCTTAATGAAATTGTAACACATACTGATGCCACTCACTTCACATCCAGTCACCTACCCCAGATTCTCTTCTTCACCATCACTACTGTGTCGGAAGTTAGTTTTCTTAAAGGAAAATCAGAGATACTAGCTGAGGTAGACATGCTAGTGTTACTTAAGGTAATTCAGGCTGCATGTCCGTTGCTCTGCCATCAGGTGCTATCTCATTGTGTGGTTATTTTAATAAATGTTTCTTTCCTGCTAACTCGTACAGGAGATTGGTCCAGAATTTCATTCCCCAGATGCTTCACAACCTTCAGCTGACTTTCAGTTTATCGGTAGCCATTTTATAACCATTTATTTCTGTGCAAATGCTATCCTTTTGCATAAATAGCTCTTTTCCTGCCCTGGTGTTTACTTCTGTCACATACTCAGAAGCAATAATATCTCCTTTCAGGTATTGTTTTCCTGGGTTAAATAAGCCGGTTTTATTCCCTTCTTATAATACAGGCTGATTTTTCTCCTCCCTTCCTCATCAGCCACTGGACTTCATCTGGTTTGGCTTCGCTCTTCCCACACATGGGTGGCCTGAGCGCTATGGGGTATTGCAGCTGGTGTGGCCCTGGGTTGCAGGTAAGACAAATAACCTCAAGTGGAAATACCTCACCTCCGCTTTTGCAATGACTGCATCAATATTGGTGGCTTCTAGTCATTGAATGACTAATATGTTCAAATCTTATTGAGTACCACCTTTTAGAGGGGAAAAAAACTTTATTATTAGTCCCTAAGTTAAAGACTTTGCACTCTGCATTAAATTGCACCTAATTCATACTGTGCCAGCTCTCAAGGTTCATTTCTCCCTCTGTTGTACTCCGAGCTTCCTGTGTGGCTCATGACTCCTGATTTTGAGTGTTCACAAATTTTCATTAGTACAGTACCACTTTTTATGCCAAAGTAACTAATGAATAAGTCACTATTGACTAAGACAGAACCGAACACTAAACCCTAAAGAACTTCATTGTATTCACCCTCCAGCCTGAGGCTTCCCCTTTCAGCGTAAAACATTGTCATCTTTTCTTTCAGTTCCATGCTCATCTCACACTTTTTCAACTGATTCCCATTTTGCCAGTTTAACTGAGAATTCCCATTATAACAGCATATCAGATGTTTTACTGAAGGCAGACAGATTTTATATACCTGTATCTGTAGCGATATATTAGATTTCTCTTAAGTATAAATTTGAGCAATACTGATTAAGATAGTTAGACTGGCAAAAGATCACCTCTAGGAAAGCCACATTACATTTCAGCCCACTTTCCATTTACTAGTACTTTTTCATTTTTTCTTTCTTTCAGAATTTGTTCCAACGTTCTAATGCCTCCTATCCAGCTTACTTTGGAACTCAAATTATGGTTTTCTAATTTCCCCTTTTCCTCCCCACAATAAATTTTCTAAAGAAATAAAAAATGTGTCCCAAGAGTCTTAACATCTGCCAAAGAAACAAAAAAGATTCTCAAAAATAAATATGGAAGACACAAGAAGTGATTATGCCTAAGGACATTAACCAAGGAACTAAAATTAGAGGGCCTTTCTAGCTGAGACTAGTAAGTGGGTAAAAAGTTTATTGATTGATAATTTTCTGAGGAATCTTGAATGAGATATAGAAGAATAAGGAAATCAGTAGTAAGAGCTATAGTGAATCTGTTGAGCTTATTCAATAGCTACTCCATCTAGATGGGAAAAGGACATTTGATCTAATCGAGCAGATACAGCATAAATTATTTATTTTACTTTACTTTTTCTTAGAAGTTTATGAAAAGTAAGAAAATGTGAAAGCCAACAGACTGAATAAATAAAATTAGAGAAACCTTCCCAAAAATCAGTAACACTACTAAATCACTAAATAAATATGTCTCTCAAAATGTGTTGGCCTCAAAATGTACTAAAAAGACTGAATCACTGAAAATGTGAAAGCCTTATATTCATTAGTGAATGTATTAGAAGGCAAAACATTGTGAACAGAGATATTAACAGCTGGTAAAAGCTGGGAAGAAAAAATAAACCACCAAGTCAGACAACAAATCCTTAAGAAAAAAACATGTAAGGTTAAGTGGACAATATGTAACCACCAGAGTAAAATGGAGACGTGAAGAACTGATGAATTCTCGGACTTCAAAGCGAAGGGGAATGGGCAAGTCCCAGTCTCACACCACATAACACAGGAAAAGAGAAAGATACATACACAGCTTTGAGATCTCTGTGTGCTTGCTATGATTAAAAAAGTTTAAGGATATCCATTCTTCACACAGGGCAAACAAGTTGTCCCATCCACATCTCTGAAACCCAGATAATAACTAAATTCATATCTAAGACATAGTGCCAAAGAAAATATAGCTTTATGGAGTAGCAGCCTCGAAATTCAAAACATTCATTTAGCTTTGAGTAATCTTATTCAATAAACGAAATGTGTTCATCATTCTCACATTCTCTTTGGGTGAGATGCTGGCAAATATTCAGTGATAGCTTTGTGACAACTTGAACCAGAAGATACATTTGAAATCATAACACTTTCTATGCTGTAAAAGCATAGGGTGTGGCTCCACACACCATTACTGAGAGCTTGACAGAAAGTAAAGCTAAGTTATCAATTTCTTACATTACGAAAATAAGAAGTACAAATTTTTCTCAGTTAAAACAAGCCCTTCTTACAACTAACCACACTGAAAGAATAGCTGAGTAATATAATATATATAAATAAAATAAAAATACTGGAAAATAAAGTTTTAATCCAAAAACTAACTTAAGGGGCAGAAGTCTGAATCAGTAGATACTGGAGAAATTACTGCTGATACCGAGAGACATCTTTGGTTTTTTTCCCTTTCGTTCCTCTCAAAATTGTTCTTTAAACAGTTGACATTTCTCCTCAAAAGTATTACCCATGTCTCCAGACAGATGGTGTGATTCCAACTGCTATTAATATTATTAATAAAGACTACTGGTTCCTTTCCCTAAGGAGTTCTAATTGACAAAAATTATTAGTCCTATCATCTAACAGAGGTTTCTTCAGCTGAAATATGTCTGCTCCTTTGAAATACGTCTGCTCCTTAGGAATACTTCCAAGCACCATAGTAACAAAAATGCATTTCTTACTTTCCAAATAAAATATTAGCCCCATAGCCAATATCTAAAAGGTGCTATTTCAGTGTTATGTGCCATTATACTTTATCCATGAACTGGCATAAGAGTTCTAAAAGCAGAACTCAAAAGGCGATGGCAGTGATACATGGTAGCAATACGTAGCTTAAATAGAGAGAAAAATTCTATGAAGCAGTGATTCCCTGCTGATTTTTTTCTGGTGTACCAACTCTTGCAAATTCATCATACTTCTCACAATATACAGTGTTTCGCTTAAAATAACAACTACCTGTATCAGGAAAAGGCATGAGAATCTCAGCTTTCATTAAAAAGTGTACTTCTAGGCTTCATGGCTGCAGAGAATTGCTCGGTGAGCCAGTGTGCCTGAAAGAGTCAGAAATCAGAGAGCAGATAAACAGAAGGCTACAAGTACTGTTTTATAAATTGCTTTATTTTACCCAGTCACATTATTATATGAGCATGACTAATGATATTTGAACAGGGTGATCTGGACACAAACCAACATTAAAAAGTACATTCGATTTTTTTATTTATAATGGATTTATGACTGAAAATAAGTACATTTTCCCCTTTCTAATCTAAATGTATTTAATAGTTTATTTGAAATGGATGACTTGTGTGAATAATAATCTATAAAAAAGTTTTTTGATTGATAAAAGAAAGAACACTGAAGAGCTGTATGTTTGTTATCAAAGTTTCGATTGTGCTGGACCGAAGAAGTAAATAGCTCAGCATCTGGAACTAGACTTTGCAGAAATGATAAACTACATTTTGGCAGCTGGTGTCTCCTTGGCAGGTTCAGACAGTCTGCAATGTCCCCTTGTTCTTAGTAGTCTGGGAAATCACAGTGTGCTACCAAACCTGATGGGAATCTGGACACGCTTGTTAGCTAGCACAAGGAAAGGAAATCCCGAGTTCAGGAACACCAAGAACCAGCAAAGCACCATGCACAGTCGTACCAGTTTTGTCCGTCATTGAGCAAGTCTCAGCGATGCACTCCTCCGAACTTACGTGCCCGACTCCCTGCTGGGCTGGGACATCCCAGCAGGGCATTTCACCCGTTGCATCTGTAATGCAGCTGCTAGCTGCCCACCACAAGAGGATGCTGCATCTCGCGGTCGAGAGGGAGGAGGACGAGGCCCAGCGGGGTGTCTGCAGGACCCTCACAGTGCCGGGGCAGCCGGGGAGGCCGGCAGGTACCTCGGAGCTAGCCCTGGCAGGTCTGAAAGAGAAAACTCACCAGAAGTGCCCTGCTGCACCTTCCGCTGCTGGTAGCTTTGTCAGGGCCCAGACTTACATTGCAGGACTCCAGCTGAACATGGGAAAAGCTGCTACAATCCCGTGCCTTGCACTGCCTGCCAGCACATTCAGTCCGTGCACCCCAAACATCGCCCCATGCCCGGGGTTAGCACTCGCAGCATCTTAGGGACATTGCTCTTCCCTAACCTCATCTGCCAAAATAACTGTCTCTTTCCAAACAGATTCCGCTTGTGTCATGGACGGTTTCGTTCCACATAGCCAAAGTTAGGCAAAGTTAGAAGCCAGTGGAAAATAAGCTCTCTAAGTGTGAATTATCAAGCAAATTTAACTAGTAGTTTTAAAGCTGCTTGTAATCAGTAATCAGATAATAATGGTTCAGATCCTGTTCTGTATCTCAGTATAGCTCCATTGACACCTTCAGTCCACAGTCACTGTATACCAACTGATAACTTAGCCTGGTGGTCCCAGTAAAATTCATTTTTATTTATTATTCCATATTGCAGGACCCAGGATTTTAAAGACTTATAAAAGAAATTGTATCTTCTGTGGTCACTGCAGTATGCTGAGAGTTCACATGGCAAGAAGCATTTGTCATCGTGTGAATTGAGTTGAAAATACATTTTTAATTTAAAACTGGCACTTCTGAGCCTTTTGTGTTATCAGCTACCATCTTGCTGACAATTCATATAATTTGTGACTGTAGCAGTATGAGAGGCCAATATCAGAAATTATAAATCCGCTTTCATTTTGCTTAACTCCTTCTTTGCTCCTCTTCTTTGTACTTCTCCCGCCTCTACTATTGCTTTACTACTGCAGCCTCTATTATTGGCATTGCAGCATAGCAGGGAGATGCCGTATACAGATCTAGCCCTGATATTATTGCAGAAGTGGGCCTCCCACTGTAGACAGTTTGTGCCAAACACCCAGCCCTGCTTGGAGAAGTAGAGGATCCTTGGACAGCTTTTAGGAAGGCAGGGATTCATGCCATATCCCTTGAAAGCCTATTTCTGGGATCACCTTCACTGGCAATAGCTATCTTCCTTATTATTCTTTCACATTAATGCTGAAGACCTATACAGGCCCAGGACCCATTAGGCTAGGTCAGTCATTCTGAATTTGTTGTCTGAAAGACCTTCTGACATTGTTCAGGGTGACAGCTAATGATACATATTTCTTTGGGTTGACGGGAGAGAAAACCCCAGTGCTGCCTGCAGAGTTTCCTTGCTTGCTACTGATGTCCGTACACTGGCAGAAGATGGACATCACTGCAGCAAGCACTGTCTGAATGCAGAACAAAAAGACTGTCCCTAGCCCACATTGCTTGTAACCTTTACCATCAAACTAGGAGGCCTATCTACCCTTCATCTCTAATCTCTGTCTTGGGCAGGGTAACTTCTGCCGCAGCCCTGGACACTTGTCAAAGTGGTCCTGGTGGAAGTGATGTGCCCTGGGCTCTGTTTTGTTACCAGCTGCCTATTCTCAAGGTGGCAACTGAGGCTGGGTCCAGCCACACGGAAAGGAGGGGAGCGTGCAGCCGTTACCATCTTTCGTAACTAGAAGCTCGCCCTCCATGTTCTGTATCCCTCAATAAACTTGTGTCCGGCCACAGAGTCCACGCTCCTGTCTCAACAGCTCCTCCATTTAGACCTCTGCCATGCTGAAGACCCCTAGCTATCAGCCCAGCCTGTGCCCGGGACTGTTCCTTCCAACGAAGACATGCACCTCAGTGTAGACAGCCCTTTCTGCTGCTTCTCTGAGCCAGCAATGCCACCTTACACCCCCTCTTCCAGCTCTTTAGGTACCCTTCCTCTCTTGCCTGTTCCTTTCTTGGCCACAGGAAAAAACAGGGGGAGTTCATCCAAAATCTTTGGAGCAATCTCCCTTTTTTGCTATTTTTTGAACATTGAAGGCAAAAGTGACTGGAGAGTGGCTATTTCACATGAGTTAAAATGCCTGCGAATAGCTGGCCCATGGACCAGCACTAAAAATCATTTATTGCCTGACAAGTGGCATTATATAGTAGAAACAGGAGCGCCCTGGGTTCAGCAGGTCCACAGTGAAACAAGTAATCCATAGCATACTGCCCCAAACAATGCATTGCAATTATAACAGGTTATTATTGCTTTAAGGAAATCTAAGAACCATTTTATTTGGTAGAAAGAGATTTGCTGTTCCTCAGGAAAAGGATAGAAGTGCAGGACAACTGCCTTCACCTCAGCTGCCATCCAAGTTTCCAGCATAGTAGGAAAAGTGAATTACCTCAGCTGCACAACTCTAGCTGCACATTAATACATGCCTAGAATTCACTTAGGACAGCAGTGAAGCCGTTAGTATGGGTTTTGAAGACCTGTGATTTAATATTTAAATAAATGTTTAAACATTCATGTTCTTCTTACAGCTGACAGACCCATCTTGGATCATGGTGGAAACAGATTTATAGCCTCTCTGAAACTGTGCTCTCCAACTGCTATATGAGAATAATACTTTGCACTTTGATGGCATATTTCATCTGGAGATCTCAAAGCATTTTGCAAGTGCACAATAATTAGTTAAGCCTCACAACACTCCTCTGTGGGAGCTATTGTGTTATTTGTCCATTTAACAGATGTTAAAAATGAAGCATAGTGATGTTAACTCCACTCCTAATGTTTAAGAGATAAGAAGTGTTTGCAGTGTGTTGTAGACACAGCCATAGTAAAGGGGACACATACTTCAAGTATTATCATGACTGATGTTTTATAATCTTCAGCATGACATGAGACCAGAGTAATTGCTAGAATTTCACTTCTACCTGATGTCCTCTGGATGTGGATGGAAAGAATTTGTGTAACAAAGCCAGAGGTTTAAGGTTCAATATCCTTTAACACTCAGGTAAAGGCCTATTTTTGTGCACGTCGCAGCACAGGGAATCCAACTTCCTTGAGGCCACCTACCTTTATGCATAGCACAGCATGCAGCAGGAGTGGCTATTTTGCCAGCAGTGTTTTCCTCTCAGCTGATCTTCTTTGTTCCTATCTGTACGCGTTCTGGCCTGAGGCAGCCGCAGAGGTGCTGCCAACAGCACCTACGTGCAGCAGTGAGGAGGGACAAACCAGCGGGCTGTGCGGCTGGTGGCCCAGGACACTGCCTCTGCAGCAGCCAAGCACCTTGGGAAGTGCTGTGTTGCTCAGCTGGACAGGCACATGCAGGAGACACCAAGGACCTCAAGATCAACCACAGAAAAGGCCTGGAAACAGTGGCAGCAAGTTTATGTCAGGTACAAAAAAAGTGTAAAAGGTGGCTAGCAGTCCAGGATACTATAAAACTAATTGAATTGTCCATTTATCTGAATAATGACAGGGAGACGGAAGAAAACAGACTGGATAGAGACATGAGGAGAGAGCTCAGAAGATGCCCAAAATGTTGCTGAGATCTCAATGGGATCTGCTGGGATTACAGTGAAGGATGAACAGATGGCAGAGGAAAAGCGATTGACTTTGTTCAGCGAAAAGCGGGGAATGACGGGTTTCAAGGCTTGCTGCAATTAGTATCCTTTCACTCTAAATGAATTGCTCATTGCAGTAATAAATTCAGGAACTGCTGCTTTCGGTCTGCCCTTTTCACAGGCAAGGGACAAAGAGATTGCACAAGCCCAAGGCAAAACCTGAAATTATGACCTTTTATATATTAGAGTGTATCATAGTGTAACAAACAGGGATTTCTCTGATCTCTCATTCCTTTCCTTCTCCCTACAACCAGGTATTGCCAAAATACCCTCCCTGTTATGTCAGATGCTTTGTAAGCTCCAGAAAACATGTCTTCTTGGTGAGCAAGGAACATGATCTCTCAGCCAGAGCTTGATCCTGAGAGGATTATGAAATGGCACTAGTTCTTACGGAGTTTCCCAGGCAATTAAGCGCATATGATCTCTTTTCTCAGCAACCCTCTCAAGATTTTCCTGAAACCCTGAAATTTTTTTACAAAACCTCTTAAAAGGTATTTTGGAGCTGAGAAAAAATGCAAGGAAGATAGCACAAACTACAAGGAAATTTTCAGAGAAAGAAGTGAATGCAGGATAAATCTTCACCTGAACTGCATTCACCAATCCAGACATGCTGCATCATTGCTTTTCTACCACTTGCATTATCACTGATTCACTTTTATGGTATAGCCAGACCCTGAAAAGGCTTTGTTTGAATCTTTTTAAATCAATATGACCATAGAAAAAGAATCCAGAAACTATGTAAGAATCTTCATCTTCTCTTCTTAAACTATTTAATTTCTGAAAGCAAAAACTCTGTAGCAATTGGATAAGAACTTGGCGATCCATTAGATACCCTTAGTCTTTCATGTTCCGAATTAGTCTTGAATCATAGCATCTGAGAAAGTGAAGATGGAAAGAGTCAGGTCCTCTCTCTGCCAGGCAGAGGATTGTTCCCTAGACGGCACCTTGTAATGCTTTTTGCAGTCTAATGTTCATTATATAATGTGAAGGGGCCTTCACCACTTCTTTGAGGCAATTATTATACCATTAGAGAGAGAGCTCCTCTAGGAATTTTTCTAGATCTACATCATAAAAAAGTTTCAGTCCTTTATTACATCATTTCCAATTTTGTTTTCTCATGCAGTCCTTACCAATAGCCATCAATGTTTCTGATAAGAGCTGTTTGTTTGATAAAAGGTGTTAAAAAGCTACTACAGTGATTCTTCCTGTTTTTCTGACTTAATTTAAAAAGTAAGCAGTAATGTGCTCATTTTCCATCATCCAGTGGTGAAAAGTCAGGAGAAAATGTTGAAATGAGAGAGACAAACATTAATACACAAACAAAATATGAAAAATTTTGTCATGTTCTATTAGTAGTTTCTGTGCTAGCATCTGAGTGTATTAGCCTTTGTTTTCACTAATTTGATATGAAAATTGCTTGAAATGATTGCAAGGTCATATCTTATTAGGGCAATCAAATGCTAAAATTCTATGATATTAATATAACATGATAGAAAATCGCTAATACCATAGAAAGTTGCTAATATGTTACGATGGGTCATCTAGGTAAAGTTCATACTGTTTTCACATACTTTGCTGAACTATTTTTACTCCTTTTCTACAAAGAGAATGGAAAGTGACAAAGTGACAAGAATGCTGAGGTTGCTGAATGCCTCGTATGCCCTCCTGTGTGAATTTTATGACTGCTGATGGTTTTCTTTGGTTGAAATCCCATGAAATTCAGTTAGAACTGCTCTGCATTTGTTTTATTTCCTTCAGTCAAGGCCCAGAATCAGTCCCTTAATTATCTCCACTTTCATTAGGAAAAGATGGCTGTCAAGCCTAATGATATAGCTTTTGTACACAAGAAAGTTCTGTTTACATGGATGATAATGACATCAAGGGTCACAATCGCACGTAATTACAACTTCTCAAATCCTGCAGAAGCTTTTGTAAGAATACAGATATTTTTATTTGCACTTGCTTTCCATCTGATAAAATAGCATGAAGTTTTTTTTTTGAGTAATTTTGACTCTCAGTTATCAGAAATTCATAACCAGTAAGAGCTTTCTTCTTTTAAGATTCACTGGTATTTTTAGAGTGGTAGTTCAGACAGACCTTGGAGGCCAACAGGAGATGAGAGAGAGATCAACTGGGCAAACAGATCCCTGGAGCTGCAAAATGACTTTGAGGTATGCTATTAGGACATAGCTCTTATTTTGTAAAAGATCTCCAGGGCAACCTTTTATAGCCTGACTGAGTAGCGGTTCAGTCCCTGTGAAAAGTGGGTGAATGAAAACTGTGCTGATTGTCCTTGAACTTGGAAGTCCCCAAAATGGATCTTCTATGTCCTTTGCCATCACAGCAACTCCTTGCATCTCTAAGGATCCTCAGTCTGATTTTTCAGACCTTTTCTTTGTGACTTGTGTCACTGGAATCAATGGGTTTAAGAATTTACACTGAGCTGGTTCACAACTGAGTTTAGCCCCTGACTTTATGTCTTTTTGTTTCTCTTCACTGGACTTCTTTGTATAATCCTAAATCTGTACTGTGGCCATGCAGAAGGATAGGCCTTTCACCAAACTGCAAGAGACAGCTTATGCAGTTTTATCTCCTCTGAACCTGTATTGGTACAACCAGCTGCAAGTAAAAATATTCACATATATAAACACAGAATTCTGTTCTACCCGCCTTATCCTTTTTTTTCTTTTTTTTTTTTTCTTTTTTTAATTTTTGGGCAGTGGTCTGTCTAGTTCCTGTCACAGGCTGTAGAAAAGAGTTGCTTCAAATTTTGAAGTAAAGTAATGGTAGCTGTCCTTGCTTGTGGGAAAGTAATAAAAGTTACTTATCTGTGCTATACTTCATGGTCAGAAGATTAAAAAAAAAGAGGTTTCTGGGTAGCCTGCAGTTAAACTCTTTCTTACTAGCTTTGAGGGAACTATCTCAGCCATGGATCAGAATGTTTAATTCTTTCCTTTTCTTCTCCTCTAAAACCTTATCCCAAACATTTCAGATAACATAGGTTTTGTAATTTGGAGAAGATTTTATTTAGCCTACTTTTGTGAAGGACTCTGTCTCCACCAGCACAGTGCTGGGTAGCTGGAGTGCCTCGCTGCTAGCAGGGACATCTTCAGCAGTTTCCTGAAGAAAAAGCTCCAGAGCCAGCTGATGAAAAACACCACCCCAAAGGCAAATGCAACCTAAGGAAGAATAGGGGATTTTGATAGCTAGCACAGACTGAATCCTGGAAGTATTCCTGCGCAACGGGAAGTTCTTTTGAATAAGAAAAAGCCATAAGTGAAAACATCCCGTAATGTTTTCTATCACGTTAATGCCAGAGGATGCTGGATGCCAGAGGCTGGGGGGTTAAGTACACACGAACCAAGCGACAGTTAGACAACGTACGATGCCGCTACAGCAGGTCTGGAGATGGCAATGAGGTGGGGGGCTTGGAGGTGGGGGAACTCTAGAGAGCACACTGCTTTACTTCCTCTGAAATGGGAAACTTCGGCGAGTCACGCCAAACAGGGAGAGCAGGCCTGTCCCAAAAGACTGACAGTAGTGTAGTATTAAGTGAGAGAAACGATCCTTTACTCATGGGACAGGTTTTGACTCCTGGGCAAGTGATGCTTTTTCTGTCATTTTTGAGGGCTAAAATTAGGCCTCTCAGGGTGAAGATGTGTGCAACATGTTTGTTAGGTGGACTAATGTCCCTAAAAGTTAATGGGATTTAGGCACACACCTGCCATTGTGCTTTAAAATTTCTTTCATTTTGTGCTTTTTTGCACTCAAAAACATTTTTGCTCCCATGTAAGAAAACACTGTGCTGAAGAAAGCAATTTGTGTATTTGATGATATAATTAAAATAAAACATACAATCCAGGGCTCATTCCTGTTAACTCATTCCTGTTCCACTTCCTCCAGACCCCACCTCCATGAAGCGCATTGGCATGCATGCACACAAACACAAGAGCTTGGAAAGGGGAGGACAAAACATCACATTTTACAATGCTTGAAATAATTGATTTTTTAAAAGTGTTACTTATTTCTTGTACTCTCTCAGCTTCTCTCTCTTTTTTACGCTTATTTTAAAGCCCTGGAAGATTTTCTTAAGAGATTAAATTCAAACTGGAAACGCTAAGTTCTAATGTTTATCTTAATGTAACATTTCATACACTGAAAAAATCTTTTTATTCCAAGATGACATTATCTACGGTTTACAAAATGATTATGATGATTGCTTGGAGGGCTTGGCTTAGGAAATCTAGCCTTGACACACATTACTTTTATGGAAAAATAAATTTATCTCAATTGGCTCTTAATGTCATCTGAAGAAGGGAACTATTTAAAATTAGCTGCCAGACACAGAAATAATCTTAGTTGAAATTAGAATATATTTCATAAAGACATGAACTGGCTAACCTGACTTTTGGGTAGTGCAAGTATTTTAACACATCTTATTACTACCTGAAATATGTTTCAGACAGGGTTTAGAGAAAGCCTACCAATTCTTTTCATGCATTCAGAGCTGTTTTCCAATATTCTGAAAATGTTTGTAGAAAACAAGATATATTGTACTGCTGACTTTTGTGAGGCTCTTTGGAGAGCTTAAAGTATCAATAAAACAAATTAACTAAAATAACAGCTGTGCTAATTATGGACAAGTTTAAAAAGCTGAGACTTGTGTTTAGGTTTTTAAAATGCCAGTGGACTCAGCTAATTACCACATGCTGTCGCGGTTAGAGCAGCCAGGTCATGTTATCAAGACCTTTGTTGTCCAAAGGCAAAGAAAATAATGGAAGGAAAATACCCAGCACCTGAAATAAAGACTGTGGGCAGCAGATGCCAAGTCCGGCCCCTTCCCCTCCTGAGTGCCAGTCTGGTATCAGAAACAGGAGAGCACATTCAGATCTGACAATTAAGCCTCAGGCATTTGGAGAGGATCTCTCATTCTGGATTAATTTTTAAGCAGTTTTTAAAGTGTCTCCCTCTTGGAATGAAGGCTTTTGCAACTCGTTTGCATGAAACATTTTTAATCTTATTCATTTGACTCCGTTCAAATTACAGAACGTGAACATCTCTTTCTGATTTGCGTGGGATCCCCGGGAGCAGCTGTGAGGGCACGTCCTGCTTTGAAACGCGGTGCCAAATTCCACTCCTGGGAGCCTGGCTCTCCTCTCGTTTGTACCGGGGTAAAACTGGATGAATTACGGTGAAGTCAGTGAAGCTGCCCCAGAGTAAGAGCTCTTCCAGATCAGAGCCCAACTCTCTGCGAACTCACTGAAGTCAAGGAGTTGTGTGGGAAATAAGTGAGAAAAGGAACTGGCCTGAAAAAGAAACCATCAGCATTAGGGAACAACAGCCTAACTTGAATATATTTTCCTTTATCCTTTTTTTTTTTTTTTTTTTTGATTGGTCAAAATTTACTAGATATTTTCTGAAGGTTGTTTGGCTTTTTGGTTTCCTAAGAGGAAAATAAAATCTGTTGTTAGCACAATCCATTTACTTAAAATCCCACGTCCAGGAAAGATAGAAAGACACGCTCCACCTTAGTTTTGACATATCAGCTATAGCGAACACAAATCACAAGCTTTAAATTTCCACAATCACATGCTCCATTATCAACCACACAGATACTAGGGCAAGCTCGAAATAAAACTGCTTTGTTCCACCCAGGAGCTTAATAATATCCCTTATAAATCAGGATTGGTTGTATGGTTTCTTGCACACATCCTAGAGAGTCTTTCTGCAAAAGGCATTGACCATCCATACCACTTTCTTGCCTCTTTTTATCTGAAGAGTTATGCTGCTTTGGGGGGAAAAAAAGAAGGAAAAATTTATGGGTTATGAATATTGACACAGAAGATATTCTTTGTTTATTGAAGTCTTGTTTACATAAAAGCTCTTCACAGGCTACCCCCTAAGTCTAGAGGTCCTAAACCAGTGTCAGTGAGCTGTCTGGGTATTTTTTCCCACGTATTGCACCGCTATTCCGCCAACAATAGAGACCCATTAACGTTTGGCCCTTCAAGTTAGTGCAGCCCAAGCCTCAGTGGCAGGACGTCTGCCCAATATGTAAAATAATGGAATGAATGGATTCCTTGGAAACAATGATAACAAGACCTGGCTGAGCTAACTGTGACAGCATGTGGTAATTTTCCAGCCCGCTGCCCCTGTAAAGAGAGCTGGAGCACAAAGCTGGGGCTGTGGGGCAGGTTGGGCTGAATGGCTGCAAACAAGGGCAGCAGAGCTGATGATGTCATACCCACGGTTTGACAGATGGGGCGAGCAGGGCTTTGCTAAACTTGAACTTAACTGTTTCTTTCCCAGTGTATTTGCCCACTGCAAGCGGCACGCGGAAATCCACACCTGCTTGAAAAACGCATCTCGGCAGTGTTGTCACGTGTCAGGTGTGAGTGACAACGTGGTATTGCTTGTGTGGTGGATGCTCCGGGAACGGCGGGAGAAAGTTGCTGTAGAAAGATGCATTATCTCCGTAGTCAGCCCTGGGACTGTGTTTGGAGTCTCGCTCCCTCTGAATCCTAATACGCACTTTGAATAGCATAAAGAAGTATTGTTGTTGTCTCAGTCTAGTCATTACATCAGAGAAACAGACAACCAGAGATATCTAAACTGATTACTAATTTAGATTTGGTGTCTGGATATAAAATGGGTTAGAACGGGTTTGTTTGCTTGTCTTAGCATTGCAAAATCAGGGGGTGTGTGTGCCTGTGAGAATATGCAACTGTAAATACGCTTTGGACACTGTAAATACACTGAAGTACATGCACATGCTAACAGACCTGTGTACATGCAGGATCGTGTTTGAAAGGTCATATGAATGTACACTGGGAAGAGATAACGTGGCAGAAGTAGCTGTGAGTCGCCATTGCTAAGGCTCTGTACAACTTTACAGCTGGAAAAACTTTAAAAGACAATTCCAGTGCTACGTTTGCAGTTGAAACGGCAAGGTATAGAAAAGTATTATATAGAAAAGTATAGGTATAGAAAGCATTTCTGAAATTTTTACCGTCTCTATAAGTGGATTAGGCTTTTCATCTGCCACAAGGGAGCTCACATAGCAATGAGCATATCGAGCATATTTTGACTGCGTCTTGCTCTCCCCCTTGCAGTGGTATTTATCTTCTCCACTGTGAGCTCTTTGGGACAGTGCCCAGAGTGAGATAATGACAACAGGAAGAAAGTAGACGCACATAAATGCACGAACTAAAAAAAGGGAACACACACTGTTTATGCTGAAATTTTCTCTAAGCCTGACACAGTTAGCAAACTTAGGATAAGCACAGCCAATACTTTAAATCATTAAGTGCAGTCTGAATAAACAAATCAGATGGCCAAATTTTGGGGACAAATTTTTCTTACTTCCTTTCAATATCATTTTTCAAACAGAGAAACTGTTGGGAGTGGTAATTTTTATAACAGCTTGAAATTATCGTTATCCATGATATTTATTATGTCTGTGTCTTGTCAGCAGCCATGGGTTCAGTCCCTGTTAAGCTAAACCTGGTACAGACATGGAGTAGTAGGCAGTCTCTGACCCAGAGAGTTTGCAGTTTAATAGGAAAATTCAGCACAGAAGCAAAAGGTTTCTCTATACATCCCTGATCCATTAAATCCCTCACATCCAGAGGATGATAGGAACCGGCAGGATTTTTTAGAATGGGGAAAGGGAGTTTGAGCACTCCCCGCATAACTTAAACCACAGGTCAATTTTACCGCTAAGAAATGACCTTCTGGCTCCACTTTATTATATTGCATCTTTGCAACGTTCAAGCTTCAGCAAGCTGAGAGAAGAGCACGGTGCAGCCATGCATTGTCTCCAACACCCTCCCTTAGTCTGTACAAAAATATTTCCAAATACCTTTAACCTTTGCCTTTTTACTGCTCCTAAAAGGGGCTAAAGGGAAGTTTCCAAATTATGGGAGGTTTATGTTTTTACTGCCCTTTGCTGGGTACGTGAAGTCAGGGCTTTTCCACCCATGGAGAGACTCCTGCCGATCAGAGAATTAACCAAATTCTGACACAGAGAATTTTCTCTGTGGCTTTTTTAAACTCCATTCGTTTTGGAGGAAGGCAGCCTGTGTTAAGGGTTCAGCAACCTCAGCTGTTTCAACGCAGATGTCAGGACACGCGAATGCGTAGATCCTGGAGACTCCCAGAAAGCCCTAAAACGGTGAGGCTTGACATTTTGTTACAGCTGTAGACCAGAGAGCGTGGGTCACTGGCAGGAATTCTTCTTTTTCAGGTGAAGAACTCCTGCAGCTATTTGCAATGAAATGAGCCAACAAAACGGAGCTATGGAAACAGATGATTTAGACCTCACAAGTTTGGTTACCATAGGGGAAGTATGACAGTGACTTCAGCCTGCACACAGTTTTGATGAGGAGAAAACATTGCATTTTGATTTACAGGACGTGAAATATTTAATGGAGAAAGCATTTGCAGTAGGGCAGAAAATGACTCGTCAAATCACAGTTGATAACTTTTTAATTAAAAAAACAATTTTTAATGTCTACATTTTTAAGCAGGTAAATGCATTAAATATACAATTTTTAATTGAATTAATGAATTGTCTGTATCATTATTATTACGAATTATTCCATAGTGAGTAATTTTCAATGTTAATAATTAAGTAAAATATAACATAATATATAATTAAATAATGTAAATTGTATCTATTTTATTATGACAAATAAAGAATTCTCTATTCTAAACAAACTATGAAGAATAAACATAAATTTCAATGCTTTAGCATGTTATAGATGAAACTTTGCTTTAAAGGAGACGCATTTAACTTTCTTTAAATATAGGAAACCGTAGTCCATGATTGTCTAACCTGATTTAATACAATGAATCAATCTTTTTTCTCCAGAATGCAAATATTCATTCCCACAGACTCCTTATTTCTTATGCATGTGCATGTGTAAGTCACTATAGAATAAGTCTCCAGCATTGTTCCATTGCCTGCGTGTATACAAGCGCTCTACCTACATTTCCGAAATGGCCTTTCCTTAAGGCAGTCTAAGAGGCTGCATTTCTGTGCTATGACTGTGGCAAGCCATTCGCCCTGCCGGGCTGACCGTGTTTGCTCGGGGCCAGGGTCTGCTGCCGTGGTTGTGCCTTTGCTCCATCGCCTGTCCCTGGTGGCATCCACTCCAGCCCATCGCTTTGATGTTAGTGTCTTCGCTCCTCCGTCAGGCAGAGGAGGCAACTTTTCGCATGGATTTTAGGAATTCTGTCAGTTCCCATTCTCCACCTGCGACTTCTCCAAAGCTCTAATTTTAAGGACGAGAATTTAAATACAAACAATGGAGCATACACTGTTCCTCTGCCAAAACTCTCACTGGCAGAAGGTCAGTGAGGGATGAGAGAGAATAAGACACATGTGACTTCTTTCCGTCCAAGAAGCCTGCAGATTTCTGGCCATTTTGAAATCTCATCAATATTGACTAAAAGGTATTTGGGCTTATGAATATAAAAATTTTGTATCGGAGTGACCAAAGGACCTCTGCAGTCATACAAACATGTAGCAGAGATGCCCAGATGAGGGTGATAGCAGCAGACCTAACTCTTTTATTAAGGCTACACCTATGTTGTACCTTTAACCAGCCCTTAGAAACTTACAGCGGCAGCTCGTCGTGCCCACGGAGGGAGAGAGGGGCTGGCCCCAAGGGCCGCAGTACAAGCGCCGTGCTCCTGCGCTCAGCTTCGCCCAGGCGTTGAGGTCCAGAGAGGAGGAGAAACGCCCACAGAGCCGCCAGTGCTGCCAGCTGCAGCAGGAGAGCAGTCAAGCTCTTTTCCAGCCGGCAGCAGCTTCCCACCCCAGCTCGCCCCCGCGCCTGCTGTACCTTCCACGAGAACTCGGCGCTGGAGGGATCTGGCTGCCTCACACCCAGTGCTAAGGGCTGTGGCAGCCTGAAAACCACATCAAGCAGTGGGCTTGGGTATTAAAAAGTGTGCACAAAAAGGGGCCTAGACGCAGTACTAGCAACCTAGGCATAGACCTGACCATTAAACATACATTTTAGGCAAATGCCTTCACAGAAATTTAATCAGAAAGAAACGTACCATTGTTTTATTCTTACGTCGCTGTACAGATATGAAGTACCATCAAATTTAAAATAGTATTCTTCATTTCTTTGTAGGCTATGAATCTTAACCCTTTTTTTTTTTTTTTTTTTTTTTTGATAAGCAGCAGAAAACAAGCGTGGCAGTAAATCACCCCTATGTCCATTTTGTAGACGGAGAATCTGAGGAAAAATTACCAAGTGACGTGGAACAGGCATAGAACAATAGGCGCAGGACTCTGTTGTCTTGCTCTTCTACTCTAATTCTGTCACTGGCTGAGTTCTGAATTACTGTTTTGCGAAGCGTTGTTCTAGAGCTTGCATGATATTACTTTCTGACAATGCAATACATAGGCACAGACTCAGGAAACAATTTCACCTCCATAAAACCATCATGACATGTTTCTGATTCTATAAGCCAAGGTGGCTTAGATCTAGGCTTGAATCCAACTCATTGTATATGGGACTTGCTTGAAAAGAAAAATTTGAATTTGAGATCTCTTTTTAGAAGGATATACATTGTAATAATTATTATGAGAATCATGCCTACATAGCAATACAGCTCTGTTTTTAATGTAGAGTTATCAAAATCCAAGTTGAAATGATTACTTAATTTTCAGTCTGTAAAGGAGAAAAAAAAGGATATATGGCCTTGTTTATGCACAAAATTGGTTTTAAATCAATTAAACTGGTGAAAACCCCTATGTGAACACATTTAAATTGGTTTACATCTGGCTTGTATTAATTTAACTTCATTCAGTTTTCACCAAATCAATGCAAATGTGTAATTAGCTTAATGGCTCTTGCTCTTCCAGAACAATAGTCTTTCATACTTGACAAAGGGGAGCTGTTTTCATTTTCTAGAGATTCCAAAGGAGGCGTTGAGCCATTTTTATACAATCACTTTTACTATTTTCCTATTCTTTCTTTTGACTATTTAAGGGCTGATTCTAAGCATTAAATAGTCAAAAGTGACAGGCCATGAGGCCAGGTGCAAGGTAACCCGGAGAAAGAAGCTTTTCTGTGTTTTTATGGGCTCGTATAAAAGAATGCTCAGCGACAGATACAGAGTAGGTCACCCACTCCAGCTTCTGGGTATTTTTAGGGTGTTAATTTCTCCATCTAATCTCCAACATTTGTCACTTGTCAAACAGTCTTGGGTTGCCCTTTCTCAGGCATTAATTCCATTCATTAATTGCTGTTGGGCTTAACTATTTTTTCAGCCAATTAAAGTAAGCATTTCTTGCTTCAGAATAAATACAAGCCGTGCAGCTTTGTCCAGGCTGATAACAATCCCTTGTCCTTTGAGCTCCTTCCAGGAGAGCTGTGAGATGTTTGCTTTATTGTCTTGCATTTTCTCTAAACTCTTGCTGTTTAGGCATATGCTTATGCGGGGACAGATCCTGAAAAGTGCTAAATACTCGATGGAAATTTTCAGGTGCCATCAGAGTCCCCAGAAGAAAACAGAGGTGAGCGTAGTCAGAAACGCCACCAGGTGCCCTGTGCTTCACAACTCACCCCTGGAGTTTACTGCAGGTTTTTAAAAAGAAAAGCATCTTTTAAGTAGAAGGAATAGATTATACATAGTAACTCCGTTCTGAACCCTCCTGGGTGTTTATTTTCTATAACACACTGTTCCTTAGAGAAATACAAGAATGATGCAGGACATATGTCTTAGGATATTTTTTATGTAATGGATTAGATGTCATGACAAGAGTGGCTGAAGCCGGGGAGTTCATTTCAAGGCCTTGGGAACATCACAAACTTATAAAACCAACCAAGTAGGTTTCAGCTTTACCAAATGCAGCCATTATGTAAAATCCTTTTCCATAAATCATCCTAAACTTTTTCTCAATGGCAATTCAATATAAACCTACTTTTCCAATCAGGCATATCTGTGGTATGAAACACCGAAGAAAACCATGAAAGCTGCTTTTGTTAATTCACTCTAGAAATATAAATAACTGAAGTAGTAGTCAGTTGCTTTTGACATGGGAGAACTGCTGGAGAAATTAAGATGCCAAAGGATAGACTGAAATATTCAGTAAATTACATACTGCAAGCCCTGATGGAAACCACTAATACATTATTTCAAATGATTGGCAACTAAGTTAGTATTTTCTTGCCAATATTGCCTTGGCCATCTTGGCTATGAGTTTCTACAAAGTAATGTATTTTTCTAATCTGTTATATTGCTCTAACCAGAAAAGTTCAAAAACAAAATCCTATTCCCACTGCGGAAAATACACCATTAAGTTTTAATTGAAAATAGATACTGCATCAGGAAAAGATTAAGCAATGTGCAATAACACTTTTAAGTGTTTTCCATATCTAATCTTCTTGAAAAAAGTTCTTATTTTTGGAACTACTGTCATGTTCTCCCCTCCTTAATATCCACTGTCTTGGAGACCAATTAGACAACAGGTCAGAGCACACCCAAAAAAAGGAGAGGGAATAAACAAACAGAACTTTAGGCAATTGGGGATGGGTAACATCAATCCAGAATTCCTCTACAGTCAAGCATTTGTATATATGAGGCTGTGTATACACTTAATGTAAAAGAAACATGTTTAATAGTATATATATAGGGTTTTTATAGATGGCTATGTGAATATAATGGATATATATAGACACACTCTGGCCTTAATCAAAACAGAAAGTTAGAAGTTCTGCTGTGAAATGGTGTCTTGAGACCACGGCTGATATTGCCAATTCTCTTTTTCAAGAGCAAGACATGCCAGGTGGCATAGGTGATCGCTGTTCTGAAACATGCGGGTATAATCTACCACCACAGACCCGGCAAATCCAGTCGCTCCTTTCTCGCCCCAGAGATGCGCAGGCAGAGCACACCGCCTCCCCCACAGACGTAATACGTAGACTACACAGTAGATACATTAACCTCTGTATTAAATTCGTATGTAAAAGGTAGTGCACACACACCAATGTGCTAGCTGATAGGTGTCTAAAGACTTTATTTTGTGCATATCATTTAAGTTACTCAGCTGAAGCATGTTCATTAGCTAGTTCTATTTCTGGTTTACCTTTCTGTTACATAGAGGCAGAAGCAGATACACATAATAACATTTTATTATCAAGGAAAGGGAGAACAAAGACATAGCTTTTATTTTCTAAAAGTACTTTTCTTTTTGCATTTTATTTCGGAAATTATTCATTAAAAGTGTCAGTCTTCAAGATGACCTATACAAATCAACACAAATCTGTTAAAATTAACAGAAAAGAAAGCTTTGATCCAGGCAGGAGGCTGTTCCTGCTCTCATAATAAGGTTTTGCTAGGATGTTTTTTTGTCAACTGCAACATTTACAGTAGTCCACATCTGGCATTCAAGACTGAAGATCCAAAAGATAAATATGATATGAACAGTATGTGACTGTTTGACGACCTTTCTGTATGTTCAGTGTAAGCTCAGCACTGGTTTATCTTTGTCAGAATTATATGATTATTTTCTGATATGTCTTACAACACTGATGTCAGCAGAGGATAATGTGACTAGTGTGACAGCACTTTGAAATTTTATCCAAGCCAGATTAAAAGCTACAGTATTCAAACTTTCTTTCTTTTCTTTTATGATCAAATTTAAACTGGGTAACACTTATGCCTTCTTGTTGGCTGAATAAAGAGTGACATCCCCTTCTTCAAAGAGAAAATGGGAAAAAATAGATGAAAACCCCCCACTCATTTTGTAGGTATGAAAACCATTTTACTGGAACCCTGAGTCTTTAGAGAAGGTATAATCGTCACAGATGGCCCACTTAAAGCTGTTAATGTATAAAGTCTTGCCTGCTGTGCATTACAGGGCTATAATTTTCATCTTGGGGTTCCTATGACTAAACAGCTCAACTTAGCTCTTTTGGTTTATGACATCAGAGAAATCCTCAGTGAAATTATAACCTTGGGAATACCCTGCAGATGCTTTTATTTCTACTTACAGACTCAAACCACTTATATATCACTGCAGAGCAAGTTAACAGGAAGCAATAAAATACTGTAATGTTTATTTAATATATAAGAACTGTTTCGTTGGGTTATATAGTTCACGTCAATATCAATTGTTTAAGAGGACGTGGTGTTGCCTTTTGTGTGTGCTTTTTTCCAGCCAGCTGAGCACTTTCGACAGGACAAGAGTCACTGCGTATTGGCAGAGTCCAGCGTGGCCCAGCAACAGGGCGCACTGGTTTGGGTGGGCTACCCGTGTGCTGAGCGGACACGGTCTCTGCTCTGCCACAGCTACTTGAAGAGGTGAGGCGTGCGCCACTTGCCGCAGGTCTTCCTTGACAGTATTTGTGCTGGTTGTGCAGACGTCCCTCGTCCGCGCAGCGCCGGCAGAGCCCTGGCGCTGTCGTTACCTGCCTGGCCTCCCTCCTCCTACTTGAGCAGGTCCCGATCCCCGACGCAGGCAGCCTGCACGGAGGAATAGCAGCGCATGAGGCAAAGCATGATTTCTGCCTACCAAATTGATGTTCTTCTTTTGCGCTTTCTGAATCATTTAGGACCCAACGCTGACTTCCATAAACCTGTGAATTATTCGGAAGTGCTCACTAAGTAGGTCTGAAGAATGATTTTTCAGCATGTGGGTGCTTTGCAAACTGTTTCTTCTGACTGGTTGACATTTATTCATCTTACTATATGACTGGTCACTTTGGTCACATGATGTTGCTACCACTCTTCGTTTGGAAGATGAAGGTCTTTAAAGCAGAGCGCTAATCGCTATCAGTAGCTGACAGCCGCCCAGCCCACACGTCCGCCGGGATGCACATGCTGGGGAAAGAGGCACTGGAGGTCCAGACTTCCCAGTTTCTGGAAGTGGGACTACAGTGCGCATGTGTAACAAACAGCAGGAAATCCACAAACCATCGTGAATACATATCAGCACTTTTATTTGTAAAAATAATCATTATTGTCATTTTCTGCACTGTTTGGATTTCTTTAAAATGTTTAAAATTCCCCATGCTTAATGGCCATTAAGGAATAAAAGAGAAGAATATGTAGTTGTTACAGCCTGGAACCATAAAAGATTGCAGCATTTTGGTCTATTGCTTTTATTTTCATGATAAGCCAGTTCATTGTCGTTTCTTATTATATAAGGTGATTATAAATTTCCCACACATACCATCCCTGAGTGGCACATTGTAAAACATAGGGCGGTGGGAGGAATACGTGGCCACATGAGATCTCTTCCAGTATCATAATCTGGATTTCTACAATATGACTACTGTTGAAGTTCTTAATTAAAAACCAGTAGAAATCATGTCAAAAATCACCTCCACGCCTTATACAGTGTCATCTACAGTAACATCTCAGAAATCTATAGCTCACAGAAAACAGAGGTATCACAGTGTCCTGTCTAGGTTAAGCATTCCTGCCATTTATTGTCATAAAGACATCCAGTTCAGATCATACTACCTTTTTCATCTCCTTTGGAAACGTTTGATGTAGTATTACTTGGCGTTTTTCAAAATTTGCTGTGTTTCACCCAAGGCATGTAGGAACTGACTCCATGGATAATACCGAAGCACCATTCTGCTGAGAACTGTAAAAAACATCGTCTTACTTTCACACTACTGTCAGACCAGATTTGAACACAAAAAAGACAATTGCTCACTATAAAAGGCAACAAATTTTTATTTTTTAAATCATTTAAATGGTTTTGTTTTCACTTGTGCTGCTCTTCTTCATGTTTCTATCATCTACAAGAAGCAGACACTGAAACCAGAAGAAAGTTGTGTTCAGAGTAATCTACCTGCACAGTAATCAATTGAAATCTCCCAAGAAAACCTGGCTTCTAGATGAGAGACATTTAAACAAGAAACTTGTAAATTTTGGGATGCTTTGGTGAATCAAATCACCACATCTTCAGAGACTTGCTCATTACTTATTATCAGTGTTCAACTTATTTTTTATTCCATCTTACTTCTGCTTCTATCCCACTGACCTTTTTCAAAGTAAACCTGCATTGACTTCAGTAGCAATTTTAGTTCTGGAAAACATGGAAATCAAGCCTTTGGTGTTATTTGATATTAAAACAGATTAAAACTGTTTGTCTTCTGCAATAGTGCTTTATTTTTTCTTTATTAGTTTTCTTTTATCTCATCAGGTTTGCATATATCAGGATTTTGTAACACTAGTGAGTACACCAAGGGGTCTTGTCAGTGTTTCCATTATCATTCATAAATCATGATTTTCGGGGTTAATATTTCAACAGTTGTAAATCACATCTTGCTGAAATGAAGCAGCCTGGATTTGAGTCTATTCTTTTCCTTCTGAAATTGGTTTTAACCCATTAAATCCTTTTCTGCTTGTTTTTTGAATGATAAGGACATAACGGTAGGCATCAGCAAGCACTTGTCTGGAATCTCCTAAATAACTTCACTGTCCAAGGAAGGAAAGAGGTAGAAAATTGTAATTAAAGAATTTTAAATCCTGATGGTGATAGATGAAATTGGTCTTGTCAGCAGGATTAGGCAATTCCATAGGTCAGAAATAAAAGCAGAGAAATGTTAGCTCTTTACTCGTGAAAAGCCTTCCTCCTCAGCCATTGCCATCTTTATTTTTAAACTCGGGATGAAGCTGCTGTGCTTGGCCGGAGGCGGGTGCGTGCGGGTCCCCGTGGCCGCGGCGAGGCCGGCCGTGCCCTGCCCGACCTGCCGGCCCCGGCTCTCCCTGCCTCCCACAGCCTGGGCACCGCCGCCGCTCCCAGCATCTGTGTCCCAGCGCCAGTGCGGAGGACACGCTTTACTGCTTTTTTACGGCTCTACTTTTGCTCTCCCTTCAGCATTAATGAGCTCTGCACCTGCGTTGCGGGAGCCTCCCGGGCCTGCAGGGCTGCTGCAGGCCTCCAGCAGGCGCAGGCTTTTGGCGGCGCCCCAGGCACACGAGTCCGGCTCGGCCGCGTGGCAAGCGGCTTGCTCTCTCGCTGCAGAGGAGCAGATCCGCTTACTGGTGGCGCAAGCTGGTGAAACTGCCACTTTCACCAGCTGTTTCTGGAAGTCCAGCACCATAAGCAACGGGAGGCTCGGGAATCCTCATCCCTCCAAAGGCAGCAGCAACTTCCATTTCATTCGGGGACTAAAGCCTGATACCGCTGACATCTAACATTGCAGAGGATCAGATACAGAGACGATACTTCGCCATAAGTGTTTTACTTACTTGACGTTTTTCAGAGATAGCCGTAGTCTATCTCTAATGAGAGATACCCATTACTATCTGCTTAATTAATGCTGTTTCAAAATAGGCATGAGATACAGATATATATGTACACACACATAAAAAACAGGAACTAGAGATGGTCCAAAACAATTTACCGGAATACTTAATTTATTTTGTTTTCTAAAAATTGTATATTTTGCATGAGGAAAAAGTCAGGAAAAGATATCAGTTTTTCAGTCTTCTAATAGCAAATTAGTCTTTCTGTCATTAAAAGATAGAACATAAATCTGTGCAATCAGCTTGCAGAGGAACAGTGTCTGCACAAATTGAACCATTTTTAGGACCTTTCAATTTAAGATGCAGTCTTCCATCTAGTAAAAGCACTCACTTGAGACTTCTTCTTTTGTGATTTTTCATCACAAAGAGTTTGAAATTATTTTGTTCATCATTCTGCTCTTCTTTCTTTTCGCCTCAGCAAGATGTTGAGTGAGAATCCCAAACAGACCTCATCAATGCACCTCAAGAACCATTTTATGACCCTCATATAACACTTTACATGACTGTTTAATTTCCTATTTAAAACAAATTAACTGTTGCATGCTCTAATCAGGACACAAAGGATCCCAGATCTTGTCTGGAAGTATGTGGAGGTTACCGAGAGGTTGTCCAGATTAATGGTTCCAGGGAGTGTATGACCTTAGGATGAACTTTGACTAAACTTTGCTCTTTGTGCACTTGACAGTCTGTATTTGGAAAGCATCAATTGTCTACATTCAACATATTAAATGTAAGGCATATGCTTTCCACAGGCTTGGAGCTTCTTTGTTTTTACAGAAGCCAAAAGCTTCATCAACCTAATTTATATCAGTTATATCAGTATTCCATAGCTATTTCAATCTGCTTTAATATGCATTTATTTCATTAAAAAATATGTCAGTCATTTCAGACTTTCTTGCCATTTCCTCTTCTTCTAGATCGTGTGCCCTTATCATTGCCACGCTATGGCGGAGACGATGAACGATACTTGTGCCTTGGCTGGTAAGTTCCCAGGGCAGTTGGGCAAGACTTTGCTGTATTACTTCAGCTCCATTTCCATCACAGCCATCTCAGGAGTCAAGGGTCCCATTAGTGCATGTTTATTTGGATTTTACACATGAATGTAGACATATATAAGTGTGTGTGTACATACATAGAAACTAGAAAGAGCTAGAATGGGAGAGAGGAGAGAAGGAAAGATTTTTTGGTTGTGGGAGAAGCAGCTAAAACTGCTTTCGCAGAGCATTGCCTGCGCCCAGGCACATGACGGAGGGCAGTGGGAGACAGCAGAGAGCTGCTAGCACACAGAGGCAGCGTGCAGGTCGGAGTGAACACCTTCTGTGACTAGAACAATTGTTTATGCTAGAAAGCTCCTTCAAAAAAATCCATCTTGTTTATTAAAAATTACAATATCATAAATGGTTTCTACAACAGTTTTGCTATCAGAACAGGGAAGTGTAGCTGATTCATGCAAGTTATCCTAAAAAGCTAATCAGCAATTTTCTATCAGAACATTATTCCACTAAGATATAGCCTTCCAACCGAAACAGTAACTTCCTTCTGTTGTCAATACTCCTATTTTCCACCAAAGCGACTTTTACTGAAAATAAAAAATGGTTTCCAATGCTGTTTGTGGAAACAAAATCGCTTATATGTGGTGTTTTAGCTTCTGCTTTTAAGTGACAAATTCCACAAAAGTTAAAAAAAAAAAATCTTAAAACTTTGCTTTGAAAATAATCAAATTTCCGATCCTATTCCTAAATCAAACACAGTTCCCATTGTGGCTATTTCTGTAAGGTTACCAATATTATTCTACAGAAGAGCCTACCCAGAATAAAAAGGCAAAAACTATTCTGATCCTCAGGCCTAACCGTCCTTGTCTATGTGCTTTGCTCATGTGTTTTAGCTCACAGATTTTTCTGCCTCATCTTAGTAGCCTTATTCTTTATCACAGGTCTGAATGCATTAGGAAAGATTATTTTGCTTTGAAGAATGAGACCAGTTAAGTCTATTTTGAAAAATGAGCCCAATTAAAAGCAAGGAAATATTTAAAGCATCTCTACAACCATAATAATATTTTGATGGGCTTAGAGTGAATCTTTACAGGCTGTATTCTGGCCAAAAAGTGTTGCACTAGTGTTTCACCAGTGTTGTGGGTTTAGTGGTACTAATAGAGCTATAAATGTTTATGGAGACAAGGGTTGTGTCTACATGAACAACCATTCTCAGCCTTCAAACATATACTTTTGTTCACCCATAAAGATTTCAAGCTTACCTAAAACTGGAGTTGCTGTGACCACGCTGCAGACCTCTGCGACTAGCAGACACAGGCTCAGGATCAGAGTTGTGGCCTCTCCAGTGCTCTTTGTGAACTGAAAAATAGCAAAAGCCCAGCTCCCAGGCAGATCCTTCTCATCAGCCAGGACTCGTCTGAAAGCCAGCTGCACAAGCCATAGCTGTCTTGACAAACTATTCTAAAAACCTACTCTTTTAGCCCATCCAGTCTTAAAAATGACCTAAACACCCACCTTCATTTCCAAAGGTTCTGAAAGCTCAGCTAATCTTATTTTCAGTCTGGGATGACCACTGTTAGATTTACATCTCTAATGATTTGTTTTCTCCTCATACTAAGCAAAATCTAAATTTTATCTGCTTCTAAAACGGTTTTTCCACAAGTGGCCCCATGACCAGGTTGCCATTCAGTCTCATTGCACTGGTATGTAAATCTGCTGGAGGTGGCCAAAAAAACTGGCAGGTTGTTTTCCTCATTAACTTCCCAGAGTGCCTTCTGGAGGCACAATATGATCTCCCACACCTGCACGTTGCCACTGATCTCTACAAATGCAAGAAAAAATCATCTAAATCATGTAAGAATGAATCATATGGAAATGTAATTAAAAATCCCTTGGAACTAATTGCTTGAGCTGGTCAAGAAAGGTGATAGGATTTTACATCCATGGAGACATTTTTTCCCTGTCTTTAGTAAAGATAATATTTGGGATTAGTATAGCATGGCACCTGTCAGCTAGGCAAATTTCTGGCACGAGGAAAGCACTTGCAAGTGGTGGGGCCTAGGAACAGCATAGTGAGGAAGCAAGCACATAGCTCGCCTGAAAAAAGGAAGGTAAGATTAGGAGCCGTGCGGCATAGCACAGAGTGTTTAGCAGATGCTTTCGGTGCTAGGTTAGGTGGAAAGTAATCATACAGTTTTTGTTTGTAGACAAAGCCAGAGAAAACCAAGTGTCTTTCTCACACAGCAGCTTGCTATGAGCCGCGTGGAGGGTAGCATGAAGTAATATAGAGCTCTGCAGGGTAAATTGTCCTGCAAACCCGCTCAAAGCCACCTTGGGTACATCTACTCTATATGATAAAGGTACAGAGCATATAAGACAACACCTTAGTGTTTTTATGTTACTCTTTTTAAGTAAAAAAGCTTAAGGAGTTGTACACCTAAACTCCGCTGAATGTTAACAGTGGCCGTGGTATTAGCAGCGTCTGCCCAGAACCACTGCCTCAGTGGACCCCAAAGGGAAGAAGCATCAAAACCGAAGCTGGCACTGGACAGGACTACTCAGCCTAACTCTTATGAGTAAGCTGCCTCCTTGGCATTTAAAATAAAGGCATCTGGGTTACACAGCATGTATTGGGTGTTCCTGCACTGTGCAAGTACACCATGATATTCTGCCTTTTTGTTTCATCATACTTTTTAAATGAAGTATGTATCCAATTCTACAAACTTTGGGAAACACCAAGCTTATTTTTGCGCTGGAGTTTTGCAGCTGGTTTTCATGCACACTGGCCATCTCTTGTGATACCAGCACGCTATTTTCTGAAAGATACGCTGCCTCCATCTGCTTATAGAAGTGATAGTTCTAATGGTGTTAGCAATAGTGTTGTTCAGTAATAGAAACATATCAAGCACATATCATCAGAATGGTGGATTATCCATCATTCAAAGATATCCTTCAACTCTTATAAGTTTTTTTGTTCTAATAGCCACAGGTTTTTATCGGAATAATAAATGCTCACTCAGTTCTGATCCAGACATGACATTGTGTTGTGAAGCTGTTTGCACTTTTTCCAGTCTCTAAAATGTAAGCCATTCTCTCAAAAAGTCAATTCACACTTCTGGCACTTCTCAGGCACTGATGAACACAGAATTGCAGCTTACTAAAGCTCATCTTTAGAGAATCGCTTATTGTAAACAGATGAGGAAACAAAAGATTTTGTATTCCCACCACATGTGACATTAGCTTTTCAATCAGTTGCTTCCCCATTGATTAGTTAAACAGACCAATGAATGTCAAGCAACCATCAACGCTTGTGATATTTTTTCAGAGTAAATGACATACATGTGTGGTCGCTTTGCTTTAGCTATGCAATCCTTGAGGAATATAATTTATTTCCTCTGAAAGCATGGGTACCTCTTGGATAATGGGTAACTCGTGATCTTTACCGACTCAAGCATGTTCTTCAAGTAGCCCCACTTAGCTTTATACCTGAGTTGTGAAGTCATTTCAGTTCAGTATAGCACACTCACCGCTGAATAGTAGTTCTTTTTCCTTCTCACAATTCACTTCCCTTAAAAATCCCTCTACTGCCCTCTTTGTGGCTGCTCTTCAAAATCTTTCTATACTAAAACTTTAAACTACTGTTAGAAACATTTATTTCCATCTCGCTGCTTCTAGCCAGGGAAGTATTCAAATGACATCCAACTCAATATATAATGATCCTTGAGACTTTTCATCATTAATAAAAGCTGAACTTCTCTTGTCCTTCTTTTTAAATTCTTCTGGCGGAGCAGCAAAATTCTCTCTGACTAGATCTATAAAGTTTGCACTAGCAGCCTGGTTAAAAAGGGGGCATTGCCATGAGAATCTTGAATTTCTAAGATTCCCACTTGAATTTCTAAAGATTTAATTCACTGTACCTTTCTGGTGAGCAAGTCCCTCTCTCCTTCCTCTCAGATCAAAGTTAAGTACACTTGCAGGTTAATGTGATTGTAACTTTTCACATGCGAGAAGTCTACATGCTTGTGCAGGCTGAATAGGGGATTCCCTTCTGAAGATACCTGGACCCTCCTTTTTTCAAAACAAAATGAACAGTATTACAAAATCATGTGGTTTTCAACTGTGGCAAGACCATGGCTGGGGATGCATAAGGCTTAAAACTCTCCTTTTTCTAGCTTCTTTTTAAAGTATAAATTCCCTTTCATGGCACTATAACAACTAGGTAAGATGCATTATGGATTGGGGCCAGTGATGAAAAACAATTTAATTTCTAAAATGATTTGGTAAGATAGCAGTAATACTATGTAAAAGCTTCAAAGGGATGCTTGTTTTAAATATCATAGGACACTTTTTATATGCTAATGAAAAAGCAAATGTCTCTAAGAAGGAAGAACATGTTTGAGGTTTAAAAAATAAATGAGAAAAATCTTCGGTCTGCCTAATACAAAGATCCACTTCAGTGTAAGTGTATTCACTGTTCATTTCCCGGTAAACCTCTGGCGGGGGGGCAGTGGGAGGGGTGATTTCACAGTCTACTCAAATGTGCTGTAATTAGAGCAAGGCCTGCTCACACTCTTTATCTGGAAGGTCCTTTTTTCCACCCCCATAAAAGAACAATATCAGTTATTAAGCCACAGGCATAAGGGCAACCTGTTATTTTAACACTAGGACTTTGACTTGCTGGCACTCAAGATCTAGAATTTAGGCGTACGATTACGTGGAGCTGTCACACAGGCGTAATGTTTGTACTGCTCTGTGTGGCGAGAGAGCTGGTGCAGGGTCCTGCACCTCGCTGAACCAGCGCCACCGTCCCGCTTTGCCTAGTGAAAAATGCTGGAGCAGAAGGATCCGTCACGGACCTGCCTGTAGCATGGCATCGAATCTGAAAAGCTCTGAAATGTGGTCCCAAAATAGGGTCTGATCCAAACCTACCGATTTCAGCCGAAGTGTTCTCACAGATTTCAGAAGACGGTGGATCGGGCTCTATGTTTCTGTAATCGTTGCATTCTGCTGGAGAATGTAAAAATAGTGTAGGTCTGTCTCCCAGTTCATGTTTTAAATTATCATTATAGCATCTTCTCACTTGACCAAGAAAATGACACAAGTAATATAGTAGAGCAATACATAAATATTATTTAAGATTGGCCTCCGTGCTCCCATATCCCAAAGGCTGAATCTTAAAGATAGGTCATTATGTTATTTAAACATGATTTCTTAGAGAATGAACTAGAAATTTGCTACTGACAGGATAGCAGCTGCTTCTGAAAAGTCGATATCACACCTCTTGAATTGAGATGCTAGTCATCATCTACTTGTTATAAATGCATTGCAATTTCATCATGCAACCTGCTGTTTACTGTTGCTGGGGTTAACTTTCCTTTTAAATAAATTATTTTCATGATTTTGGTAGGACAATTTCTCAACATCAACACAAAAACATTAAAAATGTTCTATTAAAAAAGAACTCATTTGTCTACTTCATAGTCACATGTCCAAGAAGGACAGAGTAGAACGATTAGGCTTTCTCATCGGGTGAAGAAATTATGGTGGCCACAGCAGGATAGTTTCAGCTCTTAAAAACTCATTGTATTAGATTACTGTGATGGACTAAACACAGAGGTGCTATATGAATGATGACTGATTTCTCTATTAATGGGTGGAGCGTAAGAGCAAGTGGGTGCAGTTTATTTGCCAGGAGGACTCATGGATTAATCCATACAGACTATTATGATCATAAAGGCTGTCTTTCCTCATAAAATAAGTCAAGGAACATCACTGCATACTTTCTACATCCATACCAGTAATTTATAGCTGAACTGAAAGATGGCTGTTGGAAAGTCATCTGGTTTTCACCTAGATACCCAAAGAAAAATACCCTTCCTGGGGCATCTTGCTTTTTTCTTTTTAGTATCCTTACTGTGGTTACCTTTTTTATTACATTCAAATTCTGAAAAAACCCTGCAACCAGCTTTACTGTTAAGGTCTGAGAATAGGTAAACATAAAATATGTAATGTCTTTGATTTGAGCTAGAATATTGCATTGCTGTGCTTTGAAATCATGGCTGTATTATAAAACTGACAGCTTTAATGGAAGAGTGGCTTTCAAAAGATGGTGTTAAAAATACACTGAATAATTCTCTGAGTGGTGGTTTTTTCACTACCTGAATATTCAGGATAACAGCAAGAGACACAGCTTTACCTTATTCTCCACCTTATTCTCCTTATTCTTCGGAGAGCCATTCAGTGGTGATAAAACATACTTTGTTTTACAGTAAAACCTATAAAAGCAACTTGTGTTTTTCAAGCCACTTCCCATCTTAAATGACCACTCCAAAACATCTCATTATTTTTTGGTTCCTGACAAGTGTACTTAAAAGAGTCCTTGGACTTCTATATTATCTCCTTCTAAGTGATATACAGTAGAAGACTTCTAAGGTCTTTTGATAAAAGTTACTGCTTATTTTCCCTTCTTGTTCCCCTCCCTCATCCTCAACTTAAACAAAAATGTGAGAAATCCCTTGTCTGGTTCTCCTTGAGGACCCGCTGGGGGTTTCAAAGGTGTTGTTTGTGAGCATTTTCAACACTTAATTCAAAGGGCAGAGAATGATTCATCTTAACAAAGACCATCTCTATGCCTAAGTGTTGCTAAAGCACTGACATTAAATACCCATTAACAAAAACAAAAAAAAGTTTTAAATAGCCTAGTAAAGATAATTCTTTCTGTCAATTAATCAGATTCCACTTGTATTCCTGGTATGGCAGTGCTATGAATTTTCCAGTCAGCAGAAGTCTTCTAAGATAAAGAAGACAGCTAAGACCTGAATTTTGAATTTATAGCCCAAATAAAACACAAAACGAAATACTTTCTTTTAAAACTGTTCCTTTAGACCCTTCTTATATACCACAAAAAAAGAAAAATAAGAGATCAAGCATATTTCTTTCCTTTTACAAGACATCCTTAAGACAGATTTCTCTATTGTAGAACCTTGCTAATTACCCAGGTTTACGCAGATGCACATTTTATACTCTACAGAAAAGTACAGTAGACTCTCTTCAGCTCCTAGGAAAGATTTAATAGTGAATGCCACAGCATATTACTAAGACAATTATTTTTACTGTATTTTCTGGAGTCCATTTCCCATCCTACTATACGCTGGAAAAAAACAGACATGCAATTCAGTTAGACGAAGTATATTTTGTGATGCTTTGTCTTTCCTTTTCTTTAATTGTATCAGCTCATTTACTCACTGATAAACAGCATTCAATCATTTGACTCACAGCACAGATGCAAATTAGTGAAGTTTCCCTGGGACACCCAGAGCAGCTATGCTTGAAGGAGGACAGCAGCCAAAAGCAGATGACATCCTAGCCTCCGATTCTGCATAGCATTCTGTTACAACTGTATGCATGTGTGGTCACAACATGCTTCTTGCCTCCGTATATTGTCAGGTAAAATCAGATGAAAACTCTGCTTATTCTAATCGGCTCAGCAGAAGTCTTCCAAACTTGGGATTATACTCAACTGCTCTAAAATAAATATATGCCAGCAGTACAAATAGGAACACTTTCCCACACTCTTCGTTCGGACATTAACATCACTTTTTAATAACCATTGAATAACACATTTTTCTGCCAGAGGTTTGTTTACTGGTATTTCTTTTCATGTGTTTTTCTGGAAGCTGCTTTGTAACTACTTATTTAAACTTGGAGTAGTAAAATGCCATTATTATCTGCATCAAATATACTCTAGTGGGATATATCATACTGCTCAGCAGGACTACCTGCAGAACAGTGCACTGTTTTCCCAAGAGTACTAGAAACAGTGCAGTAATAATTCATTATAATCCTGTATTTCAAGATTATTTTTAATAAAAAGCTTTTAAGAAATGTTAAAGCATAGATTTCTCCAAAACTGAAAGATTGTTGATTTAATATTTGTGTATACGATTCAGAAAAAGGGGCTTTGTCTGTTCTGCTTTGAGTAGAAACGATTGCATCAGCAGACTATTAATTTGTGACATATCTCTGAAACTTGTTATTTACAGTTTCGAAACTGCAGGAAAAAGAGCAGTTATAATACATTTGCCATGGCATTTTTTTGGTCAAACCAGCAAATACAAAGTTTTCCTGAGCCCAGCTGTGAATTTACCCATAAACAGGCAGCAGACTTCTGGAAGGGATTTTACATAAATGGTACCGCCGTGGTGTTGTAACTCGTGTGAAATCAGCTACTGCCCACATGTGCACAAATTATGTGGACTCTATTAACTGAGGTTGAAAATTGGCTGTGATGGGCCAATTTTGCCCTCACAGAACAAAGACTGCCAAACCTCTTCAGGGAAGGACTAGTTTCTTCTTAGGCACATCAAGACAGAGCTAGGAGTAGAAAGGCAGTACCTCTTCTGGATGGATAGCCAGCCTGGGCTCTAAAATACGTTTCTGCTGGAAATGAGGAGTGCAGAAATTAGATACATTTTTCTTTGATTTCTTCGTGCTATGTCTTTGTCATCATTGAAATATCCAGGTTTCCTCTACCTTGTGAATCTGCTTTCTGCGGAAAAATTATGTACCCTGCACAGGAGGTCCAAGCCCATTGGCACCATGGTCTTTTTGGGATTTCAGCCTAGATTTGGCCCATGTGACTTTAAGCATTTCTCTGAGATGTCTGTGTCAGGAGCCCCAAACCTTGCTTTTTTTCATGGACAGTGATAGGCATCTCTAGAGAACAACTCACCTCACCTAAGATTTGTTGTTTTCCACTAAATATGTAGACTAGTAACTTAACCGACTCCAGAGGCTAAAACTGGTTGGTTCTAATCTAGACTTTATAGTGTATGAATTTATAAAACAGGTTTCTGCTGTAAAAGATCACCCTGGTAATCTGACTAATCTAGTACATTTTCTCAAAATACAGGGAGCAGGAAGATGAAAGAAAATCTGCCTTTTGGGAGAGTTTCTTCCTTCTTGGTAGGTTTGGTGAAGAAGCTGAGGGTGGATTGGGTATTCTGCCAAGAAATGTACACTTCTCTGCCTCCCACTTCTTCTATCAGCTCAGAGTCTTCAAAGAGTATCTTAACAGTTTCCTGTAGGATAGCATTTAATTTAATTTTTACCAATATATTTCCAATATACAAATTTATCCAGGGATTCTGAATGGAATGAAATGGCACATAGAAAAAGATTAACTGGAATATCAGCCACTAAATTATACAATTTCAGTAAATTTTGCAATTTTAACAGTGTTTAATAACTCTGATTATAGGCATCTAATTGATTAAGATTTTAAGGAAATGAACTGATAGCAGCATGATGGCGCCAGTTTTGATACCACTCTGGTGGATAGATGGCTGGACCAAGATTTTTTTAAGGCATTTCAGATTCAAAATTCAGTTCCATGTGGGGGGAAAAAAAGTCCCTAATTCAAAACTGTTCCTCTGGGTTAGTTCAGCATCATGCAAAGACTTGCAGGGCATTCGGCCTTGGAGGATTAATGACTAAAATCTACAGAATTCATCTCACGAATGCTGGCAAGTTGAGTTCTTTCCTGAAGAGCAGCCCTATTCCCAGTAACTGCTAACCCTCTGTGGCACCTAACCCTACCACTCCCCCACGTTCTGTGTGAAGGATTTGCTAAAATGCTTCAGTACACCTCTAGGTTGTGTTTTCACAGCTGGGCCGTGCAGATCTTGCCGCTTCTGCCATCCTCCCACGCACACAGAAGAGGTGGCCAGCACGTGCTGGTTCAGCTCAGCCTTTGTGGGGTGGCCCAGGAGTACAGTAGCTTCTCCCAGCCCTTATCCTGTCCCAGCACAGTCACAGTATTTGGGGTGACACCAGTCTTTCCTTGAGGTAACGCATTGTTAGCGCATCTCCAGATCAGCTCCTATGCCCATGTTTTAACTTGGATTAAATAAAGGTTTCACTGCAGCTTTGGCGATGATATTGTGCTCTGAGGAGATAAGAGGTAGTCAGTAAGATGCCACACTGTGTTCAGAACTGTAGGATGACCACGTATCTACACTGCTGGAGGTGCCAGAAACACGAATTACAAATATTCCTTTTTCTCTGCTCCATACGTGCTGATACAGCATCCCTTACCTATGAAGATTAGTCTTCAGAAAGCCAAACCAGTTAATCGCATAATCCTTAGGTTTTCTATAAAGCTTTCTGTGTCCCAATAGTATTGATTCATAGCATGGAGTGAAAGGGGTTTTTTGGAACAAAGTGGCAGGTGGTAGATTCAGCCTCAACACACCATCTCCCTTCAGGGAAAGTGACTCTTACAAACAACAGATGGATGGTACAATGGCTAAAGGCCGGGAACTCAAGCTGCATTATTATCTAAAAGGGTTTTTGTTTTAATTTAATAACAGTATGATAGGTTAATCAAATCAGCGGGGGAAAATCCTGTGGTGGCACTGGTGGAGAAAATACAGTATGTCATTCAATCTGGTAATCACTGTAAACTGGAACGTTAGGGGCAGCGAGGTATATTAATACAGAATGAGACGGAACAAATGTTCTGCGGCTTATTCAGCTACCGTCTACATAAGGCATATTTTGCTAGAGTGAGACACAGAGACAAATGTATCACGTGAGCCTCCAAACCAAGCTATTGAATGAAAGCATTAGAGAAAGGCAGGAACCATTCAAACATATGTGTAGACTCCAAATTAGTGGAAAGTCATGGGAAGGCAGGGAAAAAGTTGGGTTTTGTGTTTTTCTTAAAAAACATTCGCCTGGCATTTGCCTGCCTGCATCATCATCTGTAGTACCTCTTTCTGCTGCCACCCAGATTTCCATTCACTGATTTGTTTAACCTCAAAGTGGGAAACTAACTAACACAAATACATTCATTGTCCATGCTGTAATAGAATTAGGATCCTGAATACACTTCCTGCATTTTAATGAGATTTGTTATACACTGTGTTGTGTGGTTGTCCCCTTTTCCCCCTAGCAGTTCCTAAGACTGGTAAAAGTGCAAGATCAGATTTTTTTAAGCTCATAAATACAATGCGCACAGTGTTTAAATGCTACGGTTGTGGCACAACTAGAGAAATGCCGGAAGATTCACAGTTTTAGCTTACACTCCTTCCTCACTGACGCCTTTGTGAGTAAGAGAAGGGAGAAGTATGCGGGATCGTATCTCTAATTCCACAGTCTGTTGACTGGACTGGAGACGCCCTGAGTGCAGAGCCAGCGCCATGTATGTTCTTAAAATGCATACCATTTGTCCCACAGGAAACAGGACCTGGAGGCATTCTCCTTTACAGGGGCGATTTGGTTTGGTTTGTTTTTCATGGGTATATTATCATTGTATACTTACCTTGACTTCCAATAAATGTATTATCAATCTCTAATAGATCTCAATCATAAAGATTTGTATGCAGTTTCAGCCTGTTTTCTGCCATAGGTTGTCAGGATGTATGTCTAGAAAACAGACACAAAGGAAGCCACAATGCGATAGGAAAGGTGTATTCTTCTGGTGCCGTTTTCATCGCCTTCTCTCAAGCCCTTGCGCTCAGGAACCGGCACATATTGATCCCAACACAAAGGCTGAAAGCCCAGCCTCACTGGAGTCATTCAGCACATTAGCCCGGGGGAGGTAAGACCTGGGGGCTTAATTTCTCCAGCCTTCACAGAATATCAGTGTTGACTTGCGTGGGTCACCTTAAGCCAGCTTTGCATAAGGCTGTCCAGTTTGCAGCCCCACGCTGCCCAGCGCAAGCCCGGCAAGGGGCAGCTACCTTGGCCCCCGCGCAGAGCCCCAGCGCCTTACAAAACCTGATGCACTTGAGTGCAACGCTGCTCGGGCAGCCGGTAGGCAATGCAAAAGGCAAGCACAGAGCTTTGCCCCTAGCTAAGGTGAGCTCGGGGGAGCCCACACCCCTTAAGCTCAGGGAAGCCAGCTGCTGCCATGAAACGCGCCCGGGAGCGAAGGGGTACGGCCAGGAGTCAGGGCTTCAGGACACGGGAAAGCCACGCTTAAGTACCTCACAGTCTGAAAACTCATCTGCCACCCTCAAGCTGCGTGTCCTGGCCATGGGATGTCAAAGCCACTCGTCACTGCCATGTCAGCAGCTGAATCACTTAGTGTCCTATTAATAAAAAATCTTTCCCAGTCTCCGGGGAGCCCTACGTACTAAAGATGGGGAGCGACCCAGACACGACAGTAGTGGGAGTCTGAGTTTGGTAAATGTTGTTTCTTTCTGTGGAAAACTATCAGAAGAAAGCAGTCTGAGGTCCTTGGACCTGAGAAGGAATGAAAAAGTAGAGGATTCAGCCATAAAACTCCTTGCAATATCTGGTCCCAAGCAATCTCTCTCAAAAGCTTTGCAGATTTTTTTGGATAAAAATGTTTAATTTTTTCCAAATGTAGAACATTATTGTTGTAATTACATGCTATAATTGCAACTCACACCACATAGCTGCCTATAAACCTGGAACCTTTAAAAGAATCTACAAGACTCTGAATGTGAGAATAATCTGCTTTAAACACAGAAGGTAACTAGTATATGGGCACACAAAGTTGGCTTCTCTTAAAATATGACTAGATCAGCTTACCTAAAGATGTTTTGTAAAATCTCTTGTTATGATATAACATTACTTCCATTTTTCAGTGTCTTGACACATGTGAACTAATCATTACCCTGAATATTTAATTTTATGCAAGTACTTAAGTGTTTACAGAATATCAGAAGTTTAGTCAATCTAAGTTTTTTCTAGGATAATCAGCTTGTTAAATATTTGTCATTGCTGAATAGGGCTGAAGGTAATCTTGCTTGCTCACTCAGTTCCATATATTTTGAAAGGACTACCTATAAAAGCAACATAAGCAGGATTCAGTCCATAATGGTAAAACAAATCAAAACACAATTAGAACTGTAACACCAAAGTGAATCCAAGCTTGCAGTAAATAAAAGCGTTGTCTAGCCGTTTATTATCTCCTTAGAGCTCAATATTTTGAGCTGCCATTCCATTCCAATTCATACGTTTTTGTGTGTTGTGCCTGTGAGTCCAGCCTTGCAGGAGTTCCTGTTATTCTGATTCCATTATGCTATGTCTATTGGTTTCTGCATAACATCAAAAGAAATAAAGGAAGGAAATGCAGAACAGACTTCAGGGCTTCCATTTGCAGTTTGGTAACAGTGATTACAAGAGCCTTACAAATAATCTTTCGTTCTCCCTGTCTTTCTCTTCCCACAAACTGGCATACACACCTGTAGAAACAGGCAGTATTTAGACACAATGCATCATCAGAAACCACACTTGCAGGCTTCTGTCTGCAATTAATTGGGTCTTCACTGTTTTCAAGTGCAAAATAATAGAATATGGAGTTCTTTACTATAAACCTTTGTTGCTGAAATGGATATTTTGTATTTGCAAGGGATTGTACTTGTGCATTTATGGATTCAAACAAATACAGGTGCAAAATTCTATGCTGAGTTTTAAAGGTTGCTTTAAATTTGGCAGGACTGTGATACAAACCTGTCCTTAAATGCTGCCTGCTTAAAATGATGGCTGCATTAACTCATTTTGAGATGCAGGGAAACTAATACTTGGTACTGCAGATCTAAAACCCTAATACCTTTCATTGTCAATGGATGTTAGAGGTACTGGTATTGAAGTCTGATGCCCTTTTTGTTGGAGTTGAAGTACCACGGTTATGGACCAATAAAAATTATGGGATTAGGATTTTAGTTATGCGTAAAAATAATCATAATTTGCTTGTCAAGCTCCTGACTTAAGAAGCTGGCTATACTGATATAGCAAATAGCTGTAAACTTAGGTTCGGGCTTCAGTTAGCTTGGTATGACGGTTTTGTAAATGTTTCCTGAAACACCAAAGAGAGGGTGATGCAAATGATAAGAGCATCAACAAATAGATCTAAGTCAACAGTTCTAATGAAGCTGGGTTTCAGTGGATTTGTGGCTCTTGTGAGATTCTCTGGCATTTAATGAGATATGAGCACCACATTAAGCTTCTCCCATGACTGCAGCACTCATAACAGCTTTTTTTCCCTGTTTCTCCAGTGTCTAGGAGCAGCTTAGCACATGCTAAGCCTTTTCTTCCTTGGGGCAGTAACAGAAACTCCCTTCACTACACAGCCAGCTTTGCCTAAAACTTCAGAGAATTTAGTATCACTGAGGCTGCGATTTCTCTGTCAGATTTGGTTGCAACTGGTCAGCAAGTTTGAAAGCAACTGGGGAAATGAACAGGAATGTTCACAGCCCTATACAGAGAGCTTGATTGCATCAACTTCAGATTATCATGACTATGATCACTACTATATGACATAATTAAAACATGAATGTACTTTCACATGCTGGATTCTTTGAATTTATTAATACTTGCTGTTTGAAAAAGAGAAGATGACATGACCTTAGCTATAAAAGCCCTAGCAGAGCTTGGCT
Organism: Dromaius novaehollandiae; assembly: GCF_036370855.1. Classification (NCBI taxonomy): domain Eukaryota; kingdom Metazoa; phylum Chordata; class Aves; order Casuariiformes; family Dromaiidae; genus Dromaius; species Dromaius novaehollandiae. The sequence continues at coordinate 38,730,722 of NC_088130.1, read as the reverse complement.
TAATAAATTTTCTATAGTTTTATGCATGTGTTTGCTGTATTCTGAAATAAAAAAACTGTGATGAGAAACCTAACTGCATGTGAAAATATGACAGTCCTACTTTTGAATATTTTATTGTCAGCTTGCAGTTGGCACCCTGCATATATAGGAACACTCCTAATATTTTTTCATGCCAACAGATTGCTGACTTCGCTGCTCCCTGTTGTTTGCTCTTGGCCCCAGTCCTGCTACTGGTTCTTTGTGGAACGTCCCTATAATCATGACACAAAATCAAAAGAAACCAGCTTAGGCACAAAGGTCCACCTGCACTGGGCTGTCTGAAAAACTGAGAGGCTGTTTTCAGACCGCAGCCTGCTGATATTGTGCCTCCCCTCTGCTGAGCGCACAGGGAGCCAGGATCTGGCACTTCAACATAAATCTGTGCCTTGAACACAGCAGTTGCAATTCCTCGGTGAAGCACCATGGCAGGCAGAGAGAGCAGGCGCACCAGCACTCGGGCGGTAATAATTGGAAGAGTATTCATTCGCTCTGCTTGGGGAGTCCAGTTTCCTGTGTATAATTTTTGCTTTTCTGTTATATCTATATGGCATTTCATTCCATTTTCTGCTAATTCATCATAGGTTATGTCAGAAATTAATCAAAAGAGAGAGAATGACACAGCTTCAACAATTTGAAAAAGAAAGTTTATGCCTTCTCATGTGGCTTTATATCTCTGCGTTGGAAGGGGCTTGCCTCCTAGATATGTCTGATTTGTTTAGACATTAGATTCTTACTAAAGGCTGGATGAGATTTGTATCATGCCAGCATCAGCTGGTACAAAAGTTTTATCAGTAGTTTGAGAAGCAAACCGAAAGATCATACAAATACAGGAAATAAATTAACTATCGAACTTTAAACATCTTAATATATGAACTGATTTCCAGTAATACTGACTTCCTAGCAAGGTGGATGGAAGCTGTATTAATTACCTCCTTAAAAAGCAGAGGTAAAATCCTGCTTCTGTGAAAATCAATGCCAAAACTTTTGTGCTGAAAAGATCACTTACACTCAAACTCTTAACATTTGGCATTCATTTCCTGAAACATAACACAGCAATAGATTCTTATCATTTAGGAAGATGAAGGTCTGACTTACAACTCTAAATTAAAACAGGGGTAGATACTTGCAGTGTGTTGGGTAGACATGCCCTTAATTCAAGTGGAAGGTCGGTCAGTTAACACCTTGTACAGTCCTTGCTGAAGGTGTTCGGTTTGGAGAAAAGAAAATGAAAATGTGATGTTGTTTTTGAAAGTTATAATCAGTTTCTTTTGAGTGGGATACATCTAAAATTGTTTTTAAAAGAAAAGTTAATTTGAGGTGACCAGCAACTGTGACTCAGAGAAAAGCAAAAACCAGGGCATAGGAGAAAAGCATCCAAAACAATAACCTCCGTGTACCGAGGCAATCAGGATATTTGAATGAGAATCCTGCAAAATGACTTCCTTAGAGCCAAAAGAACTTCAGATAAGTAGTTTTCCCACCTCTAAAGATTTCATCCATTTCTGAAGAGCAGAGGCTTAGCGAATCTGCAGAATCTTGTTGTCATCAGCACTGGTGAGGAACTGGCCTTCAGTTACAGCAAAATTGTGTGGTCTTCCTAAAAATATTAATCCTTGGCGAGTGACATTCAAAGATATTTCTGATTTGTGAAATATTTCAACAAAAATCCAGAATTAAAATGAAAAATCAATAAAAGATTCAAAACCAGCTATCACAGGCTTTGCTTTTGATACTGCTTTTTCAGAGAGGTGTAGCACCAGCTGACACCTTTCAACGCTTGACACCTTCCAGCTTGCAATTGTTGCCTTTTTTATTTTCTTTTACTATTGACAATATTTTGGCCTTTTTTTTAAAATCAGGTCCACTTTGAATGTCACTGAAACAGAGCCAGATACTACTGAGATGGGCAAGCAAGTATGGACTTAAGTTCAGGTGGCAATCTGAAACTAAACAGTGAAATAAAATTTCAGCTAAACTGGCTGCATTTGTAGCACTTCCTCATTGATACAAAGATAGGCAGACAGCAAAATTATCACCAGTACCTGAGGCTTGCTCACTCTGTGAACTGACCCTCCTGACACTGAGTAAGTGACTCCCTGCAAGCAAATGGGATATAAGAGTGTCAGAGTCATTTTCCTTACTGGTTACTAAAATTTTCGCTACCAAAATTACAATGTTGATGCAATAAATGTATTTGGAAAAAGGAGAAAGAAGAGAAGAATTAAGAAATACATTTTTTAAAATTAAAATAACTTTAAAATATTTTTTAAATATAAGTTTTCATTTTGACCACCTCTAATCACTGATCGATAATTGAACATAAAAGTCCAAATTGCTGCACACTTTCATGCTATGTCCTGTTGAAGAAAAATATTGCAATTCCAATATACGTTACTTCCACACTGCATTGTTTCTGACATTCTGTATCCCATTCTACAAATTACTGAAAACTATTTTAAAATCTGCTAAATACAGTATACATTCTAGTAATATGTATTTCAATATATCTGCACCTTTGAACATTTTTCTCCTAATATAAAGACTGTGTATTGCATGTTTAAGCAGACAGAGTAAAAAGATTTAAGAAAATTGGAAGCTGCTTAAACAGCATAGTTCAAATTAGCGCAGTTTGCTGCTTTATACTATCACTTTCAATGCGAAGGCTGTGCAACGGAAGAGCATGCCACACTCTCCAGTATGAACAACTGCTCTATAACAACAGAGCTCCTCAGCGATCTGCTTTATTTCCCCAAATCCACGGTGGATAAAATGATTGGGTGAAGTAGAGCTGTGAAAAGGTTGGGCTTGGGTAATAGGAGGGATAACGGCAGGATTACTACATTATTGCTTGGGAAAGCTCTTCCTAAGCACAGGGAAGCCTGTGCAGGCTGTGGAAGCCTAACTAAGGAACATAAAGATCTGCAAGGTTTGTCGGAGGCTGAGGCCACGTTTCTTCGTGGAATGGAGGACGAGAGTGGTCTGGGAGGGGAAGGCTTCTCCATCGTCCATGTCCACTGCCCTATCATTCAAGAGAAAACTACGTAACACCTGAAGGGTTCTGGTACCAGGCACTTTCATGCAAAACCCCAAAGTAATTATTCAGTAACAGAAGAAGATAAAATAACAATACTTCAAATATGTGAACCTATCACAGCGATGGATGATTTGGAAGGTGACCAGTTCAACATTAGACCCTCTACCTAGGATTCACCTCAGCTAAGTTCAGGCATCTGAAAATTGGCCTCTGCGGGTATCTTCCTTAAGCCGTGGGGTAAAACAGCTCCTTCCGCTGGACAGCAGATTTCACTTATCTTCAGCAGCTGCCTTCAGGATGCGGTCCCAACGGGAACTTATTTCTCTTCGTTGACCAAAAAGGGCCCTTAGGACTAGTTTAGTTTTAGACTAACTTGCACATAGCAGGAACCTCAGCCAGTGAATCCATCTCGCTCTGTACACAGGAAGAAGCTACAGATGTAGCCTCCCTCCCTTGTTGAGCTGATCGATTGCATCCCGCCCAACGCTGTGGTAGAAATAAATATTTATCTGTGGGTCTGTAGCCTGCAGGACATTTTATAATTTGGTATCTGTGAAGAAGGTGAGGTTCATGCAAATGAAGTATTTTTCATTTGGATTTGTTTTGCTTCATTCTGACTTGAGGAAGGAAGTGAAAATTTTCCTGCAATTCAAGTCTCCCAAGAGGTTGCACTCTGTCTTTGTTTAGGATGGGACATGGCAAAATGGAGCCGGGAGTGAGGGATTTACAGGCTGGCAAGGGAAGGAGGCTGAGCAGAACCAACAGGACTTGAAGAAGAAAATCAAAGGGTCTATGGAAGGGATATACAACTCAGGACAGGAGGAACATAATGCAGCATAATAATACTGAGCTGGGTTCAGTTCTCCTTTACAGCCAAACAACTTTATTGAAACATATCGCCAAATTCAATAGGACTGCACAGTTGCAGTCAGGAAAGAATCTTTCTCATTAAAGGGAAGGAAAAAAGTGTAGAACAGGAGAATAATCTAGTATGACTGAATATACAGCTGCTTGTGTTTATTATATGCATTGGAAATAAAATAGAAAGACATCATTTATGATGGGAGAAAAACATACTAATTCTCCCAGTCCTGCTAAGTTGGTTGTGATAAGTAGTTTGCACTAATTACATGTGAAAACTGGATTGCCAGTACAAAAAAATCATGCAGAGATGAAGCAGGCAATGGTGGTAGAGAAGCAGGATAGGATTCAAACAACTGTCATTTACTTGGATAATGGCTACTTGCAAAATGTAAAAGTTTAGTAATCCTGAAGAAAGAAAAAGGCAATGATGCAAGGACCTGAGCTCCATTGGTACTGTGAAAAATGGAGACTTTCTGCATAACGTCTAAAGCTTCAAACATGAATTTGAAGAGTGCACCACAAATATTGATCTCCCTGAGAAACTGGCTCTTTGAGAAAGTTGAATAAAATGTTGTTTGCAGATGTGCTCAGATACATTCATTTCTCAGATACTGCTTTGTCTCAAAGTGTAGTACGTGTGAGAAGAGTCAAAAGAATACGAAAAAAATCAGAAAGGAGGAAGTTGTAGAGGTAAAGAGAAGAGCTAGAATTAGATGAGTAAGAGCAACAGAACTGAAGTGAGGATTAGGAGAAAGAAGAGATGTTTGAAAAGCACAGAGTGAAAAAAAATGAAAATGGAGAAGTAGACATAAGGGCTGAGGAGAGAGAGATTGAAAACTACAGAGAAAGAAAAATCTGAGAAAGAAGGAGAGGAAGTAGGTGACAAAAATAAATACAGGTGTACACAGGGACAATATCAGACTATGAGAAATCATTGAAAGGAAAGAGAGAAGAAAGAGAGGACATTCAGAAAAGAATATATGAAAGAAAAGCATATATACTTAAAACAAAGTCAGACAAAATTATTAAAATGATGCATATTTTTAGGAATATAAGAAACAGGGAGAGACAGGAGCAGGAAGGAAAGGGATTTGAAGAAGGGGAAAAGAAATGAGTTATTTTGGAATTACTTTGTAGAAAACTGGGTGCTAAAACTTGATATAAAAAGCACATGTAAATATGCCTATTTTTGAAGTGAATCTGTCACATCTCAGCACTTGCAGGCTCAAATCCTGCAGTCTCACTATAAAATCTTAAGTGTATTACTGGGGAAGGCTACAGTTCTGCAGCACTGTATATCCCTTGTCTTATAAGAATATTTCCTAGGAGCATGTGATTCTGACTAGTAATACACAGGAATCCCATACGGCACTGCCTGGATTGCACAGAGGTTAGCTGTATATGAAGCGGCCGTAATCCAGAGCCTACATCAAGAGAGAGACACGCATGCCATGATGCCGCACTGGCGCTACGCCCGCTGACCTGACCCGTACTTGTTGCCATGCTTCACTTTAATTTTGGGAACAGGTGGCTTCACTGTCAGTAGGCACCACTGGTGAATGGGAGATGATCTAAAGAGACAAGAAAAGAAACCATGAAGGGAATGAATTTTAAATGGTATGAAATAATCCGGAAACCTCAACCGGGGCTTAATACTCATCTTTGTTACCTCTTGGGTGAAAAACAGTCAGTGGCTCTCTGCTAGCGAGCAAAGAAGTGCTTCGTGTTTCTTAGTGAAAAGTGTATGGCGTAACTACACACCCCATTTTTTGAAAAAGTTAATATAGAACCCAGTTTAATTAGCATGAATTGTGTTGCAAATGTTATTTTGTAAATCCTTCATACTCTAATCATACAGTTTTCAAGCTCTTCATGACACAAATGCTTTCCATTAGATGTTATCTAAGAGGTACACAGAGAGTACGAGAGAGTTATTGATGTTTCAGAGTGACAGCCCGAATTGTTTGGGGATTGGCCCCCACGCAAATAACTAGACCTCTTACTTTCTTTTTTGTCCATATTTTCTTTCTTAGGAAAAGAATTCCTCCATATCAGCTAAGCCCCCATGACAAAATGATGACTACCCTGAATATTCGCTCAGACATGTATGCTAACACAAGCTACAGTAAATATTGATGTTTTGGTGTAAGCTTGTGTTAAACTCTGGTGCACAGTCAGTTCTGCTTCACATTGTAAAATGCCGTGAAAGATAAGAAAACTACAGCTGAGTTACCAAATAACAGATCCATTATTTTAATACCCAAGATTCAGTTGTCAGCATCTGATCTAGCACATCTGCCTGCAAAACTTTGTATATATCCACTTTCCAGGATACACATGGGTATTTGTCTTACAATTTACCCTAGTTTCATGCACGGAGAAAAGATTATACATGCTGGATATTGATACAGTTTTGCAGGCATACTAAACGGTGTGGGAATTTTTCAAGATTTCTATTTCTAGTAAGAAGAATGTTCAAAACCAGACAGCCAAATTGCAAAAGTAACTGCGCCATACATTATTTCCTACGTAAGGTACCAGTTAGTGCTTGTGCAGACAGAAAAATAGTGGCTTTGTTAAAAAAGTGTATTTCTTCTTTTCAACAGAAGGGATCTTCTGTGTCTCCCCAGACCTGCCACCATTTTACACTGTTAGCTTTCGTATACATTTCAAAATTAGAAAGCATACACATAGATTAAATACACCTCGTAACTGAGACCATAGGTTATGGATATGTGGATCATCGTGACTAATGCCTGAATCTGGCAGGAAGAAGAATGGCCCTTTTGGAGGAAAAATTCTTTATTTCTCTTTGCTTTTAACTGTAAAAACCGTGGTGTGTAGGGTAACGGCAGTCGGAGAAGTCTCCCCTGCTCCGGCTCATTACCCAGCATCGGGGAACTCACTATCCAAATTTGAGGGCACAGAAACACAGATCAGGTTACTGTCCTCATCTCAAACACATTAATAGGTTGAAGGAAGATGTGCCTACCTGTCAGGCACTCAGCAGGATCTTCCTACCACAAGTTTCAAAAAGAGGTCCTGACTGCTTCTCTCCCTAAGATTGTTTTGACTGCATTTTGCCAAGTGGTCAAAGAAAGGAAAAGAAAAGGGGAAAAAAGGAAAGATTAGGCCCTGCTTTGAAATTTGCATTTCCAAGGAATACTTTCCTCTCTTCCTAAAGTAACATCTGATGAGAAATAAAATGTTGGAGAGTTATTTATAAAGCCTTTTACAAACCACAGAGAAAGTAGGTATTCAGTGGTAATGAGAGGAAAGAAAGTGAATATTCTGCGCAGCCACTGAAGTGATTTGCCTTCTGGCCCTGAAAATCCTCTCCCTGATAAAGGGCTCACTGGGAGAAGAAGGGCTGCGCAACACAATGCTCGCGAGGACTCCTTGCAAAGATGTCGCTACCTCGTCCAAGGCAGCGGCCAGGGTTTATCCTCGGTTGCTTCACTTCAGCCGGCACAGCCCGGCACCATCCGTTGGCCAGGTGCAAGCGCAGCCCGCTGCTGCTAACCTCGGAGAGGCTTCCCGGCGGCTCCCTGGCACCTGCGCCGAGCTCCCCGCGGGGGCACAAAGGGACCGAGCCAAAGGGAGAGCAGAAATCGCGGCTGCATTATCTTTTCAGACTATAGCTGCCGTTTGCCCTTTCTTCAGCGAGTGCTTCCTCTGATTGAGGGAGCTTTTGGAAGAAGTGCCTTTCCGAGGTGATAATAAGCCAAGCACATCCTTCCTGCTCTTTGAGTCATAACTCATTCATGTGCCTGCCCTGAATGCCTCCTTCAGAGCCCAGCAACTTTTCTCCTGCCTGTCAGAGTTCCTTGTCTTGCAATCTACAGTATATTTACTGCAGCAAAGCTGTACCAGCCGCGCGCAGCTTTCCTCTGTCATAACCTGCACAGCCTTTCCGGGCACATCTCCATAGGTTTGCCATTATTTTCAATCTAGAGTAAGATAAAAAAAGTAGAAAGGGTGAGTTGTGAATTCACTGGAAACTGGAATGGCAGACTGAAAATGGTTTCAGCCAGGACATGAGAAAAGGCAGAGTACCTCAATGCCATAGAAACATTTAGTTTCTGTAGTTCAAAAATGAAACTTTCAGCTTTCCACTTAGGATGACTATTTGCATGAATAATCTAAAGAAAACATAGCACGAAAGAAAATTAGCATTGCAATTGAGTTACAAACACAGGCTTTCCCAAAACAGGGTTTCTTTCCTTTGCTGTGTTACTAAATAACTTAAAAAGCTTCTATTGTTGTTTGGTCTCCACAGTCTCTCCCTCCTCCCCGAGCATATTTTGGTTTGCCGTTGAGCCAGAAGCTCTGGGTTTTGCCAAGCCGCCCTCTGCCTCCTGGGCAGAAGCACGCACTGCCTCCCCGGACGCCGGGGACCCTCGTGCCCCACGCGCCTCCCCATGCCATCTGCCCCTGCGCCCAGCCGCCCGCGGGGTGCCCGGGCCTCAGCCAAGCGCCAGCACCACCGGCAGCACGGCCCCGCTGGTGCAGCGGCAGGCGGCTTTCCCGAGGCCGCAGGTGGGCAGCGATCCCGCGCCGTGAGCTCCCCAGGGCTTGAGAAGAGCCCCTTGCTAATGCTCTCGCTTTTAGAGCGGGTTCCAAGTTTGCGGCTCCTCGAGGCAAGGTGCCGCGCTGCTTGTAACCGGAGGTGCTGCCGCACGCTGTGGTGTCACTGAGCCTTCCTGCCAACTGCTCCCTCCACACAGCATCCCTTAACCCATAATACAGGGACGCCATGAGCGGAGCCACCACGGGACCCCGGACATACCTCGGAGGATGAAGGGCATACTGAAAACATGACCACCTCCTAAAATTTTACAAATGTTTCTGAAAACCTGTGACCTTTTCTTTCTAGGGAGTGCAAAACAGGCGTTGTTTGGCTGCGTGTTTCTCTCTGTGGGCCTCCCTCGCCTGTCTGGAGCTGTTATTCTAACAGAAATGCTCAACTGGGCAAAAAGGTTTTGTTTTAGACCAAATGTAGCGCAACGCATCGTTGTGTTTTTGTTTTCTTCTGCCTGTTTTTATTTTACACAGGTTTTTTTCTCATCACAATGTCAAATCTATACATTCTCCAGAGGTCCCTCTGGGGGGGAGCCCAAATTACAGTCCCCCTGTAGGACCTTTTCACCACAAAGCCACGGAGCCAGGCCAAGACTCCCTCCTCTTTGCTCGGCCTGCGCTCCCCTCGGAGGCCACGGAGAAGAGGCATCCGGGGGCATCTCAGCAGCAGAAGAAAGGCCCTCTTTGAGCGTGGGGAGTGGGCGATGCTGCGCTTGGGCTATTTGTTAGCTTCTACAAAGGCTGTGAATAGCCCTCCCAGCTGTCCCCACTGGACAAGGGCCAAAGTGGGCCTCAGCAATTACAGGGCTGGTAGTGTGCACAACGCTTATTTTATATCCTGGCTATGCTGGGTACTGATACAGCACTGTACTTTCATCGTCGAAGAAAGCACCATCAATTATACATCATCCCTAGGATGTCTACTTTGCCACAATTGTGACTATAACCAAAACTGTCAACGTTTTGCCTGACTCCAGCTCTGCTATCCAAATTAAAGTTTAGCTCTTCTGTTTCAGTCATGCTCCCTAGCTGATTTCACAGGCATTCGTGTTGCTCTGGCTACGTTTTGCTATTACTGCCCTCCCAAAGAGACTCTGCCACATCAGAAAATAATTGCAATATTAGGGGCTTGACAGAGCAACATCTTACAATTATTAGGGGCTTGACAGAGCAACATCTTACAATGGGTCCACATTGGTTGAGGTGTTTATTCAACCTAATTCCCACCGTTATTTGCCTTGCACAACTGTCATATGATAAAAAGAATTCAATTAAGTCCTTCCTTTTCCAAAAAGGCAGAAACGGGGTTTGATAAAGCACTAGCCTCCAGGAGACTTGCGGCTTGAGAGAGCGCGTGTGCCTTGGGCTGCTCCCCATTGCCTCAGCAACAGAAACCCGCTAGTGCACAGGTCAGGCGACGGGCGCTCCAACAAGAGCGCGCGCCCCATGGGTGGTCCAGGCTCTACTCCTATTTGTACTTTTGTGATACTTTGATACAAAAACACAAATGTTTCTTTTCTTATCATGTGCTACTTCGGATTTCGAACTTGCCTGAAAGAACTAGCACGAGGACTGCCACCTCCTAAAATACTCAGGATCTTGCAAAGCCAAATGCATTCCTCTTTTTCTTTTTTCTTCCTTTTTCGAACGTGGTTGATTTCAGGACTAAGCTTACCCTTTGGCCATGTACCAGACAGACTGTACATTGTATTCATGCTTTTCAGCATTGTTGCCCTCCTAGTATCACCATGGTATGCTGCATTAGCAATAATATTTACCATCTTGTCAGTCGGTCAGTGGCAACAGGCTTAATGAAATGGGTCATTTGTTATTCAGCACAAATCACAGACATTGAGAAATCAAGCTGGGAGATGCTTATTTACTGAACTTTTATTATCAAAATGTGCACAGGCTTTGGGAAAAAATGTGTAAAACTTGTGAGTTTGAATAGTGAACATGAGATGGGGAGAAAAGAGCTATTTATACCGATTCTTTTAAACAAAGTCGCTTAACCAATTTTGCCAGTGTAAAAAGGATGTGAATGTAATTTGCTTATTTGCGACTTAAGGGCCTTTTCATACTGCTAGAATAAATAAAGAGCAGCTATGGGCAGCTATGTTTTACCTTCATATTAGTAAACTTAGATTAATTCTGTATGGCTAAGACAGTGCATATAACATTATACTACTGTTGTGAATCTGTAAAAAGAGATTTGTAGGAGTAGCATTGCCAACAAAAGCCACCAGAGAGGAAAATGTTTCCTTTCCCTGTACAATGTTGACATCTAGGAAAACACATCAACAATGAAATGCTCTCTTCTCCCACCACATCCTAGGTCTTTTTAGTCTGAATAAACACAGCATGGCTATTCAAAGGATTGTTTCAGCTTCCAAAGTGCTGGAGGAATTCACTGAAACTTCTAGTGTTTCACCAGACAATGACCTGAGTGTGGTGGTCTTTTTACTGGGATTTTGGTGGAGGGGGGGGTTGTTTTTCCCTCTTTCTTTGGGGTGGGGGGGGAAGGAGGAGATATTTAATTTTACTTTATATTAAAGGAATGAGATCAAATGAAGTAAACAAAAACATCCAACGCCACTGAATCAAGAAAAAAAAAAAAAGAAAGAAAAAAAAAAGAACCACACAGATGGTTTGTTAAGTATGAAAATAGAATAAAATATTCTTAGTTATCTCTTTGGACAAGATTGCTTTACCGTGCTTCATAAATCTGTCTTAGATGATTCCCCTGTGTAAAAGCCTCCTCAGATAATACAGTGCTACAAGATCTTCTCCAAAGCTCTGGACTCTGGCCAAAGTAGCCTTGCCAGTAGCATTCACAGCACCAGCATGGCCTGATTTGTTGGCGGTTTTAATTTGAAGCATCTGTGAGGCTACTTTTAGTTCTGCTTGGACTAACAGTAAGATTAGAGAAGTGTCACAATAACTTGTGTCACTGGAAGAACCACTGGACATCTCCACCAAAATGCTCCTTGTGAAAGATTAATGGTACCACCAGTCCCTAACGGTGTTTCATTTCTCCTCTCCAGCCCTTTTCTTTACCAATTGGCACGAAAGTCATTATTGCCCTCCCCAGGTTCCTGCCAGTCTCTCCTGCCCCTGACGTTTACTGGCCTTGCACACCTGCAGCAAGGCTACTGCTTGCCAGGGGAGAAAAAGCAGAGGTTGTCCCCTGTGCTGTTGGATGACCTGGGCTCGCATCAGTGTGGTTTGGGCCACCTGATCCTGGAGAGCTGTCCTTTTGTTAAAACCCCTTTCCTAGAGGCTGTTTCCACAGGTACATTTTGAACTTGCAAATTCTGCATGATGCGAAAATGTGCTTCTGAATATATCTTCGTGTTTCCAGTGATTATCAATTTGCAGCATGCTGTAGGCTACAAATCCCATGCAAATAGCTTCCAGAATTCAGCTTCGGTGAAAACAGAGAGCCCTCGGACAATTAGGGCTCTCCAAAAGAAAGGGAATGAAAATCATTACTGATCTTTTATTCTCTTTTTTTTCATGCATATGTTTGAGGATGGTGATGCAGAGCAGGCATGGGAGGGAACTTTATTATTTCTCAAATTAAAGGGAGAGAAAGACTATGAGTTTAGCTAAATCATCTGCAAGTGAAATGCTGCATTGCTCGCTTGTTAGTATGAATGTGTTGCATGATAGCACTCCGCTGTACGCTGCGTAGCATAAGGAGTTGCTAGGTTACCCAGAGCATCAGGAATTCAGGGAACAATGTACTTATATCTTTTTCAATTTTGAAAAATAAAATAGGTATTGACATAAAATACAGTGTGGCACTGAAGTAATTTTGTAGTGGAGAGATCAGAGGAAGGGGGCCTTTCATCTCAGTGACAGCAGTTTACTCCTTGTTGTGACTTAGCGAGGGCAGCGGCGGGACAGCACGCCGGGATGTCAGCCGGCGGGAGGATGCTTGCGGCTCCTGTACCCCAGCAACTCTTTCTCGAGCCCAGCTCTCCAAAGCCATTGAGCAGCTGCTGTTCAGAGCCATGTCAACTGGTCCTACAGAAACGCGTGACAGCTCCAATGATGTATGGGCCCGGAATGGAAAAAAACAACCCTTTCATGTTAAAAACAAATCTGACAGGTCTAGTGGAGGCTCTCGGCCTACTGGTGTTGTGCCTCAAGCTTTATTATTGTTGTTGTTATTATCATCGTTCTCCTGTTCATAGATAATGTCATAATTTACAGTCAGGTATTGTGTGCGCTGAATGATTGATGTCACTTGGGCATGAATAACCCTTTCTATAGGATTAATAATGGATCTTCAGTGAGAAACAGCCGGGGGGTAGGGGGAGAGAGTGGGGGAATTCACTCATAAAGGCAGACTTTCCTTGCATATCCTGCTCAAGATGATAAGGTGAAGTTCCTCAGACCTGAGCACTGTGCTCCTGTTATCCTAAAACAATTACTAGGTAGGGGAGAAATACAAATTTATTCATCAGACGAACAATGAACCCAAATGCCATGTTCCTTTTTCTCAGACCTGGTGTATAGGTACAAAAGAGCACATCTTCTCTGGGGGTTTGGAGGAAGGATTATATTGACTGATCTTTGCAAGTAAGAGCACTCGCAGACATTTATCCTGACGGAGGAAAGACTTACCTGCTCGTCTTTTCTAGCTCTGGACAGTAAAAGAACATTAAGAACATTATTAATGAGCGCCATGTTCCACTAATAGGTTAGGTTCTGACACAGGCACCGTGACTGTACAAAATGGACTGCATTTTTAATGTTAGAGATACATCACTTCTCAGAAAAATGTAAGGATAGTTCTGCTGGGTACTCAGCTAGCTAGGATTCTTCAAGGATCAGAGAGGGGAGGCTGAAAGGTATCATCTTTCTGATATTATTTAAAAAGAAACTTATGCCCACGTTTCTGTGTTAAGAGTATCAGTAAACTGCAGTGTTTCTTAAAATAAACGGACTGCCATACACATCACATACTCTTTTAACCTTTCTATGTAGTGTTGCGTACACGTCCTTCAGCAGCCCCAGCAGCACTCCTGTGTGCGGTGTCCATGGAGGCACAACCAGCCTGCTTGCAGTGCTACTCCAGTTGACCCTGGCTCCAACATTACCAATGTAGCAGTGCTGCTCACACCTCGATGGCTGAGTTATAGGAAGAGCTCATTTTATTGGTGATACTTTCCACATCCATCTTTTCAAATTGTTGGTGGATTTTATATTCTGTAAAAATGAATATGAATAAAGGTTGCATTTTTGTTGATGGATCCTGGTGACATCATAAATTCTAAAGGCAAGTCCTGAATGGTTTGCAAAACCCCCCAGAACTGAAGAGTAAAATTACATTTTATAATTAGTAGAGAATGAATTTCAAAGTGACCATGAGTTTGGCTTGGTTTATTGGCTCTGTAAGACAGGGTGCTTTTACAAATATTGAATTGTCAAAACTTGTTGGATTCCCACAAAGAGAACTGAATTTACTTACAAAAAAGGATTCTTCATAGCTACAAGTTTTAAAAATCAGGGCTGTAAGGATCTCAGGATATGCTGTGATCAACACTGCCTGTACAAGGCAGAACTGACTACATCTGCTTCTTTCCTGTTACGTTTTCATAACTTGCTCTTGAAAATCATGAACAATTGATATTTTAGAGCTTACCAAGACAAAACACAGACTCTAGTGCTTAACTCTCCCTACTGTTCATTAGCTTTTCCTGATGTTTAACCTCAGTCACCTTTGTTGTAATATGAACTCATAATTCCCATCTAATTCACAGCAGACAGAAAGGAGAGTTTATTCCTTTCCCTTTTCTAGCTGCTCTTGGCGCATTTGGAGAAGGTTATCAGTTTCCTCTCAGTCATCTCTTCACTAAACTAAGCTAATCCTCAGTTCCTCCTGCCTTTCCTCCTCGCTCATGCTTTCCAGAACGGATCACCCTCATTGCCATCCTCTGCATTCCCCCCGCCCTCCCTCTCCCATACAACTTTAGTTACTTAATGTTTCCAGCCAGCCTTTAAATACTGCCAGGTCCTCAGCTGAAGAAAATCAGTGCTGCTATATAAATGGAATTAAGTTGACTAAAGCCTACGGATATCATCAGTAAAGTGGCTGCAAAGACATGTACATGCTTGACAAGTGCTTTGAAATACAGGGACAAGAAAGCACTGCAAAAGTAGGCATTACTATTGTTTTTCTCTGCTGTTGCGAATCATCACCATCATACTTCACCTCCGTAAGACTGAACCCAAGTAAGGATCATAAGATTATAATTGAAAAATTGAAAAATTGAAACATAACAAAAAATTATTGAAAAATGAAAACAGAAATAAATCCTGATACACAGGCCTTACTCAGATTATATTTACTTGGCATTTTATTTCTTAACTCACACATAGTGGGGTATTTGGCAATATTGGCCGTACTCATTCATATTAGACAAGACTATCCTTTTGCCTTATGGCCCTTTTCCCTTGTGTATGTCAGATACCCGTCAGCTGTGTTACGGAGGGAGACCAGCCTGTGTAGATGATGAGGGATGGGCAGGAAGAATTTAAAAACTGGCTCCGAAGCATCCTGAAGCGGTGGCTGTCTTGATGCATGGGGAGAGCTATACTCTACACTGAGATCCTTAAACTGCTGCCCGCTCACTGGCACAAGACGGCAGTAGATCCAGAGCTGTGACTGTGGGCCTGCCTTCCCACTGCAGAGCATGTCCTCTTTATTTCTTTGTAACTCTTTTAATTATTCTTCTTCTTAGTCACCCCAAAGTTAAAAAAAGAAAGAAAAGAAAAAGCGTTTGTTTCATAGTAAAGACAAATCCTTAGAGTCACATTCCTCTCCCACATCTTCCCCTGGAACGGCAGTGCTATAAACCTCTATCTCAAAGCAGAATCCCAGTACTGGCAGTTTAGACAATTTATATCACATAATTCTGGGGCACTAACCAAAAATAGACAGACAACGAAAACATCTATTTTTTAATCCCTTGGTGTATTACTTACTATCTTTTCTCCAAGATTGGCTTAATCTTTCTATTCATCAGATAAAAGGTAATTTGAAAACATTTTCTAGAATATAGAACATCAAATTATAGCCTGGAGTACAGAAAATCAAATTATTTTTTAATTTTAAAATACTTTTATTAAGAACTCAAATTATCTTCCAACATTAAATTTGCAATAAGATAGTAGAATTACAAGCCGAAGTTTTAACAGAAAATGGGATTTGTGTTGCTTGATTTCCAGGACCTTTTTTTTCTATAGTTTAAAGTGCCTTTCTACTCTGAGAAGAGCATTTGTAAAAATGGTATCATGGGGTGCATACTTTTCATCTCTCAATGACTTCCAGATCCAAATCTGATCACTTTAAAAGTAAAGAGATTTCTTTTTAACTCCTATTATACTCATCTGTTACGTTCCTTGTCTGCGAAGTGCTTGACTTGTTCTTTGCAAGAAAGATGTTATTCAGGGCAGCTGAAATAAAAGGATGTAATTCTCTTACAGTATGTTGACTACTTTCTATTTCCTTAAATATCCATGGTCTGCAGTGCAACTGTGTGAGTCAGTTAAATCTCTGGCATCTGTGAAGCATTTACCATGTTTGTAGCCAAGCTCCAGTACTTAATGTTCTTCTTCAAAGAAACCTTAGGCGCAAGGTAAAGGATTTCTACTGTCTGAAAATTAATCAAAGCCTGTGTGGTGCTTGGGAAAAAGTTTCTGAGGTGCACTCCACAGGACAGATCCTCCCTGTACTTTTTTCTTGTTAGACAGAGGATCACAATTTTCTTCTGGTACAAAGAAGAACAAAACTCCTACGCTAATTGTACAGGGAAGTCGTCCCCTCTCTTGTATGCTGCTCACTCACCTCCTCACTCATCCTCCTTTACGTAACTCCCCTATCAATGTCAGCAAGCTGGTGGCACGTTGTGGGGGAAGAGCTTTTTTTCCTGACCACAACTTCCTGTGAAATAAGCTCTATAGCATGATCTTCCAGAAAAATACTGCATTTTGGCGACTGCAGCACACAGGTGGAAATGACCACTCATCTCCCTATAAAAGCCCACACTAGGACACGCCTGAACATGGTGTTTAATGAGAGGAGTGTAAAATGAATTCCAATTATCCTATCCCAATTGTGAATGCCTCATTAACTCTATTGGCTCCAAAGCCAATTACACTAAGCTGAGGACATGCCCTAAAATTAGGACGTGTCATAATATGGATGTGCAGTGAGAGGAGTATAAGACAACTTTCTCTTCTCCCTCCTTAACCCACAAATAGGCCTATCATAATTGCGAATGTGGCATTGACACAACTGGCCCCAAAGCCAATTATACCAAGCTAAGAAAGCCTAGCTTTCTCTTCCACACAAGCCCTCAGTCACACGCCGAGATGAACTTACAGGAGGTCAGTTCCCCATCCACCGTACTGGGCAAATACATATATTGCAGACAGAGCTGATTTATGGCCCCACCACTCCAGCAGGAGTCTGTGAACACGATCGGACAGAACAGAGCTGAGAGAGACAGGAAGCGTTCGTGTACCAAGACACCCTCCATCCTCCTCTCCTGCCTTATCCAGCCATCCACGACCTGCTGCCAACCTGTGCGTGGTGCCAGAGGTTCCCCCCAGCTGTAGCAGAGCTGTACTTACACTGCTACCAGGAGCTAACTATAGCCGTGGGAGCAGGGACCAGATCAGCTTTTTGAACCCGGAAATCTACAATATTGGCCAATAATGCATAAACAAGAATACACTTCAGCTTTTGGCTTTGGGTTCACAAGGAGAAAAAAAAAATACAGCACCTCACACAGACCACAGGCAGGTTCAAAATGGAGAGTTCCAGTACAGAAACGTGAGCGTATTTGACTTACGATTCTGAAACCTCTGCTTTCTCCCTGTAAAAGTCAACTACAAGCTTACCTAGCAACAAAATACATGCTGTGCATGTTCATAAGCAATCTGAACATAGCCTTTCTGAAGTAAGCAATTATAGCATTTCGATTATTGGAATATGTCACACTCACTCAGCATGAGTGCCCTACAGAGAAGAGCCTAAATACTTGCATGCATCCATCTGACTACACAAGGTGTGCACGCAGAATTTGCTCTTTCATTTCAGCTGGAAAGATGGTTTCATAAAGCTATTCATCAGTTCCTGAAAATTTCCAATCCCTTTGCTGTCAGGATTGCACACATTGTTCCTCCATTTAAGAAGCATATGTTAGCGTCACAACTGAGCCAGCATTGCAGTAATACCAGATCCTGTGAAATAGGCTTAAAAAAACCCTAGAAAACGTAGGGGGAAAATATATGTAAAGATACACAGTGCAGATCTCCTGTGGTGAGTTTATTACGTTTTTCAAAAGCAGTAGAAGATATGGGATAACAGATGGCCCAACAGTGACTACAAAGCAATAATCTATGTGAAGGGCTCTGCTCATGTCATGAACAGTGAAAGCACAGTTTCAGAGGTTTAAGCTGAGAAAGAATTCAGCTGTACAGGTCAAAACCAAGGATTAGATTCCCATTCTAATTATGGGAATCTACCTAGTTATGTCTCTCCCCCACACCCCCCCAAAAAAGAAGAAAAAATAAACACAACATAAAAGAATAGGAGTAGGACAGAGGTTGTTCTACTGTCCTCTCTTATTATTCACATATCCCAATACTGGACCACTTCTGAGTTAGTGTATGTGAAAGAAAACATCTAACTGATATCCTGAAGCAAATCAGAGACACTGAGTGACCCCCCCAGCGCTCTTCAGCTTCAGGGATGGATCTGCACAATGATCACAGGAGCAGAGCTACTCAAACCAGTTGCAAACTGGCTGGCTCGTATAGCAGCTACAGCTGGCAGAAGGGTGCCCCAGGCAGGGGCTCATCCACCCAGATCCTCAGGTGGGTTTAGCAGCTTGTGAGGCTGAAGCTCAACAGGTAGCAACATCCAAAGTAGCTGGTGAAAATCCAGGTCTCCACACTGCTAAGCGCTCTCTTTTGTGCTAGTCATTGCTAGAGACACAGGGCTTGAAACAAGGCAGTATGATCTGCGATGCTGAGTAGTGTATTTAGGAAAGGCAGGAAAGGAAGCTGTTGCACCACTGCCCTGTCACAATCAGGCCACTGGAGAAAGAGTAGCTTCCTGTCTGGCACAGCCAGGGCCCTTTCAGGACCACGTTGCCTGCAGGCTGTGCCACGTCCCAGGAGGAGGTGACGGCCATGCGGCAGAGAAGCGTCCGATGGCAGGAACCGGCATGGTGGCCTGCCATGAGTCAAGTCCACACTGCTGAAGGGCAACAACGTCCGCATTTTTCTTAAAAGTGAAGCATGGCATGTGCCCTGAAAAGCACACATCTAGCTGAGACCCGGGCTTTAGGGATACAACCATATGTGAGAGGAACATTGCTCATGTCACGCACACTCCAATACTTTGGATATATGCAACCAGTTTTCATAAAGATCATATGTAAAAACTGAAGCAAGACAGACAATAATTTCTAATAAGAAGAATGGAATGAGATTTTCTAATAAGAATATCATTTTGATATTATGAGCTGTTGTATTTAGCTTGTGAACTTTAGAAATCACTTTTCTGAGCCAGCAATCTACTTTGAGGAGCTAGAGTGGCAAATGCAGAATTATAAATCAGCATTAACACTTGGTTTCTGAACTCTCCTTGCCCCACAACTGCAGTAAAAAATCTCAGCACCACAGCTCAGATTTTCAAAAGTACTTCAGATAAATATATTTCATTCAAATCAGCAGAAAATAGGTAACAACCACTAAGACTGCTTCAAAAATCCCACCCTAGTGCCACACCCTCATGCATATTTGAACACAATTGGAAAGGTCATTATATGATAGCTGTGAAATTCGCTTTCTAATGTAGAAAAGCAAGAGTTGAAGGAAAAGATAAAAATCTCTTACTTGACCAACAGATACAGCTGGAAAAGATAGAAAGGTTTTGGGCTCAGGGTCCTCTCCTCTGATATAATGAAAAGCAGCAGCATCCATTCTCACACAATCTTCTGCAGTCAAACCAAGCTGCAAGATGGGACTGGTGAGAGAAGGTATTGAAATGTATATTGATGTAAACCTACAGAAAGACACCTTAACAAAGACAGGTTTAATGGGCTGCAATAATACATACAGTGGCCAAGTCAGAGCCACCTTCCAACACTTCACTTCATGCATGGACACTGTAAAATAAAACAAAATATATTCATCTCTCAATACAAAATATATATATATGCTGATATGGATAAGCGGTTAGCAAGTAGAAGGAATGGTAACAAAGTAAGAGGACAGCAAGGCTACATTTCTGGTTAGTTCAGAATCTGATTCAAGATCATGAAAACCTAATAAAGAGATAATCTGTAGAAATGACCAGTGGTGTCAGAGAAAAAGAACTGCAGCATGTGCAGCATTTTGTAAAGTGATAGTGGCTTGTGAGGACAATTTCAGTACAGAGGAAATATTTCAAATTCAGACCAGAAGGTCCTGTAGAAGTGGTCAGAAGGAAGAAGTCAGAATATTGAGACTATGCAACTGGATCAATGAGCTTGGAGACAAAGCAAGGGTGGATGACAATGTGACAGAGAGAGAAATGAACTCTGCTCATCCATTAGGAGACCTGGGACAGGAGCATGTAGAGACCCCCACCAAAAAAGGGATGGGTATGAGATGGAGAAAGCATTAAGAGGAGACAGGATGAAGAAAGAAGACATGACCAGGGGGCCAAATGCACAAGTCAAAGGATTTGAACTAGGGAGAACTTTGGAAATCTCAAAGTACAGCAGAAGTAAAAAAAGCAGAGAGAGAGCAATAAAACAAAAAGAGGGCGATAACAGGCAGAGAGCTCTTTTCGGACACTGTCAAGCCTTCTTCCAGGGAATTAGTAAAATCCCAAGCAAAATAAGAGAAATGTAGAGGCAGCAAACAAGGAAAAAAAGGAGAGATGAGATTTGAAGCAAAAAGTCAAATGTGGCAAAGAGCTTTTACGGATTAGAAATCTCTGAGCAGATAAGAGGAGAAATAAACTGGCCTGGCCAGGAAGAAGATAGAGCTGAAAGGAAAAAAAGGTCAGACTCACAGCATAGAGAGCAAGCAATGTCAGAAGGGAAGACATCTCTCTGATGTCCTTAGCAGAGCAAGAACAAGGGCCAGGAATACTGAAAGCTGAGAAAAAAAAATCATGGTTGTTGACACCATGGTAGCGCTGGTTCCTGCTCCTCTTTGCCACCACTTTGATATTTCTCTGGGCCTTGTGGGGGCTTGGGTTAATCCATTTCCCTTTCCAACCATAATCCCTTCTCCTCTCAATCCGGTGGTGGCAGCAATGACAAAAGCATATTGAATATTGTCCCCTGCCAGCTGTGCAATGGATAGCTGAAAAGGGGAAAGAGCCAGTGAAGCTCACATGGGGAGCAAAAGATTTTGAACCGTGCAGATATATATCTATATCTCTTCTGGACCACCCAGGGACAGCAAGTATCACTGCCCACTAATCTGAAACAATTGGCATCAACCACCCTCCAAGGGCAGAGATCTTGGCAGCATCAGTCAAGCCTGAGAGTGCACAAAGAAGGAGGCAGCGTGCAGTAATCGGGGCATGGCGCCAGGGCCGCTTCCCGCGGCCGTGGACGGGGGGAGTCAAACAGGCTCCTGCTGAGGCATCGCATAAGGTTCTTCCCCCGGCCTTTAAAAAAACCTGCTTCAGAAGGCGTGGAGGGGAACGCGCCGTAGCCATCTCCTACAGGCCCTCGCTTGAACTGTAACATAACGAAGAAAATTGCAGAAAATTGCAGAAAGGAGCCACGCACATACGGAAAGCATCTTGCAGTTGTTAATTGTGTATTGGGGGAAATACTCTGTTTTGATATCAGAACTGGAAGCAGGCTGAAAAGCAACAAGACTCGAATATCACTTCCTCATTTATCCTGTTGGATCAGAATACAATAAAGAGGTTGTGCATTTAGAAGATAACGTAAAGTGGCATGTTTTTAATAACTGCCGTAAGGGGTTTTGCTGCTGGAGAGATGAACCCGTACGCATTGATATCCACATTGTTGAGTTGATATTAGAGTAAATAGAGAAATTTCAATTTTTTTAGATGTTATTCACTTGGGATGCCTGTTCACATTTTACAAAGCAAACTAGAGACGTACTTAAACAGATGAGTAAAACATTAAAATTAAAAAAACAGCCTACTTTTCTCCAAGTACCTTTTTCAAATGGCACAGAGAACTTTACACAAGCTAAAAGAACCTCTACATTTAATTCCTGAAGGCAATGATATTTCCTAAGCTCATCCCGCAGTCTGGTCAGGTACTGCTGAGTCAACCTAGTTCTGGGACTTTCCTTGCCTGTTAATGCTGTGCACAGGCCTTGAGATGTCATTATTTCACTGCTGCGGCACCACAAGAAAAACCTTCTTGATGGTTTACTGCAGCTTAGAAGCAATGGTTTAAAAATCCCTAGCATCATGTTTACTCTCTTTAAATCCAGACTTGAAATGCCAATTCATTTGAAGAAGTAGCTTCTCTTTCATGCTGTGATGTTATTTCTCTCTGGTTCAGGTACTCTCACAGGTATATAAGGACTCTAAAACACTGAATTTCATAAAACATTGAAATCTAATTCTATTTTCTGCAGAGCTATCATGGAGCGTCAAGCCTGTCATACTGAGGCTTACACCATTATAGACTTCAAAACTGTGCAAGTTTCAGAAGAGCTGCTATGCATGTATTAGACAGAAACACGTTAGTTGTTTTACCGCTGCTGCTGGTTTGTCCAGCATACCTACCGCTCTGCCTCCAGAAGCGAGGGGTACGCAGCGGGCCAGCGGAGCATCAGCAACTGGACCTTTTGACCTGCTAAAGCATCGCTGTGAGAGAGCATGATTACTCTCTGGAAATGTATGCTAGTAGGGGGAAAGAAGGCATGAAGAAAGCAATGAAAGTGAAAAGAAATGTTTTGTACAAAAGATAACGAATACAAACCAGCCATGAATAGACTTAGAAATTTGAAGATAATCGCAGAAATCACCTTCTGGAATGGCCATCTTACAGGAACAGTGGAGGAAACAAAAAAAGCCCAGCTACCTTGAGACCAGTAAATGTATTTAGGGAATTACATCAACTTAACCAGGCTTTAATACCAGGGTGATGGCCTTAACGTTTCAGCTGGTGGCCTCCACTTCACCCCTTTTATGCTTCCATGAAGATAATTGTGCATCACTGAAAATGTGAAAATGCAATTTTTACTGTCAAATGTTGCCCTAATCCCTGACAAACAATTACCATAATCAGTGGGAATAATCCTTTTATGGTGATGATCATATTGCAAAAATATGGTCCAAGTAACCCAACCAAACCACTTCATTCATACAACAACTTCCATGTGAGATGGAGGCAGTGTATCCTTGAGCATCACCAGTTAAAAATCATTGGAAAAACACAGGGAAGGGACACTTTGAGACATCTTATCCATTTCAGTGGCTTTTTTGTAGAGACAAGAATACCTGAACCTGTGCTGATAGGTGCTGCTCTAAATTGTTTTTAAAAACAGCCAGTGATAGCTAGTCTACAACTCCAGCAGTAGCTATGCATGATGTCTATATTTTTTATAGTTAAAAAGCTCTACTGTCTCTTCTAACCCCCACCATGTCCAGAAGTCCAGTAGTTCACAGTAGAGATCGAAGATAGTTTCTTTCCTCACTCAGAGTTTTTTTCTCTTAATTTTTATGAAGCATAATAATAATTGCTGTATATATCCTATGTAAATGTCCATGTCTCTCCAAAGATCTGGAAAGGTGCTGGAAAGGTCTCAGAATAAGCACAGCTCTTGAAAGCACTGGCAGCTGGCTCAAGTCTCATGCTTCCCTCCTTCATTAGGAGTTCAAGACCAATTCCCACATAAAGCTCAACAAAATTTCAGTAAGATATGGGCGTCTTTGTATTCATGTGACCCCTGAAAATGGGGCACTAACACAAACAGGCTTTTTTTTATTAGCTTATGTTACTACTACTACAAAGCAAGCTGAAGTTTTCTAACCCATAAAATCATTCTTTCATCTTTGCAAAGAGGAGTGCTGCCTGATGCCTTACTAAGTTTGATGAAACCGAGGCAGAAGAACCCTGTTGTGGCTCTCTGCATGCTTAGGGAAAATAAATTACCATTTTAAAGCTATCTCACAAAGCAAATCCCCACTCGACTCCAATAAGAATAAGCAGAACCAGTTTGGGTATGACCTGCTAAATCACTGAAACCTAAGCTCCATTTTTTTTGAGGGATTTGGGGTAAATTCTGATGAGAGACCCCTTTCTGCTGTTCCCTTTTGACACCAAGGCCTGGGTCACACACACTTCAGCGCATGGCTCAGAGTGCTGCCAGGGGCCACACAGTTCTCTCAGGAATGACCAGACCTCACAAAATCCGCCCCTTCCCCGGTACAGCCGGGAACTGAGCTGGGCACTACCAGAGCCGGGTTTGCAGGACCTCCCACCGGCCCCGCTGCAGTCAGCGCGGCTGGGCCTGCGAGGAAGCCGAGCAACGGGGGAGGAGAGGGCACACGTCTACGGCCGTGGTCACCCGTTGCTGTTTTGGGGCTAACGGTGTGTAAGAAAGGGCTGTCTGTCTCCCCAGGGCTGCACACCGAGCCCTGCCAGGCAGCGTGGCGGGGTGAGAGGACACCAAAACGGCTGGAGGGAGAGGTGAGGAGAGAAGGAGTCGCAAGCATTTAGGAGTCTGTTCTTGGCTCTCCCACAGGCCAGGCAATGGCCCCAGTGATGTGCCCTGCCAGCTCCTGCCTCAGTTTCCCCACCTGGAAAAAGCTGCGCCTTTACTTCGTCCAGCAGGGGAAAGGGAAACCGAAGTAGAGAGCACCAGCCGGGGCCACTGGGGCTCCTGGCACCGCTGCTGGGGGGCACACGAGCAGGACAGGTGTGGGGAGGCACAGAAAATACAGGAATTAGCATCCCCAGGGCTGAGGCTCGGGGGAGGGGGGTGAGAGGATGGTGTGCCCCCCCCCCCAAGTGGCTGCAGCCGGTGTCACCCCGCGGAAGGGGTCCCTTTCCTGGAACAAAGCAAAGCCCCACATGCGTGGCGGAGCCTGCCTGGGCCGTACGGCAATAAGCGTAATTAAACATGCCACATAAAAGCTGCCTCCGTATTTACCATTCTGCTCAAATATTTGAACCTTTAAATTGCTTAACATATTTGAGAGGGAAGGGATGAGCGGCAGAGTCTGAGAATTTCCTGAAGGAGGTGACCAGAAAAGTGGTGCTTTAGTTACCTGCTCTTTTTTCCTTTTTTTTTTTTATGAAGGTTTCATTTCATTTGCCACAGTTAATGTACGATATCATTACTATTTATTATCGTTATGACTAATCTTACAGCCATATGGAGGAAAATCTTTTAAAGTCAGTTTTATATGTGATATTGGGGAAAAAAATCACTTCCCAGGAGACATCAAAATCATGAAATCTCCCTTCACTTTTTTTTTTCTGATCACTTATTATTCATGCTTTATATTAAACTCGCTTTCTTCCATTATTTCATCAGCTGTGTCTTTAGATGAAATTTAGAGAAGTAGTAAAATATTAGTTACTTTTGCCATTAAAAGATCTTAATACAAGTATCATTTAATTACAAAAATAACCTAACATGGAAATTAATACTTTTATTGAAGCGATCATTTTGAATAATTTTTATACAAAAAAAAAAGCTTCACATTGTATTGCCTGTGTATTGGAGTGCAAAGAGCTTTTACAGCCCAACATAAAAAGTAGTTTATAGCAATGCATTTGTGTTGTAGACGAATTATTCTCAGGCTCCAGTCGTTATTACAAACAACAAATAAGCAATTGTCAAGGGGATCATGTGGAAAACTGAACTGAACATGATACCTAAAGTGAAAAAGAAGTGAAGACAAACTACTTGTAATTATTGTCTGATTGGTCCTGAAACACTTCCCAGCCGACAAGTGCGAAAACCACCTGACTTCTACCAAGCAAAGGAGGAAAACTGATTTTTAAATCATTCCTTTTAGTTGTCTCTGGGATCCCGTTCCTTGGTTTACGCTGTTTTTGAAGACTCGTCGCGTTTGTCCGCACGCCGAGCTGGAGCGTGACAAAAGCAGGTTTTTCACACTGTTTGCAGCCGAGACATGTCCCGTCTGTCCTCCAGACGGGACAGACGGCCACCGCCCGGGCGAGCCCACCGCCGAGGAGGGCGCCCGGCGCGGCGGGGCACGGCCCTGCCAGCGGCCTCCCGGGGCAGCGCGGGGCCCGGCCCCGGCCCCGGCCCGCATCCCGGTCCCCGGCCCCGGGCCGCCCCGCCGGGCTCGCCGCTTCTCCCCGCCGGGGCGCCCCTGCCGGCTCCGGCGCGTCGTCTCGCCGCTCGCCTCGGAGGTGTTCAGCCCCGGGGGTTATTTATTTTATATTTTATTTTATTTTATTTTATTTTATTTTAACCCCGCAAAAGGATGCGAGCGGCGTGGCCCCGGTCCGGGTACTGCGCTGCAGCCCGTTTCCCGCAACCCGAGCGAGAGCAGCCGCTGCGGCGCCGGGGCCGGGGCCGGGGCCCGGCCGCGAGGGCCCGAGCAGAGCGGGGAGGCGAGAGATGACACACAGCGGCGCCACCTCAGCCCTCTTCTTTTTGCTTCCAGCCACCCGAAGCGCTAATGCGGCACGGCCCGACCGTCCCCTCGAGGCTCTGCCCTCGAGCCCGGCTGGCCGCAGCGCGCAGGGGCAGGGGGGAGCCGCGCTGCGCGGGACCCCACGACCGCGGGTGCCGTCCCCGTCCCCGTCCCCGTCCCCGACCCCGACCCCGACCCCGCCGGGACGGGCGCGCACGTCCAGCCCGGCCTCTCAAAGGAAAGCGCACCGATCCTCCACGCCGAAATCAAACGCACACCAGCAAAACGAGCCGAGCGAGAGGGGAGGCGAGCGGAGGGGGCCGGGGCAGCGCCGCTCTGCTTCCCGAGAGCACCGCAGCGCCCCGAGCCGCCCCGTCGGCCCGCAGCCACCGGAGCGGCAGCGGCAGAGCCCCGGCTGCGGGGGCCGCGCTCCGGGAGCCCCGCGCTGCCGCCTCCCGCCGCCCCGGACGGACCGAGGGCCCCGGGGGGCCGTGTCCCCCCCAGGGAGCCGTGTCCGCCCCCCCCCCCCCCCCCCCGGGGCTGCGCGGCCAGCCGGGTGCCAGGGCAGGACCCTGGCGGAGGGGAGTTGGCCGCCGTCGAGGAGACTTACTTCTTTCCGAGTAACTCGAAGCAGTTCATTGTCCAGCTGGTTAAAACTCTGGTTTTTCAGACTTAACATTCTGTTGGGATTAAAAAAAAAAAAACAAAAACACCACAGCAACCCCCACGTAACGAGACTCCTGCTCCTCAGCGCAGCCATGAGGCACGCCTGCCTTTTAAATGTTGCCCCTGAAAAGATGCACTTCACATACGCACTCCTGCGCCGTGCTTTACGTAAAGAGAAATTCCAAAACACGGAAATTCATAGCAGTCTGAGAGCAAAAACCTAGCACCACTTTTTATATATTTTAAAGTAGGTTTTTACTTATCAGCTC
This sequence comes from Dromaius novaehollandiae, assembly GCF_036370855.1. Classification (NCBI taxonomy): domain Eukaryota; kingdom Metazoa; phylum Chordata; class Aves; order Casuariiformes; family Dromaiidae; genus Dromaius; species Dromaius novaehollandiae. Next base: position 38,703,637 of record NC_088130.1, on the reverse strand, counting down.
TAGCACACTTTCAATTCGCTTGAAGTTGAAGGAGCTGCAAATGGCGCTTCTTTTAATGGGAAACAGATATGTTAATAGTTGTAAACATAATAAAAATGATTTCTCTTTTGCTCTACAGAATACTTCCTTACCCAACTAGATGAAAATAGTTTCGAGTATAAAAAGTCACCACCTGCTTAATTTAACTGTAATAGCTCTAGCCCCCAACAGAGTCCTGCTTTGTGCATATACTGCACATCCATATTAAATCATGTTTGAGTTGTATATTTGTTTTTCATAACTCTTCCTTTCTAGTCATCCAGGATGCTGTATGTACCACAGTTATTCCAGTGTTCATGTTGTCACTGTTAAAAAGGGGGCTTGCAACTAAACGGATGCCTTATGAAAATAACAGCTGCTTCAGTAAGACAAATTGTAATATGAAACCCTGTAATATTTTTCTCCCTAGAACTGTGAATTATATATTAAATTCAAAATGAAATACAGATGTAAAAGACACACACTGTCATTATTTTTTTCCCCTTAAAAAAAAGCTTTCACATAAGCTGACCTGTTCCTTTCCTTCCATGATCCCCTTCAAGTGTGGGAGAAGAATATAATTAAATCATAATTTTCACAGACTTATTCAATCCACTCTCTCTTTAAACCAAATCACCACATTGTACAGTATTTTGGAACTGAGAGACCACTACTGCGAAGTTGCCAAGACATTGGCAACTGGAGGGAATACATTTGGGGTTAGCATAATAAATGTAGTTACATATATATTTAAATTTGTAGCACAAGTGCAGAATTTTGGAATCAATTTCACAATAGTAAGAGACTATTGGATTACAAATATATCTGCAAAATTAGAATGATGCCTAAAAGTCATCAGCTTTGCTGCGTTAGTCACAAAGTATTGATAACCTTACTAGTTTTCAGAGAACTGCCATTATGATTACTGGTTAAATTAACAAGGAGTGGGGAGGTTACTTTTCTCTTTTTTTGTGTGTGCAAGAGAGATGTTTGCAAATAATGCAGAGTACTGAGAGTGTCAAATGCTACAGCTCTTTGTTTTCATGAAAGCTTTAATTGTTAATCCACAATACATTGAATTTAGATTAATATATTTACATAGAGCTTTTTCAGTTGTTTTATTCTCGTGCACCAACCAGAACACCTGGTGTTTCCAAGTCAGCGCTCGCCCGCCGCGTTTGCCCAGACAGACCTAGCGAGCTCGCCCGGGAAAACCCTGCGGGTGCCCTGGGCTTCTAGCAGGTACGGCAGCTCCTCCGCCCCGCGGCGAGCGAGCACAGGGAGAGCCGCTTTGCGGCACGCCAAGCGCTGGGCGAGCTCAAAGAAGCGGCGCAGGCATCGCCAGGCCCTCGGAGACTTCTTGTCCGAGGAAAGGTGCAGCTTGGGGAAGTTCGCGGGAAAGGTCCGTCACGTCAGGATCTCGGGCTTGCGGTAACGGCTTGGACGTATTCAGTCACGGAGTATGTGGCTGGTGGAGTCGAGTGCATTAATACCTTTCATTATTTTGTAATTTTCTCTTGAGAATGAAGGCTTCATTTCATCAATTATGCAATCAAGGACTATTTAAGATGTGGCCTTGCGGATGTCAGCAGTGTCCACAACTATTAGAAATTTTCCTTCCATCTACTGGAGCAATATTTTTAGGAATCATTTGCTTGGCAAAAAAATAAAATAAAATCAACCTGAATGTGCTAAAATATGCAGTACTTTGTTAGTTACTGCAAGCACAATCCTTTAAGATTTGAGAGGAAAAGTTTGCAGTGAGAGAGCTTTTGGCTCAAGAAAGCAGTCAAAGCCAGACCAGATTCCAACCCTTCTTCGGCTCTGAACGAATCACACGTATTCTTGCAAAAACTATATTCACAAAATTCATCAGAGAGATTCAAGAATATTATCCCAAAGGAGGACTCTCTCTGGCAATATTCTGAAACTCCGCGGTGCGCATGGAGGCATTTGACTAACCTGCGCTAGAGCAGGCGGCGAGGAGAGCCCCGGCAAGTGCCCCGCTGCCCCTCTGCGGAGCCGGCTCCCCGCAGGAGGCTTCGGCAGCCGTCCCACGGCACGGGGGGCTTCACAGGGCGCCTGTCGAGTGGCCCCGTTGTGGGTCCTCCAGAGTGGAGATGCAAGGGCGGTGACTGCGCTACGAAGAGTACCCGTAATACCAATGAAACATCAAAGTGATGTCAGCACATTCCTGGTCACTACAAGTCCTGCAGCGATTTTGCATTAAGTTAGGAAAACTTTCCAGTAAAAATAGGTTCATTCAACCTGTTACTCACCTTCCCTGCAGCCAGTTTGGTGTATGGTGCCACTGACTGCTGCCCTTGGCAGCTGTGTTAACCTTTGCTACAAAGTCACTGCACCCCCCAGAAGCGGTTGCATTTCAATGGCAAATAAAATGTCAGCTCCTCTCACATGTCTTATAAAATAATTTGTTGAGAAACTGATTTTATTAAAACAAAAATTGTTATAAAAATTTTGAAGACTGGACCCTTTCTATTTTCCTTCCAGATGCTTTGCCCTGCTTAAACATAACATAGCAGCTGGAAAATTTACCTGTACAAATTTCCCTGACCGAGGTAAATCTCTGTGTGGTGATGGCTTGATAATCCAGAGACTGGCATGGATGCTTTCTCAGTGTAATCTTTCTTCAGGATTGTCCGAGCAGTAAAACAGCCTCAGCCTCCCTCTCCGTGAAGCAGAAAGGTGGCCCACGGCCCGCCACGATGAGTAAAGCCTGCTGGGGCTCAGCGTGTGGGTGGTCACCACAGAGCTGGACATGCACACCATAAATCCCCACAGCTCTGTCGTGTTTCTCTTCCACCGTCGTTTTGAATAAAGGAACGGAGATCGGTCACTTCTCTTGCACGCTCCGAGCAGCCTGGTGGAAACCTCTTGGGTTTCGCAGGGGAAGTCCTGGGACAGAGCTGTGCATTGCCTGCTCATTTTAAATGGTGGAAATAGGAGAAGACACCAGCATCAAAACTAACAGAGAGAGAGGAACATAAACCTGGGAAGTCTGAGACTGTTAATCGCCTCCCACAGCAAATTATCTGTATTTTTAGAATAACAACAACACTGCAAAAGAATGAGACATTTTACCTGTGGAACATACAAGACTTTGTAAAAGTGATACACTTTCTTTATCTCCACCTCTGATTTTGCTACTCAAACTGGATTCACTGTAGACTGTGGGAACATTTCTAGCAATCAGGCTTGCTACTTTCCAGCCATATGAGAGAGCATTTATTTTTATTTATAAGTTTTCTGTTTCTCAAACGCAAACCTTCCTAAAAAGCTAATGCATTCAGCCTTCTCACAAGGCAAATGAGATAAAAAAGGAAATTTTGTAGGATCCCCTTGTTAAAATATTGAGTGTATATTATTACCCTGTTTCTGAGGGCTCTTTTTCTATATGCAGAACTATTTGCTAGTGACAGAATTCTTTAAGCTGGCAAATGCACCTTTTACTTGTTAAGTCACAGTGCGTCCCCAGGAAAGGTACAGGACTGACAACAAGGGGCACTGGAATTTTTTTACCCACAAAGTACAGGCCATGCACACACACACATGTTGGCGTGCCCACAGTTCACAAGGAACATTCCCCAAAGTGAGGAAGTAATTTTAATCTCTGGAGGCAATTCCCAGTTCCCGCTGCTTGGGGGAACTTCCTGTCCTATGTGTATTCAGCCTCTGTTTAGACTGAAAAGTGTGTTACCTACTGCCAGGTTTGGTGTTTACTCAGCTATAGGCACACCTCTACTAGAAAACAGACCGCAAGAATTTAACCAGTATGTTTTACAGTTGCAGCGTTGCAACTGAATAGACATCCCCCTAGGTCTGGCTGTTTTGTCCTGTGCTGGATTAGCATGAGCACTGTCTATAAAAATGTTCTTTCTACCCGTTAGCTGTTTGCAAAGCCAAGCTTTTACTTCAACCTTTTAAGAGACTTTGATGCTACAAGTATTAGTCTAAACCCAAATGATGAAAGGAACCCTCTACGCCTCTGCATAACATAGAGGCTACAGACTCCATGCAATCTCCCACGATCTTGACACAGCTTAAAAAAAGAATCAATGCCACTTATTTGCTAATAATGGCAAATATTCAAGTCACCTAAAAATATGAATTCTCACGACAAGCAATAGAATCGCAGAGCAGTTGGGGTTGGCAGGCACTCCTGGAGATCATCTGGTCCAGTCTCCCGCTCAAGCAGGGTCAGCCAAAGCAGGCTGCCCAGGACCATGAAGAGTCAGGGGTTTAATACCTCCAAAGATGGAGACTCCACAACCCCTGTGGGAAACCTGTTCCTGTGTTCAACCACCCTCACAGTGAAGAAGTACTTTTTTTCTTCAGGTGAAAGCTCCCATGTTTGAGTTTGTGCCTGTTGCCTCTCATTCTGCCACTCAGAAGAGCCTGGCTCCATCTTCTCCTCCTGCCTAGTCAGATATTTATACACATTGATAAAAACCCCTGAGCCTTCTCTTCTCCAGGCTGAACAGGCCCAGCGCTCTCAGCCTCTCTTCCTATGAGAGATGCTCCAGTCCCTTAATCATCTTAGTAGCCCTTCACTGGACTCGCTCCAGTAGCTCCATGTCTCTCTTGTATTGGGGAGCCCAGAACTGGATTGGGGAGCCCCCACTGCAGATGTGGCCTCACTAGTGCAGGTCAAGGGAGGGGATCCTGCTGACAACGCTCTGCCTAATATAGCCCAAGATCCTCCTTCTTGCCCTTCCTGAAGATAAGGGTGACATTTGCTTTCTGCCAGTCCTCAGGTGTCTCTCCCAATCACCACGACCTTTCAAAGATAATCAAGAGCAGTTTCGCAATGGCACTGGCCAGCTCCCTCAGCACTCACAGGTGCGTCCCCTCAGGGCCCATGGACTTGTGTTATGTCCAGTTTATTTAAGTGTCCCCTAACTTGATCCTCCTCCTCTAAAGGTAATCTTCCTTGCTCCAGACTTCCCCTCTGATTTCAGAGGTTTGGGATTCCTGAAAGAAAATCTTACCAGTAAAGACTGAGGCAAAAAAGACATTCAGTACCTCAGCTTTTTCTGTGTCCTTTGTCACTTGGGTCCTTGCCCCACTCTGCAGCAGGCCCACATTTTCCCTAGCCTTCCTTTTGCTGCTTATGTACCTATAGAAGCCTTCCTTGTTGCCTTTTGTGTCCCTTGCTAGGTTCAACTCCAGGTGGGCGTTGGCTTTCCTAGCCCCATCCCTGCACGCTCAGACTGTGTCTCTATGTTCCTCCTGGGTCACCTGTTCCTGCTTCCACCTCTTGTATGCTTCCCTTTTATGTCTGAGTTTAGTCAGGAGCTCCTTGCTCATCCAGGCAGACCTCCTGCTACATTTGCTTGATTTTCTGCTTGTTGGGGTGGTCCATTCCTGAGATTGGAGGAGGTGATCCTTGAATACCAGCTTTCTCTTGGACTCCCTCTTCCCTCCAGTGCTGTATCCCAGGGGATTCTTCCAGGCAGGTTCCTGAACAGGATGAAATCTGCCCTCCTGACGTCCAGGGTTGTGATCCTGCTGTTTGCCCCGCTCCCTCCTCACAGGATCCTGAACTCTACCATCTCATGGTCACTGTAGCCAAGGCTGCCTCTGACTTCCATCCACATCTCCAACCAGTTCTTCCTTGTTTGTAAGTAGGAGGTCCAGCAGCACACCTCTCCTCATCAGCTCCTCAACCCCCTGTGTCAGGAAGTTGTCATCAGCACACTGCAGAAACCTCCAGGACTGCTAGTGCCCTGCCGTGATGTCCCTTCAACAGATATCAGGGCGGTCAGGTTCTCCGTGAGGACCAGTGCCTGCAAACATGAGTCTTCTTCCAGTCATCTGAAGACAACCTTGTCTACTTCTTCCTGATCAGGCCGTCTCTAGTAGACACCCGCTACAAGATCACCCGTGTTGGGCTGCCTGCTACCCACAAGCTCTCAGGTGGCCCCTCACTGGTCCCCAGGCATTGCTCCAGGCTTTCCCATGGCACACACACGTAAGGGGCCGACCCGCTGCTGGGGTTAGCCCTACTGCCAGTGGTACAGGGCAGCCACAGAAAGAAAAAAAAAAAGAAAGAAAAAAAGGCAAAAAAAGCAGCTTTCCACCTCCTCTCTTCTTCTTAACAGTTGTTATTTAGTTTTCTCATTGCAAAGCTAAATTAGTCTATAGTTGTCATTTTTTGAAACAGTAAACCAACAAAGATGCGATGTACTGAAATTATACAATTCAAAATATTCTGAAAAGTCTTTCCATTTTGATAAGACAGATCTTGTTTGAAATTTATTTGGTTAAATAGCTGATTATAGGTACAGAAATAAGAATCTTAATTATTTGATTCTCCCAAAATACCTTTGATTAGTCTGATGCAAAGGCATTTCAGTTTATTAATTAAGCATACTTAATTATACTTAATTAAACATATTTCAATTAAGCATGCTTACTTATGCTTAACTTTAAGCATATGAGTTGCCTTCATCAATGCACACATTTAAGTCACTTGTAGGGTACTAGAGAGGTATTAGCAGTGCATTTCCCAGCTAATTCCTAGAGAAAATGTCAGTCCAGCCAAAAGACCTTATTCAGCTGGAGGCTACATAGTAGATTCTCTTACAAGCAAGGGCCTATACCTCTGGAAATAAAAACCTGTTGAATGTAGAGCAGTTTGTAATGTGAGACAATATATTAAGTTATATATTGGCTAAACAAGATCCTGGCAGTCACAGCTAGCTGAGATTCTGACTCTAGGCATCAGAAATTTTTGTCTCTTCTCTGGGCTGAACAAGTGACATAGGATATAATTTTAAAAAAATTACTCAGAGACAACCAATTATTCTACGCGTCTCCGATTGTCAAAAGCCCGCTGCTTTGGACCACCTAAATTAGGCGTTCTAGTGTAATTTGTCACCTAGAGCTCTCACGGTTAGTTTTTAGGCATCACTGTATAATACTCAAGCATCAGATTCTGGGTAAAGGTTATTCATGCTTACGCCTCTGAGAATCTTTTTCGTAAAAGGAAGGTAATCTATGCATAAAACGTCTTATCAAAGGCTTTCCCTGAGCCATACATCTCAAAGCCAGTCACAGGAAATTGATTATTAAAATAAATGCCATTTTAAGTTCTAGCAGCTTGGCAAAGGTTCCAGAAAAGTTTCATTTTAGCACTAACAGGTAACACCAAATATTCTGAAGCCACACCTTCTCCTCTTATTTGCCTCTCACCTGTGTTTGTTTTCCATGTACTTTGTTAACAAAACAACTTAGAGCGCCATGGCAGCATAGCCAAGCCAGAAGTCTCATTGAAAAGACTGTTAAAATGAATCTCGGAGTTTGGTCAACACGATGACTTAAGAGAAACCTCATGGAGATGCCTCAGCGCCGGCTTTGGCTGCAGCTGAGGCGCCACCATGCTCGGTGCTGCCCTTCGCCGGCTGCAGCCCTGTCCTCGCACTGCTGCTCGCGGGGGACCTGCTGGGCCCAAAATAAAAGGCATGCGTTGCAGGACCCCCATGCAAGGTGAGGCACGTGAGGCGCCTGCCACAGCCAAACTAGTTCATTTAGGTTTGCGCCAACGTAGGGGAAGGAGGATTAGGCATGTCTTTCACTACGGGAGTCAGAGACACAATATCTTCCTGTCAGTTCCTGCACTAATTAAATAAAAAACCACTGCTGCAGTTTATATTTAAAAGAGTCGCTGTAACAATGTGGGTGAAGATATTGCCTACTCTTTTTACTATAAATACATTTTTACTGCCTTTTTCCCCCACTTTCCATGCCTTTAGCTTACTAAACTGACATCAGTATTACCTACAATGAGAAAAAAGAGTTAACTCTTTTCCACCTCCTCTTGGCTTTGGTTCTCTGACACTGCTGAAGCCTTTCCCTTCCCGCTCCTTCTGCCACCACACAGTCCCAGCAAGTGCTTCCCTGGTCCGTGTTGATCAGCAGGATAATGGAAAATGGCAGCAGAAACGAGGCTTGACACAACCCAGCAACTAGGCCTAAAATCAGGCGCGAGGGAGCCTCCTGCTACACGCACGTCCTCGGCTTGGGATTCAGGCGCTCTTCAGACCAGGTGTGGGCTGCTAAATTACCTCGGCTCAGAAACAGATAGCTTGATCCTCATGCAGGAAGACACATATATATCATCTGGGCATCACCACTACCAAGCGCATAAGCATCGCTGAATAACGCAGTGGGAAACAAGCCATCTATCAATCAAACCCTGCCGCTAACGCCACAGTTCACCAACTTCCAGAAGAGATTTCCAGGCTGAAAAGAATTTAGCGACAAACTCGCTTGGACAAAGTTGCAGGAAGATATATGAAGCGGTGAAACACCTGCGCCTCCGGAGAGGAGGAAGGCGGATTGTGGGATGGGAAAACAGAGCACTACGTTAAGAGGTGAGGAATTTTTCTGACTATGCTTTCTGCCCCTGCAATTCCTTTTTATTTATGTATACGCGACACACACAGATTTTGGAAGGGAGCAAGATCCAAGAGCAGACATGACAACAGGCAGTAACTGGTGGAGGGAGGCCCTGCCACAGCTCTAGTGACTGGTGGGTGCTAGGGACGGGGGAACAGGGTGCGATGGAGACGTCACCAGACCACATTGACTTTTTCCAAATGATAACGAAGCTACCAATTACTGAAAAATGGTCATACAAGAAAAAGTGACAGCTCTAAAGTGGCAAGGGATTCCTGCCACAACGCGGAGCAACCTGGACAAGCTAGAAAAGACAAACAGTAGAAAATAATTTTGAGGGAAGAGAGGAAAAGCGATGGAAGAAAGGCCCACAGAGATGTAATGTGTAGAATGATCCATAAAAATCAGGTTGTTGGACAAAGCCTCTTGTGGAGGGGCAAGACTTTGCAAGTCTGCTGTCCGTTACCTCCACAGAGAGATGGCATTCATTATGAAAAAGCGTGTGGCACGTCTGATGATGTAGTATCTTGCTCTCTCACCTCTTCAGTGTAGCCCTATTTCTTTGTCCGCGCTGCCATACATCACGTATTCTCGTCTGGTCTTGCTCCATCTCTTTCTCCTTTTCTCCCCAGGTCTTTCCCCTCCTCATTACGGCATACGACACTTCATTAATGCAAATTGCAAGTGTTGAGTGGGCAGCCCAAGCCCAGGATGGGCACCTGTTGACTGAATGGTTGATATACTTGTAAAGTAAAAGAAAAGAAGCCAGTGCCTTTGTTTCCTTCCAGCTGCCAAATCTCTAGACCCCTTACATGAGGGTCTGAGTGCATTTTGAGTGGGGTTTTCAGAGCGCACTAACCCCTGGCTCAGCTCTGGTTTCACTAAGCTGTTAGTTAATCAGCTGCAATGTCTCAAATCTCTTGGGATTTGCAACTTCATGATCGAGGCTTTTTTGTTTTTATGGACAGCTTTGAAGCTTGGGTGTGCTGGAGGGAGATCTTAACTACCATTTCGGAAAGAGAAAGGAGGTTCATAACCATATACTTTGACTATACTCACTCTTAGGTGCATCACCTTGTTTAAAGGCAGCTAATTATTAGTCTAAACTACCAAGATTTATTCCAGATTTAATCACGTAAATCTCAACTGTTCATTGTGTAACACAGGCGACAAACACTCTGGACTTACGGCAGTTCTGTAACTGCCCTTAACTGCTTTCCCATCTAGTCCTAAAAAGGTCATATGTCTCAAAAGTAACAAATACAGGCCATTTCTGGCTCTTCCAGTGGAAAGTTTGGATTTTTTGCACTTCTAAGAGGGGAGGGAGGAAGGAGAAAAGAAAAGAAAAAGAAAAAAAAATCAGCCTGCCAATGCTTTGCTGCTGCTATTTCAGAATTATATAACAGTGCTGAGTATGACGTATCTGTAATCACATATTAATTTATTAACGTATTTACGTATATAACATATAACGCTCTAAGGAAGAAATTCTTTAGGCTCATTATTATGTGCAGAGCTGGGTGAATACTGATGCAAGTTTTATACGAAGATTGGTTCAGATTCTAATGACTTTTTCCTTGGGTAAAAGTTCTCATTGATTGTCAGAGAACCGAATTGCTGATACTTGCTTCCAGTTAATCCCGAAGAAAATGAGTACACACCCCCAGACAGACAAAGTTAAGTTTCACTTGCCATGAGGATTCAGACCAGGAAGTTTATGATCTTGAGCCATGTGCATTCAGAAGAAAAATGCAATTTATGACCAATTACAACAAAGCAGATGTCGGGTTTCAGAGGGCAAAAACAATACATGAAAGAGATGACAAAGGTCAGGTCATTCCAAATGTGTAATGTTGAGAAAATTCAAGTTTTTCCAGAACATTCAGTATAAAGGTTAGAATTTTTTACTTTACTCTGCATAATGTTGAACCAGAAATGCACTATTGACAGGACACATGAATGTTGCCTCCTCATTTTAAGGCAGAGCCTTTGTTCCATAAAACCACAACTTTCAAGCATTCCAGCCTTACCAGGATTAGCAGTTGAGATTGCAAAGCAAATTGAACGATTCTCATGCTGCTTTGCAAAATGAGGGGAAAAAATGAGGGAAAGCATGCACAAAAGCTATGATTTACATTCAAAGTAACCAAATCATGTCATCATATAAGGAGAGTTTCCTTAGAATACCTGAGACCACTTTGAATAAGATTCTGACCATTGTCGGCAAAAGTAATTTCATGCCGATAAGAGTTAGTAAGACAGTGACAACTTGGTAGAGACTTTTTTTTAAAGCGTGCTAGGCTATTTTTTAAAATAACAAGCTTTCTGTGATCTCAGTTTCTCAAACTGTTTAGTCTTTAAACACGTGAGAGCAAAAAATGCATCCTCTTTTGCACAGCAAGCGGCTGATCGCCTTTAACGTGACTGATGCCAACACCAATATGGGGCTACTTTTCTCACGAGAGCATTGCCACGGTCCCCTCCCATCACCTGGGCTGGGCACAACCTGCACCTACTGAACAGAAATGTTGATATCAGCAGAGGGAGTCTTATGAACAAGAACACCAACACATGGAAAGGGGGGAAAAAAACCCAGTGAAGATTACAAGAACATTTATAGGCTGTGCATACACGACTGTACTAAAAGCCCTACAAAACTCACTACAATGCCGCTTGAGTCACTAACAAATTGAAGCACTTTACAAAATTTGTAGCTCTTCAATAATTTTGAATCACTCTAAAGTGCTCATGCTCCAAACCATAAAGTCTTTCTTAACCACTGCAAACGTATAAAAGGCACATCATCAAAATGACGGTAATCAACTCCTTCAATCTCAGGTGTGAAATTGTTCTGTATTTTTCCCTTGTCATTTTTGTTATTCACCGAGTGCAAAAAAAAAAAAAAAAGTGGTCATAAGGACACAAGAAAAAAAATCCATTTTCTACATTCCTATGTAATCAAAATTCAAGAAAAACTTCGTAGATAAAAAAAAATCACAGTTATCTTACGCAAGGTTGGCTAAGCTATCATAGACTTTTTGTTTTTTAATATCCATCCCATGCACAAGAAAATCCGTGAAGGGGCTTAACAGTCTCCAGAGAGATTTCCTTTAACAGTGAAAGTGTTTTATGGTGGGGAGAGCAGGGCAAAGATGCACACTCAAAGCATGTTCTGTTGGGTACTGAAAGACATATATTATATCTGTTAAGCTTAACATTTTTCCTATAACTCGCACCACACAGCAGAGAGCAGTATTGAATTGTCTAGGTCAGATGTTCATAACTAGAAAGTTGTATGAAGAATGGAAATCTCACTTTAACCATTAAACCAAGAGAATATTGGTGTGTGGGAGGGGAAATTTCAGAATAACTCCAAATAACATGAAAATATTTTTTTACCTCAACTAGAAAGGTCAGCTACAAAAATCCTAAACACTTTTTTTTTTTTAAAGGCATTTGAATAAGAGATTCCTACTTCTGTATGGAAAAGAAACAAACAAAAAACCCACAAGAATTTTTGCCATAATTACTCATTTAGTTCACAAATATTCTTAGTCCCTCCAGCAGTGTATTATTTTGGGTTTTGGTTCTTATTAAAACATCGCTTGCCCTCATGCTGTTCGCCACTGACACGCCCGCACATGTTGGGCAAGTATATGCATTTCTGCACACGCCGTTATCACGAAAACACTCGTGTCGCTGCCCTCTGCCCGGCCGTGGCGAGGCCTCGCGTTGCTCTCGGAGGCGGCTGCCCGGGGCCGGGCAAGTTTGGTGTGAGAGCCGGCATCCACGTGTGGGTTTCCCTCATGAGAAACCTCCACGAGAGCAGGGCTGGAGGGAGACGTCCAGTTAAAACATGTTATAACGCAGCACTGCAGCACGGTGTACGAGCGATCTGACATTGAAAAAAAAAATGTGAAGCAGAGATGGCTGCAAGGGGGAGGAAAAAAAAGTTTTTTTTAACCTGCGTGTCTCACCAGAGCTGGGAGCAGCAGCTTTGCCCCCCTCCTCCTCTCTGCCGTAGCCAGCTAAAGTAATCAGATAAACTAGGTCAGCATAAATGAACAAGGTGAGCTAGCTGCAAACTAAATGGGCAAAACAGCACTGAGTAAGATAGCTCGGAGGGCATATGCACCAGAGTTCAAATCTCCTGGGAACAGCTTCATGCAGCTCTAATCAATTTTTAAATGTGCTTATTCTTGGGTTTTACAAGCGAGTTTAAAACTAGTATTTCACACTAATTCTGGAACTATATTTTGCATCAAACGACACAATAAACTTGTCACTAAATTGCAAAAGCTTCAATTAAACTTTCTTCCCACGTTAAAATTAACCAAGACCCATCCCCTTCGCTGCAGCAGGGAGGAAGCCCTCCCTGGATTCCCCGCTCACCTTACAGAGCTTCCACATACACAGCGTGAGGAGACGCATATTCCGGTGACATACAGCTGAAAGGGAAGCGGCATCAGAGCACGTTACCGTGGCTAAACTCGCTCTAAATGTGAGAAAAAGCTCGGGAGGAAGCGGGGCCAGAAGAGGAGTCCCGCAGGAGGCTGCCTGAAGGGAAGCGAGAGGCAAGCCTCAGCAAGGAGCGTCCCTCAGGGACTTCACGAGCGTGAGCGGTCCCGCGGCAGGGAAGCGCCTGGCAGGGGCTGCCGCCGCGGCGTTTCCCCCAGCTGCGGAGGGACGGGACATGCCCAGGACCCGCGTGTTAGACGGCTGCCTCCCAGCGCAGGTCTCACCCCAAGACCCCCACCTCGGCCCCCAGCAGAAGAGGGGGTTGTGGGATATTCTGGGTTGCCCCGCGCCACAGGGGCAAAGCCCAGCCCCAGACTAAGGCCAGGGTGTCTTAAAATCACACCAGAGGGGAAAAAAAACAAAAAACTAAAAAAAATAATGGAGAACCCAAATTTTAAGTCAGAATAGGCCCAACACTGCTGCATCTAAATCCACTGCTGACTTGCTTCTGCTTAGCCAGCTGGACATACGCCCAAGTTTAAAAGTCACCAGTACAGAAAAAACAAGACCAGGGCCTCCGCACAGACTCAAGCGCTTACCTTGAGGCAGACAGGTTTGAAAACTTTGGCCTATAAATCTCCCTCTTCATGTTTCTAACTACATAGTGGTCTAATATTTACCCACTAAACAAACTATTTACATTGCTAATTCAGATTCATTGCAATTTTGTTTGTTCAGCAGCGGAAACTTAATTTTAAAACCTTTTTAATTGAATGACCTGCTAGAAGTATATTAAAGTGATTTCATTATTTTAAAATTTCCTAAGGAAAGGTCATTTGCATAGCGATCATTTTTCACATGCAACAGCACCAGCCATTTTTCAACCTTCAGCCTCTGCTGCTCCCTTCCTCCCTGGGACTCGCTCACATTTAATTTTACACCAGGTAGCAGACAGCACTTTGCCCGTAACGGCTCTGAGGAGACACTGCAGCCATGAACTCTACTCAAGGCATTTTAAAGAGTGCAAAGTTTCAGATTTTGTACTTGATAATTTCACAGCTTTGCCTCATTTTCTCTTGCTGTCGCTGTGCAAACCCCTGCAAGCCCCCAAACAGAGCACGCCACAGAAGGCAGGGGAGCAAAATAAGCTGTGATAAGCTACTAATACACAAACAAGAGATTTCTTGCAAATCATTCGGTGACAACACCACGGCTTTCGGCCCAGGAAAATCATTTTGGGCAGGAAAAAACCCGGTTAATCGATACCTGGGAGTTTTCACGAGGGCCCTCGTGCCACGGCTGGTCTCGCGGCCCGACACGAAGGCGCAGCAACACCAGCCTGCAGCGCACATGGGCACACAGGCCGGCGAGCCCCGGCATCTGTGGAGGTCCAGGAAAAGCCGCGGGGAAGGCAGGGACACACGTCCCTCCCGGGGCAGGGGGCGAAAGGCAGCGCAGCCCCGCGAGCGCCTGCATAAGATCCACTTTGTCCGAAGGCACTTAGTCACCCCAAAGCCCACGTTGTTTTCTGTCCGAGCGTGGAGACTGCTGGGCTGCTGGGGCTGCATCCCTAGTGCTGGCGCCTGCACTCGAGCCTCGCTCCTCCTGAAGCCTCGTCCACCCACCGGCCCCTTTGCTTCCTGCTGTGGGGGATTATTCCACTGCGCTGCGTGAAACAGCAAATCCGTGCCCTCGTCAGTAAAAATGGAGGTGGCCAAAAACGGTGGCCAAAACAAACCAAGAGACATATTCACGCATTGCACACACACAGAGTCAGGAAACTCCTTTGAGACAAGCCACATACAACCATAGAATTTAACTGGGATATAAATACTTGTAATGTTTGTATTGTTTTTCCAGAGGCCACCTTCACGCTCGCAAGCTCATGGAGCACGCTGCACATCTAGCTCCGACAGGATACTGAGTGAGGAGACTGTCCCCTAACGTGAAGGGCATTCACCATTCCTCACACTGCCGAATCCTTTGTTGAAAAAATGAAAACCAAGACAGCAAGGTTATGGTGGGAGGCAGTGTGTAAGGAGCTGCCTTTGTTCAGGGGGATACTTCAGCATGTGGTTTAAACCTCCTTTCCTTATACTCTTCATCAGTACCTTGCCCTTTCCTCAGTGGATTTGTATTCTTCGGGTTTGATTGCAACAACTAGCAAAACATGCTTTCTTGGTGCTGCTTCTAAAACTCAGTATTTTCACACTAATGCTGCCACCTGGCATTTTTGTTTGAATATAGAATGATGAAACCATTAGTAAATATACGTGTTCAGTCTCTACCAGTTGCATTCTCATTTACAACAGAGTATGCTTTGAAACACATAAGCATTGGCAGAAAAAATTTCTTTCAATGTTTTGACAATTTTATTTTTTATGAAGTATTTGAAACATTTGTATGTGAAACGTTTACCGTAGTCATTTTCTCAGATATAATATCCCTCTCACAGCAGAGTTTGCAAAAAAACAAAACAAAACGAAAAAGCCTTTTACACTTTTATGCACCTGAATCAGAAGACATGGACGACAGAAGAAGAAGCGGGATTCTAGAGAATTTGAAGAAAGGTATTTTATGTAAGCAACACGTGCCCTGGCCACTTTGAAATTTCTCAGAATTTTTGAGGAATTTTAACATAACCTAATTGAAACATTAAAAAGTAGAAATATTACTAAATACACATTTCTATTTGGAGGACCAAAACCTAATGCAGGGATACAAGCATGAGCGTTTAGTGCGCAACCTTCTCGCGTCGCCTGCCGTATCCTGCAGCTGCTAAGCTCTCCACCAACTTCTAGGGCACTTTCTCCTGCCCTGCTGAAGAGCTGCTGCTCTGCTTAACATAGGACAGCATCAGAAACATTAATGGCTTAACTTTGGGCATGCTTACTCCTATTTAATGCTTTCCACAGAAAGTTACTCCCTTCATTGCTACAGCTCTACAATGGAGAGGAAAATAGCTTCAATTTTTTATGTTGTTGAGATGTTAAGACAACATAGACTGAGCATATCAAAGTCTTGCAAAAATAAAGATCATCCCACTAAAAGTACTTCTTCATTCTGTAATAAAACTTTTTTTTGAGTCTAAACAGGTTTTGTTTTCTATAGAGGCAAACATCTGGAACCTGTGGCACCAACAGATTGGAGACTTTTACGAATGGCAACAAAGCTTGATTTCACACACTTACACCAGAGGATAAATTCATGCTGTAGGGTGACTTAGCATGTTTTGACTCCTGCAACAGCTCTCTTCCCCAAAAATTTAAGAAAACTGAATTTGCTAGGAAGACTTAAGAGAGAATGGCAAATTATGGCAGCATAACAAAAACACAAAAAGTAATTAGAGTAAGAAACAAAGATGGAATTCTTTCATAACGAAACTGAAAATAGAAACCACCAAATAACAGTACATAATTAAGCAGTGTAAAAAGGCTACAATAGGCAGATAGGGACAAAACCAAGAAAGCTAAAAATGTCTAAGGCGCAAAGCAAATAAGAAGGAAAGATGAATAGCAGTCTACTACTGCTTAACTTGTTTAATTTTCACAATGATAGGCCAGAATACAGGAAGAAAAAACTACAGACTTCAGAAAAGTCAGATGTATTTAATCAGGAGGGCATGATGAAATCCTCCGGTGTACTTACTACGTGGCTGATGGTATCGCCACATAATTATCAACCAGCTCCAGAAATTTCATGGAGGATGAGAAGTTTCACAGGGTTGAAGACAGGGAAATATAATGTCCACCTTTAGAAAATATGGAGTAGACTGGGATATTAAACCACCCAACCTAACTTTAATACCTGGACAAAAACCGCAAACAGATTACTAATCAATTTGTAACCTCTGAGGGGGTAAAGCGATAAGGAAAGCTAACACAGATTCACCAAGGACAGATCATGTCAAACCAATCTAATTTCCTTCTTTTGACATAACTGGCCTGATGGGAAAGGGGGAGGTAAGAGATGCTATCTTTCCGGGCTTTATTAAGGTCTTTGAGGCAAACCAGCACGAAATTCTCATAAGCAAACTAGGATATATGGATTAAGCAGGCACATGCCAGTAAAACAGTGTACGCAAAAGCAAGCATCTACTATTAAACAGAGAGCATGGAGGGGAGACATTTACATATAAACATATCTAGATATCTATGTGTGCTCCTGTGAGGACAACATGCTTCAATATTTTCATTAGCATTTTAATACATGAGCGGAAAACACACAAATCTAATGGGCACCAAGTTACAGTTACTTTGAAAGACCGTTAGAAATTAAAATAACTGATACACTGAAGAAATGGTCTAAAATAAAAATACATCAAAATGCTAAGTACTACACTTAGAGAAATGTATAAATAAAAATATAAGAAATAATAGCCTAGTAACAGTACTGCAGAAAAGGATCTGGGAATTATGGTAGATCAAATGCAAGCAGTGTTGCAAAGTTCTTGCTAAATAAAAGGCAGAGTCAATTCTGAGATTATATTAATGGGATTGTCATATTAATACTCAGGAGGTGATTATCTGGGACGTTTGAAAGAACTGGGCTTATGGCAGGAGGAAAAAAAAGACAAGAACTACAGTAATAGCTTTCACAAGTATATAAAGGGGTACAGTGAGTAATAATTGGCTAAATCTGTAACTATAGATAAGTGGGGGAGTGGATAAAGTTGGTGTCCCTGTTTGCAGGCACAAGGATATGAGAAAACTCATACCTGAAATCTCTAGGTGCGGACACAGCCAGCACTGGTGGGCTGCTCAGCCGAAACCACCACCTCTGAAAACACCACCTCTCACCAAAAAGCTGTGTTTAAGCTCTACAGAGCAGATTACACAGGGAAAAGAAAATTGAGGTGGGAAAGGAAAAAAACAGTATTCAAGAAAAACAATTTAGAGAAAATAGAGGCAACAAAGGGAGAAAGATCATCTGATCCAGCCTATAGAGAGTTGGTAGCAGACAGGGAACCACTGAGTTCCTACAGAAACATCCAAAGCCAAGTGCAGCAGCCTGCTTAAACTGCCATCACTAGCCATCCACTTCTCAAGCACAGTTCTGGTGAGGAGATGAAGTTGCAGGGGAAAAGGAGAGGAAACATCTCCAAAGTAGAGTTTCTTGGCTGTGGCACAAAAGTCTTGGTAATACAGCCTGTAGCCAACAAAAAGTATATAATCTTCAAAAAAAAAAAAAAAAAAAAAAAAAAGTATAGAAGAATAAAATGGTCCTTAATTCCAGGCATTTAAAAGAAGTGGAACGTAAATTCAAGCTCAGATTTGGAGCCCGTGACTGCAATAGGAAATCTCTTCCTACTGACAGCTTCTGCTACTTAGAAAGCCAAAAATCTAAAATGTAAGTATCAGTTCTTGTTCTCTCATCTAGCAGCTTCCCTAAGAAACCTGAGTCTGCTCTATTTTCGGCTGGTAAGTTAGAATCATAAAATCATAGCAGCCAAACAAAAAGTTAAAGTACTAAAGATCTGCACCTCTAACTCTGTAAGAGTAAAGTTTGACTCTACCGTTAACATGAAGTTAGATTCGGCAACTTTCAGAAAAAGAATTTCCAGAGAAAGTTCTCTCTTCCAAGGTATCGGTATGCTATTAAAAAGGCAAAAAGTAACATTTGTATTTCCTATTTATATGACCTCTTCTGCTAGATACCAGCAGAAGCTCTATTTTAGAATCTTTGACCATTTGCAATTTCTCAAAGGCATTCAAACCTACGCAACCTACAAAATGGCTACACATTGCCCAGATTTCAGACACACTACAAAAATGTTGATTTTTCTCCTCTTAGTCACGTGGCAATCCAGCTAGAGCAGCGCCAATCCAGAAGTTCAAAAATTCTCATCTTTAGTATGAAGCTAAATTAAACAGTGGTTTAGTTTTTTGTCACCTGGTTATCATTATCATCCTGACTACTTACATTATCATCCTGATTACTTTTTCTAGCTTTTCTTTGCAGTCACAAGAAAAAAAAATGTGTGAGGGCTTAAGAAACGAGTTGAACACAATTAGTGACCAACTCAGAATTTGGCAATTAGCTGGCTAGGTCCTTCCTCTGGGCCGAAATCCAAAAGAATGTCACAGACTAGTGACCCATCACTTCAGGAACATTTTCAGAGATTACCCTTTTTTGAGAACAGTGACTTGCTTACTGAAAGCAGCTCATAAAAAGAATGCCTGAAGACCCAGTGAAGAATTCATCACTTCAGGTTGTAATCTAATTAGTGAATCACTCTATTAAAACTGTCTATTTTCTACTATTGGAATTTACCTAGTGTCAGGTTCAAGCCACTAGCTCTTGTCCTGCCTTCCTCTGTAAGATTAAAGAGTCTTTCTCTATGCAGCTTTTATTTCCCATTAAGGTATTTTAACTTCTGAATCTTCTTTTGATACTCTGCAGAGAGGATTCTTTTCATGTTTCTCACTAAAAGTCATTTTTCTAGTCCTCAAATTCTCCACAGCGTTTCCAGGTTTTCACATTAAATAAAGATCTCTCTGCAGTCTTACAGCGTTGGTCCAAGTTATCCCGGCTTACACAAAACAAGCAAGCCTTAACCCACCACTTTTGTTCCCAAATCCACGAACCCCATTCACCCTCTCACCTCCTGGACTGCTGTTCAAGCAGCCTATATGGAGCTGCCTGTTCATCATACTGTACTTCTCTGTAGCCATTAAACCCCTTTCCAGATTAACTACTTTCCATGTCTTCCATTCTATAAACAGAGTCCAAATTCCTTGTTATACAACTCTGCCACGGTCCCTACCACCCGCTCCTCATTTCTGTGCCCCTGACCTGTTAGGGAGCTACAGGCCGAGAGGGTCAGAGCCTTCTGCTGCACTGACACGATCCCAGGTTAATCCCGCTCCAGTAACAAGAGGCCAAGGGAACTGTCTCTCTGTGCAACATACATAGGAGATGTTTGGGCTGAAGATTTCCTATTTTACCTCTCTAATCAAGCTGATACTAAAAACCAGGCAGGATTAGAATGGCATGTGGTCACACAAGGAAGAAAATTGGATTTCAGGACCAAACTGTCTACTTCTGACCTGCTCCCAACGTAAATCAAGTGAATGGGAAGCAACTGGACATCTATAATTCTTAGACAACAACTACAATGTCTAGCCCCAACTAAGAGCCTGCATTCTTTTAGTTTTTGATGAATGCAGGACTGCTTCTTGCACAATACTTGATCCATCTATAAAGATGAGTACTTCAGTAAATGACTTGAGCTCAACATCAATAAAAGGCTTTCAAATTTGACAGTTGGGAAGAACACAGGGAGGATTGCCCATCCAGAGTTGCAGAAAGTAGTTTGTGACTTTCATAATTCAGAGGTGATGCTTTATTCCCTTTCAGCTTTCAGGAGATCGAGAATTTAAAACTGGCTCCATTCTTCAAGAACAAAGATCAGTCAAGGCCAATCCTCTAAGAATGATGCTTCAGAGAGGTCTTTAAATGAACAGGTATTACAAGAAGCGGAAAATATTCTAGGGTTGACTCACTTCCAGAACACGTGTAAGAAATTACATTCTACTAACATGAAACTTAGATTAATAGCCCATATAATGGGCTCAGGGAAAGGAAAGAGGCTTTGCATTCTTTGGAAAGGTTAGCTGGTAACTGAGTCTTAGAAATACTGTATGTATCACCACTCTTCTAGATAGAATCCAGAAAACACAAAACTGTTCTATTTGCTGGAGAGTTTAATTAAGGACACATTTGCTGTGACTTATCCCATGTTTAGGTAGTTTTACGGGAAAACTGGGAGACCGCTTTTTCTGAGGAATATTCAGTCTCTACTGTGCCCCTTTTGCAGTTAATAGCCTGTCTTACCATGCAAGCAACAATAATTGTGTAATAGCTTTTTTGAAAATTCTTTGTAACATCTGAACCAAAATGGCAACAGCTTCTCTCATTAGTTTCTCAATTCGGTCCAAAACAGTTAGAATCAGACAGGTACCAGATGCTTGCAGTCTTGGCTTGACTACACTTTCAGGCCTACCTCTACCACAGAACTACATTTTTTATAAAATTAAAACTAGTATTTCAAAAAGTTGGATAGTCCCTAGGATATTACACTGAACTCTACAGTGAATCACACATGCTTGTCCTTTACAACAGAGAGCAGATCTGCTAAAGTTTTACTCACTGATGGCCTTTTAAATCAGTAGGGCATTAGACAGAGTGTCAAACTTATGGGTTCACAAGCAAGATTTCATATAATCCTTGAAATCAAAGGTTCACTTCTATTCCGAGAGTATGCTGACAAGACGTTCATAGCAGCTTCTTACTGCAGAGGAAACGAACAGAAGAGCGGGAGGAGCAGCGCGGACACCTTTGTGATAACGAGGGCCATGGCCAGCAGCTCTGCAGGGATGGACGTTTCTCCCCAGACAAACGTTTGACCGTCCAAGCTCTGCAGCACTTGAACACTCATCCTGCTCATGGCTCAGACAGAAAAGACACTGTAGAGTCTACAGCCCAAGTAATCTGGAAGTGTTCAATATGGCCCTGGCAAAAGCCCTTTTGAAGATTAAACACAAAATGTTTTCCAGGATACAGAAACCTAGCCTAGAAGCAGCCTTGAAAACCATCCACAATAAGTTGGCACCTACCAATTACCTTGAACTTTGAAGTAGCAAACTAGTTTCAAAACATTATTCAAAGTTTCCAACTCTACAGAAACATGGGCTATAAAAACCAAAAGACAAACATGCAATGCTAAACATCTGTTCTCCTGTAAAGTTTCAAGGATTGTACGTTTTCAAGCCAGCCTAACAGTTTATGTGGAGAAAGCAGATGGCTGAGAGGACTCCTTTCAGTTTGTACAAAAACCTCACTACCTTACTCCTAACCATGATCTCAAACTCACCCTATTATCTGGGATGGGAATAAATATTCTTAGGAGGAGGTCCCACAGTGATAGATAGATGACACGGATAGAAGAGACCTTGAAGTGTGGTTTTAAACACATTACTTATCTTTTTTAGTTATTTAAGATTACAAATACAACCCATGTTTAAGTGGTTACCTATCAGGAAGGGTGACAGTCAAGAAGAATGGTGATAGATAAATCCACCAATGGGTACACTGTCAAACTTGGAAGTTCTTCCACTCACCTTTATGCACAGTAGACCTTTTTCCCCTGGAAGTAAATTATTTCCTAAATTTAATTTTGAAACTCTCAGAAATGAAAATTTTCTGAGACAAACAGCTATCCATAGGATTAAGACTGTGCCCACACTGCTGCATTCCAAACAAAGAGGGGAAACATTCCCCACAGGGGTTTCCAAACACCTCACTTTGGACTAGTATAGAAATTGAGTAGATAAAGTTTATATGACAAGCGGGACGTAGCATACAAAAAAGAAATTACACTGATATACAATAACCATTTATTGATCCTTCAGCTTTAGAAGCTGTCTTACTTTGAATAAGGGAAATACTGTCTAAAATAATGGAAGCTTTTTTAAACCTAGAATAAGTGCTATAAAACAGTTTAAACCATCATTTTACAGTGCTCAAATGCAATGCATGCAGAGTAGGTGTACGGTTGCTAAAATATTGTGTCATCATCACTGCTGTAGACGTGAAATGCCTCACAGATCAATGCTTTACAAAGCCAAGCGCCTTGACGGGGGAGTTGATACACAGCAAATATCTGGAGCTTCTCTTAAAGTCAGTGTGGTAATACCATTAGTACCTAACTAACCTAAATTTCATTTAAATAATCTGTGCTTTATAAAGAAAACAAAGTTAAATTACAACATCTCAACAGAATGCCTAGGGGGATAAAAAAAAAAGTATAATCTCTTCTCACTTTGCAGCATTTAATGCCATTAAAGGATTTTTGATTTTCTGGATTACAAACTAACTCTTACTATTTTTGCCAACATTAGTAAACTGCTGACTGACATACACTAACACTAAGCAAGACAAAAGCAGCTTCTTAAATGCTCTACAGTAAAATAATAAGCAACATAATTTCTTACGCATAGTGCAAAGAAACGTTTAGTAAGCTTACTAGAGCAAGTTTTCCCAGTGTACTATATACAGTACAGATTGCTAAAGCCACTTTTTAGAACTTAAAGCCCAATGTGTTTTTATAAGTCTTCCTTTAAGAAGGTTTCCTTTGGTAGATTTAAATTAATAACTCAATTTACAAGCACTTCACATTTAGAATGCATAATTAATTCGAGAGTAGACACCTACTGTTTCATCACTTTTTTCCTGCTGAATCAGAACAGTCGATTTCATCTTCAGTTCATACCATTCTCCAGAAAAAAAAAAAAAACAGTAGTTGAAAAGTAGGGAAGGTTTTGCTATTTGATACCCTATAGCATTCTAAAAAACCGATACAACTTATAATTTGTGCTTTCTGTTTTGGATCCCCTTTGTTCAGTCCCAGGCAGCTATGTTACAATCCGGCTCTTTCATACACTTTGTGCCCCGCATCCCTTTGGATGTGGTGAACTTCAGTCTTTCCGAGCTCAAGCAGAACTACTTACCGGGCTAAAGTTACCTATGAGCTTGCAGAATGGAGGTATATGCAACATCAAGGCTGCCACTACAAAATTTTGTCAAAGCCAGCCCTTCCAAAGCTGTGCAAGTCCTTCGGACTCAAAAAATGGAAGAAAGCCTAATATGTAGGTGGAAGTGGGGTGTTAAGTTACCAAAAAGGTAGTGGGCACAGCTGTTAGAATATCACTAAAGTAATACGAACTAAATTAAACATTTCTACAATATCCTATTTGCCACTAACGCATAATAACCCGTAACACATATGCGCATTCTATATACAGAAAACTAGGAAAACAACAGTTTCAAAGCAAGCCCCATTTTTAGGTCTAGCAGTCACTTGCTTTTTCTTTTCCAAAGACAACCTCCTGTTACTTAGCAAGGTAACTACAAAGGTAGGTGCACGAATTTAAAATGCCTTCTACAGACCATCTAGAGGCACTTTAGTCTATGATGTACACAAAGACTGTAACTTTTCTGTAGGTTGTTTATTATTGGTAGTAATTGTACCTAAGTATTGTCCACACTAGCTTAACAAACAAAAAAAAACAAACAAAAACACAAAACCCCAACTCCAAATCCAACAGCTCCGCGGCTTTTCCGACAGAGGTTGCTCTCTCCTGTTCATAACTTCCAATGAGCCTCTAAAGCATAGCACAAACAAGATTTGTTTTAAAATCGTAGGTGACGCAACCCTAGTCAGAACAAGTGTTTATAATGCAATATCCATTTGATATCATCTTCACTGTGAAGCATGCCAGTCTTAATACTTGTAAAACTGGAACTATAAAAACCACATTTTTTACAGCAATTTAGCAGAAACAAGAAGTTATAATTTACATAAATAAAATCGGAGTCCTTCCCATTTGAAATGAAGGGAGAGGAGCCCTTTGTTCTTAGGTTTGATCTAGAATAGGAAGTGTTATGTGTTCTTTGCTTAAAAAGACAAAAAAAGACCATTAACAATAGAATAACAACACTGAATTTATGTATGTTCCCAGCAACAGAGAGACATATTTAAAGTAAAATATTTACAGCCTGGAGCATGTACCCTGTGCAATTTATAACAAGTCTACCTTAAGAGAAATTTTAGGCTTAAATTATTTAATAGCATATTTACATTAATATTTGTTCAATGGATGGAAAAACTGAAACAATAGATTAAGTTTCCTATGATTGCTATTTACAGACTGTTTCCCCACCTACATTCTTCCTAGAAAAACTTGCATACTGAAAACATGCAAGATCATTAACAATAGGACAAAGGCATGACTGAAGACAGGAAAAACAATTAGTTGGCACATCATGACATGGGCATGAATTGTGTTTACAAAATAGAATTTTTGGTGCATTTTTTCTTCATCCTAGCCTTTTATCAAAAATACTGTAAATATGCATTCTTGAAACTTAGAACATAAGAGGAAAGCAAAGTTACAAAGAACAGAAGAGAAAAGAGGTTGATTTTAAGTACAAGATATTTTAAGTCAGGTTTAAAACAGACTTAGCAGCATCATAAAATAAAAAATAGCTAACTACTAAGAAGTTTGAAAAAAGCTACTCTTTAAAACATTAGAGTTTTCTAAATAGCAGAGTCATAAGGATAGCATGTTGTTGAGAGAAATACTGCAAATCTGAATTTCCTCCTTTAATCTTGACTGCTGTGTGATCTGAAAAAGGTCTGGTATTTACAGGTTGATACCACACTTCAATATAAAACTGCATACTTGGTAACACTTCAGTATGAATATCAAGTTTTAAAAAAATCTGAATGTAGAAATACTTGAGTTCTAGTTGCAGGCACTGATATTAATTAAAAAAATGAAAAGGTGATCCATGATATCAGAATTAAAAATAATTTCCATTAAAAATGCCATTGAAACCAAGGTATAAAACTACATACACACTGGCATGCAAAACAATGTCCAGTGTAGCATTACTCTCCTGGCAGTCAACATGGGATACTTCAAAAAGTTAAGTACAGCATATACAGATGTCAGTAAAAGCAGCCTTCGAGTAACATCTTGGCCTCACCATCTCCCCCACAGAGGATGAAGACCTTTCTGTCTAATATTAGGAATGAAGATTAGATATGCCACCAACTTCAGCACATGCACTGCCAAAGCCCCAAAGCATGGCAGACCTTTTTAAAGTAAAAGTTGCACAAATGTAATTCTGAAGTATAGACTGATACCCTACATCAGCTTGCTTAACTATATCTAGCATTTGGCTGCAATACTTGCTGCCTGTACCTTCTCTGGAGTAAGTATCAGTATGGTCAAAATACTGCTCTTAATTTATCATTTGGGATTTAAGACTTAGGCTGCAGATGCTGAAAATAAGTCTTACTCATTATGGTAAACATTCACCTTTAATGTTTGATTTAGGATACAAGTGACCTGCTGTTGCCTTCCTCTGTTAAGATTTTACTCAGACATAACAGAAAGATTTCTCCAACAGAACACACTATTTTCTTTGGCCTCGTTTTTATTCAAGATTTTCCATTTTTACTGTGCACTTAATTTTTTCATCTTAAGTAAAATATTTCAGTAACTTTGTAGGGACAAAATTAAGTGTGAGGTTGAATTTAGTTTTTCCAACTAACAAATAAATGCACAAACTGTGTCGTATTTCAAAACATGAAGTATAGCATTTTGTATCTGGTCAAAAATCTTCTCAGGAAGACCAGGTTAATGTTCAACAGGAAAAGGGAGGCCTTTAAGAATAAAAAGGTATAAGGCCTTCTACTTTGTAGAGCTTTCCAACATATCTAAGACTTAAATAACAGGTTTCAGGACTATATACTTTTATTATTTTTTATGCATTAAATCCAAGACCTCTATTAGCAGTTAGCTGTAGTTACTGTGACAAAGTGCAAAACTTTTAATTATTCCTGTGAGGTTAGTTAGAATTTCTGTACTCACTAACCACATTACATTCTGAAGTTATGTTAGCTAACTGCAATGTTGATACATCTCGATGGCATTTTTGTTCACAGATGAGTTTGACTTTATAATCTGGGAAAACAGGCATCTCTGCTCTCATGTCTTCCAGTATTTGTGACCAAAAAGTTGAAGAACAACTGCCATATAAATGAATTTTCTAAAGCATGTCCTTCTGTACAGGGATGTTCCCTTGCACTGAGATACTACTTGCTTTTTCACTTGTTGCTTTATCTGTTGATTCTTACGCAAGAGAGATCAGAAAGACAAATAAATAGGAAAAAAAACCATGCAGCTGAATTTATCACAGTCCCTTCAACAACTAGGAAACCCTAAGGCTTGGTAAGGTATCAAAAGAGGACATGTGCTACCTGAGAATACTGAAAAGTGCCCACAAAGTGAAAGAACAGGCTTGTTGCAATCCCTTCTCTTCTTCCTAATCATTTTCTCTAAGCTCAGAAATAGCCAGGATTATGTTTGGCCTTCCCTGAATCTTGCTGGAAGACTTGGATTTATCGCTATCCTAATACTTTGTCTAAAGGGACTTCCGCTATAAATCGGAGTGCAGTGTGTAACCAACCGATAACAAGTTTGTGTTTAGCTATTCATATTTCAGCTAGAATTCAAAGTTATTTAAACTGTTTGAAGGAACTAATCCTTCACAGACAGATTAATTTAAATCAAAACCAAAACAATGAAAATCAAAATAGAATTTAATTTAGCCAGGTCAGTTCTAAACCACAATGAGTTCCTAACTTAGAGAAAGCTGTGGATAGGAAAGAGAGTCAGGCTAACAAGCACATTACTGGAGGGAGAAAGGGAGACTGAAATGGAGGAAGGAAGGAAGAAATGTCGATTCTTTGACAAAGGCATCTTTTCTTTTAAAAATTCTTAGAAATTAAGCAAGCAGTGGGGGAAAAAGCAAAACAAACTGCTTAAGAATCCTGAATAAAAACTACCACCTTCTGAATCAGGTTTTACCTGCTTTTTCATTTCTGTAAGCTACTTCCCTCTCCCTGCCTTGTGCTGATAAAGTTCTGAAAGAAAAACGCATTTGCTGGCTGCTGTTTTAAAGTAACTTACTAAAGAAGTGAGCAGATACTTCTTTGAAGCTTACATAATATATGTGAAGTCAGGACTATCAAGCCTGCTATTTTTCTTTGCAAGTCACTTCTGAGCATATCAGGCAGTTGTACAAAGTACTGCTCACCATCAGAGCAGTATTCTCCCTCTAATTCCTGTGTCACCTCACATTTCAAAGACGTTTATTGCTACATTGTAGTTTTTAAATAAGCCTCCTGGACTCATGTAAGGATTAAATGAATCCAAAGACCGACCATCTCCTACTCAGATCCAACTTCTGACCAGAAGGTCAACGATTAAGTTCTGTGGAGCAGCAATGGCCAGAAGTGATGATCTTAATGTCAGCAACATCCAGGTGCGTATTTGCAGTATGATCAGCATGACCTCTGAAGAATAAGACAGCATATATACTTATCAAAAGTTCAGTTAGGCTCAACTACAACACAATCAACTACCTTTGCTGAATTGCTGAAAACTTGCTGATTTTATATAAATACAGCTTGTTTTCAATTATGAGCTTTCAAAATAAAAAGTCTATAGCAACAGAAACTGTATCTCTTAACAGAAAAGTAGCTTTCCTAACATTATTTTGAAATTTTCTCCAGTATCTACAGTTCATTTCTATCCTTCAGATTGCAATGATAGGTTACATCTAATCTAACGAGCTTTCTGGGCAAAGTTCACAATCAGAATAAAACTGCACTATATTGTGGGTATTTTCGCTGAACAAAACTTGGATGCCTAACTATAACCACTTAAAAACCTGGCCTTATATGATTAGTAATGTAATTAATATCTCAAACTAACAGAAAGCAGGTCCAGTACTGCTGAACCTGTCATATTTTAACATTCTACTAATCTGAATTGACATTTCCTGGGAATGTTTCAAGATTTGAATCTCTGAAGTAAAATATTATTTAGCCAATTCATACAGCCAAGCCTTCGTCACCATTAGTTATGAAAAGCTGGTGTAAAAAATGAAGCTTGCAGCACCAGTAGCACTGAAATACTATACTGCAATGAAACTGGTAGAATCATGCAAGGTGTTCTCAGATATCCCAAACGCATGCACTAGGTACTAGCTGGTGTATGCAAGCCTTCTCCCAGTATCAGTAAATGCAATTTAATAAACTAATAAATAACTTTAAAGGCTTTCAAAGTAGCAGGACAGTTATCACCAACTTACATCCTTAACTTTCTGCATCCATTGACACTTTGTTTTCCCATACGGTAGGTTTGCAACAGATTAAATACTTGTTAAGCTTTTCCATTTATAAATGCTTATTATATGCCAAAGCTTTACACAGTTTCAAGAGAAAAAGAACAGTAACATAAAAAATAGGCAATATTAAAAACACCAAGAACTCCCATCAGCTTATTAAAAAAAAGCTACTCCATTTAAGTTTCCATTCCTGTTTTCTGATTACAGAAAACATCCGAAACATTGTCATTCTAGTTTGCTTCCCAGTGTTTCTATACTTAGTATCTATCCTATCAACTAAACAAAACTTGTAATGTCGATGCTTTGCTCCTCCTTACTATATCTGTTTTATTGTACAGAAAATCTATTTCTGAAGCCAAAAAGACATTAGTCGTTACTATATGGCCAAGTTAAAGATTAATCTGGCAAAAGATGATGATCTGACAGAGCAGAAATTTCAACAGTTTAAGTGGATCTTTTCTTCGAAAATAGCAAAAGTTAGTTAGTATAGTTAAGTACCTTTGTAGAGGCACCAAAAACAAATAGCCCTTTCAAACTGAACTTTCAAAAAAATTTTAATTTTCATTTCAAAAGGGATCTTGAAATTACTAGATACACATATATCCCTGTCCCACTGCCTTGTAACATACATTCAGTAATTTAAAATAAAGATTCAATATTTTATAGGTTTCATATATATATTATATATTTAATATATAATATATATTTATATGTACATTACACAGATACATACACTCTCAGTCAGCAGGATTAAACTGGTTTGTTTTGAAATGTTTGACTGGTATCACTAATCTACTTCAATTATTTTGTGAATTCAATGGAATTTATCTATTACCTGAAAAGAAGAAATTTAAAAGACCCAAATGGAATCTGTGGATCAATATTAGCACCAATACACACGGCCAGTACTTCAAAATGACTGCAGGGACTGCAAAAATATATATTTTTATAACACCTCTCCCACTGCACAAGCACTCCTGCATATATTTAGGCAGCAATACCTGCCCGATCTACACATCGCTTCCTATGCTAAATTTAAATGTTATATAACTTTCTTTACTGTAATATACAGTATCTCTCCTGTCCTGTTGGATTACTTCATCTTCCATGGGGAAAAGTGATCAATAGCTTTCCAACAGAAGTTTTTCTTTTCATCTCCTCTCCCCCTCCCCTTTCACCTTATGGCTCAGTTTCAAGATTTTACTCAGTAGGCAGCCACCATCAGCAGAGCCAGCACCCTAGTAGCACAGTTCAGACACTGACTCCGATTCTTGAAATACAAAGTTTTGAGGGTGGCTTGCTGTTTGTGGAAACCAACATACTCAAAGGTGTTATCTTTTCAACATGCCCACTGATACCAGCCACACAATAATGTTAGTCAGTCCCCAAACCATAATTCGATGAGTTACCTACCATTCGGGTAACAACAGTAACAAACCCAGTTCTGATTTTAAACATTGTAAGAATATTCACCCTGAGAACGCAGAGGAAGTGTTTAAGAATAAATTCTGATATGTTTTCTCTTCATATATAGTTTTCTTTTTTCTTCATCTCCTCTTGGGTACCTGGGTTTGTATCTAGAATTTGACCTCACACTTGCTCTGCCAGCTGCTCAGTTCACGCCACGGTCAGGTACTGGTGATAGAAAAGCCCAAAAAGGCTCGTGGAAAAGAGGCAAGCAGCAATCCACCAGGTGAGGAAAGACAGGAGTCCCCGGAACAGGAGAGGAGTGAAAATATTCTTTAGGCTTCCCAAAGCCATTGTTATCTGTACTACAGTTACTTTCATCTTTCCATCAGCAGATGGAGACTCAGAATAAACCGAACTGGGAAGTGGACTGTTTTCTACTGGAGTGTCAGAATTAGATTCTGGATAGATGCCCCAAGAATAGTTACCTGTTAAAAAACAGAGTGACAGATAAGATATTTGTAGAACTAGACTTTAAGTTCTGCTATTTCTATCAACTCCATAGATCATCTTATATATTTTTTTCCACATATAAAAATTGGAAAATTTTACTCATAACTTAGTAAATACTAACTGTATCCATCCACATGGCTTTCTGCTAATACTAACAAGCCATTAGGGTAGGATTCATCTTACCTTTTGACATCCTGACATTTACATGTGAACCAGTTGCGTTGGGACCCCTGTCAGTGCTGGGTGTGATTCATCTCACCAGTTGTAGATGTCTACTTTAGGATGGAATGAATCACAGCCTAATAATGCCTATTTCTTTCTGTTGACATTTGGCAAAATGAATGCCACCACTGCGTGGTAGGCTGTGAAAGACATCCCTCACAAGAAAGAGAAGAAAAAACCCAGAGTGACAGCAGATCTCCCAATAATGAAATAAACCCTGTACCTTATAGCTTGTGTTCAAAAAGTTCATTGAAGATTGAAAAATTGAAAAAACAATTAACAGATATTCACAAGGTTAAATCAACAATGCTCTTCATAGCTCATTTTTAAAGTACTTTTAAGCAGATGAATATTTCAATGAAGGTAAACAGCTTAATTTGTATTAATTTGTATTAAATAACTTATCAGAAATAAATCAAATTAGCATATTGTTGAAAGATGTCAAAAACAGCAATAGATGAGCACAGCTTAAAAGTTGTTTGTCAGTTAGTTTTAAATGGCAGGAAACAGCAAAGTATTTCCCTGTTATGAGTACCCATACCTTCCAATTCTCTTTAGCAGACTGAAAATATAAAAGCCCTATATAGAACAAAACACATTTTTGTTCATCAAATTTTGCCTACCTAGTGTTTTTAATAGCAGAGTTGTGTGAAGGAGCATTACCAACGGTGCAATATACTGCAGTGCAATAACACAAAGATAATAGAAAACCCGAGCCACCTGGGAAAACAGAAAAAAGTAACTCATGAATTCTGGGCGACCAAAGCAAACCTTTATGTACATGTTTAGGAAAAAACAGGTAATTATTTAAAAAATATTCCTATGGAAAAAACAAAAACTATTTTAAAAGCTTTCTAGCATGTTTTGGTATGTTAAAAGGCCTAATAAAGAAATTATCCCTAAAATGAGTTCTAGTTGCAGGACGTGAAATCCTAAGAGGAAATACTGAAAGAAAATAATTACAAATATCAGGTTCTGTTAAACAAGATTAATTTTGCTTATGCTAACTAAAAATTATCATTCAAAGCTTCATATTTCAATACACTTAGAATTTTGCTAAGCCATCTCAAAGATAAATATATGGTTAATTTTTAGAGTTCAAATTCCATTTCAGAAATGAAGTAGTAGTCACAGCCCAAAGCCTCATCAAAAGTAAATCGAATTTTGGTTAATATTCCAATGCCTTTTCAAAGTGAGGTATTTGTAAGATTTCCAAATGTGAAATACCAATACTTTAAAAACAAAGACAAGGGGATTTTTCATTAGTAGTTAATCAATAACAAAGCATTTAAATGGTCTTTATTTCAGATACACATTATGGTTCATTGAAACACACTCAGATTTATCCCTCCTCCTGCTCCCAATCTGTTCCATCTTTCTCAAGATTGTTACATTACATATTTTATATAAGCTGTTGACCTAAAAGACTAGATCAAATAAAGACGGAAAAAAAGTCATAAAATCAATAGCAAGCAAGCAATGAAATAAAGTTAACTGGATTTTAGAAAAGAACAGAATACAGGGTGGCAAAAAAGATGAAGGCAGACATGACATTTTTGGAAATAGCTTTAAAACCTCAAAGGGCTTTGAGATGAGCAAGCATCAAAAACTAACATGACGAAAACAAAGTAGTAAAACACTGACAGAAGAAGCATGAGACAAAAATATTTTTATCATATGGCATCAATTATTTTACAAGAGCAAATAGGAAAGTAATGACCAGCACAGACAGACAGATAAGAAGGACTTTACTGGCAAAAGCATCAGAAGAAAAGAAAGCTAGTAAAACAAGACAGGATTTTGTGGCCTTGGGCTTCTTACTGGATAAACAGATTTAGGAAGCTCCACATAGAGAAGACATTCCCATTTTTTAGATAACATGAAATCTCCCCAAACTAAATTATGCATTCACAACAACTACAACAGTTCTGTCATAGCCAGCTGCTGCTAGCTGTACTTCCTAACTGTTTTTCTGAAGCCCAGTGCTAGTCAACTTTGTTTGTAGATAAATATTTGAAATAACTACTGCACAGTTTATTTACAACCTTAACATATTTGTGGAGACAAATATAAGATTATAAGAAGTAGGGAGGATCTAAAAACAGAGAAGAAGCTCCATCCTATGACATACTTCTATACTCCTTCAGAAACATACTCTGACTCAGCAAGATTAAAGATTATCGGGTACCACTATCATGAAAGACCAGAAATGTAAGTTTATTTTGCAGGCAACATGCAACAGCATTTTATTATTTTATAGCAAGCTTAAAAAAAAAAAAATCTGCCTATTCAGCTTGTTGATAAAAAAGAAAAAACAAAAAAACCTAGCAACTCAAATATTTCCTTTTTACTACTTGCCACAGTAACAAGATAGGCAGACAGTTTTGTTTCTAGGCTGGTGCATTTGAGAGCAGTCTTACAGAACTAAACCTGCCTCATTTTATCCCAAAATACAACCATCCTATCTTAAACTTTACCCCAATTTAAAAATCACAGTTGAGGTATTTTGCAATTCTATCAAAACCTGGGCTTTTTTCCATGCTATAACTACAAATCACCACTCACCCTACACACTAGCCAGGTTCTATTCATGCTTAGCAGAAGCAATCATCAAGATAAGTACAAGGCTTGCCAAAATATTTGTAAAGAATATTTCATGAAGGGATCTCTTAGAACAACAATGGATGAACAACTTAAGACAAAGCATCTGTATAATACGGACAACACATCTCTGCATATTTTGATTTCCAGAATTTCTTTGTAATGGTGCCATTTTTATAAGGGATATAGTTTAGGAAGCTTCATTCAGATTTCAGCTCTGGTGCCACAAAGACACAACAAACTAGCTGTTTGTTTTCCTATTAAAAAAATTTGCACAGACAGAGCATTCCAAATACATACAAGCTTAATGCCGTTACACTTACCATTTTCTGTAAATCAACTGTACTTATTCTGCCAGCTTCCTTTTTCATCTGATCCACACATTTCTGTGCTAAATTCAGGTAGGCCTGTAAATGACTGCGCATCATAGCCAACCGTAAAGCACACAACAGGATTATAATCCACAACCGCATGGTGTCAAACATATCTTCTGACATTCTGCGGATAAAAGAACGGTACTGTTGTTTTCCAAAGGTCACCTACCACTAGAGAGTTATTTGTTTGTATTATCTGTAAAGAAATCTTCAAGCATAATGTCAAAAATACTTAACACACAATTCACAGTTATGGAGTTCATGTGCAAGTAATACTCACCCCCCCCCCCCCTTTTACTGGTACTTCTTGGTAGCCCTGTTTTAGTATTGGATCCAAATTAGTACCTATTTGTATGCAATATGCAAACAAGAACACTCTTAAATGCTTGAATTCTGAGTAATGAAGACAGGATGCTAAAAACAAGCTCTTTCAGATAATTCAAGTTTTGAGATATATACTTGTAGATACCTGATGCGTACTTCAGCCACCTTAGATACATTGCTATAGCACAACTCTCATTTTAAGAAAAACTGAAAAATGAAATGGAAACACAAAAATTTTACATTTTCAACATTTTACATAATAGCTCAGTGGTCAGAGAGTTATCTTAAAAGCATCTTTTAAACCTAGAAAGCAATAAAAGTGACAACCAATCACATTAGTTTCAAGTCAGTAGTCTTACTATTTTGAATTAAATTATCTAGATTAATAAAATGACAATGACAATCACCTATGCTACTTATACAATATTAATTTCAGATACTGTTCTTCCTGAAAATTCTCTCTTATATGCTTTTAAATATTTTAGCTATCAAATTTCATATGCATTTCATCTACACATAGATCTTAAGACAAATCTCATGGTACTAAGAGCCTTAGGTCAGTTCTCATACCAATGTATCTCAATTGTCTTCAGTGAAGTGACTTCTCTCTTACACCTCTAAGTAAGATGTAAGGTATTAGATGCTGGCAATAAAGTAGTATTCTGCCCCTAGAAAGAACAGGGCAGAACTCCACCAAGCAGATGCCAGAAGACAGCAGCTCTTTGGGAACCATAGCCTTACCTTTCTTAATCAGGTTTAACACTCTGCAACTAATTCACATTCTTCCTTAATTACAGAAGCCCTTTACAGCTCAGCTGGAATTTCTGCAGTACCTTTCAAGATGGATACTAGTCACACCAAGAATTTTAAGTCTCTTGCGTTGTTATAACTTTTACAGAATACTACTTGCACTCATGGTTTTATTCTAAACACTCCAGAAAGAATTTTTAAAGGGAATCTTACAAAGGAACACTCTCTTTGCCCAAAGGTGGGTTCATAATGTAGTCCTTAGTGATTGGTTTTACCCACAGTAGAACCATAAGTAAAGGCGCCAAGAAGTTTATATGTAGCAATGTTCTGAAAGAAGAAAAAAAGGGGAGGGAAGGGAAAGGGGAGTTATTAAATACAGAAAATTACCATTCTGTTGAAACTGGTGGTACAGATTCAAAAGGAGTAGTCCAATTTTAAAATACTGAGGAAAGGTAAAATAAGAAAATTACTTTCCTATTTTTATAAGTAGGACTTAAGTCTCAAAAAACAGGAATATAACATACTATGAAGTCACGTTGGCTGTGGTTAAAAAAGTGCTCTTTGGAATAAATCAAGCTTTTAGACATTCCAACAAACTAACCAAAAGGAACTACACGCATTCTATCACATTAGAGTCACCTGTTGAAAATTTGCATACGATGGCATAACACAGAATTGCAGTAGCCATTAAAATTTTAATCTAGGTCAGTATCTCAAATGGATAATTATGGAACATATGCTGCTATATTAATGAAATTTTTTTTGCTTAATTAAAAACATACTCATACTAATTTCCATTATCTATACAGACCAGGGGAAACACTTCTCACAGGTCAGATTTTCCAGTTTACTGAAGATTTTTATGTAGGAACCTTGACTAAAGGGAACTTGGTACTTGCGTCCAGTTAAAAATACTCTGGCAAAAAAAAAAAAAAAGAAAGAAAAAGAAAGAGAGAGAGAGAGAGAGAGAGAGAGAGAAAGAAAGAAAGAGCTACTCCATTTCAAAAACACTGTATTCCCCATATATTAGACTACTCAGTTAATGCAGAAGAAGCTCTTTAAGTACAAAGCAGACATTAGCATTTAAAAAGAGGAAATAGTTTTCTGTAGTTTTTCTTGAAATTAACATCCTTCTTCATCTGAACCCCTATCATTTGAATCCCACATCCCTGTCATTTTGCATTACTCAAATGAAATGAAAACACAGTTAAAGACTTCAGTGCTGCAGATATGGTGTTGTGCTAGTAGCACTTCCTCACTAACAGCTTCAGCCTGTCTATATTTCCATCTCCAGCCAGACTGCTTCCACACTATAGAGAAAATAATGAAGTAATCAAATTATTCTAAAAACACAAGACCTTACTGATTTCAAACTATCAAGCTTCCTAAACCCATTAAAATATTTGCATGTTTCAGAAGATGTCACCACACAGTTTAAATCATTGGTTTCATAGGAAAAAAGAAGCACTGCTAGTTATGCAGTGTTGCTAGGGAACACTACAGCACCAAGGAACAGTCCAAAGCATTTCAATAACTTGCAAAAGGATTTTACCTGAGCTTCTACTTATTTAAGACCTCCTACCGGGTTAATGGACTGGAATGTGCCAAAGCGTGGCAAGAATCGCTTTCTGTTTATTTGAGTAGAGGAAGAAAGGCTGAAAGACACTCGAAGCATGCTCAGAAAAAAGAGTGAATGTGTAGGGAAGTGGTACGAATAGATTAAGAGAACTCCAAAATACATCCAGGGAAGAAAGTTGCTGCTAGAGGAAAATCAAACAGGCTACTGGAATTAAGAGTGACATCAGGTTATTTTTATTTTATTGTGCACAAAAACTTATTGCATATTTATGTA
The DNA here is from genome assembly GCF_036370855.1 of Dromaius novaehollandiae. Taxonomy (NCBI): domain Eukaryota; kingdom Metazoa; phylum Chordata; class Aves; order Casuariiformes; family Dromaiidae; genus Dromaius; species Dromaius novaehollandiae. The sequence goes on along the minus strand of NC_088130.1, from coordinate 38,666,932 downwards.
AGAAAGAATCATGGTTATCATTTTGGCCAAATTACTGAACTGAAATTTTACCATTTACCTAACCTCCAGTTTTTTTGGTCACTGCTCCCTATAAGTTAAGTCTCTCATTCTGTAATTATGACTTGTCTCTTTCACGGTCCACAAATGTATGACCTTATATTTGACTGCAGGGAAAGGCATTGTTTTCCTGCACCCAAATTAGAGAGCTCTGTATCAATGACATGTCATCCTCATTTACTACTCCCCTTTAGTCACTGTCAAACTACTGCAAACAGTCAATAATGATCTACTCATTGATAAAAACACATCACTTAGGGCAAATACTGATCTCTTCAGAGCCCATTAGAAACAATCACTCAGCAATGATTCTTTGTTTATAATTGTATTACCCAATTACATCGATATCTAACCAAGTTTTAATCCATTTAATGTCATTTTTATATTGTTCCAGTTGAATAGGCAAAGTATTGGTAGACTTTCAAAAAAATTTGCTTGGTTCTGCACAATATTTTCTTTAATAACCTGTTCCAATTTTCCCTAAAAATTAAGTTAGACGAAATTTTTTTCATAAACCCAAACTACTGGATATTAATTACCCTCTTAGTTCTTGATTAAAAAGCCCTGTTTCAGACAGTTTATATTTCTGCTAGGATCTAGAATCCTGTGATATGGATCCACAGATCAAGACAGACGTTGGAAAATTAGAGGATAGTTATAGAAAAGGCACAAGAACTTTTAAAGTACTGAACACTATAAAAATGAAAAGCTCAGGAGTTTAATTTACTTAGGTGAAAGAATAAAAGACTAAAGAGGTGACTTGATCACAGTCTACACATAGACAGAAACTTAGGAGCAGATGCAACAAAAGCCAACAGTTTGCAGCTGTAACTGGATGCATTCAGCTACAATGAGAGTGCAAGTCTAATACAGAGTAATTAATTAATTAATAATCTACCAAGATTGAAGGATCCATTCTGAACACAGATTAATTTTTAAACTGGGCGTTTGGGGGTGGGGGTAACTATGTGTGTATATGTACACACACTTCAGTTTGAGTAGAAATAATTGGACATGAAACAAATTCACATCAGAAAGTCTAACAGGTTTCATGGAAGTGGCTACACTAAACGATCGCAATGGCCTACGCTGCAGAATGTCATTAACATGTACTAAATATTTAGAGGTTGTGATTTATGAAAGACATTTGGAGTTGCTCCCTCTACCAGAAAATGCTGAAGAGAAATAGTTAAATATAAGAAAACATTTTATTTCCAACCTCTAGAACAGCTGAAAATGAAGATGTTCCTTTAAGCTGGTATAAACCTCTGACCCTTATTATATATTTTAGTTCATAATAATGCAAGATACACAGAAATACTGAAAAGGACAATTTTAATTTACCTTTCATTTTAAAGACAAAAATTTTTGACAGTTGAACTCGCTTCCTATATGCTACTTAATTTCAACATTTATTAACAAAACTTTTTACTGAGTTTTAGAATCCCTTTAAATGCGTTTCCAGTTTACTGATTTTCTGAAGCTATTTCTTCCCTTTCATTTTTTTCCTCTGGATCTTACCCTAAACTCCTCAACAAAGACATGATGCTCACCTGGAAAAAGAAGAATTAAAAAAAAAAAAAAGTTGGGGCTGCACCTCTTCTTCCACACAGTTATTTGAATTTCCCAAAAAATATGATGGGGAAAAGAAAGCAGGAAGTAGAAACACTCATGTTGGAGCAGAAACACTCATGTTGGAGGAAAGGAAAGGAGTGCTCCTTTACTCTAGTACTTTACTAGAGTACTCTAGTTAAGAGGCAAAGAATGTAACAGACTGGCAGAGGGCAGGTTGAGCAGAAAGAGGCAGGTGGCAAGTCTGCTGGATATATGAAAAGCAGGCAGCAACACAAGTCTTAGTCAGTCACTACCTTCTTGTTGGAATAGTTTGCTTTGTTTATTTTCAGACATTAAATAAAGATTTAAGACTGGATAGCATATACCTATGTGTGTATATTTTCTCTTACTGTGTTATTTTTTCTGTTGCTAAATTCAGAGCATCCAGATGCATTTGAGCCAGTCGCAAGCCAGGGAATGTCAAAAAAGCACCAATAAGTGAACACAGAACAGCCAGGAACAATTTGAAGGTTAGTTTAGACACAGGACCCCTAAAAGAAAAGAAAGGAAATAAGCATTTTCTGAGGGGGGTGGGGGAGTTGGGGTGGGCAAATCAGAGACTACTTTCAACTTAACATTATCTAATATTTAATCAAAAAAGCAAACAGTATTCTATGGTTTTACTCTAGAATACTAGCATTATTATAACCAATTAAGGAAATTTAAATAAAAAACAATCAAGTCACCTATTTATTTATTAAAAAGAACAGAAAGCTCTTCAGTGTAGGAAGACATAAACCTAAACTCACTCTTACAAGGTGTTAAATTTGTTAGTAGAGCAAAAATGAAAAATTTTATATTGTAATATTGTAATTGACAATGAGTTATTTAATAAAACTAGCTAGTAAAATGAATTTAACAATGATATTTTTAATAAAAGAACAGATACATGGCAAGTTTTAACTACTCAAAGACAAAAATGGATTTCCTTTTTCTTTTTTGCTTCTTGCATTAAACCTTTACTGATTAAATAGCTCCATCAAACTGTTATTAATCCAGTTATCCATTATCCACATATTTGATAACATACATGTGACTAATTAACATGTCTCTTCCAAGCACCTAATATCATTTGTTTTAATGAACTATCCATTCAGTACATAATAGAACTGGAAAAAAAAAGTCAGGATCAACTGAATTACTGAATTAATAACCACTGTTTACACAAAAGACAAAAAAGCAGCAAATAACAAACACAGATCACAGAGGAATAAAACCAAGTCTAGTGACCCACATAAGTTTCAGATTCTTTCTTAATCTGTGTCATTCAAACTAACAAGAGGAAATATCGTCAACTCAGTCACTGCTGTAAACAGCCAAAGCACTGCAAAAGTTTGAGAGAAAACAGGCACTAACAGGAAAATTAATACAGAAGTTAGTAAATTCTGAATAGTTTAAGAAAAACAGAGCAAAGAAAGGTTAAGAAACACATGGGATTCAGTTTAAGGGCTTCTTCCTCAGTAGATTAAACTTCCATATCTATAAATGACAAACTATTCTAATTATATATATTTAAAACTTCTGTTCCTCACAAATAAAAAAAAATTGTAATTCTTATACAATACTTGAGAACTTCTGAATAAGAAATTTAAAGTTGTATGCCCACTGTGATGACATATCCCATACAAGCATTTTAGAGCACATGTGTAAGGCAAAGACTGTAACAGAAGTCAGTTTTACAACATACATAGGCTGTCTATGACAGTGATTGTACATATAGGTAACATCACAAGCTATGGAGCATTCCTTTGTCAGTCTATGCAAAACTTGGATGTACTATAGCAAGCAGATGTATTTGCTTAAGAGGAAAATACTATTACCGCCTGAAAACATGACTTAAAGCCAACATTTACTTCTAATTCTGACGTTATCACAGGCTCCATCACAGGCTTTTGCCCTCTCATGCTCTTGCATACCACAAACAGCAAAAAAAAATTCTCTCTTGATTTAAGCACTCTTCTCAAAGAAGACGGAACTATTTAAGAATTACGATGAGAAAGAGGTTCATAGTTTTGAACTATACTTCATGGCCTGCAATCAAATTGTGAGGATAGAAACTGTATCAGAATTAAAAAGAGAAAAGACGTATGGAACTTAAGTTATTTGCAAATACTGATGGATTATTTTCATTAATCTACCCCTTCACATTAACACAAGAGTACTAGCATATATGAAAGCAATGCATGCAACACAAATGCTTGCTAAGAAAATCCAAGTGGTTCAATTATTAATGCAACATAATGAAAATCAATATATTTCCAGAAACTTACTGGGATTCCAAACCCTGCTTTTCAAGAAACTGCATAGCACTTTCTGAAAAATTTGAGAATCCTGCAGAGAGACATATATTATATGTATTTAATCACAGTACAAACACAGAATCTCTTATTTGAAATAAAATGTTCTGTTACCTAGCATCTTTGAAACAAATTTTCGTGTCTAGCATAGCTCTTTCATGTGCTAATTAGCATGCCACAATGCAATAAAACTTGGTTATTAACATGAGCAGTCTTTGAAAACATCTCTTTGATATTTGTACATTTCATGAACGTGAATAAAATTTACATTAATTTTTTTAAGAACATATTTTTTTTTTTCTGTAGAGGAGCTTCACTTTACTATGCAAAGCAAAATGGGTTAAAAATAAAACTAGAAGGCAAATATAATTAACAAAACAAGCAATCTAGGCAAAGACTATACTATTTAAAACAAAGCAGGGAAAATATATAGAATATCCTTCAGAATCTATATTCCAAAGCAAGATTTCCTAAAAGTGTATCACAGGGTTCATTTGAATACAAATATTCTCAAACACACCTAAAGGCTTAAAATTAAATTTTCAGGACATGCAATCAATAGCGCTATTGCAAACACTGAAGAAAGTAGTTACCTGATTCCAGTCCAAATTCTAGATAATTTTCTGTCACAATCAGAATTGCCATTGCTTTCACAAAGAAGAAAAAGCCAAAGGTGACACACACTGATCTTTCACCTCCATCCTCTACTTTGAAATAATGGGTGGTCAATGAAAACAGTATCTTACTATACAAGAAAAAGGTCAAGGAAAAGAATTTATAAAATAACTATATTTAAGAATTTTAACACTGTATTTTGGTCAGCTATACTAAGATTGTTCCAAGATGCACAAATGTTAAAAAAAAAAAAAATACATATTAGGGCAATCTGAGGTTAGTTACGCTTTACAGTATTGGGAAAGTTTAATAAGCAGAGACACACAATCACATAATGGATAGCTAGGAATACACTATTCTGGAATATAGCTTTGTTTCGATTTAGGCTCACTGATAGCCAAATATGACAACATTCACTATCAACCAGGGAAAATTAAACCAGTTATGTCATAATTATAATAACTTACAGAAGTTATACCAAAACAAGACAAGTACATCTTCAATATAAAACATCAAGCTAAATGAAAAATATTTCATTGGCTGCACAACTCAAGATTTCATGTATTTTAATTTCAAAATTCAAAACACTACTTTTGAGTATAACAACACTGAACACAGGTATGTATTCACTTCCTTTATTTTATTTTTTTTAAACCACAGTGGAGCTATTCATGTTCTGCCAGAATTCACAACCCCAAATGGGTACATTCAAGATTCTGCAGAAACAAAAATCCAGAGTTCAAAAGCAAAAATACAGCATCATTCAAATCACTGCATGTTTGTTACTGAAATCACTTGGGTCAAAACACTGCTTCAATCTTGAGTTAACTGTATGTGAATGTGGACATACACATCCACCCACACACAAAAATACATGTATATAACAAAACGAGCTTTTTGTTTCTTTGGGAAGAAAAAGGTAGAAAGGTGTTCCTCCTCACACACATCCCAGTATTTTTTCCCTGAAAAATTCAGGCATCGAATTTTGTCCTCCCTCCTGGTTTAAAGGCTAGACATTTTATGAGACTTAAGGTGAGGACAGAGAGCTTGTTTGTTTATAAACTAAGGGGAAAAAAAGAAACACAGAAACACACAAAAAGTATTTAACCCAAAAGCTTTTCTCTCAAATGTCTGCTGAGCTTTCTTAAATGATGAACCTCTGATTTGTCTTATAAAAGTCTGTATCCTTTCAATTAGATTTCCTTTTCTTAATCTTCAGACCATGATGATTACTAGAAGCAGCAAAAACTTAACCTTTCAGTGGTTCTAAAACAAAAAATCTATTTTGTCTTTTCCTGACATTTATTTAAAAAAAAAAAAATTCTGTTTTTACACAAAGAGTTTTCTCAGACAGCTGCAGATATTCAAGCAGCAGATAGAGTAACTTTGTGCGGTGTTTGCAGAGGCAGGGCAGGAGACAGCAGGCGTACAGAGAACAGGCACTTCTAGCAATAACAGGTTAAAACTTCTTAAATATGAAAACTTCTCTTCACAGGGACTGCAGACCTGACTTATAAGAAACAGAGACCAGCGGCACGGCATTGATGCTTAGATTGTTACGTGACTATTTCCTAAGAAACATAAGAAAAGATGAAACTTGTGTTTCTCTACTTTCATGTGCATGTGTTTAAGATCTTTCAGCTATCAAAACTAATCACTCAACTAACAGCACATTTAGTTTTATCTAGCAAATACAATCTATTCCTTTCCCATTCTGAAAAAAGACTATATGCTCTGGTATACCTTCAGCCCTTTCATGTAACCCCAGCGCCACAATATGAACATCTACGAGGTTGCCTGCTCTGTTATCGAGCTGTTTAAAAAACGTTCATTGAATATTCTCATTTTTAATGCATTTCTAAACATAATTAGCTCCAAAACTATACAGTACATTTTTCATAATACATTGTCAACTCTTATTAATATAATCTGCAGCCTATTATAATTGTTTTTTTCCAAATGGCAAGTGGTATCAAGCTCATATTTAAATAAAATACTTGGAGATCGCTCCAGATATTACTTGCTTTGAAAAACCAAAAAAAGGAAGAGGGAAAAAAAAGACTGTGTAAACTATACACATTTTCCCACTACATCATAACATAGTCATTTATATTTGTACTTTTTTAAATACTGGAAGTGTATTTTAGGATGCAGAGTACGTGAAAATCCATTTTAGGGGATCTATTCAATAGAACATTTCAACTGCCATCTGTTAATCTCTCATGAAAGCATATGATTATGCAATACTATACCTCATTAAGCAGCACACATTTAGTATATGTATTGCTGTATTTCACCTATATGCAGAGAAGTATTCATGTATGCATATTACAGAGGCCTAACCACAGCATCTAACTTGACTCTTAAGTTCACAGTAATCAGCTTAAGCTCCCATTATAGTTAACAGAAAGAATGGGCATCTCTAAAGGAATGCTTAACTCATCCTAAAAACAGGCACATAATACCTCATATAGACTGTGTTCTGAAAAGGTCCGTTTCTCTACACTGACCATTAAAAAAACGTTAGGATGAGCAAGATAATTCCTACCCTTATAAACATTTTTCTCAAAACGTAACTTTGTATTATTTTTGGTGAAATATCTTACTCTTAAACTATGTATCCTTACATAGTTAGGGACATTGAGCACAAATCAAAAATATATTAAAGTCAAATCTTGAAGTTACACAAAGTATTTCATAACAGTCTGTGACCTCCAAACAGATCTTAAGGCCCCTAGATACTTCATATTTTCAACTATGGATTATGCCTAAAATATCCAAAAAAAGTAACTGGGAAGAAGAAAGCACATTGATAACAAGTTCCAATTACAGTGCAGATTCAGATACCTCTAGACAAATTAAGGATTATGCAAACCACGTAACAGAGAGTACACGTCACATGTGAATAATCACCATCACTATTATTTCAGGGGTGGAGAAAAGTCGAAGCATTATCTCAAGGAAATCTGAGTTATTTTTATGACTTCCTTTCAATGCTCGACCTATGTTTCAGGATCTACTGAAGAAATAAACCACGAGTGCTATGTCAGTAGGTTTTTTTCCTTTATTTCATTTATTTCACAAAAGGTGGTAAACTTGTAGAATATATAGATTTCTAGTAAATGTATGCTATCTCTTATTTAAGATGCTATAATTTTAGAATTTTTGAATCATTTACTAAACAGTCCATCAGTATTTATGCATGATTAAAAAGGTCCACTTGCATGTCTAGTAAGATAGCTAGAACTTCTGGATTCACAATAGAAAACCAAATAAAACCATCTAAATTATTTCTAATTGTAAGGATGTAGAAAAAAATACAGAGTTTAAGGATTCCAGAGGTTATATTGAGGTCTGATAATAACTTTTCCTACAATCTTGAATCAAGCTGAAGAAATGTCTATTGCTTTCCTCTTCTATCCCATTGATATAACTACATGCAAAGACATTTTTCAAAAGTAGCCAGTAAAGTTTCCCAATATTCCTAACCAGGTAACTCTAATGATAATCTTTTCAGATGACAGACAGCTTCCTGAGGAATACATTACTTTTCCTACTCTGCATTAATTTTCCTAAATGCCTTGCCTTTGCAACAGAAAGGATTGTACACAACACTATTTAAAGGTTTACAACAGAAAAAAAATTAAAGTAAGGTCACGTATTTGTGTGTTGTAGATAGACAACTGATTCAGAATGTCATTCAACTGCTCTCAATGATGAATCTTAAATAGCTGCATAAGCAGAGTAATTTAAATTAAACACATGCTATTGTTAAGATGGATCATCTCTCAAAGCTATCCACCTTCGCTCTATCCTCACACATCTCTCCCCCTTCTCCCTCCCTCAGAAAAGTGCTTTGTTATCTTACAAGCTCATCCCTTCACAAGCAACCTGGCTGCAACTGCTACATTTAAAGTTGTGAACAATTATTTACTTCACTAATTTTTAATTTTTGTTCTGCCAAGAAGCCACCATTCCAAATTTCAAAATAATGGAAATCAGCCATCTCTGACTAGCAACTATGTGCAGCAAAACCGTATAGCAAGAATAAAAGAATTCAGTAACCGGAACAGGTGACCTACAACACAGTAAGTTCTCACAAACATTAGCTACTTTTGCAAGCAATATTGCAAAATACATTTTTAAAGCCAAAATTCACATTTGGCAGGTGGAGACTGATAATCAATAAAAAAAACTCAAGACTTTTGTAGTATCTTTTCTTCTCCTCTTTAGCTACTGGAAACAGTGCAGTATGTGCAGACTATCACCATGAAAAACCATCAATGAAATGACAGAGTTTCCTGCAACCTTTCAAAAAACACAAAATATAGGTTGGTACAGCAGGCCTACTAAAGTGCTGCCTCCAAGGAACATACTGTCATTAAATCTTCCTGAAAGTATTGCTAACATAATAAGAGAGATTTTATACTGATATTACTAATCTACAATGTTAACCATGAGGTAACCAAGAATCCCAGAACTGCTGAGGTTAGAAGGCACCTCTGGTGGATCGTCCAAGTCCAAAGCCCACTCAAGTGGGGTCAGCCAGAGCAGGCTGCCCACCGCAGCATCCAGTCGGGGTCTCAACATCCCCAAGCATGGAGACTCCACGACCTCTCTGGGCAACCTGCTCCAGTGCTCGGCCACCCTCACAAAACACCTCCTCGCTCTTATGTGCAGGTGGAATTTTCTGGTACTGTGCCCATTGCCTCTTGTCCTGTCACTGGGCACCACTGAGAGGAGCCTGGCTCCAGCTTCATTACTCCCCCTCCATCGGATACTTATACACATTGATAAAATCCCCCTGAGCCTTCTCTTCTCCAGGCTGAACAGGCCCAGCTCTCTCAGCCTCTCCTCATACAAGAGATGCTCCAGTCCCTTGATCATCTCTGTAGCCCTTTGCTAGATTCACTCCAGTACATCTACCTCTCTCTTGTACTGGGGAGCCCAGCACTGGATGCAGCACTCCAGATGTGGCCTCACCAGTGCTGAGTAGAAGGGTCATCTCCTTCGACCTGCTGGAAACACTCTGCCTAATGCAGCCCATGTCAGAAAGAAAGAATCAGAAAAAGACCCTAATTGCTATTTGTATTTTCACGCTATTGAAAAAGAAAGCTTGCAACTCAATCCTTTTAAATATCTGAGTTTGGTTTTGCCTCTGAATGCATGACCAATAGATGACCAAATGAAAGCTGTGATTAGGACTGCATTTAAATACCACTGTAAGAAAGCAATGCTTCAGTCCATTTCCCCATATAATCCATGCCAATAAATAACTTACAACTCTGTCACCTAGAGCTGCAATTACTGTAGTACTCCTTAAGTTGGTTACACCCAAGACTTTATTGAAAGCCAAAGCAAACAGAGGGTGTTGCCACCCATACCTTTAAGAACATATTATGGCTATAGTGTCTTAAATTTGTTTTTCCATGAGTTATATTAACCTCTTCCTCATTTTCAAAATGGGATTTGAAGGTGTTGGCCTTCATCTCGATTTCTTAATCAGTAGTTGCCTCTCTCTCTCCTTATGTCATGAATAAAACAGAAATACTCCAAGAAGTAAAATAAAGGCTACTTAAAATCATAGGTATAGTATCATTTAAAGTGCGCAAGAGTCAGGCACTAATTTTCTTGTCACCACCTAGTAGATTAGAAAACCACCTTTGCATTGTTCTGTCCACTGACAGATAAAAGTCAATGGAAAAATGCTTTGTGTGGAAAGCAAGCTATTGCCAAACACTGTTCTTTCATAATGTGAGCCAATTCTCCCATCTAACAAGTTCTTACTCACTACCAGGAAAATTCTAGATCTCATTTATACTGCAAGCTACTTTGAAAAGGAATTACTGTCCTTACTGTAACGGCAGCACACACTTTAAGAATTATCAGGCACAGACAAGCTGTAAGCATATCCAGAACTGTCAGACAGATCTAACCAGACATCAGAAGTCAAGGGTTTTACAGGAGATCACTAGTTAGTGCTCAACACCAAAAAAAGGTCACAATATGATCTTCTATATGGAAGAAGAGGCGTTTTCACAGAGGAATCAATTTTGAATATTCAAGTGCTATATTAAGTCTAACTTAGCACTTCATCCAGGTATTAGCTGTTGAGGGTACAAAAGAATTGGACAAATTCATTTTCTAACTCACCTCTCCACAATCTGCTTTCCTCCAGGCCCTTATTCAATTCCGTCAATTCATCACCTCTCACATCTTTAAAAGGCTACTTTCCTCCCCAGAGTATAAGTCTGGATTGGTCTGTGAAAAACAGCTAATTACCACACAAGCATCTATGTCCAATACTGCTTTCTCCAGTACATAAAAACATTCCAGCTGCTTCTTTCTATGGTCTGATATTGCTTTTTTTCCTAAATACTCTGCGTTTGTTTCCCTCAGTTTCAGAGGACAGTTGAGCTCTTCAATGAACTTTGAAAACCTAGCACCACTTCAGCTCCTACAACTCTACACATTTTATTTTCCTATAAGGTTCGTTATAAGAGTATCTTGAATTTCCTCTAAAAATATGAATGTATGCATGCATCTTTGCAATAAGTGATTATTTAGCTAAGGAAGTATCATACTAAACATATCAAAAACAAAAAGCGTGTGGTAAATTGCAAATTTCTGCAAATGTTTAAGTACTTGCAGGTACAAAAATCCATTCCTGATTGTCCAGATGGGCAAAACGAAATTAATTTATAACTGTAATACATATTACAGGTGAGCACTGACTTTTTTTCACATTCACATGCATTTTCTTCCATAGATGGTCTGGTATTAAGATTTATGAATTACTTCTACATGCTCTGACATCAGCACTAGCATACATATCCTTTATCCAAATGTTAAACATGTATTTATTCTGCAAATCATCAATACATAGCTTTTGCAGAATGATGCAAGAGCTATTTGGAACAGATAGATTGAGTCAAGAAAACAGTAAAGGATACACTGCAAAGGCCAAGACAAGCAGACACCACACTATGCTGATATTCATTTCTTGTGAGGGCTTCACAATACTGTAATAGGCTTCAGTCACCACATAGACAACTGTAGCTGCAACAGTGAAATCCACCAACCACTGATATTCAGGAAAATAATGCAATGCTGAAAAATATAAATTTGCAAATCTTAGAAGTATAATGATATTTTAAAGGAAATTACTGACATATACAGAAAGGGGTGACAATTACAAATTATTTTCAAAGCTGCTTCTTGAGGTCTAGATTATCCAAGTTAAGAGCAACAGCAAAAAGTGCAACATTTTTTTTCCTCACTCAGCAACCTCTTCTTTCAACCTGAACTTCGCTCCTCACCTGTTGCTTGATACTTGATTACTGTTCAGCAGTTTATGAGGCTACAAGGCATTACTGTTTTACTGTTTCAGCTTTTCTACATCAACCTGCTAATTTAGATCTCAACTTCAAGGTAGAAAATGGTCCTCTACTTAAATTTAACTACAGTTCAAAGTAAGAATTTTGTTTCTCTGTTTAAGATTAAAAGCCCATTGACAATCATTTAATGTACTATATATAATTGCTGCTTCTTTTTCTTAAAAAAACCTCAAATCTAAAACATTGATGGTTTGTTCTCCAAGATTCTGTTCACATCTCCCGTCTAGCAATAAATTATTGTGTAAACTCCATCCTGAAAATTCTGGGGAACATACTGTGCCCCATGCAGGCCAGGTGGTTTGCAAAGAGAAAAGTTTTCTGTCTCCCACAGATGCTAGGAACTGCAAAGACCAATTCTTGATAATATAGTGCAGTCCGACCGTCTCAAACAGCTTTCTGTATTAACCACATTTAAAAAAAAAAATTACTAATCATTTCTCATTTGTCTACAAGGCACCTGATGCCAAAAACAAGAAACTGGCTGAATCCTAGTATTTCAGTGAAAAGCTGGTATTTATTTTGAAACAACTATTTGGTTAGATTTAATGTATATTTGTATACATAAAGCTTTTTAAAGATAACTTAAACTCTACACTGTATCAGTATCTATTAGCAGATGCTTGTTTTACTCTCAGGGAGAGGTTTTAATACTATTATTTGAAGCAACTAACACTAACTGAAATTTGTGAATGCTTTGCTTGCTTACACACTAGTTTCAAAAAGCTTTGTATTTTTGTTACAGATTAAGTCTTCTCAGCACTGTTTTGGATAGTTTAAGCTGAGAAATCTCTGGCTCAGCACTATGCTATCTTTCCATATTCATGCATACAACACATGCATGTAAAAACATAGCTAGGGAGAAAATACGTATCACACATACTTACATATCCATGTATGACTTCTCTGAAACAGAAAATTGGTTATGTTTAAAGAATCAAAAATTAGCATTATAAAAACATCTATTAACTTTCCAAACATTTAACGCTGCTTATTTCTGCAGTGTCACTTTTGTTTTCCAAATATTTTACTTCAAAGTTTCAGATGTGTGGGTGAAAGGTCTAGGTTTCAATGCTACAGTACATTTCCTATTTTAGCTGAAAAGAAAGCGCATGTTTCGACATCTGCCAGTTGTCATTTTCTTGTACAAAGCTATGATCACATTTTTTTATGTCTGTTTCAAACACACTGAGTGATGTGATCCTTTTGGTGTTGTCTCATATTGCTAGGGATGCCTGATGCAACAATAGATGTGCTTTATGCTGGATTTCACCTACTCATCCTTTTCTGTAACACTGCTATTAAGATGTCACCCATGGAACAACAAAGGAGATTTAACCCTAATTCTTGCCTTCTCACTTTATAATCAGTTGTGCTTTTATTCCTTCATTGTCTATCAAAAGAGATATTCCAGTGTTTATTGCAAATAAACACTTGATAGAAAACAATGTACCATAATGTCAGAATATATTTGACAAAATATACTGTTGTCTGCATCCACTTACTCTTACCTAGAGTGTCCCTTTCAGTCACAGACTTTGTTTCCAGATGAAGATCAATGTCTTTTGGAATGGTTAGAGGCTTGTTTTCAATATGACCGTTATATTTTCTGTAAAAAGGTAAATAAAACACACGGATACAACAAAATCAACTTCTTAATTATATAATGACATTTCAAATTTAAGAAGCATGCAGATCACTTTTTCCCCAAACGCAAACATGTTTATCTAGGTAAAAAAGCATCAACTCAAGTTCAAACGCGCACATATCTTGAGAAACAACTGGGTATGTCAGTAATTATTAGCTTTACCTCACAAGGCTCTGAAATACTACTGTTGTTACACATAGAGGTCTAAACAGCATCTGTATGCCACATCCTGAGCATGTATTAGGGCAGTATCAGGTGGGCACCCTCTACTCCAGCACACTGGTTTCCTCTGAAAGGGAACTTCACAGTTCAGTTCAGGCAGGCAATAACCTATAGGGGTGTTTCAACGGGTTCCCCCAATCTCAAGAGTCTCGTGATACAACTGCAGGTATAGTGCAGAATATATCCAGCCTGCCATACAAATATACAAGAAAATCAAAGCTAAATCGAGACTTTGCAATTGAGGTCTAGGCCGGGACACTAAAAGGCAGCTGCGTTAAAGTCTTTGGACTGAAAGGAGCAAGACTTGGGAGTGTCAGTGTATTGAACATGTACTGCAATTAACAAACTGTAATCCAGCTCAGAAGATAACTGAGGTGGTTAGGCAAAACCTAACTAAATTTTCAAAGTTTCCAAAGTCCAGCTTTAGGTCTTTTGGTCACAACAGAGTGCTTAGTAAGCATGTCACCTGAGCTGAAGGAACCTAGATCCTTGACAGATCTATCCTACTAGCCATCAAGCAAAGATATTTTTAAGATAGTTTTCCAATCTGAAAGGAAATGTGTAAAAATACAATAGAATTATTTCAATTTATATCCTTGTTATGGTAATTAATTAATTAGTATGGAAATGATCTGAAAGATCACCTTTACTAGCCAGGTTTAAAAACAAAAACACACAGAAAACAAAACAAAAAAAAACGAAAAACACCTTACTTCACTACTATGTTAAAAACACCACACAACAACACAACATTAAAGCAGACCAGAAAATGTTTTGACAGGCAAAAAAACAAAAAAAATCCCCACACACAAACGCAACAGGACTGAAAAGCTCTAAACAGTTAGAAAAGCAGCAATCTCTGCCACATTTTAGAATAGTATCTCTGAAATCAGAAGAGGGGTGGATTTTCCATTGAAAGAAACTGTCATCAGGACATAAGGATGAAAATGAATTTCAATCAATTGTGAACTTATTCTTGAAGAATGATGTCCTACCAACTAATGTGTAAGATGAGAATACAACATAAAGCATGAATAAATATTTTTTCACATCATCTTAATTCTTAATATTCCCCAACTCAAGCACAAAACTTTTAATGAACAAATTCACAAAAATGAGATAAAAGCCTAAAGAATTACTCAAAAAATTCATGTGTCTAAGTCTAAGTTAGAATTCCCAAGCACTGCATAGCCACTTGAATATCTGCACTTTTTTGTGCCTCCCCCTCCTCCCCTAGTTATACTCTTATGTTTTCCTCCTGTGTGCACCCAGGAGTACCATCATATTGAGTGAGATGAGCATTTTGATAACTGAAGTCATCTCAGCTCAACAAAATTTGGTGCTCCTATACTTTAACTATCCCAAGGGACCCATAATCCAAGAGACACTCAGAACATACCTAGCATCACTGACATTCTTTAATTCAGAGTAATTCATAGTAGCTATGGACCTTTTCATTAGCCTAACAATTTAATATAAAACAAACCATTCTGAAATAGAAAAACTATTTAATATTCATGTGCTATTATAACTTACAGCATGATATACTGAAATGTAGTATGCATTGAATAAAATGGACTAGTAAGACACAAGTTCAAACTACAGTTGTTTCCAAGTCTAATTTCCAAGCAAGTCCTTGGATCCCCTTTTGCCATTTCTCTATTAATTCAAATTTGGAAAAGTATTCAAGTAAGGAGCAGGTATTATATTTTACTAGATTTGAGGCTTGAAAAAAATCAAACTCTTTATCTTGAGGACACATGGGAAAAGTCAATAGATGTACCTTTATTTCAGTCTCACATCTCCTTGGCTCAAATGAGCACTGCATTCTAATGCATGCGACCTAAAAAAGCATATCCGAAACAAGTAAATAGGAACAATTCCTACTTTAAAACAGGCCTCTCCTCCAATAACAGCAGCTGCTTCAAAGAACAAAGAAGTATATTCATTGACTGAAAAGTCAGGTTATTACACATCCTATTGTTATAATAGGTAAACAAAGAAAGCAGCATTTAAGTCTCAACATTACCATCCTGGTTTCTCTGAAGTCCCGTACCCATAAATAAAATTTACCTCATTACAAACAAGAAGGAAGGCATTAGGAGTAGAGTACAATTATTATTTGGTAATGTGATTGTGTTTTTCTGTTTAAGGCTCATATTGGTGGAACGTGTCACTTATAGATATGTAACTGAAGCTATTTTATGCATGACTAAATATCACTGGTTAAATGGACAGTTATAAATTATAATGCTATTCACATTAACTATTTTACTTCAATTTGTTACAGAACTATTAGATAAAATGAGTTTCTGAATTTAGAAGAGTATTGTGACAAACAAGTAATGTCATTAAATATTAAAAGGAAAGACTTACTTTTTACCCCAAAATTTGGCAAATGAGGTTGCTACCCATGTAGCTTAAGAAATAAGAAATTGAAAAAATTTGCTTTGATTTTATGAGGAATAGACAATATATGCAGTCTGTGGATTAACATAAAAGTTGGATATTAAGAATTGTAAGAGAGTAGTTCATAGTGGAATAAAGGAAAGGACTAAAAGAAATCTGTCCCAAAAAAGAAAAAGAACACACACACATACACACACACTTTTTTTCCCTTCTATATCCGATTCAGAAATAATGCATAAACATTGAAAGCTCTACCACCTCAAGATTAGCCTCAGTTCTTGCCCCAGTTATCCTTCTGGTAAGGCCGTTCCAGAACTTCACGCCTGATGGTTAGGAATCTGTTTCCTGCTTAAGTTGACACACAGCAATCCTATCCTTTCTCAGCCTTCTTTTTGCTAGGTTAAACAAGTCAAGCTCTTTTAGCCTCCTCTTGTAAGATCGGCTTTCCATTTCCTGGATCATCCTAACAGCCCTTCTCTTCACCTGTTTGAGTCTGAATTCATTTTTCTTGAACATGAGTGATCAGAACTGTACACAGTAATCCAGATAAAGTTCTACATCAGTGCCTTGTGCAAGAGGATTAACATTTCCCTATCTCTTCTACTGGAAATACCTCACCTAATACCTCCTAGGAGCACATTTACCTTTTTCACAGCTGCATAAGAGTGGTGGCTCATAGTAATCCTGTGTTCAACTAATATAATCAAATCTTTCTTCTCTTGCTTCCAGATGAAGAGCTTCAATCCTATAGAAGATTTGCTATTCTCAGTCTTCATCCAAATGAAGACATTCATTAAAAAAATCTCGCCACCAAATTAACAATTTTACAGATCACTTTTGTGGACTGGGAATCATACAGTCCTGCACAATTCGGGCATGTTAAGCTTAAACCAAAAGAATACAGCTGAGTACAGAGCTGCAGCAATCAAAGCAAGCAGGGCATGCACACGCAACAAAAAGTTTTAGACTCACACAAAGACAAAAAATTATCCTGTAAAGTTATTATATGGATTAGGCTATAAAACAACCAAAAAAACCCCACACCTTAAAATAAGTATTTACCTATCTTTTTTACTCTTCCCTCTTTGTTTTCCTGCAAGAATCCGCAGTTCTTCTTCAGTAGGATGCTGATACCATCGTAAACTAAAGAAAAAAAAACCTCAAGTAAAACAATGTCAATATTAGCATTTAGAGGGTTTTTTTAATCTATATAACAGCACACACATACACACATTAAAACATCTGTCATTTGCAGCACCTAACCAAAACACATTTTTAAGTACCAACACTGCTCTGAACTGAACAATTACAGCTGAACTTCAATTCTCTTCAGCATGCAAGATAGTTGTAATCAGAAAAGTTTGCCACTATCAACACACCATTCAAGTGAAAGCTCATGTTTCTTAAAACTCCGATTTTTCAAGTTGCCAACAAATATAGCAAATAACGCTGTACCTATTTTAGTGAAAAAGTTCACTAAAATAACTATATTATAGTTACCCATCAGAACTATATTCTAAATGATTTTCTTAAGGATAATTATTCTTCTCAAAAAACAGTAATTTTGCAGGATCTGGAATAGCTGTGATCAAGTAACCTTCACCTGTCTTTTTTCATTCACAGACATGCTCTTAACATTTACAATCCTGTCCTACACAACACCTCAGTGATATTTTCAGCTCTCACTAGAAAGAGGAAACACTGAACACCACAGCTAACAAAAGCATAGATATTTGTAAATTAAAGGTACTTAACTGTAACTTAGAAAAACATTTGCATGCTCCATTATCGCTTTTAGGAATTTAATATTTAAACACTAGTAAGAAGTCATTAATTTATATGCAGCTAAGTTGTACATTTTCCCACATTCACAAGCAAATGCTCCATCATGTTGCCCATTTATTTGAGAGACAAGCAGTGGCAAGGAAATTCTCAATGGGGGGGAGGGGGGAAGATGGCTAAGTCTCTAGGTGGTACATTTTACCCTACCTTCTAAGCATGACAAGAACCTTAGTAGCTGAAATAAAGCCTTTACCACATATGGCAAGGGAGTGTTGCCCCTCAGAGGAAAGATGACTGTTACTCTCATTTCCACTCTGAAATGCTGAGGTAAAGGAGTCCAAGTATTAATGGGAACAGCCTTGGAAGCTTATCTGCATTTACCTAGAAGTCCTTTTCTCAAGTAGAAGGCCACTGGTTTGCAATGCAAAGTTCAGCTTTTAGCATAGGATGATAATTGGAGTCAGTAAGGAAATCCATGACTGTCAGTATTTCCCAAGTTAAGAAAACTTCACCAAGTAGGGTAATTCAAACCTACATGCTGAATGAGGGACTTTGTTAAATACCCTTTCAAAAAGATGGCAAGGCAAATTTGGGAAATAATCATCAAACGGAAGTAAACCTGTCACTGGGTAACACTTTCAATCTCTCTTTGGGAAAGGCTGCCAGTCCCATGCAGAAGTCAGATCCACAGATCTTTTATATTTGCAGAATATGGACTTTTGGGTAAGCACAAAAAAATTGTCGTTCTTCATGCAACAGTGCCTACGCAAATACAGAGGGAGGTCCACTGCAGTGAGACTCCCATCTGAAAAGCAGAAACATTTTTAAGTCCAGGCAGCCATAACAAGCAATATTACTCATTTTCCAATCTTCCTTATGATGGCATGGACACTGTGCGCATACCCATGTGCTACAAGAGACAAAAGATAAAGACCAGGAGGAAGAATAGGTAGAATAAATGTATGTATTGCTGCGCATATGCTTGCTTGGCAAATTATCAACAGGAGACACAGCTTCTCTGTCCTGACATCCTCTCTGACACTGGACTAAACTTAAACTAAACTGATGGGAACAATAACAATAGTATGGCAAAAATACAATACACGTTACAGGAAAAGTTCCCAATTTCAGAAGTCTGATTGCTGGCATAATGAAGTGTTAAACAGGCACTTGCACAGAACTCACAGACATCATCTTAAGATAATTAAAAAAACCAAACCTAACGGATAATTAAGAGTGCAAGCTGGTAATGTTATGTTATATAGAATGTATTATGGCTAACAGGGGTTTCCATATAGCAGAACAGTACCTACTGACACAAACTACATGAACAAATCCCAGCATCAACTGATCAAGAGAAAAAGCACAAGCTAATATACTACAGAGATTCAAAACATTGCACAACAAATTTCCCCTGAAGAAATTCATTATGAGTTGAAACACTGAAAAAGGGCAAAAGCTAGACACTTTCCATAAACAAGGATTTTGTGGGGTGAGGAGACTTTTTTTTGAAGGCAGAGTGAAAATTATTTCATTCATTCATTTTCATCATATGTGGTCCCATGTGAAACATTTTCTGTTTGCAAAAGAACTCTAATGCAAAACAGAGACATTGTAAGATCTAGAGTTAAATAAAAATCAAAGCAGCTACCTTTTCATTCAAAATGACAAACTATAGGGATACTAATTTCTTCCCATCCTTATATGATCTAGAGAAACAAGTGTGGGAAAGCACAAAAATAGTCTCCTGCTTTGTCATTCACCATCTCCCAGATTTGAACTTTACATACTGACAGTACAAGTAATGATGATCTCTTAAGTATGAAAAAGTTCACTTGTGTTGGAAGCTAATTTTTCACAATCTTTCCTGCACAGATGGACAAATAGTACTTAATACAGCAGCATAGACAAAATTCTTGTTCTGTGTAAAGGACCAGGGCAAATCAAGGATGCTTAAATCACAACTAGGTCTTAATTTCTCAACAGGACTATGTTGCAAGTGAGTTATACTGAAAGCTAACAGTACATAAGCCTCAATTTTTTTTAATTAATAAATCCTACACACCTTGTGTTTAGAATCTTAAAACAAGGAGATTTGAACAAATGTTTTAATAAAGACAGAGTTAAAAATTTGTAATTGATATCTGCTGTAGCTTATGTCTGTTTTAAGCTGAGGTCCCAGAACTGGTTGCCCTGTGGCTTTGACATATTCAAGTGACGAACAGTAGCACAGATATGCCCTAGTTAATTTGAATGGAGGTCATTAATGAATGCACAGCAAAACATCAGTCTTCTCCTCTCTTCCCAAAGTGGACTGAAAATAGAAGGACAGAAGTAGCTGAGCAACCTAAAAGCAGTATGTTGGTAAAGCCTGATTACCTGTTAAAATCCAAAGGCCTACACAGATACCTGAGCTGCCAACTGAGTTCAATAAACATGAATATTCAAATTCTGTTCAAGCTTTGAAAACAGCACATGGTGTTGAAAGTTTATATTTGCTTTCAAATTTAGGTAAATAGCTTTTCAATCAACGATGATCTGTTCATTCAATAATTACCTTATATCTATTCTAACAACTCTTTTAAATTTTCAAAGTCTGTGTTTCCTTTTAATGGGCTTTGAAAGTACACATAGTAGTAATATTTAAATCAGCTGGCTTTTCTGTTTTTAAATGGTAATGTGTTTATCCCTGCTCCCCTTTTCCCCTCTATCCCATATAGATATTTTAGACAGCCTTACCTAGAAAAGCCTACCAAGAAAAAAATCCTTAAGCCAAATAACTTAAACCAGTTTTGGTAACCAAAGACTAACCGAAGTATACCTAGTGAAGTAGGAGTGAGAGCGTATGAAACCCTCCAGCACTCCACCCACAGAGATTTATCAAAGAAGACATTGTTAGCAAAAAGACAGCACTATGGAAAATGGGTTAACATAAAAGATTGTTTGTCAGCTAAACTAAGAAAAGAAGTGCTCTTCTTTCTGCCATTACGATTCAGATTCTTGTTTCAGTGAACTTTGACTTGTTTTTGTTTTTGGAACACAGAATTATTTCTGAATCTTTACACAGTCCTTGTATTCAGAGGGTTATCCGCAATGACTGAAATTACAATGCACTCGAATAATTACCAGGTAAACAGAAGAACACTGCAAAGCAATAGTGAGATTTTCAAGGCTACTAACATGAAAGGCAATAGTACTCCCATTGACTCCAGGGGGAGCAGAATTATGTAAGCAAAAGTGCACAAATCATGCCTTATGTATTTATCAACTATTGGTGTGCAAAGATTTAAAGGGGAAAGGATGCTGAAGAGAAACATCTGAACAGCAAACTTTTCCCTATCATTGGCAAAAGGCATGCCTTAAACGAGGATACAGAAACTGAAAACTTCACAAGAACGAGGAATATAGACATAATATTGAAAAATTCTCTAAAAGAAGCAATTAAATATTTAATTTTTTATTTGTGTTAAATAGAACAATAAAAAGTAGAAAATGTCATTTGAAATATCACTGATAAAAAATACCATGGTAGTTGCACATCTCTTAAAAAATAAACAAAGTTGGCTGTTTCACATTCATTAAAAATTGTCAAGAGTTCACTTACAAATTTAAGTTATTTTTAGAGCACAAAAGAGGTGATCATTACTCTATAGATGTGGTCAACAATAAGATGCTGCACAATGATTAAGCCTATCATTCCTATTTATATTATCTACCTGTCAATCACTACATTTTCCATTCTACCTACCCAGTAATACCTACCACATATCTAAACAACATTAGAACCATTTTTGATTAGCAGCTCTTTGGGAGATGAACCAACATGTAAACAGGGAAAATTAAAAAGAGAAAAGTTGGTAATTTCAAGATCCAGAAGAAAAAAAAGCAGTGGAAAATTACATAACACTGGTCAAGACTCCTAAGGAGCACATACTTATTCAAGGATATTCCTTCAGAAATCAGGGAGTGAAGATTCGGCATTATCAAAATTTTAACAATTATAAAAGACAGCACACTACCTTCTAACAAGACAGTGTTTTTCTTCCTGGAAGAAAAAAAAAAGTGTCTGTAGTTTTTTAATATTTAAGATACTGCTTTATATGCAGAATAGCTGCTGGTTTTAGTTATTACTGATACAGTCACATAGGGAGTGTTTGCCTTGCAACTCATTATGTCTGTTTGATCTACAGTTATGAAGCAGTAGTATATTGAAATTTACACTGATCTTGCCCCATGAAGTATTAAAAAAAAGATTTTTTTTTTTTAGTAATTTTTTAGTAATACCTAAGCACTTTTCATATGCAAGGCTAATCAGCCGGTGGATTATAAAGAATACTGAGGCAACACAGAAAATCCCTCCATTCTTGCAGTGTCTTGTATTCAGTTTAGTTTTTCAATATTAAAATGTGTAGCTTGTGCCTTTGAAAAGGTAAGAGCTGGACAGCAGCTAACTTTATGACTGACGTGATTTGTAGCAACAAAGTCAAGTCTGTTCTTTTATACCACCATTGTTTTATACTTTGAGCCTGTAAATCAGATATCACAATACTGTAATCTTGACAATGTTCAAGAATAGCAGATCAATTATTTTTCAAGAAAACATCATCTGAATTAGTTTGTTTTGCTGTTTGTACTCTAATACATAAATGCGTTATGGTAGATACACGGTGCAAGAACTGTTTCTTGTCTTACCTGCCACTACAGAGAAGCCAACGAGCAAGAGAATAGTGAGGTATGATCTTCTGTATCACACTAGCCATTACCATGGTAACCACCAACTGTACACCTATCACACCCTGTAGAGGAATAAATTAATAACAAGTCAATATGTATTTTAAAAAGTGCTGAAATATCATTTTTAAATATTTTAAACACTTTCCTATAGTAGGGATAACATTTATTTGTTTTAAATTTGGAGAAAAAAATACTGCATCAGTTTTCAAGAAATTCCTTGGAACTTGTTATAGTCACTTACACATCTTATCCAAAAAAGGCACTGCCAGATCACAGGGCTAGTAACATATGCACTATCTGACAGCTCGCAAATACAAGAG
Source organism: Dromaius novaehollandiae (assembly GCF_036370855.1). NCBI lineage: Eukaryota > Metazoa > Chordata > Aves > Casuariiformes > Dromaiidae > Dromaius > Dromaius novaehollandiae. The sequence goes on along the minus strand of NC_088130.1, from coordinate 38,643,840 downwards.
TTTCTCTGTTTAACAGATGTTAAAGCCACATGTGGACATGACATTTCATAAGACATTATGCCTTAAAATTACATCACTGATTACAATCTTGCTTTTTGTGGTCTCTTCAATTCTGACATGATCTAACAGCTGACACTACACAGACCTACTAGAATTAACAATTTATAACATCTGTGTCTTAAAATTACCGCTTTCTATTAGTATACAATATTTGCTCCTTACTGAAGTCAGGGAAGGGAGAAGAGGGGGCAGAGGAATTAGCATAGTTCAATTTTAATGTTTGATTCTTCACCAGTCAAGATCTGGAACTTCAGAGGGGCCAGAAGCATTCCGATCCCTAGTCATTCAACAAGCTTTAATTCAGACTGTTTAAAAAAGAATAGTGTAGTGCCACAGAAGTTTAATTGCTAACAAGTTATTTCACATTTCGCTTTTCTTTTTCCTTGTCTAAAGGTCAGGAAAACATGTATACCCTAGCAGTGGGCTCTCTTCTCTTTTTAAATAAAGCAACATCTCTAAAGGTCTAAAGTTAACAAGCAAAGAGTGAAGTGTTGCATCATATTACCTCCATCTTGCATATGAAAAGCTATCAGTTCATACTAACACCATGTTTAAAACCCAGCATGAACCTTGTACCTTATACTCGCTCTATTTACATATAACATTTTCATGCTTAAAACATCAAGAGCAATAGTAAGAAGAAAAAATACTGAACACAGATGTACACATGACATTTACCAGAACATGCAAGAGAAAAGGCACCAAAGAGACAGCAAATGAACTTCCCTCTCTTCTTTTTAAATGGATGTTTTTCAGAACATCTTCTCATGAAAAGGAGTATACACATTTTCAAGCAGCACACAAAACACCACATTTAAGTAGTGGCATATGACTGTTTATATGTACATTCATTCCTAGACATCAGTCTTGGCTAGTAATCTAACAATGACCTTAAAGGCAAAACATTTCCCTCTGTAGTTGTAGAAGTTCAGAATTATACTTTGTTAGGTTTATATTAATACAATGGACCACAGAAGGTCGGGGGTAAAACATATTTCCATTTATGTAAGCAGTACACAAATAACCAATGGCAAATAAAACATAGATTAGCTTATATATTTGAGAAACATTTTCCTAAACTTTTACATCTTATTCCCCACAACAGAAAGATTCACTACCCGATAATACCGTACTGGCAGCACAGAATGCAATACTGTCACAGTTCCAATATATCCTTTCCCACTTAGTGTATCTTCTCTGTTGGAGGAACTTTAAGCATATGTTTGGAGGGTGTTATTTTTTTATTCAGACGTTTCTTTCAATGTACAGATAATCTGAAAAAGGAGAGAGCAATTTTCATAGAATCCCAGAACTGCTGAGGTTAGAAGGCACCTCTGGTGGATCGTCCAAGTCCAAAGCCCACTCAAGCGGGGTCAGCCAGAGCAGGCTGCCCACCGCAGCATCCAGTCGGGGTCTCAACATCCCCAAGCATGGAGACTCCACGACCTCTCTGGGCAACCTGCTCCAGTGCTCGGCCACCCTCACAGCGAGGAGGCGTTTTCTTATGTGCAGGTGGAATTTTCTGGTACTGTGCCCATTGCCTCTTGTCCTGTCACTGGGCACCACTGAGAGGAGCCTGGCTCCAGCTTCTTTATTCCCCCTCCATCAGATACTTATACACATTGATAAAATCCCCCTGAGCCTTCTCTTCTCCAGGCTGAACAGGCCCAGCTCTCTCAGCCTCTCCTTGTATGACAGATGCTCCACTTCCCTGTTCATCTCCTCTTCGTTGGACTCACTCCAGTACATCCACCTCTCTCTTGTACTGGGGAGCCCAGCACTGGATGCAGCACTCCAGATGCGCCTCATCACTCAGCACTGGTGAGGCCGCATGATGAGCTCTCGGCTGGCTCATCACCCATCCCTACACAGAGCTTCATGCATTCCCATTGCTCTCTCACATAAAGAGCACCACTCCCTCCTCACTGTCCCAGCCTGTCCTTCCTAAAGAGCCTGTACCCAGTCATTGCAGCACTCCAGTTGTCTGAGCTACCTGACCACATCTGTGTGACCCCAACGAGATCATAGCCCTGCAACTTATCACAGACTTCTGACTCCGCCAGTTTTTTCCCCCATGCTGCATGCATGAGTGTACAGGCACTTCATGGAGGCACTCAGTTATGCTGATTTCCCAAAGGTATGAGCACTTCTCCCCCATCACACTGGCCTCCTGGCACTTCCTTATTTGTGTGCACACACTTGAGTGGGTCCCCTTCTGCCCTGTTCTGTTTTCAAGGTCGCTCTTGTCCACATCACCCTGCACCCTTTGCTTAGCAACCCAATCCACCACTTTTTCACTTGATTGTAGGAATCATCTCCTTCCTCCTCCATGCCTAGTTTAAAGCTTTCATCACCAGACCGTTGGCAAAGATAATTTTGCCCCACTTGGCCAGGTGGATCCAGTCTCTTCCTAGCAGTCCCCAATCCTCAGAGGGCCCCATGGTCATAAAAGCCAAATATCTGTTGTTGACACCAGCTGTGCAACCAACTACTGACTTGCAGGACCCATCCACTCCTCATGCCCTTCCCCCTCATTGGCAGGATGCCCTTCAGTCTTAAACACAGCAGTAAGGGGAGTTCTTCTCTTTTCTCCCTTCAACGATGTTTACATTTAAATAAATCAGAAGTGGTGTTGTCAGCACCGTTTTTAGGGAAAATTGTAGACAAATCAAATGTCGTAGGCAATGCCCAGTATCATTGTTAATGAAACATGATTGAAAGAGAGATTATGATAGCATAAATTTTCATCATTTGTAAATAATTAAAATAAATACACTACCAAACATCCCATAACAAAATGTCAACCATCATTTAGAAGTATTTGTTACTTCTTTACAAGCTGAAATAACGTTTGGGTTTTTTTGATATATCATGAAGTTTTTTCAGTTCTCAAGCCTGTTTGCCAACCACTCATGTCTCCTTGAAATTTCAATTGCTCCTCTACATTTCCGCCCACAGCAATTTGAGACACCTCAGAAAGTAAGACCTCACACCTTTGTTTATGCTCCATGTCATCAACACCAGGGATCAAGATCAGGCTTGAAGTATAATTTTAAATACTTTACATTTTCTTGTTTTCTTGGAGTTGTGTGCATTAGACTACCCAAAATAATTATCTAACTAAAGGGAAGTGTATTCAAAATGAAATCTACCTATCCACCTCTTAGAGATGAGGAACTGTTGCATGGACTGAATAAACTGTCCAAAGTTGCAAACAGTTTGGGGAAAACGAATTTGGATTCATTTCATAAGAGGAAATTCAGCATTCTGATTTCACATATATCCATGTCCCTAGCATGCTTCAGCTTCACAGCTCAGAATTTGAAATCCAAACTCATGACACTGGAGAGAGAAGTCAGCTTCTTGCTGATCACAGTGACATTTCTGTCAATCCATATAATGTTGAGAAGCACTCAGCCCAAAGAAGAGACGACTAAGTAAGATAGTTCAGTTTCTCTGCAAAACAGAGGCTGGCAAGCAACCTCATCACCAAAGATAAGCCTGAAATACTACATCCAAACAGGGACTACACTGTCTAAAAAGTTACTATCTTGCTATAGTTCTGTTACAGAGAAAAGTCCTTGGTGAAAGTCTTAAGAGTCTAGAGCACTGTGCTCAACTCCAAAACCTTCTTAATAAGTAAGGCACTATGATTTCTGCTTGTGCAACATGACTACACACTTTTTGTAATAAAGATTTTAATTAAACTAACAGAGAAGCAGTCTCCATATAGTATTAGTCTCCAACACAAGTACTATCAGCCACATTAAAGGGTAAGATAGTGAGACTTTTGTACAACGTTGAAAAAAGATGATAGGTCAAAAAAAGCAATTGGAGAAGATTGAACAAAGCATAACTTAGACTTTGGCTTTCACAGTCAACACATTTTACACTACATACACTACATACCTGGAGACATTGTTGCTGATAATTAGGAGAACAAAAAGTAAGAATAAGTAATTAAGATAAAGTTACAATACCACTTATCCATAAGTAAACTATACTTTTAATACACCTACAGCTACCTCAGCATAATAATGACAAAACAAACAAGTTCTTAAAAGTACCGCTTCCTAAAGGACATTTTTCTTTACAGCACAAATTGATTTAAAGAAGCAAAGCAAAGCAAAGATAACCAAGACTAATAGTTTTATGCCAAGGCACCACTTTAGTTTCCTCATTTTGACTTTGCTCAAGATTATACTCCCACAATAATAGGTCTCTTTTTTGTCCTCCAGACGTTCACTTTATCACGTACCTAGATCTTACAAATAAATCAACACCTAGTCTTAGACAGGACTTCGAAGCTACTTGCACTCTAATAATAACCATGTCCGCCACCACAAGACCAGAGCCTTAATCTGAGCTCATCACTTGTATGCACCAGGACTACCGCAGAATGGGACAGCAGCAATACAACTGCAGGCCTGAAAAAGCACCTAGTAGAACTTAATTTACAACTTTACCTTCAGAAGCGCAATGCCAACCACTTACTTTTTGAAGTGGCAAGTCTTGAAAAAACAAGATATTTTTTACATAAGAGCATTGCAGTATTCTATAGATGTTAATTCAGAGCGTATCCATCTCTTTCAATGGCAGCACACAAATATACTAAAAGGTTGTGAATCTTGAAGAAGTGAAAAAGCTTTTACATTAGCAACAAACAGCAAGATCTCTAGAAGAATATAACAAATTCTCCTATCTTCTACAATCTCCAAAGTGCAATGGTATTTGTAAAGTCTAGAAGCTAAATGGATACAACATATTTGAAATGCATTTAATCAGTGAGAAGTTATTGCTCTTGCTATTAGATTGAACTTTTCCATATGCAAAAAATCTTTTTTCCGTATGTATTTGTGCATGCTTAAGTGGCATCTTGGAAAAAGAAGACAGTGCTTTGCTGAAATGCAAATGTAATTCAAAATGTTTTACTACACAGTATAAGATACTATGTAGGATGGCCAAAGAAAAGAGACTAAGCAAAGCCTTAAAATAAATGCTTCCTGTGAAAAAAGACTAATTTCACAAAATACCTATAGTCAGAATATCATCTCGTACAGTTGACAGTCTGATATTTAAGGACTCTAAGGCAGTTATAATCTCATGGTCTGTAAGCATCAAGTATTCATAAAGCTAGTTTTGGGAAAGATGCCGGCATCAAGCGGCCTCTTCAAAATTTGCTTTCTCCACTACTCACCCACCGCCATTTTTCACGACCAAGTCTTCCTAAATTCGTTTTTTCCTACTCCTGCCACTGTTTAAAACACAGCAGAGAAGACCAAACAAATGCATAAAGTGGCATCAAGAACACACAAGGAATCCAGGACTACCACTACACTCCTCACCTTCATGTGTCCTCCCACCTGAAGGTTACCTCCCTCTTGACCAGTCAGTGTCTCTCCATATGTTCAAAGGGTGGGGGGCAACAAACTGCTAGATGGAAGCAGTCAACAGCAGTATAACTCCCTTTGAGATAAGGTGTTTTGTTTAAAAACAAAATTACATTACAGTCAGTCAACTGTATTTTAAACAGAAGCAGTCCTGTTTCTTTTTCCACTGAAGTTCTCTAAGCATAAAGATTTTAGAACTCTCTGCTAGTGACCATTAGGCAAATCAAGTTATTGCAGTAGAAATCTCATGACCGGAACAAAGGCATTTTTTAAATCATACAACTATCATTATCACTGAAGCAACCAATAGAAAATGCCTATTATGTGGAATGCTAATACATATTCAGTGTTTTATTAAATTACAAGTAGAACTAGTCCAGAGAATCTGATCTACTAAAAAGGAAAAAACAAGGTTGGATTATATTATTATTATTATTACAAGATTGTAAAAATCCAGTGTACCCATATTTCCCCCATTAACACATGAACAAGAACTATGGAAGCTATCACTCTCTAGAACATTTACTTTTTAAATAAGAAGTTCTGCCATCACAAGGATCATTACAAATATAAATAAGAGCATAGTCTTTAATACCTCTGCTGAACAGTCTGAACATCATGGCCTTCAGTAGTATTAGGATGTTTGTGCAGAATTTAGAGTTGTTAGCCTAATGGGCATACACAGATGAGCCCTGGCGGCCATAACTTGGAAGACTGCAGCTAGCAAACTGTGTTGATGATTTAATTTATAAGCCTTCTAATCCAGTAGAAACTGATGAACTCTACTCACTCTACTCTTGCTTTAGAACTGGAGAATACAGCCTCCAAACAGTGTATGAGTAGAAAGAACATCAAAAAGAACTTTTTCTTTCCTTATGTCATAGAATCATGTGCAAGGATTACTTGGCTGTTCTTCCAGCAGCTAGTAAAGAAAACAGATTCTGGTTTTTCAAGCCCACCAGGCAACGGAAACAAGCACTTGATTTTTATTTATTAAGATCTGCATTGGGTAGACAAGCTATATTTGCCTGCAAAAATCAGTTTCAAATGAAATGTTAGGTGATAGCACCCATGTATTCTACAAATGGTATGAGTGTTTCAAGACCTTTCGATTCAATAATGTAACCCTTATAGAAAAGAAAAAAAAAAAAACAAGGGAAGAGGAAAAGATATAAGGAGAAAAAAATCTGAAAGACTACACAGTTCCTTGCAGGTGCCAAAATGTACACAAGTAATATATAAACAAGTAGAATCAGACCATTCAATATTTAAATATTATAACAGTTTGAGATTAAAAATCTGGTTTTACTCAAAGCCAGACTCTCAGCTACGGCCCCTAAGCAACAGTTGCATCATTTAAACAACAGTAGTGCCATCATAGCTAAAATAACGTATTGGTATCTATACCCATCTGGAAAGGAAATGCATGCATTCATGGCACATAGAAGATATGCAGCATACATGGACCAGCATACATATATCTCTATTACAAGTGGTGCCCCATACATCTCTTATCTGTAGACTAAGTATACTAAAAGTGGATCTGACCAACCCAGATGTTGCAAGCTGTAATTAAGACCTGAACACAGAGTTCAGCATATCTTTCTTTATAGTAAAGGAGATTAGTTCATAACATGCTCAAGGCTCTGCTACTTAAACTACAGCTATCCAACAAGCTTATGCTATTAACAGCAATTATACCAGTCAAGTTTGTTCCTCTCGTTTTCTGTCTATTTTACAGGAAGCTCATTCACAGCCAATTATGCCAAGTGCCATAATTTGTGTTTGTGCTAAGACACTTATCAAAGAGTCATCTGAAGCTGCAATTCTCACAAAACCAATGCGTTCACATACTACCACAGCATATACTGATGTATCCTAGAGCTCTGGAAATGAACCAATAGTAGCAAAAGTGTTTGATAAAGTTTTTAGATACATTCAAGTTAACAACTAACTGAAATCACTAAATGCTCTGGTTTTGGCTACAGAGCTTGTGAATATATGTATAGTCACGTGCACATATTCATATTTAGAAAAAACACACCTTAAACATGACACAGACCGTAAAATGCAGTAACATTGCCTATTTTTCAGTAGAAACGAAGCAAAGAGGGAAGTAGCCACTGGGACATAAAATCACCCCAGTATAAAGTCTTAGCTTGAAAATGGCACTGTACCTTCTTCAAGAACACTAGCAGCCGTAGTAGCTGCAAAACTACTTCTACTGGTTTGTTTTGCCTCCACTCCGCACCCATCGTCCTCAAAGCTAGTGCAGATCCTGCAAAGGCGGGGGGTGGGGGGGGAGGGGAGCAAGGGCGGACCTCCGCCCAAGTCACACGGGGGCAGAGGGGCAAGCAGGCCCCAGCGCAGGCGGGCGGCGAGAGCCCCCACGGCCCAGGGGCGCCCCCGTCCCAGATCCTGCCCGCCGCCGCCCGCCACAGTTGAGCCCCCTCCGCGGCCCCAGCGCTCACCATGGTGCTCCAGCCGCCCCCGCCCGCCGCCGCCGCCGCTCAGCCGCCCGGCCCGGCCTGGCCTGGCCCTGCTCCGAGCTCATAAATCCGCCGCCGCCCGGCCCGGCCGCCTCCGCGCGGCGGCCAAGCGCCCGCCAGGCACCACCGCGCGCCGGCTCCTACCGGCGCACACCTCACCCCGCAGAGGTCACGCCAGGACCCCGCCGGCAAGACACCCAGCTAAGCTGCCCACCGAAGTGCCTGTGCAGAGAGGGCCGCGGCGCACCAAGGCTGCTCAGTATGAGCTAGCCGTTCCCTCGCCGGGCCGCTTCCCGCATGCGGAGGGAAACTCGGGGAGGAAACGCGCCCACCGGGGAGGAAGGCGAGCCGGCCTGCGGCGCTCTCCCCGTCAGGCGCAGCGCGGGCAGCCGGCTCGGCGCAGGGCGGCAGCGTGACCCCGCGCACGTGACATGGGAGGTCACCGGAGCGCTGACCTCGCCGGGGCGAGCGCGGTGGTCCTCAGCCCGCCGGGGGGAGCTGGGGGAGCCGTGGGGATGACCATCCGGGCGCGCGTGCGGCCGGTTTGCCCGCCGGAGCGGACAGGCGGTCTCAGGGGCGCTGGGGAGGAGACGGGCAGCGGCATCCTTCTCCGGGAAGGAGGCGTCCGCCGCGGAACAACACAGGCCCGGGGGGAGGGGGGAGCGGCTTCAGCCATGAGGCAGGATGGCGCCTCTGCGCATGCGCCCGGCGGTCCCGCTTCGCCACCTGGGCTGGCGAGGCGGAATCCCCAGGGCGCATGCGCGGCCGCGTCCTGCGTCTCGGGGCTGAACCCGGAAACGCTCGGGGCGAGCGGTGAGGGCGGGGTGTGTCGGGTGCCTGCGCGCGCGGCGGGGCGGCGGCCACTCCCCCGGTGCGAGGCGGCGGCGGCGGTTGGGGGACGGTTCGGGCTCGCTCCGGCCCGCTCCGCCGGCAGCCGACTCGCCCCGGCCAACTGCCGCCCCGGCCGGTTTTGCCGAGCTGCCCGCCTGGACTTCGCGCCGCGGCTGAAACAGCCCGGGTTGGGTCAGACGCATTTGGGCGGCGCTGGCTGTGGAGGAACGGTTCTCCCCCGTGAGCCATCCGTTTTGCCTTGAAGCCAGGCCCTTCTCCATCTGCAGCCCTAGGGCGGCTCAGGGTTTGCACCCTTGTGTTGTGACCCCGCAGGGCCCTCTTCGGTGGTGATCCCTACCTCTTGGTTGCAGGTGGCACTGCTCTAAGAGCTTGTACGCTCTTGTCTTCTTGTGAATGATGAATAGGCAGGGAAATTGAAGATAACTACCTTCTGCCTCACATATGTTAGGTTATTCTGAAGGTTTCTGGATCACAGTCAGCCAGCCTGAAGAGATCACAGCCTACCAACAAGACATGCATGGAAAGCAGCCTAGTCCACCAATGCCCAGTGGCCTATGCTGTGTACTCAAAAGATGGCATGTCTTCCAGCGTGTATATCAGAACTTGGACAAAGACCTGCCTTTTACTTAAGAGAATTCAATTAGCCTAGAAATGGCCTCTTAAAGAGTGCCTACAGATTCATTCAGACTGTGGTCCTCCTCCCTGAGCACAAAAACGAGCGTGACTGTTGTATTGTGGCACTGCCCCTGCATGAGCATAAAAGGATGTATGCTACTGGCATTTGACCTGGAAAAAATGTACTGTGTTTTTGCCTTTAAGCAGCTCTTCAAGACAAAAAAATTTCACCCTTTGATCCCTGGTCCACTTATATATAGAGCCTCCCTCATAACAGGATGTGCCTTGCATGCACAGGATGCAGGATGTTCCAGCATCCCAAAAGAGCAATTTTAAATTGTCCTATCTATAACTAAATTAGCAAAATAGTTTTCTTGTAAATCCTACTATTGTAAACATACCATCACAGTACTTCATGCATGAACTGGAAACTGAAGCACAAATATTCTGCTTGAATGGATAAATAGTATTTTTTTAGAAAATATTTATCTACATCTATTGGTATTTTGACTAACTTTACCTGCCTTTCACAGAATCCCAAGAGGGGGATTCAGAGTGACTCTAAATCTCACACCACACACAAATACCTAGGAAAAGATAATTTAATAACATCTTAACAACTGTCATGGAGACTTATAAACTGTGACATTCTGACATTTTTAATTGTTCCTTTGAAATATGTAGCAGCTAAAAGAAAAACCCAGCAAAAAACACTCAACATTACCGTGATAAAACAACAGAGAAACAGAGAAAAAAGACTTCAAAGGAAATCCACTCAGATACAAGAGATTATAGTACCAGGGGCTGAGACAAGATGGTTTTGGCCTATTCATATCGTTTAATCAACAAGTCTTGGGCCTCACAATTTATTGGCACTAATTTAATGAAGTTTGTGGCAAATACAGCACAGTAAAGCAGAGCATTGTCAATTTACAAAAGTAAAAAATGCTAAAAGCATTCTATTTAAACCATTAATCATATATTCATGATATTCAGAGAATACCAAAGAAAATTAGTAAGTTCTTAAAATAGAGTTATAACTGAAAACATTAATCTTATTCTTAATATATGAACAGTAGGAGATCTGATGCGCTTGGAAAGCCATCAATTCAAAACAAATTTAAAACTTCTGAATCTAAGACCCCCCCCAAAGATGTATATCTTTTAAAATAAATTCTAAATTTTCCTATGGAGCTCTTTGCCATGAGTTTTCATTGCTGATAAGAGCTGGTGGTATTTTATAAAAAACATGCAATTTAAATTGATAACAAGTATAGCTCTTCTGTTAACTAAAATTAGAATGGCTTAAGGGTTGGCTTTATTCTCTAACAAACATGGTTTTAGGGCCCTAGTATTTTTATTCCAGTATTGCTTAAAGGATGTTAAACAAAAATAATCAATATTCACACAAAAACAAGGAGGCCAAATTTGTAATCACTATGCAAAAATGGATTTTTTAGGAGGACTTCTATGGACTGAGTAGGACCTTTACAGCAAGCAAGCTAAAGAAGATTGTACCATGCATTATTAAGTGCTGCTGACAAAAGCACCATCTCACCTATACTAGTGTTGACTCTAGAACCTCTGATACTGCACAGCTGGCAAAATTTAAGAAACCCATCAGAGTAGACATAGCCTTGCTACCAGTGCCATCTGGATACAAGGCTAGATTAAACAAAACACATATGCCTCATTCTTTAGAAAACAGGCAGGACCTCCCAAAAGTACCTGGCCATTATTCTAGAGAGTCAAATGCAGTCTCATGTTTCAATTGCTTTTATGCCCCTCAGTTCTGTTTATTCCATACCACTAAACCCTCTTTTCCTGTGACTTACGTTTCCTTTCCCTCACCAAGGTTTCTTTGACATCTACAAGGAAAAAATCAAATCTTTGCATAATATGCATTCTACTAACATGACTTAAACTCAGCTTTAGATCTAAGTAGATATAAGCATGCCAGTCTTGCAACAGGTATGCCAAGATCACACCATTTGGGGTTCAGAAAAATTTTCTATGACTTTTTTCCTCTTACAGGAAGGAGCAGGATTCACATCTCTGACCAGCTCTGAGAACATTTTCATTACAATCTCTACAGGTTCCTTCTTTAAGCTTGTTATAAGAGCTGATCTCTGACCCACCTTCTTTATGATGAGCATTTCACCTGCTGTGATTCAAGACAAACTGTTTCATCAGCCGTTGAACTTAGTATGAGTGAAGTAAGGCCAGGCCACAAGTCTCATTCTCCTGCCTTGGCTACAAGGGTAATAACTTCCAGCAGAGGGATACACAGACGCTGAGGGAGACATTATCATCTTAATCAACTCCATGACATTTAATAAGAAGATATCTAACAGAGTGACACAATTAACAAGTGTTGTCAGGCATCATCCTCACTTTCATGTCCGGTTAGAGCTTTGAATGGAAGCAGGCCCCTTACATCACTGGGACTACTATGAGCTGAGTAAGTCTAAAATTTAAGGAAGCTCAACATGACCACAACACAACTGTTTCTGGTCTCCATCACAACAATATCATGAAATAACCACTTTGTAACTGCACTCTCTGATATGGCAGTAATCTTGGTCTAGATGAAGGCAGAATCCAAAGGAAACAGGGAGGAGGAAAACGTCCATCAAGGAGATTCTCTTTTTTTCCTGTCAAGCACTAAGGAGACCTAATCTCATAGTTCTCTGTAGGAGAGTACTCTACTGGAAGGAGTTGGGAGATTTCAGTGACTTTGTGAAAGTCCTAGTGACTGAAACTGATAAAATGTTAAAAACCCATTTGGAGATACATTTTATCTCACTTCGCACATAGCAAAGTGCCCAAGAAACCTACCTGTGGAAAGCAAGCCAGGAAGTAGTGGAAGTGCATACAAATGGCAGTTTGAGAAGTCTGCATCATAATGTTAAAGCAAGGTATCTGAGCTGCTGAAATATACAGTGAATATATGTATATATAATAATACCATCTACAACCCATAGGGTACAGGACTGATAAGCAGAACGTGAGTTTAGTTCAACAAAAACCAAGTTACCAACTAAAAAAACCCTGCAGCTGCTTAGTAGCTTTTTAGAGCAAGTTGCAGGAAGATGTACTGGAAAGAGTAAGAGCTCCACATCCCAGAATATGCCAGGAGCCGAGCTGTCTAGCATATACCATAACCTAACGTGTAATGGAAATCACCTGCGTTCTTGCAGAACAAGCACAGAGACGTATTTAAGGAATGTCTTCCAACTGCACCATTATTATTCCATGAAAGGACAAACAAGAGCTGTTTAAAGAAAGGAATATTCCTATTTATTTTTTCTAGATTTATAAAAGTTCTGCCTCTCATGGCATGTATGTACTATGAGGCAATAGAAGAGCTGAAGAGCACCTTTGCTTGCTCTGGTGTTTCAGAAGAATTTGTTCCAAGTAGTGAAGCAGAGCTTGTAAGACTTCTAATAGCTGATATAAAGTGTAAACATCAAATATATCACTTACAGTGTATGTATAAATCTTATGGTTCACATTTGGATGGCCCAGATTCCACCTAAGTCTCTCTGGCTGGTTAATGAAGAGGTCTAACTGGCTCTGAAATTCATTCAGAGGTCTAAGTCACGTGCTGAATAACCTAACCCCTACTCACCACCGGAACTTGGGTGGAATTTCCGCCACCTGATAATTGTCCTGTATTTTCCTTGGTACTGGCAGAGCTCCGAGTGCACTAATAGGGCTTAATTTCCCTAACCAGTACTAGGATATCTCATGTATTTGGTATCGGAGTATACCCACTAGGTAAAGAAGCTCATTATTAGGTTGTGGAGGGAAATCTGAGATGAAGTCATGTGAAGTTCTTTATGTGAAGTTCTTTTAAAATCACCAGGTTTCTCTATAGGTGAATACAGACCTGTAAACATAGATGAATTTACCAGACTAGGGCCCATAGCAAGAAGAGAATAGAACATACTTTCTCTGTGAAGGGAAGAATGAAAACAAATTTAATTGCAGTATGTTCTGTTAATTTTTAACTTTCCATTTTGTTGGCTACTTTCCATTTCTGTAAAATAAAGAACATCAGATACTCACTTAAAGGCTAATCTGACACACAAAAGGGCATTGAAGAAAAACGGTAATAAAACTATTAAAATGTATTCCAGAGAGGACTCACTAGTTTCTTTTTTTGGGGGAGTATGTCAGACTGGACAGTTTCTATTTAGACAAATAATTTTGAATCTTCTGTGTAAAACAAGAATAGCTTCCCAACATTTTAAAGTAAAAATACATGCATTTAGGCATAAAAAATGTGTGAGTGGGGATTTAGTTGGCATTTCTTTTGACTTAGGCAGGTGGCTGCTCAGCTTATTTAAACTGGTTCTGTGAATAGTGGGGCTAATGAAGCTTGGTTTCCTATGGATTTCTATCTCATGATTGTTTGACTAAAATGCAAGTTTCTGTTTTAACTGTTTTTCTAGTTGGGGCATTTATGGCGTCTCTGTCCTACGCACAGCCACTTATTTTCATTAAACGTATAGCACTGTAATTATCTTTGAGAACTCTACTTCGCTAATTTGGTTGGTACAGGCCAGTGTGTTTGAAACTTAATGAAAAAGCACTTACCAAGAAACACACAGGCGAATTCACACATCAATACGAATTTGCGTACAGATACACTGCAAGACAATGTAGAACTTATTTCCTTGGGAAATCAGGATAAAAAAACTGTGTTTGTGCCACCAGTATGTTTGTTTTACTTGTTTTACCATGCCATAAAACAGAATGGTATCAGTATAAAGCCTGTGGATTCATTTTTGTGTGTGTGTGTGTAGTATCATCACACGGCCTAAGTCTGGCCTGGATTTTCTAGATATTAATCCTCCTCCCCCTGCAACTATCTTTCATATTTTCTAATTCTGAGCAAGTGATTTTAACTATATATGAAAATATTTCTTTTCATATATTGGTTCCCACACCTACACCACACACACCTACAAACACACACACACATATATGTATAGATATGAAAAACTTGTGTTATCTAAAGCTCATGCTTTTCCAAATGAGAAGACAATAGATTTGTAGGCTTCATGCTTGCCACTTAGGGCACTCCTATCTGCCTTGTGTCACTTCTGAAGTTCTATTGTTCAGTTAAGCTAACTTGAAATGTGCTTTCTGATAGTGAATAAGAATTTCCTTCTTTTTTCTAAAAAATCAAATTATTCAGCAGAAAGTGCATTCTTGCTGAGCAGTGTAGTAGAGCTAGAAAGGCCTGTGGTGTGTTGTGACTTTGCTTAACCACTACATACTAAAAAGAATTTTAACAATAAAGGTCTTTTGACGATAGTATTTCCTTTTAAAAAACTCTGAGTAGTTTTGACGTTTTCATCTTTGTACTGTACCTTAAGATTTCATCTACATTGTTTTAATATACACTAAAGTGTTTGAAAAACAAAATCACAAAAGCAGCAATCGGAATGTAATTACGTCAGCCACAGGCCAGTATATTCTGCAGCTTTCCAGAGCAGCATTCACGTGTAAAAAAATCTTGTCATGAGTGAGCAGACTACAAATTGGCCAAGTGTTCCAGATGTGTAATGCAAAAACTGTAAAATTCGTTGGTATTTTGGTATTAGAGCTAATAGCAGATGATGAACAGTGAACTCATATCTGCAGTGCAAGTGAGGAAAGGAGCTTATGTAGGTTTGCAGGAACTGGACCACTGAAGGTCTTACAGGTCAGAAACAGAATTTTAAAATCAATCCTCTGCTTCACAGGGAAGTAGTGTAATGAACAAAGTAACTACAGTATGTTCAGAGGCTTGGGAGTGAGTTAACAACCTGAAAGCAGCATTCTTCAAAAGCTCTGCAAAAGTGCCATAGGCCTACTCAGTGTCTGGCTTCCTCAGGCACCCAAAAATGTATTCCAAGCACTTGGAAGTATTGCTGCATGCCTTCAATTGATTCTCTTTGTAACAAAAGTAAACAAAAACTTTACGTTCAGAGAACATTCCTCTCCTTTATTTTTATGAATCAGATTAAATAAGCAGCATTTATAACCCTCACAACTAGGAACCCTCCACCCCCTATTTATAATCTGCGCACATGCCTCTGCATTCCTCACAAGAATGATGATTTGTAGAGCTCTAAACCGTGAAAGGGGCCCCAGGATGAATGCCTGTGAGTGGGTGGCGATCAGGCAATGACTTTTTTCTTGTTCTAGTCCCGTGCTGTCAAAGGGGAGACTAGGGTCAGGAGACAAGTTTTCCCCCTTCCAGGTCCCTCTGCTAGAAGTGGAGATCAAGGTCAGTGATGAATTTTCTACTTCCCTATGCTGTCTAGGAAGGAGACAGGGCTGGCTCGGTGAACCACATACTGAACTGCAAGGACTGCATGCCTGGAAAACCAAGCAGCCCTTTGTTTTTATTTGTGTGCTTTGGCTACCTTTTTGAGAACAGCCATGCAAATCACACGTGCAATCCTCCCTTCAGAGAAACCCCTTGAAGTACAACAGCAGGAAAGCCTTTATGCTGTGGGCCCTGAAGAAGTTAGCAGTTGTCGCAGCTGAAAGCACCGTTGCCGTCTAATGAGTGCGAGTTAATAAAATGAAGTGGTAAACCAACATGTGAATTATGAAGGTCTTCCCTCACTAATGGGAGTTATCCAGTGTCCCATAGATGCTCATTATGTGTTGTTTATACCCAATAGTAAAGTCTTCCGTTGCTTCGGTAGCATTAGCTGGAAATGATGTTCTGTGATCATAGAATAACAGCTATTGAGGAGTTTTGTTGCCTGTGCTTATTTCTCTCCCTGTATTTTTCCTCTCTCTCTCTCTTTCTCTCCCTCTCTGCCTTTGTCTCCGTAAGTCTGTGAAAGTGTTATTTATAGGAGTAATTTGTTACTCTGTTTAAAATAAAGAAAACCTTGAAAACATCTTGATACCAGCTGATTATGAAGAAATAGGAATGTTAGCATAACGGGCCAAATTAATCCCCAGTGTAAATCCATTTACTTCAGCAGAGCTATGCTAAGAATGAATCTGGGTCAAAAATGTCTAAAATAAATGTAGTCAAGATATAAGGCTCAAATTAAAAAGTGGAACAGAACAACACATCTGTTGAGTGCTTTCAACTATCCCCTCGTGTGCCTTATTGTGATTCCAAAGTAGCCCTAAGGTAAAAATGTGAAGAACTCTGCCATCCTTCTGTAATATGAAGTGTCACAGAAGCAGAGTTAGCATTAGTTTTCTGGTATGCAAAGAAGAGATCAATGAATTTTATAATCTGGCTTCGGGTAAATGATGCTAAAACAGTCAGTGTTTTGGTGTTAACTGGGAATACACAGTTCTGAATAACAGGACCCTTGAGTTTCAGGAAATATTTGAAAAAGCTGAATGTTTTCAATCATGCCCTTTCAATTCTTTGAGGTTAAAACGGAATAATAAAATAAAATGTGAAAAAGATTTACAAAAATAAAAAATTACAAAATTTACAAATTTATAAAAATAAAACTAATTCTGCTAGCATACTCTCTGGTGTACTGGTACCTCCTTTAAAATTATCCTAGTAGCAGCCTGTAATATTATAGAGCATGTGAAAGCTAACACGTATTGGAAATAAACATGTTTTTTATTCTTAAACATTTAGCCTGTTTTCCTAAGGAATTAAACCATTTGCAACGTGTTTGTGTGTGTGCGTGTGCACGCATGGTTGCTTCTTAGCATCCTCACCTGGACACTTTAGAGCTTGTTGGCTAATATCAATCAAATCTGTAGATATCTCAAAGATACTAAGTTCCTACAGATGCTCTGAAAATGTGAAGTCAGGGTAAAAGAGAGACCCTCATTATTGCTACCAGCAAGGGTAAGGCTATGGTGTGAACTCACCCTTTATTAAAATCTACATGGAAGAGCACGTGTTAAGTGCAGGCAAAGCGTCAGCTGGCCCTCATATCTTATTCAGACATTAGCAAGTCCAAGCACAAGACACAAATGCAAAGGCTTCATTAGCTCTGCTGCTAATGTGATATTTGTATTCAAGTACATTTTAGTCTGTTGTTTAATAGGACACTAAAAAATAAAGCTTCCTGTTCAAAATCTTTTTTAGAATGTGTGCCCCATCTTTCATGCAATAATTTGAAAACTGTTCATCACAAATGTTAAAGAGCAACTCTGCAACTGGCCTTGCAGATGGTCAGAAGTTTTCCAAATATGTCTGTGTGTGTGTGTGTGTGTGTGTGTGTGTGCGCGCGCGCGCACGCGTGTGTGTGCATGTGTGTGTATTTACAGGAAACCTGACAAAATGCTGTCACTGGCTTATTGGTTAAGATTTTGAGAATGGGTGTCTAAGTTTAGGACATTATATTTAGACTCCAGTGAATACTGCTGAGCTGAATATTTTTTTGAAAGCCGAGGCACTTGGGTGACAAAAAAATGGATTTATCAAAATGAATTTATGCACCCTTGTGCAAATATTGCTCTTCAGGCAAAAGAATTGTATCAAGCAAGCCTTTGCCTTGCCTAGCTTTCCCTTCTCCCCCCTTCCCTTCACTTCCCTTCTCCATCCCAGGTAAATAGAGAGATGAGCCTTTGCATGAGTTGGGAAAGATGAGTCCAGCATACTTGTGGCCTGAGAGAAAGTGTGTTTTCTCAATTACAGCCCAAAGACTACGGCCATCTATGTCAAGTGAGAAACAAGCTAAGTCAGACAGTTCAAAATCATGAGCCTGCTGGTGGCAAAGCAACCAAGAGAAAGAATTTTTGCTTCATGTGTCTTCATTTCCTGGCATGTATATGCATCTACGTTCTCTGTTGGGGTAATTATCTTGGAAAACCATAGGCTGATATTAATTTCTAATCATGATGGCTTATGCCAGCTTGCCACAGAAGGATTCTCTTAGAGTTTTGCTACTGAAAGTCTTCACTGACTATTAGAAAAAGAACAACTAACACAGCGCTTAAATAACTCCTTTGCTTTCAAAATGCTTCCCTGTTCACTGTAATTGTTTGGGGGTTTTTCACCCTTATGAGTATCTCATAAATATTTCAAAGCATGTTGGTTTGATTACCTACAGAGAAAAAACCAAAAACTATGTTCTCTGCAAAAATATTTGAACTTGACTTACTACTGAACAAGGAGACATCCATAATGGGATATTAGTTTAGAAGTGTTTTGCAAATAGCAACATCAATTAGATACAAGCGCTAACAAGCCAAAAAGGCATGAAAGTAAGCAAACATAATTGCAAATACACATGTATTTACACACGCTTAATCCAATCTGCACATATAAATTGTAGAAGATTGTAGATGACTTGGGGAACGTGAAGTCCAACCCTGGTAACTGACTAGTAAAAGGCAGAAGGATGTCAATATTAAACTAGGAGGAAATGGCAGCCATACCATCTCTTCCCTCTTTAAATCCCTGTTCAAGTCTCATAAGCCATATTCTGAGTCCAGTCTACCCATTTTCCATTTGAGTCTCCAGTATGTAGCATTTTGGGGACACCTACACTAAGGTCTTTCGGACTCGGGAGAATTTTTGAAACAGACTATAATTTAGGAACAGTGTAAAGAGCATTGACTTTCTATGTAAGTAATATCTTACTTAGAAACCGTATTGTAATAAACATAAGGGAATTAGAACAGTTTGCCTTTGGGCATGACTGGGAACATGTACCTGAGACATTTTTCTCACACCACTTTTAATTCTATTTTCTTCTTTCAGTTCCTGTCTCCTGAGTGGTTTTAATCTCTGCTATATCTACATGAATGCTTATGTAACACCTATTAGTAGTGCATCACTTAAAAAAATGTGAGGTTTTTTAGCAACAGCACTTTCTTGAGGCTTCCATTATGCTAAAAAAAAAAAAAAATTACAATAGCTTTAGACCTCGTTGTTCCATGTATCTTTCAGTCTAACGTCCTGAAAAAGCGAGAAGAGACCTAATAACTAAGTACTAATTATTGTTACAAATCAAACAGTAGTCCTGGGAATTTGGTCACAATCTCTTGTGGGCAGAAAGATCTTTAAACTCTCTCCTTCTCTCTTCTTCTGTCATACTCAATCATTGTTCTGGTATAATTTTTAAAAATTAATTTTCTTTAAGAAGGTGGATACAAACAGAGCAAACGGCAGCCTGAATGTTAGACTTAACATAGGAGAAGTAAAGATGACATGCTGCCCTTTTGATATGTCTATTCAATATTTACTGTCAACTTCAACTAACATTTATATAATATGAATATTTTAAAACAAACTCATTACTACACCCAAGTACTTACTTGAGTAAATATGTTACAACCAGCTCCACCCTCCCATGTTCCTTTAAATCCTAGCTACTTGTCTGAGCAATGAAAGAGCAGAAAATCAGAAAATAATGGGAAATGAAATGGATTTGATAGCCCTGGCACACTTCTCTTTGTTCATCAGCAGAGTATCTTGAGTACTGCCTCAATGGTTGGAAATGGCATTTAAAAAATGATATGATCGTTTTCCCATTTTTATATTAACTTCCGCCCAGGTGTTTTGGTCTACAGCTAGGATAAATTCAAGACGCAAGAGAACCCGTCCTGGGGGCAGGCTAATAGTTGTGCGAACTACAGGAGCATGAACGTATAAGGGTCACGGCTGCGCTTTAGATCTCCAGAAGAAAGCTGCAATTATAAATGCTGAAGATGATGCTGTTTGCATAAAATGATCTTATGTTCTGGCATCCCTTTTTTCCCCTTTTGTGCTGTCAAGGGTTGAATTTTCATGACTGGCCAAAGAATGGGCTTCTATACATGGGCTTTTATGCCATCCTTGGCATCACCTTCTACACGGCTGTCCCTAGCAGCTCTGCGAGGAGATTCCTGACCTGCCTGATAGCCCCAAGCTAGCACCTTTCGACATGGAGAGCTCTATAAGAACTAAATCATTCTTTTTCCTACTATCTTGCAACTTGTGTCTTGCTAAGCTTTTCTTATGCACACTCTGGTGTATCTTCTCCTCTGTGCTTGACCCGCAAGGAGAAGTGAGTTTGGTACAACTTCTATCTGCAGAGGTGGACTTCTGAGCTTTAGCTGCAAGACTAATGTCTAATTTTAGATGCCCTGTGTTCAGTAGCCTGTGTTGGCCAAAACTGTTACTCTCGCAATGGAATGCAATGCTGTTGTGTAGAAATTGTGTATTTAGCATGTATCACTGAGCCATTTCAACATTAGATCGTCTTCATTATATTCATTATTAGCTTTTTTTCTTTTTGGCTACCTTGTTTTTTTTATTCACCCACCTGGTTTGTTTGTTCAATCTGTACTGAACGGACATCCTGACTCATAAAATGCACTGGATGTGCTAACTCAGGGGGTGTAAGAACGTAGTAATATGTAGTGAGCATTTGCTACAAAATCACCTACACAGGATAGCTCCAAGGAGCGTGAGCAAAGGCTGTGCCCTATGAAAATAGGTGAGTTAACAATAGGTACTTGAACAACCTTTCAAGGAAAGTCACTGATCAGGAGCAGCCTCCTGAAGTATTTTTGTGTGCTTATAATGGGCATGAACCTCTGTCAATTTTTATCTCAGCAAAGAACAAAATTATGGCCCTTACCGTGGGACTAATTAGGAATCATTACCTGATATTAACAAAGGGGGAGAGGGGAGTATAGAAACTCTCCTTCTGCTCTGGTCAGCTGGAAGATGGGAGAGTAGTTCAAGCCCCAAGGCATTTATGAAAGCCACCAGGAGGCTTGTAGAAATTAGGGTAAAGTAGCTTTTAGTCCTTCTAAGAGGAAGGAATTTGTATAATTTACAATCTGTTGACTACTCCTAGAAAGCAGTTAGCCAAACAGATCTCAGATTATGCAGCCAAGAATTGCCATATATCTGGTCAAATGGATTTAAGAAGTTTGCTACTGGCTGGTGACTCTCTTGCTATAAAGATTATTTGCATATACTGTGTTGTTTCCTCTGTTCTGATATGGTTAAAGCTTTTGTGCCATGTTCTTTACACCTGCCAGCTGTGGAGCTGCTGCCACATGAGCTCATTCTAATTACTCAGGTTTAATGGCTGGCTGTATTTTTAAATTTCACAAGTTAGTGTATCATTTTGGTAATGTGTAAAACCTCCCTCTTAACTCTTTGAAGATTATCAATTGCAAATAAAGGAAATGCTTTTAAAAGCAGGAGAGAGGATGAAATTAGAACAGAATACAATCTGACCGCTGGAAAATTCAAAGTAATTATCCTTTAAAATAAATTTTACTCTTATTTTCACCAATTCTAATTAGCTTCTAAGAAAGTTACTGAAAATTCAAGTATCCTTTGATTCAGATCTGGTGCCCTGACCTATGGAGAATTGAGAAAGCAGCACAAAATTAGAGACCTATAGGAGTACGGATATTAGAAGTGAAACAGTAGCAGGCTCCTCATTCTGCTCTCGCACTGTGTAGCAAAATCAGAGCTGGAGTTAATAAAGAAAGCAAGAACTCTAGCGTTGTAGGCATAATGTTAAGTGCAACAGATGCAGGTCCTCTGTTGTAAGTGCACCTCTCCGCAAGAAGAGGGCCAGAAAATCTTCCTGCCGAAAAGCCCTAAGGAAAAGGGCGGTTCGCGGCGGAGCGGGCCTCGCGACAGCCCCCGGGGAGGACCGAGCCCGGCACGCGGCCCGAGCACCCCCGGGGCAGCGCCTCCGCCCGAGGCGTCGCCGGGACCGGGGGCCGCGGAGAGGCCGCAGCGCCCGCGCTCGGCGCGGCAACCTGTGGCCGCTCGGGGCCAAGCGCTGCCGGTCCGCGGGGTCGGTCCCGCTGCCGCGGGGACACGGGCCGGGCGCGGCGGGGCAGCGCCGGGGCTCGCGGGGCAGCGCGCAGGGAGCGGGGCCGCGACGCCGCCGCGTCCCCGGGGGGACGGGGAGCCCCGCGCCGCGTCCCCGCGCCGCTGCCGGCGCCGGGCAGCGGCCGCAGCCGCCCCGCGCGGCCCCGGGGAAGGGGGTCGGTGCTGAGGAGGTGCGGGGGCTTCGCCGAGACCGGCCTCGCCCCAGCGGCGCCCCGCGTCGGGCGAGATAACCCCGTGCGCGGCCGGCGCTGCTGCCGCGCCGGGAGAAAGTGGGTTTCGTGAGCAAGTCGGCTGTCACACACGATTTGACAAATTCTGATTTGCTTTTAGGAAAATGTCCGTTAATCCTATTAGGGGAGGGGGGGCGACAGGCGTGCGCGGCGCCGCAGGGCCGCCTCCGCGGGGCCGGCGCGGCGGGGCGCAGCCGCGGAGCGGGGCGCAGCCGCGGAGCGGGGCGCAGGCGGCCTTGCCCGCCGCAAACTTTTGCCGGCGCCGTCTGGTTTCGCTCCGCGGCCGAGGAGCGGCCGGAGCCGCGCTGCGGCCGCGGGGAGAAGCGCGTCGGTGCCCGCCGGCGGCAAACGCTGCCCGCGCCGCGCCCGCAGCACCGGCTGAGGCTGCGCGCAGGCAGCCGCGCACGGGCACGCACGCACACGCGTGCACACAGGCACGCACGCACACGCGTGCACACACGCGGAGGGGCCCGCGGCGGCGGCCCGCAGCAGCCGTGCTTGAGCGAAGAGGAGGCCGCGCTTTGCATGTAATCGCCGGCTGCCCGTCGTCTTCGAGGTGTTCAAACAGGACGTTAATTACTGCTGCTGCAGACTTCCATTAAAGTTCAGGGGGCTTATTTATTCATTTATTTATTGCTATTATTCCACCCAGCCGGCACGAAATATCTAGCTGCGTTTTATAGAGTTTATAGGGTGTCCCTGTTTTTTGTTTTGTTTTGTTTGGCAAAAGCCTGATTTTGAACCAGAGGGACATTACAGTTGTCTTGTCAGTTAGTGTGATTTGAAAGTGAGTCTGTGCAGTGCTTTAGCCTGCCCTCAGCAATCAGGCTTTAGACTCACGAGGCTTTGATTGTAGGAGTTGCCTTATTTGCATTGATGAGGATGAACCAGCTGCTGGAGCATACAGAACTGCACCTGACACAATCACTGGGTTCAGGATTAGCACAGGGAATCAGGAATCCACTGCGCTATATGGCAATCTCAGCCCTACATTAGAGTCACTCATGCAAAATGACCCAAATTTGCAATGAGCACAATTAGCAATCCAAAGATGCATGTTAATTTAGGGGCTGACATTTTCTTGCGTTTTACTTATTAAATATAACGATTATGTGCAGCTTAGTATGCAAGGCTGAGGAAGAATATCTGAGCTTTTTCCTCCCCCATAAGCCCCAATAAACACCCTAACTATAGTCCCTTATATTTAGGACAGGCAAGAAGTTTTGTGCTGTGTAACCCAAAGGGTAATTTTTCTTGTTCATTGTTTACAAGAATAAAATAAAAGAGGGCTATTTTTCTCCCTTTTTTTTCTTTTTCGATTAATGATCGCTTCCAGTCTATAAGACAAAATATTGCTGTGTTACTCCCTCCATATGTTCAAAACGTACACACACCTAAATCACCCACCGTTCACCTCCGTGGTAGGGGAATGTTTCGTCAAAGTTAAACTCCTTGGATCAGAATCCAGCCAAGTAGTTTCTCTCTGTCCCCCCTCCCCCCCCCCGCTTTCCTCCCCCAAGTTGTTGAATTTATAATAGAAATCAAAATCTGAGATCTATTTTGCCATGTTTCGTGTGTATAGGTATTGAAATTCTCACCTATGCCTTGGAAAACATTTTGCAAAAATGGAATAAGTGATAATTCGGAGCAAAAGCATGCAGTTCAAAAGCTAAAGCTCCCATTGGAGAACAGAAAATTTAATGAGCTTTTAATGGAATGCAATGCTCAGAGTAGTAAATTATTTGTTAGTTGACGATGCAATCAGCATGCTGATTAAGGTTGCTTGGTTTTTTACTAAACATTAACTGAATGAAAACGGTTAGTCCTTGTTGTTCTGCTTGGGGGGCTTTCGTGAAGCAAATGGACTTTCAGAACAGAGATTGTCAATAAAGGTGAGTGCACTCCAGGTGTCATTTGAATATGGTGATAAAATACTTCTGATAAATATTTAAAAGCATTTTAAATCCTCAATGTTCGCCTAGTGTATTGTGAACTCTGTTTAAAGAAACAGTGGGCCTAGACAGGCCTTCCATCAATCCCTGTTTCTCTCTAGCAAGATAGATATTTTATTTTATTTGGTAATGTTTTAGTATTACCTTAAAAATGCACGTTTGGGCGTAAATGTAGGCAAGTTACAGATTTTGGAGAGTAAATCTGCAATAGGAAATAAAAACTACTTGAAGGAGAAATGACTATTCCCTGGCTAGATTAAAAGTGTAATTAAAGCTCTTCTAAATCTATGTGCAGTATTTATGGACTTAAAATTAGGTATTTTTTTAATGCTAAAACCTGTTTTTTATGAAGGGAAATCCCATCATCTTAACACTGGTGCGAGATTTCTTTTTACTTTAGCGGACTAGAAGAAAAGCAACAAAACAAAACTCCAGTGGCATTAACACCACAATAGGGAGGGAGGTTATTGTTCTTTTATGTATGTTGACTGTAAATATTTAGTCTATTGAATCTTTAGACAAGTCTTGGATTGCACAGATCAATCCACGTATTGACTGAGTATGCGTCTGTTTTAAGACAATGTTTATCGTTTTGGTCGCCTGTCTGCTTTGGTCTATAGATTTACGAGAGACAGAAAGGGGAATTTAGAAAAAAAAAATGAAGAATTATAGGCTAGAAGCTTTGCATTTTATGTTAACGACTACCAAGTTCCTCATCTATAAATCCCAATTAGTTAAATCATCGCGTTATTCCCTCACAATGATCAGATACCTTTAAAATCCGATAAATAACTATCTATGTGTTTTGACTATTCCTGTTTATGACCCAAGAGGTTAAAAGCCTTTGACTGGCATTTGACTTCTGACCTCATATAAATGTTATCTTATCAGTTCCTGCTTGTTAACTTGTATTGAGTGCTTGTCCCTGATGGCTTTTAGATAAAGGGGTTTTTATTATATTTCCTATTGAAACTGAACCACTTGCTTTGTTCTTCGTCTGCAGTCTCAGCCCACATAGTAACCTTGTAACCTAACAATTTTGCTGAATAGACTAAAATCCAAACTATTTACAGTTTATATGCAGCCTTATTTTTGTCTAAACTCGCTGGATTTAATCTAATGTTTTGTAATACATTTTTTTATTAAGCTTCCATTTCGTGAGTATAAATCCAACGTTGATCATTACCTTTTTTATTACTATCATTTTTAATAATTGTAGATTTCGGCCAAGAAGCGAGATGTTAAGAAGATCATGCAAAGATTGGGGTTATTAGCAAAAAAAAAAAAAAAAAAAAATCTCAGAAGCCTCTCTAAAAACACCCTAAAGATATATTTTAACTATTGAGCTGCATTATTCGCACTCTATTTTCTCATCTGCTAAAATAATGCAGTTGTTACATGCGTCTACCCTAATTCTGCCTTTCCTATTGAAGCGATATCTTATGTCTTACATATTTTTCTATATCTTACTGTCTATTCTCACTCACACAAACTTGTGGATATCAAAATGATGATTAACGTGCAGTGGGCATTGCTTTAGACAAACATATATAACGTTCACTTGTATGTATATAAGCCTATATGTGTTTAATGCATTTTATTACTGTTTGCGAATGTTAGGAGAAAACAAGTGTAATTCTTCTGTGTGATTTCCTAAAGAGCATTTTACATTAATTTTCCTACAGAATTTGGACTATAATCATAGAGAAAGCATGAAAAGGCAGCCATCTTGTGGGTGTCATCTTGCACTTTTTCTCCTTGGTTCTTTTCCACCCAGTCTCACTTCTGCTGTGATATTGCCTTTCACCTTAATTAGCCTCGAAGACAATACTAGATATGTAAAAATATATTTTCATCATTCCATAGGCTACAGAAAAGTTGCATTCCCCTTTGGCACTTCAGGCAATCACTGTCTAGTGGTTACAAGCAAACTACATCTGCCTTTATATTTACTCATACATATGAATGAAACATAATTTTTGCATCGTATGGCTCTCTGTTGAAATGTATTTACAAAAAGCAAATATGTAAGCAAAATATTATTATTCTTGTGAACGAGATTAATTTGTCTGCAAACTAACATGCAGGTATACCATTCAGGAATGACAAAATAGGAAAACTGCTGGATGCTTCCTTTTCCAAATTAACTTCGTGCTATATAATCTAATGGGATCTATTGAAAGACTTACTTACTGCTTAATCGTTCATATTTTCTCTGTAGAAAGCTTAAGAGCATAAGTTCCTTTTAACGTCGATTCTATTTCAATATGTCGATCATATTTCAACAAAAGGAATATTTAATGCAATTCCTAACTTTGCACTTAAACTATTGTATAGTTTAAAGATATCAACTCAAAAAGGAAATTTCCCTAAAAAACACTGTTTGCTATGTAACGTAATAATTACACGACCTGGTATTATTCACTTTCTGCCCTTCTTTTTTTTTTTTAAGAAGGAAAGTCAAATTCTAGACCTTAAATTCTACCACCAAAAACGTGAGAATCAGAGAGTGAAGTTATTTGTCAACGAAATAAATGCCGTCAGCAACACCGTCATTAACATGCCGACTGTTTGGTTCAGGATTAGCTGCTACAGAGGTTATTGATTATGCCACTATTGGCAATTTACCAACAAACTTTCAATAGTAGTTTGAATGCAGTGTTTTTCATTTGTTTGAAAACTTGCAGGAAAATGGAAAACTTTTTTTTTTTTTAGAAAGTCTCGAAATGCAGAACAAAATAGCAACACTAATTAGTGCGCGTTTGTTCGGATCTTTGTAAATGCAAAGCGCGTTGGAAGTGCTAAGTATTATTAATAACGCTGAGGACACGGGCAATTCGTGAGTCTGGTGTTTCAGAATAAGAACCCCCGCACGTACATCCGCTCACCCCCCAAAAATAATAAAAGGAATAAAAAGAGAAAAATCTCCTCTCTCCTCTTGCAAGAAAACATAACCCAAACTTTTGTTTCTCCTGTTTTCGGAGGATTTTTTTGAAAAAACTTCGCAGGCAGCAATTGGCGAGATCCATTTCCAAAAGGAGAAATAAATGCGGATTAGGAGGCGAACAATTACCGCCTCTCCCCCCACCGCCGCCTCCCGACCCCGACCCCGACCGAAACCGCTTCCCAGCGTGGATCGGCTCCGGGAGGCACCACAGGGACCTCTCCGCGCCGCGTTTGCCGGACGAGCCCGCACCCGCCTCGGGCGCAAACTACGCCCACTTCAGCCAAACTTCACCCCGGGCAAAGCGGGCGCGCACGTGCCGCCGCGGCCTGCGGGGGGGGGGGGGGGGGGCACCCGGGCCCGTCCCGCACCCCATTTTCGGTCCCGCGTGGCGGTGGGATGCGGAGACGTCGCGTCCCCCACCACCACCCCGCCGCGGCCGCGCAGCTTGCGCGCCTGCCCGCGGGCGGCGGGTGCGCGGGGGAGGCTCCGCGCTCTGCTGGCCCAGAGCAGCTCACGTCCCCTCACAGACTGACTTCCTCCTGTGTAAAGACAATTAACTCGTTCTGCTCCTCTTAATGGCATTAGCAGCGACGCTCTGCAGCGCGATGCGGGTGTTTCTCCTGGTGCCGGACCGCAAAGCCGAGGCCCGGCCAGCTGTGCAGGTCCCGGTCCCTCCCGCCCTCGCCCTCGGCTACAGCGGGCCAAGCAGGAGCCCCGCAGGTGCCGGACCCCTGCCCGGGGGGACCTGCCGCCGCGGCGGGCAGCGCCCTTTGGCACCGAGCGCCCTAAATCAGCCCTAGAGGCTGCGGCGGTGAAAGGGGAGGCAGGTAGCTTCAGAGGCTGCCCAGACACGTAAATCTTGTCCCGGGCTTTGTTCAGCGCAGGGGCGAGGGGTTGAACCTCTGGCGCTCGGGAGCTGCCAGACTATCGCCCCTGCCAGCGCCCGGCCCCGGGGTGCTGCCCGCCGTGCGGCCGGGCCAGGGGCTCCCGCCGCCCCGGGCGCCCCTCGGGTAGGGGGAAAGTCAAGTCCGGAGAGCTCCCGTTTCCACTGCACAGCCAAAACCAAGATGCATCTGGGCCGTTATGGTAGGACAGCGCCCGTAAAAAGATTATTTGAACCACAAAGGCTTTCATCGGGGGCTGGCGATGCCGCAGAAAGGGCCTGCTAGAAATTAGCAGCCTGTGCCGGTATTCGGAGAACAAGAGTGACAACTTATTGCAAGTTCTCAAGGAATCATTTATATTTCACACTCCAGCAGGCAGCTGATTTGAGATTGTCTGTTAGCATAACAAAGGCTCTGAGCCTGTGAACTTCAGAAACCTTTCGACCTCTTAGCTGCTGGCATGAATAGCCCCCAGCCCTGCCTATAGAGATCTCCCAAAGCTCCCCTGTTCGTGGCTAAATTGTTAATCAGGGTAATTTAATATAGTTTTCAATATGCCTCATCTCTTATTGGGCAAGGTATTCACGGATCTCGCCCCCTCCCGAAAGCGGAGCTCGCCTTTATTCAAGTGCGAGGGGGCAGCTGCAGAGCCCCCGCGCCCAGCCGCGCCGGCCTGCGCGCTGCTGCGCGGAGCGGAGCGGCCCCGCGCACCTCACCGGCCTCTCCCGCGGCCCGGCCCGGCCCGGCCCGGGCGCCTCGCTAACGCGCCCCCGCCCCCCGCTGCGGCGAGCCCCGCCGGGCGCTCCGCGGCCGCGCACCGGCCCCCCAGCCCGGCCCTGGGGCAGCGAGCCGGGGCCGGCCGCCCCCTGCCCCGCCCCCGGCCTGGCCCGAAAGGGGAACCCGCCCGGGTGCCCGGCCCGCTCCGCCCGCGGCCCGCGGGGCGCTCGGCGCGGCGGCCGCCGGTGCCGGTGCCGGTGCAGAGGCCGCAGCAGAGGCTCCCTCCCGCGGGGCGCGGAGCGGGGCGCCCCGGCCCCAAAGCTGCTGCAGGAGAAGTTGCTGCAGTGCAAACTGGGGGGCCCGCAGGCGCCGATGTTGGGGGCCGGGCGGGTTTGGCTTCGCTCCGCGGCTGCGGGTTACGGGCAAGCTTCAGGCTCGTGGCTACTGCCCGCCGGCAGTGCTGAAAGACGGCGGGATCCTGGGTCATGGGCTTCCCTCGGCAAGAGGGTCACGCAAGAATGCGGCCCAGGCGCTGCCCCGGCGCGAGGCCGTGCGGCGTTTCCCGTGGGCTTGGGCCGCAGAGTACGTGGGCTCCCGGTGCGAAGCGTGGGCAGTTTCGCTGTGCTTTGGGAGCCACGCGCTTCAAACAAAGTTGTTCGGCATAATACTTCTTTTAAATGCCTAAAATCGCGCCGCAGTCCCGTTCACGTCTAAAGGTCTTGAAATAGATTGGTCTTGAAATAAAAGGACGAAAGAGCAAAAAAAGGTAGCACGTAACTGCAAATATGGTCAAGTCACAAACGTATTTTCTGCATCTTACTTTCCTAAAGTAGGGGTTGTGCTTCTTCGCGTTTTATTTGCACACTTCTACTTCTGTGTTTCCGTCTATGGACATCAGTGGCACAACCAATGTTCTTAATTTCTTTCTTCTTTATTTAAGCTCGGAATTCGTGCTTGGTTTCCTTGATAAAAATTTCTTATATTTTTACAGATTTTTCTCAGATTTTTAGAAAGTATACAGAACAAGCTTTAATCAAGACGAGATTATGCTTCTAGTATCTATCAGATATCTTTTGAACAGTCAAAAAATCCAAATAAATACGGAAGTCTTCTCACAGAAATCCAAGAAATAACCTCTGGTTCCTTTTAATTGTAAGAGGGTAAAATGGCAGCAATTTTTCCTTGCTTTTTCCTCTTTAACACTTTTTTCTTTTTTTTTCATTAATTTTTTTCCTTCATTAGAATTTATGATCCATACCTATCATTACACTTTCATATCTCTGAGTTTCTCTTAAATTTTCCTTGAGAGGTTAATAAACACACAGGAGAAGACGCCTTTGCTCTGTGCTCATACAAAAGTATATTTTCAGGATTTCTTCGCAAATTATTTTTAGTTTCTTAATTAAAATAATTATATTTTGATTGAATATCAAATTAATTCCATTTTGATTAAAGAATGATGTGGGTTTTTTTCCTCCCAGCAATTAAAGAACAGGTTTTCTGTGCATTAGGAGCTATTTGCTTAGGTTGTTGTTTCAAAGCTGCTTCCATCTAATGGTACAGTTTGGGCCTATTGTATTGAAAAAAGGATGTATATTTGGGATGGTGTTTGACAGGGGGAATGAACGCAGACACCAGAACAATTATATTACAATCCCATTGGGAATGCCAGCACCAAATTTAGCCAGACTGATGGGGCACTGTCTAGACGGTCCCTTTTGTGTATCAGCTGTTTTTTCCCTGCTTTATTGTCCAGCTTGAATATATGGCTGGAACCTGCATATGGAGCCCAAACATAACCATTCCTGCAGCCATACTGTGCTGTAAAAAACAAACAAAAAACCCTCCCAAACCTGCAACCATCTCGGTATCTGAATAGGTATAAAACAAACAAACAAACTGCTTTGCACAAAATGGGTAGGTGTGCGTGTATTTACGCACACATATGTTTACAGATAATCATTCTCTAATTAAAAATGCAGTTGAGGAGAATTATCGTTTGAGATCACAGGTGGAAGCATAAGACAGCTTGGCTGTTGCTCTGTAGTTTTTTCGTGGGGAGGGAGTTGGGGGTGATTTTGGAGGGAGCTTGGTTTTGTAGCAGACATGGAGATGAGGGTAGAAATGTTGCTCTCTTTCATGTGCTCCACCTCTTCCCCAAAGAAGATAGAAAATAAATAAAACAAGCAGGTTTTGTGAAGAGGCAGTTAGGAACTATCGTACATGTAAATTACAACCTTTCATTTTTGAAAAGGGCAAAGGATAAAAAGAAGGAATATTTATTAAATGTTTACACTGTAATTAGCAGCACAGACTGCTCAGCTTTTCACTCACTGAACCTAATACCCATCTGCAATTCGGCCTGCTCTGAAGACGCATAGGCCTGCAGGCCATTTAGCATTATATATTTTTCAGTAAAAAGCATCAGAAACCTACAAGAAAGTAATTGCTACAAAACTTAACCATATCAATTAAAATGCACCATGCCACTCTGTCACAAGGGGATTTTTTTGCCACTAATACCGGAAAGTCATCTTAGCTAGAAATAGCCACGAATAACGAAAAAAGAAGAGAAGCTTCTCAAAATATTAAGCTGAAGAAGTTTTAGGCACTGCACTGCACCCAGTCTGGGAAAATCTGTGGAAAGCAGTGAACTTCCTAGGCCTGCACCTTCATTTTTGGAAAGGGCGCCCTGTAGGCAGGTGCTCCCGGAGACGGTTTTGTTTGGCCTTGGCAAGGTGCCTGCTGCCTATCACACTGAGCGGTAATGGCTCGGTTTTCCCGCATCTTACCTGTTTCTACCCATTTTCTCCTCTTTCACGTCAGAAGCTCTCTGGGGAAGGGGCTGGCTTTTATATTTTGCGTTTTCCTGGTTGTGATTAGACAGGGGCATTGGTAACAACAGACTCTCTTGTTTACATGCTTATTTGCAAAATTTACTTGCGTCCAGCCAAGAAGAGCTCTGCCACGGTCCGTCCGTGCTTTTTCAGACTGTCCTTTTTAGCAGACCCTTGCAGATATTCTGTACTTACATTGATAATGCTACTTCTAAAGTGGCACATGAGGTCAGGTATTACAGATTTATAATCAAGAATCATATGCTCTTCTGGTCTGTAGTCTGAAAAGCCTAATAATTACAAATACACATGCACAGGTCACGCTGTGGAGTCACCACTGTGCCCTCATGGCCTGCCGCAAAGACAAGGAAGGGAGCAGAAATCTTTGCGATAGCATCTGCAGTTCCTGAAGTGAACGGCATTTGTTCTGCAGCAGGTTTCTCGCTCCCTGTGTATTTGCAGATGTCCCTTCATAGCATGGTTTTGATAAAGGCCTTGCAGAGCTCAGGAGCTGTTTCAGACGGCTTGGAAACAGATCTAGTGAGGTACGATGTTCTCCAAATAAGTAGGTATATAGGAATGGTCACTTCTTATCGAATAAATGTTTAGTGAGGGAAGCAGAGGCCTGGTATGATCGGACAGAAAAATCCACCAAAGAGGTGACTTTTGCAAATGACTTCTTGCAAATGAAGCACCACCAGTTTAAAATAGTCATCTTAATTGAAATTAACCTCTGAGACTTTGGTTAGTTCCTAATGATCATCAATCCGCGATGTCCTCCTACCACCACCGGGACTCTGAGAGCAGTTACACTGCTCCTTTAAAGCAAATAACACCATCTCTCTACTTTCTTTCCTTTTTTTCTCCTTTCTCGCTCTCCACCCTCTCTCACTGCAAAGATGACATCTCTGAGGTTGAAATTAAAAAAAGCACCTACATCTTAGCCGTATGCACTGTTCCTGACCTGTGGGTAAATGCTAGACTGCCGGTTTCCAAGCCGTGATTTCCCGGCCCTTCCTGCTCCCTCAGGGTCTAGCGCAAAGTCTCCTGCTGTGGGCAATTAGGTTCTGATCCGTTTTTGTGGGGGGTTAAAGGAGAAGGAGTTTGTTTCCTGGTTTTGGTGAACACAGAAGGTCGCACGAACCCGCTGAGTGATTTAATGTTTATTCGTGGTGTGTCAGGGGAGTTAAACGGCTGCAGAGTTATGATTGAGATCACAGGACTCGGGGGCCAGAAGGAAAGGGGCGGCCGTACCGAGCGGCACGGCGCACTGTTGCACACTTTCTATATGTAAGTGCCAATTGAAAGCGTTAGACCTGTAATTCCCATTAAATTCATTCACAGCATCTGAGTATTTTGCGGTTGGCGGCCCGGTTGCCCAGCCCCATGGTCAGGCAGGTTGGCTTAGACGAGGCCGCTGAAGGCCAGGTCCAGCTGAGCTCTGCAGAGCTCCTGGGGTGGAGATGCTACCCCCTTTCTGAGCAACCTGGGCCGGGGTTTGATCACCTTTGTGGGAAAAAACCAGAATTTCTCTCTATGTCATTGGAATTTGCTATGTCCCAGTTTGCACGCACTGCCTCTTACCCTACCACCCCACCTGCTATGGGGAGCGCTGCTCTTTCCAGGTGTTGGCTCCCATCGCCATATAACCAGGTCTCCAACTGAGACTATAATTAAGAAACTGTAACTCAGACACCAAGTGCTCAGATATCATGGCGATGAGCACAATGTAAATGCCTGGAAAAACTGTATTAGCAAGCACGGTTTTAATAAAATGCTCAGAAGCCTTCCCGAGGATTAATCGGAGCTGAGGAGCGTGTGCAATATGCACCCTTTTCATATGGGGATGCTCCAACGTGGCGATGCCGACACTACGCGAGTGGGTCTGACGCGTACCCGCATTCTCCATCTTTGGTCCCCCACTACCAAGCAGCAATTGTCTTTCCTTTCTCTCTCTCTCTTCTTTCTCATTCCTAAAATAATCCCTTCAAATCAGTGCAGCTAATAGACTTTTTATCAGGCTGGACCCCTAGTCTGTCATAATTCTGTTTTCCAATCACCCTGTTTGTTTAAGTTAGAATAAAACTATTTAAATCAGTTTCTTGTAATCTTGAGTTATTTATAGATAAAATGATTTACGTGTTTGTGAGCTACCTGCTATGGGCACAGTATTACTGAAGGTTTTTCTTTGGGGATTACAACACCATTTAAGTTTATTTTCTTGTTTTCCACATCATATTTTGATCTCCTAGAGGAAATAACTTATTCTTTCTATCTCTTTCTTTCTCCTTAAGATAAAATGCCCACTTTTGGCTACATTTATTTAAGAGAGTAATGTAGTTTATCAATTTGCTTGTTTGGAACTAGGATTGAATTTGTGTTTGGAGAGCATATGCCAAAATCACTCCCTTTTTTTTCTACTATAGTGAAAGAAATTCAAGAGATTTTTATCTAAAAGTCCTACTTCCAATACTGATTATTTGGGTCAGAGTCTGATCTTTACAGCACTAACATAAAGTAGGGTGACTTCTACCAGAGTCAATACAATTGCACACAGTAAAAATGGTGTAAGTAAAACAAAATCAGATGTGCACATTTACAGTAGACTTTCTGTCCGAGTGAAGTGGTTGCACTGCACACTGCTCACGCTTGGTGAGCCAGGTCTGAATGTGGCCCTCTGTGGTGGCTCCTTGCATTGAGTTAAGCTCAGGTGTTTGTTTTTAAGCAAAGAGTTGCATAACTTCTATACTTGAGAACTACAAATAAATGTGACATCCTTTCTAACCAGAGTTACCAGTCATCGAGCCCAATGAGAGTAAAAATATTTCCAAGTGATTTAACATGATACAGCCATCCTGGCTCCAAATGTTGGCAGTGCTGTAGGAAATCAGCTAGCAAATTGCTATGCCAGAGAGCCGCCGTCCCAAGCTACCTTCTGGCTGGGATCGCTCCCTGTGTCGCTGCCGGAGCAGAAGAGAGGGCAGCAAGGCCAGGAGCAGGAGGCAGCAAGGCCAGGTGGGACCTGCAGGCGGTGGCCTCACGACTGGTCGCAATCCCAGGGCAGGTCCTTGTGCTGCTGGGTGTCCACGGCTGTGAGGAGCGCGAGGAGCATGAGGAACGCAAGGCGCATGAAGAGCGTGAGGAGTATGGGGAGCATGAGGAACATGAAGAGCAGGAGGAGCAGGAGGAGCAGGAGCAGCACAAAGAGCGGCCACCATGTGCAGACAAGGGCCTGAAGCCACCTGGCAATGAGACAGACATGGAAAAAGAGGCAAACAGGACCAAAATCTAGCTCAGAGCCTGGTAATGGTCTGGAGGAGCCTTATCCCCATACACCCCGACCCGTCTGCCGTTGGGGCTGAACCAGCAGCTGCCAATTCACCGCTGGTTTTGCCTTACTGCCATCATGGCAAGGGTACCTGAAGTGCTGCTTTCCGACAGCAGTGCGGAAGCAGATCTCCGTTCTCGCCGAGTCCCCGAGGACGGTAACCCGCCGTGGGCTGGGGGGCGACGGTGCCCACGCTCACTGCCAGCCCTGCGCCCGGCCCTGCATCGTGCTCCCGGCACTGGCACCCCGGGGCTGCCTGGCCATCTCCTTGCCCGGGGAATTTGCACCTTGGGTAATGGAGAATTTCGTCCCAATAAATTATGGCTAAAGATACTTAAACCTCTGCATAATCCTATCTGTGTAATCCTTAAAATCTCATGCTTGCGCCGACAAAATATCAGCGAGAAGGAATGAGGCAAGAACTGTGTTTCGGTCGTAGCTTTGAGTGACCAAGCCCTGATGGTTTATGTGACATCTTTAATTTCACCGGAGCACGTTTTAATCGACCTTTCAATGGTGCGTTTTCCACAACAGGGGAAAAATAAAAATGTTAAGTGCACGGCAGTTGTTGAGACAGGCCGCGGCGGCTCCTCCGGCTCTCCGGGCTCTCGCCGGCAGCTCGCGTTGCTGCCGCGCCGCGCGGGTGGAGCGGGGCAGCTCCTCGGGGCCGGGCTCTCGGGAGCCCAGGCAAAGCCGGAGGATGCTGCCGAGGGCCATCGGCTGCAGGCGCTTTGCAGCATCCAGCCCAGCAGGCCGACTTGGCCAGCGTCGCTCGGAGGCAGGATGTTTCTGTTGTACAAATATTTTAAAATTGCTATTGTCTGCCTTCCATATCCTTGCATCTTACATTTACTTCAGGTTTTTTTTTTTTTAGTAACTAATATAATCTTACAGACCATATATGAAGACTTGTTAACATAGGTACTAAAGGAACTTCTGCAGCCTAGAGACTGAGGACCATTCTGTGTTAGCTGGACGTTAAAGATTTCATTACGCCATAAAAAGTAGTTTGTGTGTTATCCCCTTGTAGACTTTCAGCTGTGCAAAGGGTTATTGTGCCTGTGTAAATCAGGTTAATGTTATATTTCTGTTTTTTAAAAATAATTAAAAAATCAGTGACAGTGAATTTGTCACAACAAATTTGAATTTTCAAATTTCCTAAATATGCTGAATGCAAATGATAGTACCATTTTAACTTAATAGGAACTTAAAAAGTATTTTACACCAAAAAAAATTCATTTTAGGACTTTTTAATTTTATTGTAAACTTTGTTTTGTAGGAAAATACTAAATTTCCATACTTTGTATGGAAAATACTAAAAAAAAGATTTCTCCATTACTCATTCTGCACTGCTGAATTTACTCTGTTTTAAAAGAAAGGTACAAATCCCTGATCTCTTCTGCCCTTTTGAAAAGCTACTAACTAAAAAGAAAAGAAACACACAACGAGACAGTAGACAATAATCCTGAATTAGCAGAGAGATGAACTCACTATTTAAGTCTTTCCTACAGTTTGCTGATTCTTCTGCATGTGATAGCTGATGTAGGAACCTGCATGGGACTCAGGAGGAGGAATGTAGGTGGAAAAGAATAGGGTTTTGAAAGAGTCTGATTCAGTCCTTGCACCTGCCTTGGTTGCCAGCTTCAGGCAAAACATCTTTGACCCCTTAAGAGAAGTTTGTACAGTTTTATTTTAGAAACTGCCGCCTCATTTTATGCTGCCCACCCTGCCATGCAGGGAATGTATAGACCCTCAGATTTTTTTTTTTTTTTTTTCCTTGAATAAGAAGTACCCAATCAGGACCAATATTCAAACAACTGAGTTATTAATATGTTAGACCGCGCTTTGGCCTACCTTCTTCAGACAATCAGAGAAAAAGAAGCAACCAATGAATCCGTTAAGCCTAGAAGAGCAGAACCAAATTTCAAATACATCATGTATGGCCTTTCGTAAACATGTTTTTGCAATAGTATCGAGGTCTGCTTTGAATAGCTGACGACTCCAACTCAGGAAAACATCCCTGTTGCAGGAAGGGTTCTTGGCAATATGCTCCAAAAAAGGCCTGTAGCACCTTGGGCGTGAGGAAACCAGGCAGATAGTTGGGGTAAAGCATGTGGGCAGGACGCTGGGCCTCGGCGAGGGCCGGAGCACAGGGTGGCCGGAGCCGGCCGCCCCCATGGGACCCGGCCGTCGCCATCGCCGCCCCGAGCTTCGCCTTGCTCTGCCCCCACCGCTTACAGACAAACGCCGGAGAAGGGGTCCCTCTCTCCCCCAGACGTGCGTGACACCTAGGCGTCCAGCTACACATGCCCAAAAACCAGAGAAGGAATTTCACCTGTGGCGTGTAAATTTTCTCTGTTTCCAAATATATAATGATTTTACCTCCTGCCACCTTAATGCTCAGAGTGCCTGAAAATAGGGCGTTTATGTCTGTGTAAAAGGCAGTTTCCTAAAGCAATCCATCACATCCTTCCAGCCCTGAAAAAGCCCACGGCAAGGCTTTCCAGGCATCAAATATCCAGAGCCAGAAAAGTCACGTTTGGTGTTTGTAAGGTTTTCATTGCTCCCTCTGAGCCTGCTGCATTTGAACTGATAATTATCAGGAGAACTTGGCTCTACAGGTGTAGGCAGACAAAAAATAGTCTCTGTAAAATGCTTTAATGCTCTCTAAAACATTCCTAAAATAGGTTTTCTGTGAGAGTATATTGCACATCCAGAAGGCAGGATGTGGAGGCAGGGTGTAAACATTTTACTGATGCTCATCTGCCGGGAACTGCCTTATCACAGCACAGTCAGCCATGTGTAACATGACCAGCCACACTTACAGGGATAAAATCTTTATTTGAGGCTACATCATATATCCTGTGTGACTGCGTATTTCAGAAAATATCTAGGGTCCTTCTGTCACTTATTTTATCTAATATTTTCTGCTAGTAAAAATTAAAGAGAAGGAGAGGAAATACTCCTCCTTGTGCCCTGGCTTTCCCCAGCTGGCTTTCACTCTGTGCCTCCTGTCACGTCTTCGCCTGGACCCTCCTCTCCCTTTCTCCTTTTAGTTCTGCTTGTCTTTCTGTGCCAAGCTGCTTTTATTTTTCCTCCTTCCCCTTGCAGCTCAGCGCGCAGACCGCAGCCCTCAGCGTGCGCCCGCCAGGTCCGGGCTGGAGGGCAGCGGGGCCGCTGGCTGCTTGCGGCTCCCTTTCCGCTGTGCCGCAGAGCGCGCTGGTCGCCAGCCCGGCGGTCGGATTCCTTTCGAGAGCCTCAAATCACATTCAAGGAAGGTACTGAAGGACAATATTCAGGGGCTCTGATAAAGTGTAAATTAAAAATTCAAGTCTGTGCAAGAATAACAGAATTACACAAGAGCAAATAATTGTAAAAAAAAAATCCATATACATACTAGGTTTGGCACAAGAAACATTTATGAAGTTTAATGCGAAGGAAGAGTTGACTGAGGTGAGAGAGTACTTAGTCTTTTCTTTGTCGGAGGAGTGTTTGTCTTTCACGAAGAAATACAGCTATCTTTTCTTGCATGTACATAAATATTTAGATGCTTACAGAGACACTTAAACGCTCTGGTTAGGAAATTATCGTTGGAGTTTAATAGATTTTGTGGCCATGAGAAACCTCTGTGATCTTGCAGCCCCGGTGGGGTCTCACATATGTGTTAAAGCAGAGGCGTTTTCACTGTGATTTCAGGAGCAGAAGGCATCCTTCCGCTCTGCAAATGACCATTCCCAAGTTCAATACCTTGTGCTCAACTACAGTGCCTTTCAAAAGAGCTCTTTTACAGCAGAAACATTTCATGATTTTTGTTTCTAGGTTTGCCCAAGTGCTTAAAGAAGCTGTAATTTCAGATGTATGATTATACAGATCATGCATATTGTAATCCACCTTCTTCCAAATCCATATGATTTGCTTACCAACAAACAGTTCACTGCACTAGGGTCACAATTCAGCAACTATTTAAGCAGATGTTAAATTTTGCTTTGGTTGAAACTAGATTTCACTGCAATAGAGAGAAAATATTCTGAATATCTGGGCCTTTGA
Organism: Dromaius novaehollandiae; assembly: GCF_036370855.1. Lineage (NCBI taxonomy): Eukaryota > Metazoa > Chordata > Aves > Casuariiformes > Dromaiidae > Dromaius > Dromaius novaehollandiae. The sequence goes on along the minus strand of NC_088130.1, from coordinate 38,604,702 downwards.
GCAACTATTCTTCCTTTTTCTAGCAAGCCATTTGATGTTCCAGCAGAAAAGTCAGTTTAAAATGTCCCCGGCTTCCTCTTCTCTCCGCTTGCTCTTTCCCAGTCCCAGACTGCATTTCAGTACCCCCGCATGCCACATCACTTTCCCTTGGACAGCCAGGCCAGCTTACAAGGTTTTGTCTCGCGGCTGGTCGTCCTCGCAGTTGTGCTGATACGGATGTCCCTGGGACTGCACTGGGCACCAGGTCAGCAAAAGGATCCGGATAAACAGATGAATAAACAAAAACTTCATTTTTTAAAGTTATTTTAAATTGGATTGTTGGAGTCGTAATCTGCTAAAAGAAAAAATAATTCCCCAAAATGATATTTTTTTTATCCTCAACCCTTTGCTGATCAGAGTTACAGCTCGGCTCCACAAACAGCTGCACTGGCGCAACTCCGCGAGAGACAAACGGGAAACTTGGGAATTTAGACATAGCTGAAGGTGTTCGGGTGCTAACGCGGCTTGTCCCCAGAGCAACGTGTGACAGGCCAAACGAGATAAACTGGGGCGATCTGGCAGCACCAGGGCTGAGCCTGCGGGGAGCCAGAGCACGGGGTGAGGCTGCTCTGCGGCTGCTCCCCGGTCCCGGGCCGCTTCCCCCCCGTCCGAGCGCGCAGGCGAGGCGAAGCGGAGCAGGGCTGCAACTGCAATGCAGCTCGATTCACCTCCCCTTCCTGAAATTTCCCTGTTGCTACTAGCAATTGTTAAAATTTGCAAATTAAAAAATAACAAAAAAAGACAGGCAGTCGTCCCCTGCCGCCCTCCGGGGTCACCTGGCCCCTGCCCGCAGGGCTCGTGCTGGAGAGGAGAGCAGGGCGGATTGTCCCTGCCAGCGCTGCCGTTCCCGTAAATGAGAATTAGTATGATGTGTTGTGTGACTCTGTGGGTAGATGTGTGTTTCTTATTGTGGATAAGTGTGTTTCAATATAGACACGTAATGGATGTCTAGCTGTCTATAACTCTGTCTCAGCGCCTCTCTATTTCTCTCTTTCTCTGCTGGAGTGTAATTTCACCTCTCTATTTATACTATTACAGTCTCAATTTTATGTCTGTTTTCTAAAAGCGCTTGAATTAGACTATTTGACATTTCCTTGTGCTAACGTGCTCTCATCCAGAGCGAATCCTGTTTTGGAGGGAATATTAATATTTCTATGAAGCAGGAGAACTGAGCAGGTGTGACAGGCACCCGCCACAAAGAGCGAGCAGCGCTCTGCCCCATACGCTTTAATCTGCTGTGATACCAGTCTTCCCACGATGCGTGAATAAACAGGGGTATCATGATTAATGGTAATTAATTGTGGTGTTGTTATGGCTTCTTTTTTGTGTTGCTGTAGGCTCTGCGGAAGATGCCACGTGCAGATGTCACACCTATGCAAGGAGCTTGCAGGCTGCAGCAGACTTACTTTGGATTTAGAGATTTTGGCCTAATGCAGATACTTCTGGGAAGTTCAGTCTGAGCCATCTGCACCAGGTGCCTCAGAAAAAAAAATGCATTTTCAAGATAACACTGGAATCTTCCAGACAAGGAGCCGCTCCGCAGCAGCACAGAGAAAGCATGGACAGAGGGCGCGATCCTGGTAAATGAAACTACGTGGGTTTACACCTGTTAGCCGTGTGCCTTCCTCCCCCTTTGACTGGTGTTTTATTGATTTAAAAAGTTTAATTCTGAGAGCGGGTCGCAATCACGGGATATACAGCATGCGCAGAAATCAGAGCTGCCGTCACGCGGGAGGCAAGGATGGTCCCTTTCTGTGCGCTCTTAATTAATGACGGAATTATTTTGGAAATATTTAGAGCCGGGCTAATTTCTTTTGAGCTCCGTCTCATGTTCCTGGAGCACAATAGAAAGCTGACTAGATGAAACCTTTGAGGAGTGTTTTACCGGTCGAGATCTAGGTTAAGTTAAAAAAATGGAAACGAGTTGACTTCGATTTATTTTACAGCAGGTCTGGAATTAGTTTGAACTTGTCGTTGCTTTGGCAGGGAAAATAAACATTAAATAGAAGCAAAGTCAATCACATTTCAACATTTGCATTTTTACCATTGAGTGTGTTTACCTGAATTATCATCTTGTAGCAGACATCTCTGCTTTGCTTTGATCTTGCACTACCAAAGGTATTTTACAAGAAGCAGTCATTAAAAAACCCCCACACAATTATGACAATTTCTGTAAAGCTCATCAAGTAATATAAGGTGCAGGGCTTTTCATTTTAATTTTAATGTGCTGTACTGTAGAATTAAAAAATAATGAAGTGTTTTAAAGAATCCTTAGATTTTACTTCCCCCTAGTACAGCAGCAGGAGATGTGTGCTTAATGTGAAAGATGATGGCAAAATGGACTAGATTTCCTATCTAGCAGGAAGATTTATAGGACAGATAAGATACCAAGTGACAAACCAATTGTGCAATTGTGCTAATAGGAATAAAACACTCTGTGAAGCTCATGAGCTATTATTACAAATGCTTGTGTAAATACAGTGTAGTTCATTGTTACCTCTTCAAATTATGCTTATGTGCAGCTCCGAAGTACAGCCTCTGCTTCCTTGTCTGAAATGCCACTGCCTGAACCAGCTTTCTCATTTATACAAACATATTTCCTGTGTTGTCAGAGAACAGGAGAAAACAAGTCTCTCATCTGAAACACAAATGGGCCAGGGAAAGGGGTCCCATTAATGAAGCAAAGCAAAAGTCTGCAAACATGAACAAAGCAAAGTTTACAATTAATTGTCCGGTTTTGAACACCGCTCTTTTTTAAGAATTATTATAAAGTTGATGGGCAGTGTATGAATAGTTATAAATTAATAGGTAACCCCCGCACATTATGCTTTCCCATTATGAAATGTTATAGTGTAGCATAAAAGCAAAATAGATACATGAAATTGTCAGTCACATACTCGTAGTAACAAGTACATATATAATTTTTAATGTGCATTAGTGATAAAAATACTCCCATTCTCCATTATAAATGCCAGGAGAGTATTTGCCAAACATCATTGTGAAAGTTGCTATCGCTAGCCTATTTAAAGGCATTCAAGCACTGAATGTCTTCAGGGTAGGCGAGGGCTGTTTGCGATGCAAGAGCGCCATTGGAATCGGCGGCTGAATTACCAAGATGGGAACTTGGACCGCAGCTTGTGCCTAACTTACAATCCTTTAACTATGAAACATTTAATCACATTGGAAAATGTGGGGCTTTAGAGGTGGCTTTTAAATTTGCAGCCCATCGGATGTCACCTTGGCCAAAGGGAAACCAGGGTGAGGATCGTCTGGCCAAACATAGATGTGATTCTGGGCAATGGTTCTCCCCATGCTAAGGTGGGCATCCAAAACAGGCCATGTGGGTCACCTCTCCAAGTGCCTGGGTGACTCGCTGCACCGCGCTGCACGTGTCTGGTGCTCTCGGAGGAGGCCCGTCCTGGATGATGGGCTGCGCACCGGGCTGCCTCGCCAGCGGGCCCGAGACGGGGTCCTCCCTTAGCTCTCGCTGCCCGGGAGGCTGGTCACTGCCCCACGCGCCTTCGCCGGACAGGACGCGCGTGTGCCTGTCTCCCTCCGCTGCACCTGCGCAAGCAGCCTTGGAGAGAAACCCTCCCAGAACGCTCACTTAGGGCCGGATAAAAAATGTTCGTTACAGTGTGAAAGCGGGTTTGCCAGTCCGCTCCAGCTAGGAGGATGGTCTTTCCGCGCTTTCTCCTGAACGGTAGCATTGTGTGTGCGTACAACGACACATCTGCCCGTAAAGCGGGCACGCGAGGGGCTGCTGCGAGGAGGCAAGGGTGCGGGCATTCGGTCCACGTGCCCGGTAACGTATTGCTGGCTGCCGTCTGACAGGCAGCTAACAGGGCACAGCTGCTCCACGTGCTCACCACTCCTTCGGCCGCTCTCCGTGCCGCGGTGGGAGATGCAGCCTGTACGGCTAAGATGGTTTCCGTTCGTCTGCTTCCAGCAGCAAAAAATAGCCTCAAACAATGCTTTCCAAGATAAATGCATATTTGCAGCCAACAATGCATATTCTCATTAGCATTGAAGACAGTTATATGTGCAGCTCGGTGTGTGAATGAGCATTTTTATTCCTTACTGTCTTTCATGTTGTATTTTTGGAAGGTCCATAGAACACGTCTTCATTTATGTGGACGTGTGCAGCATCGCTTAGGCAACCATTTCCAAAGATGAGCAAAGCAATAATTCTGCCCTTTTGCACAAACCAGATTTGCACATTGTTTCGCTCCCAAACTTTTAGAAATGATCATGAGCAAACCCAACAAAATTCCATTCTTCCCTCCTATTTGAGTTAACCCTCTTGAAGTTGTTAAAGGTAAACCCATGCTGATGGGCACAGTCTAAATACCTAGATGGGTAAGAAATCTTTTGCCACTTTCTATGTAACAATATTAGCGAATGTAATACAGCATTCTCTTCCGTGGGTGAGGTGCTTTAAATAATCTCTTAAAAGATCATTGATGATTGAGGTAATGGGCTAGATACTTTTGTTTCGTGTTGTATATGGCCTGTTTATAAAAAGAGCTGGATCAGTAGTTTTGGAATTGAAGCTTTCTTGATGTATAAAAGAAGGAGTCATATTGCTGATGTACAGGACTAGTTTATTCACAGCAGGTTGACATTTGCTTTCCTGTCTTTAGGAAAGGAAGACCTGAAATGTTCTTCTGATTCAATCACCTGAAGGAGCATCAATCTGTTGGATTATAGATAACACAGTTTTGGACATCATTAAAAATGAAATAACAGTGTGTTGAGAGGTGGTTCTTTTTGTTTTAAAGTTGCACGTTTGAATTATTTCTCTATCTTAGGCATGTTTTTAATATATTGAGGAGAGTCAACAATACTGCTTATTTAAAAAAAAGAATATTCCAGTATTTTGTAAATAAAGTACTTCTTGATGGTGGAAAATATTCTACAATGTTTCAATTGCTCCAGACTTTTCCTAGTTCCTCCATAAACACCAGCAGTCTGAAGGTGCCAGATAGCAATGGGTACATTTTAACAGTTCCAGTGACTTGGGCTGGTCAGTGTTCGAGTATTTATGCCCATTAAAATTAACAGCAGTGTCTTTACCTGCAAACCTTTACCTGCTCTTGACTGAGTATGGGAGTTGCAGTACCGGTGTGTAAAGGCACGCTGGTCTTACTTGCAGATTCTGAAATGTGTGTTGCGTGCAATTCTGCATGCATGTTCATGATGCTGAAAGCCCAGCCCTAACTGGACTCTTGAATTCACCGATATATTTTTATCAGAACACAAATGGTATTATTCTGTTCTCTCATTTTTCGCACCCAGTTATTTGCATATTCAGATGATCTCATTAAGCTGTCTAACAACAATCAAATAGCTGAGAACAAGAGTTGTTTCCTCTAACTTTAACTATCTTTAAGTGAGACATCTAATTTAAGCTAGCTGTGAAGGTGCCTGTGTAGCATCCAGATGATAAATGATCCACCTCTTTAGACTGTGATTTCTGGAGGTGCCTCTCTCTCACTACTAACTACAGAGAGTGCCTAACCATTAGGCAATCCAAATTAGTAGAAATTAATCCTAGCAAAAAGGTCTAAACTCTGTCAGCTGTGTCTGCAAAACTGCATGTTCAAACTAGAGGACATTGCACCGAGTCTGAAATAAAAAAGGTGCAAAGCTTCTCTATTTCTATTTCTGAAAAACTGAGCTAACATAACATCCAGCTTTTGCTGGCATATCTGTGTATGTACATACACTGTCATCATCAGCTATACGTGCATGTGCGCGCACACATACACAAACCTGCACTTAGATGCCTGGTGATATAATGCAAAACTAAGCTGATACCTATTTTGCCTAAAGTGATGAATGCAGGAGTACACCGTGATCCCTGAGAGCGGAACTGAGCTCGTGAATGCCGCTTGAAGTGGGGTTTCCACGCCAGGACGGCCTCGGGAGCGGTGTCAGGAGCTGCTGGCGCCAGGCCGCTGGGGGCAGCCCCGTCCCGGGAGCAGCAGAGGGAGGGAGCCTGCGCCGGCCACCGAAGCCAGGGCCGAGCACGCAGGTACGGCGTGCCTGCAGGTTCAGCCCTCTCCCACCCAAAAGCTCAGCTCCTAGGCCGTCCTCCTCAAGCTCCGCTCAAGGGGCGGATTTCTGGGAGTTTCTGGGATTTCCTTCGTTTTGCTTTCCAAAGCATCTGATGTGTGTCTAAGTCACTTCTAGCCACTTGAAGAAATTTATATGAAGCTCATAAGGCCAGGTAAGTAGTCCAATCTGCAGTAATGAATAATAAAAAGGAAGCAGCTATTTATGTGCAAAATACATGATTTGGATCAATGAAGAAAAGAAATACTGGTTTTGGATTTGTTTGCTTATTACTGCTGTGCATATAGAATCAGTTGTAGGACAATAGCAATCCTTTCTTTTTTTTCCTTACCTGTTGCTATAGGGAATTCTTGGGACTAGGAAATGTTTGTAGCCGTCTATAAAGTCCCCTTATGCAAGCTCTGTGCTTAGGCTGAAGGCTCCAGTTGGGTCCGATTCTCCAAACTCGCCTTCATCTCAGTCCCTGCTCTACGAGCTGGCTCTACACTCCTGCCCAGCTGCTGATAGATGTCTTCTTGCAGTATCACAAAGCTAAATTTATTTCTTGGTTGGATGAATTAATCTATGTTGAGGCCCTTGGTGCCAAACCCTGAGCTGGCTACTTTAAACCTATTGCAGGTATCTCTGCTCTGAACTGTGCTGTGCTCGCTCGGGCAATACATTGATCTCTTGTCTTGTGGCTCCAGCAGCCGTTTAGAAAATCCGAACTGATGACAAGGCGCGCTCGTTCGCACTGCGAGGCAGGCGATAGCTACTCTGCGGGGAGGTAGCCGGCACGAGGAAATCGGCGCTCGTGTTTCAGTTACAGTTACAAGCGTAGTTACAGCCACAATTATAAATGCTGTAAACTTTTTCAGCATTCCTTTTTCCTTCAGGGTTTGGGGAGAGGAGAAAGGAGAGCTGGAAAACGCTGGTTCATCAAACCCGAATGTTTTCAAGAGTGCGTGCTAAGTTTGCTGTTCTTCACGTCCCAGGGAGCGCTTCAGCTGGGTTATCACAGTCATGGAGGGGCACAAGGAAGGCATGCGAGGTGGCGCTTCCTTAAAGATACCTTATTCAGGGCAGAAGTGCAAACTGCCGGCACACAGCCAAACCAGGAGGGCTGGTAAGAGAGCAACTCAGCTAGAACACGAACGGACCAGAAAGAGGAAACTGAGCTAATTGCTAGGGACACATTTTGCTAGGCTCCTGGGTGGCCGGCTCAGCCCGGACGGGAGGAGGCGCTTCGCTCAGTGCGGAGTCACGCTGCAGGACTTCCTGCTCGGGATTTCGTGTGTGCTCAGCACTTCTGCTGAAATTATGGGGAAGATGCACTGAAGAAGAATCCGCCAAGGGGTATTACCTACAAAGACACGACCTCTTGCTCAGGAAGCCCCTTGGCTACAAGTCATTAGAGATTGGTAAAATATTAATACACTCTTGCCCTGTTCTTATACTTCCCCTAAATACCAGCCATTGACTTTGGTTGGAGACAGGATGAAAGGCCAGGTGGATCCTGGGATACAACTTGAAGGAAGCTGTTTTCATGTGCATAAGTCACAAAGTGAGATACAAGTGTCTCAAGGGATATGAAGGGTAAAGTGTTCTCTAAGTATGGTAGTAGTGAGGTATAAAACAAAGGAAAGCGTTGATTCACTACTCAGGGGAAAAAGATACTAGCTAATGGCACTAAAGAAGCATAAGAGTTTCATTTGTTTTTCTCTTCCATCTTTATTTGGCTAAAATCAGTTGTCACAGCTGGTAGTTATGTTAAAAGGGCAAAATTCTAGCTACTGTAGGGAAAGGGCAGGTTAGAGAGGATTTAGGTAAGTTACTTGTTTTTTAAATCATCAGGCTTGATGAAATTTGCCTTAAAGTACGAGGCAGCTGGGTGAAGCAATTTATCAGTGATCTTGGAGATTTCACAGAGGACAGGGGTTGGCAACTCCCACCCAGTTCTCCCTCCTTTTTATTAGTGTGGTGGGAAATCAACAAGAATGCCAAGAAACAATTAAAGAGTTGCATTAATTGGAGCTATTTTCAATAAAAAAGAAAATACAAACATCTACTTTTTCTTTTTTCCACTACTATTTAGGATGTCTGATTTGATTGGTACCCACTGATGGTAACAAGATTGACGTGAAACCACACTTCTTCCAGCTGCACACTGATTTCCAGCATGGTTAGGTACCTATGATTTTTTGCTCTTCTAAGAATAATCGGGCCAAAGATTGAATTCTATATTTCACATGCTGAGACTTAGAAGCTGAAATGAGCACTGGCCTTGAGTGGTAGACTCTGGAATCTACACATTGAAATGCAAAGCCAGTACACCAGCTTGCTTCTTTTGAATAAAATCAATACACGTAATATTGACAGTTTCCAAGTATACAGTTCTATAGTTGCTATCATAAGACAAAAATGTAAAGACCTAACTTGTGCAAAAGGTGGTTAAATTGCAGTTCTACACTGTTTAAACACAACTTGGCCACAAACTTGAAGAGTGGTGAAGCTTGCAATTGTTTTAATATGAATGAGCAGACACAAGTCTTATGTTTTTAACATTTAGGCCAAAGGAAGCACTGTTTTTCCGAATATTTTACTATGCAAAATACACAGGAATATTTCCATGATATTAGGTAATTCTGTATCAAATATATTTGTAATTCTAAGTGGTTTGGTGATACTTGAGCAGAACATAACTGAGAGAGTCAATGCTAGCGCTGTGTTGGGTTTATTGTTTCCTGCATGCTCTAAAGCAATCAAACAGTTCTGCAAATGTTCTTCAAAGAATACATCTAGAACGTTACTTCATTAAACGTCTCCTTGGCATTCATTCTATTTTCCGCTTTGAATTGCTGCATTTAGTTTCAAAATGACCTTTTATAGCGGTGAAATTTTATTAACTCTTTGATCTACTGGCACAGAGATGAAAACAGCAGTGAAAAGGGAAATACAAAAATGAGTACTTTTAGGCTGTCTCATATTGTGGAACAGCATGAAAAAGAAATAAGTTCTATCACTAAAAGGATTACACGTTGCTTAATATTGCTGGCATTCCCTTCATCCCCCTACTAACGTTAATGATCAATGTTATATACCCGCACATGTTTGTCTTATGGCTTTCTGTTAAATACACCAGGACATATTTTGCCTTCAAATACTCTCTTACTGTACACAACACTTAAGGTCCAAATTTTGTGCTCTTTTCCTTTTTTCTTTCTGTAAGTCAATATCCATTATAAATCTGGGGCTGGATTCACTTATCCCATGAATTATTCCTAAGCAAGCAGGGTTAAATGAGCTCCTGTGAAAGATGCTCTAGAGAGGCAGTATATATTAGAGTCACAGTTCAGTCCTTACTTTTCTTTCTTCTAAAGTGGAAGTAAGATTCAGTAGCCCCTTTGCCTGCACAGTTTATTCCTTGCTCAGCACTGTGTTGGTATTACTAGAGCATTTAGAGGTCAGGGAAAAGACTTGGAGTTAATGAGAAGTAGAATGGTGGTCCATGGGCAGATTTTCCTCTTTTCCTCACTGTGACCTGCAGTTTATCTGACATCCTTGACATTTTCTTGCATGGAAATACAGGTGGACTTACAACCGAATGCACCGTGCTCAGTGTCACTCTGCCCATGCAGTGAGTATTCATTAATTTAAGGGTAACCAAGCTAGACTATAGAGAGATCTATGCTTGCTATCCACTGAAAGTCCACACAGTTCCACTTTTCTCTGACATGAATATTGAATATTGACAGATTTTAGCTCTGTCCCTGCTGTGAAGAAATCAAAGTCTGAGCCTGCAGAGCAACGGAGTTCATATCAAATGATTGCCTTGTGCTGTATCCTTAGCCACAGCCACTGTTTATAGCCATGACTAATCATATTGACTGGATTTACCTGACTTACCCCTCATGGGAAGGATATACCATTTATTTTGTGTTAGTAGGTGGAAGGAACACCATATTCCACCATTGCCATAATACAGATTGGAGCACTGGTTTTTGAAAAAAGTTGATACACAGAAGTAAATTTAGAGCTCTCAAAGCCATTTATATTACAAACAAAATGAACATGTTTAGGTCATATATTGTGTGGTCCTGGATGTTTAAATAAACTTTATTCAGAATTACGTACCATTGTGCTATTTTTAATTCTTCTGTCGCTACAGAGCCTTTTAATTCTCCTATCACTACTGTAGTACTATTGTGCTGCTCAGAGCCTCAGACTATGCCCATCACCATAATACCCAGATTAAAATAGATCAAGATCAAAAGAGGAACCTTTTCACCAACAGTTGAACTTCCTGAGAAGCATAGAAATGCGCTAAAAAAAATCTGGGAATTTAAAGTTTTTAATTAGGAGTCCAGACAAAGAGAGGTGTTTAAGCAATATTAGCTGTTTATTTTATTAGAAAATTGGGAAAGACATATACATTAGTTATATCACAAGTTAAGTTGCACTGCTGAAAAAAGCATTCTGAAGAGCTGGCAGGGCATTGCATCGAAGATGTCTGAGGGCTCTGTTACAGACATATATACACACACCCAGAGCTAATCTCACAGCTCAGTATTATAATCTTCATCTCAGCAAATGACAAATATATTATCCATAAAGGATCTACAGAATTCCTAAAAAGCTGAACTCTGTTATTATAGAGTTAAGCTGAAGTAGAAACAAAAATTACAATTGTGCTGAAACTGATTTGAATTATTTTTTTCTGATGAATTTTGCCTTTTCTTTAAAATACAACTATACTGTCATTGTTGAGCATAAGAAGCAGGAGAATAAAGTAAGAAAATTTGACAAAATATTAATTTCACAGAAAAGAAGATAGGTAATTCTATAAGAAGCCTTTAAAGAATGAAATATACATTACCACATTTTGTAGAAACATACTGGTTTTGAAGTAAAAAATATAATTTATAAATATTATAAAATGGAAAAAAACATGCTTAAGGTATTGATCTAATAAGTTTCATAGTTTTTCCCTGTTGATTTCCATTTCAAAATTATGACTGGCTGTGAATCAGTCTGCTTCTAAAGTTTATATACATTTAGTATGAAAGAGCATCCTTAACTTATTTGTCCATTAGGCCTATGGCATCAAAAGCAAGCAAACAAACAAGGAATAATTTAGTAGAAGAGCTGTATTTTCAATCCATGGTGCAATAGGCAAATAATGAAAGGACCCAAGCAATAGTTACTATGAGATCTCATCTAAAAATAAATAAATAGGTAAATAAATAAAGATTTTGGTGCCACGACTGTATATGTTATTCATGGCTGTTAATAACCTTTTTCATTTTCCATTTGGTTTCACTCCATATTAGTTCAGTAGACTTATTCCCGTTCTCAGACCCCAGTCAGGTACTCAGAGCTGCACATGTTAATGTGTGTTGCTGAAGATGAACTGAAATTAGCAGTCCCTGAATACTCTCCAGGTTCTGCCCACACAGCTCTGACTACAAGACGCAAGCCCTATACTGCAGCATGAAGAGACACCTACCTTAACTTTTTGCATGCACTGTAAACACTGCACATGCTAAATATACTTTATTGAATTTGCTCAAAACCTAATGATAATTGATGCATCCTTAAAAAAAAAATAGAACAATGACGGAAATAAACTGAAAGTCATATTTTTACTATTTATTTTATATTCTGGTAGTGCCTCCTGTCAAGAATTTTTATGCCAAGTGCCGTACAAATTCAGAACTGTCCTTGCCCCAAAAGCAGTGTGAACTTCACATCTCAGTTCAGCTGTCACTATACAGTTTATTAACAATTATTGCCTTAAAAATATTCCATGATGCAGATAAACAAGACCATGTTTTCTTTCTGTCATTATCTTTTGTTTCCAAAGCATTCAAAACTGTAGATGTATTTCTCAGTAATCCATCTTAAAGGCTTTTATGGAGTAGGGTGAAGATACTTCACCTGCAAAACAAAACAAAGCAAAACTGTTAGCTTTAACTCTTCATTACAAGATAGATACCGTGAAGTAAACTGTTACTTTCCACACAGTTCAAACAAATGATCCATGGCTGAGGTGTTATCTTTCTTCTTATTTCCACTTCATATATTAAGGAAAGCAAACAAAAAAAATTTTTTTTAAGGTGTGGAAAACATTATCTGATGGTGGTGATTACTATATGCACATATTCATAGATAGTCATTTATATAGGTGTTTATAAAAGATACACAAAAAAGGATGGAATTGAACTACATTTTCGTTCATGTTTTTTTAAAAAGAAAAAAGAACAGAATTCAGAATGCTAAACTTTGGCCCTGATGCCATCCATTAAAATCTCCAGTTAATTTTTTATTCAGAAATTAATTTAATTCAAATATATTTCAGCAATGGGAAATGTCTCAGTGAAATGATATAATAGCTTTTGTAGAACTAATAGCCTCTTTCACAGTGATGGTGGAACATCATACAATTTTCAGCACAGATCAAGTACATCGATTTGAGTTTTCTTAGCACCTATTTAGCAGAAGGTAGCCAGTGGCCAAGAAGAGAGCCAGCCAAGCGCTGGCCTCACCGCTTTGTTTAGGTGCTTTGTTTTGGAAGCTGCTCCACTGAGCAGGGTTGCTTCAGCGATTGCGGTACCTTCTTTATGATATTTCTGACACAGTCCACCACTGGCCACTGTTCAAGGTTCACTTCATTAAGTCTGGTAAAAACAGGCTCTTTCGGGAGCTGCACTGAGCATATTCTGCCTTCCTCGCATGGGGGCTGGTGTTTCCCAGCTGCCTGACATTTTACATCATACCTGTCAATCAGACATGAAAAGATGAAGCAAAATGAACATTCCTCTAATCCAGATAGTGAAACTGAAATTAAGACTTGTTCTCTCTCAATATTCCATCATTCCACACCACTAATAACACTGATAGTCCCGTAATTTACTTTTTTAAAACTCCCTTTAAGATCTGGAATCAGAGTTACCTTTCCCTACCAATAGGAGTTGCTTTTACCAGAAAATATTCTTCCTTCCCATCTAATATACCTGTGATGCAGTTTTATTCAAACCTAAGCACCTGGAGCTATAGAGCTTCAGCAGGGAAAGAAAACTGAATGCACAGCACAAACCTGGGTGAATTTTTCAGCAGCTTTACACAGCTCCAGTGAATAGCAGAGAACATGCAGCTGGTGTGGGATTTGTTTTGGTATCAGGCAGTTGGTCTCAGTTAGACTGCAGAATGCATTTCTGCTCTATAGCTCGTCCTATTGCAAAATCTGTTATTCATGGAAAGGCTGCATTGCTCTAAGCAGAGTAAGGTGCCTGCAACCTTCAAGTAACACCAGTGTTCTACACATGACAATGCTTTTTAAAAAGAAAGCCTCTGAGTAACTGGAAGTTACAGTTAAACATGTTGCAGAAAGCTATCTTTTAATTATCATGTTAAAACCAGCACTTGGTTCCAGTAACCTGTGGTTGTAAACCTCTGCCTGTGAAATCTCCATCTGTAATGGTTTTCTTATTTCACACACTATATCGTTCCAAATACTTAACAGCCCTATACGCAACAGATTGATTTTTGGAAGGGCTCATCCACAAAACTTTTCTTGATTTCTTCAGGTTTCTGATACACAATTTATCATTTTGAAATTTTTACATCATCAATGAAAAATCTTGAAAACAGAACAGAACGCAGACTTCTGAGTTTATCTTAATGCCAGGAGTCATAAGCTTTGCATGATTTCCATCTGTAAACATGAAATGGAGGAAATTTGATGTCTGCAAATGCCAATGAGACCAGCCAAACTACCTAGCTAGTTACAGAACATAAAACCACCTAAGTTTTGATTGGTTTTGAGTTTATTTCTGCAGAGAACTGACAACAATTGTTTTTTATTTTTCACTTTTTAACATCTGTCTACTGTAAAATAATAGTTCCCATCTTCATGCACGGTATGCTTACTTGCTAACATCATTTAACCCAGGCTATGGAAAGTAAGTATTTACTTCCCAGCCGTTGTTAAAATGCCATTACAGATTGTATTTAAATTTATACATTACATAAAAAGTAATTATGTTCATGTGAAATGACGACGATGATAATGATGATGATGATGATGATAAGATCGAGCAGCAGATGTGTGAACATAAATGCCTGCCACCTGATTTTAAACATCAGATGAGCTAAATGGAAGCTGAAGTATCTTTTGGGGATCATTTTTTTAATTCAATATAAATAATTCTTCAAATTTTATTCTCCATTTGAAGATACGGTAAATTATAGTAGATTTTCTCATAGTGTTGATATTTTAGCAGCACTGACATCATTACTTAAGAGGTAACTAATTGAGAAATGCATTAGGTATGAGGTTTATTAAAATGCATAAGCAGGGGCATAGTCTAAAATTTGGTATCTTGCAACAAACTGTACAGATCCTTAACCATGCCTGTTCTCAACATAAAGTCCAGTAAGGAGCAGCCAAGGGTCTCCTTCACATCTACTGCCTGTTGGGCTTTCTCATCTTTGTCCATCTCATTAAATTTTCTAGAAAACACCTGTCAGACTGGACAAAAACCAGTGGTGGAGTCACCGATCCCTGCCACCTTTTATTTGGCATATTTGTTTTGATAACTCATTAAGAGTCTACAAAGCACATGCTTACATTTCAGCTTGCTTCACTGAATTTTATCCATATCTGTAACCTCTCAAGAGCAGGCTGAAACCATCAGGGTATTCCAGGGTGGGAGATGTTCTCAGTCCACTGCCTCTGAACTGCTGTATTCAGAAGGGGAGGGAAGAGGAGACGATAGAGTAGGGCTCTGGCTTTCTTTGGCTCCCAGTCTCTTCATAAATTGCACAGGAAGAGTCTTTGAGTAGCTCAGTGCTGTGGATCCTGCTAGGCATCCAAAGGTATGGCTGAATGTAAAGCTATATAGTCCAAAAGCATTTTGCAGGTCCAGGCATATGATGTACTCATGTTTGAATAAGAGCTGGTACCCCCTGTTTCTTTTTTCCCCTGTTCCCTCACTGCCCTGGAAGAACCTAAGAGGGTCATAAAAGTGCTACATACATCTGACTCCCCTTTTAGACCCAGTCTGAACATCTTCTGCAGTTCTCAGTTAGACAATTCTCTTTTTCATAGGTCTGAAAAAATATGGCTTCTTCCAATGAATCTCAGGATGAATCCTAGGATGAAGCAATCATTGCCTATCCATTGTGAGGATGAAAGAAATAAAAGAACACCATGGAAATCATATTAAAAATGCAGGGATGGGCTCTTGAACCAGTGCCAGTGGGGAGCGTAGAGCTTTGTTAAACTGTGTCTTCTATCACTAGTCTTGCTCACGAGGTTGGCTTCCATGATGTGGACAAAAACTAGTGTTTCTATCTAGGCTGTGATGGATAGCCCTAGTTGGAGGAAGCTACCCTAGCTATAATGTATTATAAAATCATTTTTAATTTATTAGAAGAAGAAAAGATCAGGGATTGTTTCCACTAACCTTAACCACTTTATTGGTATTAAATCATATTAAGTTGCTGTTATTTTCTTGTATTTGGCATTTTCTTCTGGTTGTTTATTCTGATTTGCCTTGGCCTCCTGCCAAATGTGCATCTAGTATCAAGAGTCAGTTCTAAACTCCATTTTTCCTATAAAAAATGAAGAGAGATAATTATATTTAAGAGCACTGTATAAAAAAAAGTAGCTGTAATTTACTTCTATGGGTAGGTATAGAACAAAACAATAGCTTTAAAAAGACATCATGTGAGCTGCTTGGATAGACCATATATAC
Organism: Dromaius novaehollandiae; assembly: GCF_036370855.1. Classification (NCBI taxonomy): domain Eukaryota; kingdom Metazoa; phylum Chordata; class Aves; order Casuariiformes; family Dromaiidae; genus Dromaius; species Dromaius novaehollandiae. The sequence continues at coordinate 38,588,848 of NC_088130.1, read as the reverse complement.
ATATCACTTTCATACAGCTTAAAAAAGAGCGCGTGAATGTGTGGATTACTGAAGCATGCAGTGTCTTACAATAAAGCAAAAAAATCTGATGCTGCCAAAGACAATGCACCCGGTATGAGACGAGAGTTTCCTTCTACTCCCCTGTGAAGACAGTCCAAGGAACTCAAGACCCTGCAGGCTCTGAGAGATGAATTTTTGTACATTTGCTTAGACTAATATTTATATTCAAACTAATGCAAATAACATTTTCATGTCACATAACTATGAAGCCTAGTGTCACATGGAAGTAAATCAAGAATAACTCCACTGAACTTAGACTGTCTGAGAAGTAGAGAACAGGAATGTGTGTGTGTTTATATATCCAGATATCATTAATTACTTCACTGAGCTTATTCCAGGGGTGAAGTTGGTGCTTACAGTTCCCAGGCAACGTATTGACTCTTTAGAAGTCTATCAGTGAATGCAATATATTCTGCAAGATTTATAACTCAGTGTCTTTAGACTTACTGTTGTAAAATAAGTAAGATTTGCGCAAGTATTCAGAATACGGGCAGCTACTTTCGAGTTTGCTTATTGGTAATAGTGTCCAGACTAATTAAATTGATTAAGAACACATGCAGTCTAACATGAGGGCCAGACCACGACTAAATTTTTCTTATGCATATACTATAAATAGGTTATTCAGTTAAATAGCATCAAAGCTAATTCATTAATACATTCTAAATATCCAGTGGAGATCAGGGGAATTCACTAATTTTAAAATTAGACTGGTTATAAATGATCTGATAGCACTTTAAGTGCCTAATTTTAGGTAACTAAGTTTGAACACTGGCTTATTGCTTTTAAGTAATACAGTTAATGTGTGCAAATTAACTAAAATATCCCATATCCTAATTGTTGAGTCACATCCTTTTACTCTTGCAGTAAATTCTTCTATAAGTACCACGAAGCCAAATTAAAAATATAACAAAGCACAAAACTTTCCGGCAACCGTGAGTGTACTAAGTGTAACTTTGCTATAATAAACCTGTATGTGGAAAGGAGAAAAAATTGCTTATGAATTTCAAAATTGCTTTTTCTTACTGAAATTCTGTCTGTTCCATGATCAAAAAGATAGTATGAACACAGTGAAAATTTTGGAAAAAATGTATGAGAAAGAAAAAGTTACAATGTAAAGTAAAATTGCACATGGCATGCTATTTAAGCATTTGAAAATGGAAAGATAGCATTTTACCAGCAGCAATCTGAAGTTAAATACAGCTATACTGAGTCCTTATGAAACTTCTTGAAAGACTGAAAACTGGCTTTTGGTTTCATTTCTTATGAAAGTTACTTGGATATCCTGAATTATCAAATTTTGTAGTGTGCTATTTCCATTATACAGTAAAACTGAGTTTGGCTATGCATATTTGGGGATTATGAGACCCTTGCAAGATATTTGAAATGTGCCTCCAGCATGTACTAACATCTTCTAAACAAAAATGTTTTATAGCAGTACAGGGAGAATTTGACAAATCATTTACGGTCTAATTTCACTAGATGTAAGAATGTAAGAATGTAACTTCTGTTAACTTCAGTGGTAGCGAAGAATTTGTAGTATCTTTCAGAACTGGACCATTAAAAGTTAAAAACAGCAACTTAACCAATGCATTTCTGAAGCAGGTATTCTGTCCTCATCTATTTTGAGTAAGGATAGGCTGAAATGTTGTTTGCAGTTGTGATTTGCGTTGTCTTTTCTGAGGCATGCTTAGTCAATAGGGACAACCCCAATTTGCTGCTTTCCAGTTTTGCCTACGGGCATCTTCTGATATAATTAACTGTGTAGTTATCAGATTAGCGCTGTGCAAACCACATATAACGACACTGTATTTTCAGTACCTTTGCATCATGGATATACTTTGGTCAAGAGCATTGGAACCCTCAGCAGTGAAAATAACTGCTTTGATCAACCTTTCACTGTTCTTACGTGCCCTGGAAACCTCTGTCAATCTCTGCAGGGCCACACTCTGGCCTCTGCACATCAGCTAAAATACATTGGCCTCTTTTCATGAGCCCATCCCAATATCTACCCTAAATGTTTTTGGATGCTTATCTGAATCAAATAGAATCTATAAATCTTTTTACGATTTACCTATTGCTAGCTGTCTAGTTTGTGCCCAGAGCTAATAATGGCAACCCAATTTATGGTAGCATCTTGTGACTTATGTTTCTAGTCAACAATGTCAACAGCAGAGCCATGTTCAACAAAATCCTCTTTAGTCTGCTTCCAGTTTTGTAATGGGATCACCGACTCTGTGTAGCAGATTCAGAAACATCATCCCACAAACAAAACACAAGCTGAAAATCAATTTTACATATTTTCTCGTTAAAATGAGATCTCATACTTTTTCAGATCTGCAGCTGAATAATTGTAACTAATAAGCTAAGTTTTAAAATTCTTTGTGTCTTCTTGCCATATAAATGTTACAGATGTACATACAAACAACAGCTAAATTAACATCTGGATTCTCTGAAAAATTTGTTTTCTTGCCTTTTGAAAACATAACAACATCAGCTGAGGCTTTTAAAAATAATTTATCTAATGAGATGTTATCAAATAGAGAATAATATGCATCATTTACCACATTTTTTTGTTTATTAACTATATTTTGAAGTGAATAACAACTCTTCATACTGAACCTTGTTAACAGGCCGTATTAGAATAAAACTCGCATAAGTTGTTCTAACTTGGTTGATAAGAGTGAGAAATTCCACTATTTAGAAAGTATGATTGCTTAAACACTGTGCTGGTTGACATGAGGAAACAAACAGGAAAAATATTTTGACCATGAGAAAATTGCAGGTCATGCACGTTCTTTCTATAATTAATTCTTTCTAGACTTTGTTCATATCACTAATTAAAAAATGTAAGTGTATAACCTACTTCTCTGTCTTCAACACTCCCATTCCCTACCTCACTTTTAAACAATATGAAGAAAGACAAGTAACCAAAGACAAGCAACAGGTGATATTGAAAAGAAAGTTATGGCTAACAAGCTATCCCGTTTTGCGTGCACAGCTGATATGTTCATAGTTATACTCTGCATCTGGATTTTGCACACCACAATCCTTTCCTGCACTTATTAACATGGAGGGCAGCTGCAAAGAGGAATTGTGAGGAGATTGCTTTGTAACATATGAGAATGTCAATATTTCTGTCTTCAGAAATTTGGTCTAAAATTTCATACACATTCAATACCATGTTATCCTTTCTTAAAATATTTTCCATTTTTTCAAAGTATTTTTGAGAAGTCTATTTTAAATTTTACTTTGTAACTTATTTCACTCATGCCTTAATTTGCTGCCTCTTTTTTTGCTAAACTCCCTGCATGCATTTCAATCTACTGTCATAAAGAGTTGGGCTTCTCATTGATTTTGCAGAGACTAGAACTAGATATTCTCTGGGCACCCTGGCCCTTGACGACAAGCACTGGAATTTAGGCGTATGAGTGGGAGGGTAAGCAAGATTTACCACATGTCCTGTAAGTTTTAAATAGCATGTATGCACTTGGCCTGTCCTCCCTGGAGGCAGACACCCCGCTGGCACTCTGGAGGACTTGCAACCCTTTACAGTGAGTAACATAAAATGGTTTCCTGAGCCCTAACGTACCGGCTGTGTGGGAGAGGAAACTGTCGGATACAGAGTGACAGTCCTAGTCAGTAGGACCTGGGTGAGGGACAAGGAAGAGAGCCTTGATGTCTTCTAACTAGCTCATGTGGTTGATGCTACTGCCTGAGACAGTGGCACTGCTGCTGCATGGAAAGATATGAGATCTACATTCTCCTACAGAGGAGGACTGAGGACAAAGTGAGGTGCTGAGGTTACAGAATTTTCACTCCTCTTTTCCCCTAGGATGCATGCTAAATAATCACTGCAACATGTGATGACTGTCTTTTATTCAATAAAGCACGTTTCCTGTTCATTATGTTCAATATAGTGCTATACGCATATTTCCATTAAAAAGGTCGTTTACTGAACGAGTAGTTTATGTAAGTTGCATGTATCAGTTGTGATTTAGAAAGCAAGAATTTGCTTCAGAATGGAGAGCACTACTTTGTCTAGGTATACAGTGCAACGTGGTGCCTTGTTACAGCCTAGTGTATAGCACACGTGTAGTCTAACCAAAACTGTTCATGTGAATACATGCCAGATTGAGCCTGGTACCTGTACTATCAGTACCTATCGAGCGCAGAATTGGAAAACTACTGGCAGAGGGTAAGTCTTATATCCATGACATAAGAAGATAAAATATGAATAATTTGTTGTTGTCATTTGAATGTTCTGTTTAGACATATTGAGGAAGAATTTAATTGCTCTATCAGCAATACTCTAAACAGACAGCAAAGCAATAGCATACCCTGAGCACGAAGTGAAAGTAAATTCAAGGGGATGTATATATTTTCCTTGTTCTGAATTTCTGTGTAGGCTCATTTCAGTTTCAGGTACCCTTCAGTTGGAAGCTGTGTTGCCTCCTTAACTTTCCATTAGCTCTGACTGATACATTTCCTTCTGGCAAAGCTGATCCAAAGCCTGGCTATATTTTGTACATGAAATCTTTTACAATTGAAAATAACAATTGGTGAATTGTGTAAGTGCATGGTGCAAGCAACAACCCATTTTTCAGTTTCCTTTTTGGAGAATTTGACAATTTTGTCATTATTCGGAAGACACAACCCCAATCCCATTCTAATATTTTACAGTGTCACTGGTGCGGGACTGGCAACATCTCTCTCATTCAAATCTTGACTTTTCGTCTAACTATAATAATGAAAAGACCAAGCACTATGAAATGTTCAAGACTCCAGAAAATGTCCTGTAACTCCAGAAATGCATGTAAATATAAACGTAAATTCAGTCCTTTCATAGACTTCTCATCAGCTTCAGAAGGAGCTATGTACTGTTGCACAGGATAGCAAAACAGGGTCTTTAAAGAGACTGCTTATCAGTTGTATCTGACTAAGTTGTTATTTCTTCTGCATGTACACAGCCTGAAATTCATGTCAGTAGTTACCATTATTTACCTTAAAGGAGGCTTCTCTTTGCTTAATTTTATACAACCACAGAAAAAAGGCCATGGGTGACACAGCACAAACAATAAACATCTGCAGGTGTTGTGCAAAAAGGTAGTTAAGTGCTACACATTGAAGGATACGTGATAAATATAACTAATAAAATTAAGCCTTTCTGCAGTTAAACTTGCTAAACAATGAAGTGTCATCTGATAAACATGGCTTAAAAAGAAATAATATATATTCACAAAAGAATTCTGGGCATTTCATCCCTTCCATAAAAACCTTTAAAAATACCCCAGCTCATCTATAGGAAAGAAACAGTACTCCAAAATGCTAGTCCATTGGAACTCCATGCTTGGTACCACATAACGAAAAGCTACTTGTGCCTGTTAAAGTGAAAACAAAACTAAGATAGCAGATACCATCATAGCCACTTGCTAGGAAGTTGCTGCCAGGTTAGTTAACAACTACTCCCTATTTCAACTGTTTTTTCTCCAACCTGAGAGTATCCTAGAATGCATGAGCTTCATAGTCTTGTTCAACCAAAATCACCCCCAAATCCATAAGAGCCAAAAAATACATTCTCTCAGACTACACCAAAAGAACCTGGAATCAAACCTTCCAAGGGCTGATGATCGCCCTGGTCAGTCTACTTCCGAGCATTGCTGAATGTTTAAGTGATCTTTGCATTCAGAGCCAGGGAATCTAAAATGACACTTGTGCTCAGAGGAACAACCACGTATTTTACACAGACTGAACAAATTCTCATAAGGGACCTTACTGAAACTGAAGTAAGATCAGTTGTTATCGTTTCTAGTTCCAACACTCGCAGGTTGTAATATTTCTTATCTGCCTCTAAGTGGCAACAGGTATAGTGTCTTCTCTGCAGTCCCCAAAAGAGGAACACTCCTTCCAAACTGTAAAAATCCATCACTCGGAGTCTCTTTCATGTAACTACTTTCTGGTCAATCAGCATAAATGAGGGAAGTATCACAACAGTATTATCAGATTGCTCTTATGGCAAGTAAGACTTGATCATCAGAGATAAATGGTCAGTGAAAGTACTGGCCTGTGAAACCAATGCTACTGTATGAAATATTTACATTCTAATGTATATCATCTAGACCAGTATGACCAAAACTGTCTAAAGCACATAGATCCCATTTCTATCTCTTTGTGTCATGGGAAAAGAGAGCGCTCTGCTTTGACTGGGTTTATAATTTTTGCTTTGTTTTCCAGTTTTCTCTGGCATTTCTGTACAACAGCATTGTAGAAATACTTTGAAGAAAGCAGAACAGTGATGGCCTGTGAAGCCTGACCTAGAAAAGGTGACAGATTGCTCAAAGTGGAATTTTTGCACAATCATTTGGATGGAAATCAGGCACCAGTATCAAAGCTGGAATCCTGAAAAATGTTGCTTGGCTAATACCTCCCTGCTCCATAGATGCCACACTGCTGAGTTAGCCTCACGGTCTAACTACCATAACTACCTCAGGCTTGTCAGATCTGGGAAGATCACCATCGATCTCGCACGGAAGCCCATCTGGCATCCATGCCATTGGCACTTGCCGTGGCCCAAGGAAGTTGGTCTGGTAAGTGTTCCCAAGGCACCACCAACCTAACCCAACCCACTTTTACACCCTACAAAATGAAGTGAAAGCTGCCAGTTTCTTTTAAACCAATAACTGTGGGACTACAGTCCCCTTCTTTTAGGAACCTATGTAACTACTGCATTTATCCAGACTGTAGGAGACCCATCTTTCTCTGCTGAGAGTGCAAATTAGCACCACTGAAATGGGTGCCTTAGCACAAGGCTCCACCTGATCTCCCAAACTGAGCAAATGTTAACCAAGGAAGCAGTGAGAAAATTATATTTCACTCCCCAAATTTGCAGTTCTGTTTATGTGTGTAGGCAGACACACACCTGAACAAAATGCATGTAAGCCCTCCCCTCCCACCCTGCAGCATGATGAACAAAGTAAGTCAACAACAGGAAAGCAAAACCTGTGTCTCTTGCCTAACTGAAAAACAAGAACCTGCAGAAGCAGCTATTTAACAAGCAACTATTGTTTTGTTTGTGCAGAGGTGACCAACTCACCGTGTGTTGAGAAGGGTAAAGAAAATAATAGAAATCCCACAAAATCAATTACTTCTTATTTGTTCTCTGTTTGCATTTTAGTTTGCTGTTATTCTGAAACCCAATGAGAAGATACTCTGTGTGGTCCCAGGACTGTTTTCTGCATAATTTCTACAGCTACCACATCCTGGCCCTCATTTTTTAAGGTACAATGCACGGCTGGTCTCAGCTAAAGCTTACTGATTGTTCCAGGACTTCTTCATCCCTGATTTTATTGAATCAATCAAAGATTGAAGTAAAAGAGTTGAAATGGGAAACTTTATCCCTAGACAGAATATAGAATATTAATCTAGTATTTTAAACATTAGCTTAAATACTAACATGTCTGGAAAACACAGTATAATTGGAGGAAATCTGATGTACGAAATCAAAATCTTTCCTCATTTAAACTATGAATGCTCAGAAAACTACCCTAGAAGTGTGCTGTTTATTTAAATGTTAGGGGAAGATAAATACTGTTCTGGAGCCTACAGCTAGCTAAAAAACTCTTCGTCTATTGCATTGATATGCTTGCGCAGCATTAATTTGCTTTAACTTTTCAAGGTGCTTTTCTAAACCTTAAAAACCTGCAACCTTTGTCAAGGCAATGGTAACATAATCAAGAGTAACAGTAAATAAAACAATGGCTTATAAAGAATTGAATTTTCATTTTGCGTCTAAATTCCACCACATGCACATAATTTGCATCTCAATCATATCAATCTAACATATCAATGGCACAGCAAACACAAATGCACTGAGAGAATGCATGGATTTATAAATATAAATAGGCAATTACATTACTAATCCACTGGATCATATAACATTTTTAATCAAAGTATTTGGCATGAGAATGAAAAATACTAAAGAACCTGAAACGTCTTTTAAGAAAAGATAAAAATTACAGCATGATCCAACTTAATACTCCTTAAAACTGATATTCTTAACAATTCAGGCTTGACACTGTCGAATCACTTTCCTGTATTGTGGAGAACTCCAGCAGGAAATGCAAAGTTTTATCTTTCCTAGTATGTTCACCATTCAGTACTATTTACAATCAATGGATGAACCTAACTAAAGCATTGAAATAGCACAAATATATTACCATGAACAACTATCATATGCTCCTATAAACTTTATGTTTTATCTTTTGAAAAGCTTCTGCTATTTAATAAGATTTAGCCTCTTACTTTTAATCTTGCAGTTGCAAGAAAAGACCTAGTACTGCTCTGGCATGTTACAGTGTTGTCATGGATACACAAGTATGGTACATTACTTCCACCAGTAAATAAACAAGATTCTCAAAGAGTGCTTGGTAGGATTTACTAGCCCTCTAGTATTGTTAGCTGCATAGAGCTTTAAATAAGCAAATGGTCTGTAGTTTTACAATAATATCCACAGCTGTGTGGGAGCATGTCTACACTATATATCTTTCTTTAAAAAATCAAAAGGTAAATGTTGTATTGTGTAACTTTATTGTCCTCACTTTTTAATTCAATTTACCTTTGCCTCTTACATTTTGTAAAATATTTGTACATTATATGAAGGATCATTTTGTAATGCGGTAGACAATTTGAAGTAGTCACTAATTCTTTAAGGAAACATTTTGTATCTTTACACATATGAATAATGCAATATAGACCGTCTATTTTGTATGGGAGAAAAAGAAATTTTAATTTCACGACACCGTCTTCAGTGGTATTTTAACTGTCTTTTCTAAAACAAAGTCCTCTTTCCATTCACAGACTACAAAGATGAAATTCAATCAGTCTTACTAGCCTATATGTCAACAGCTACAACAGGCTTGACTTGATTCTAACAAATCAACATCTTACGTTGATGAAGGGATGTAGATTAAATACCCTAAGCTTATGTTTCAAGAAGGAAAAGCAGAGATTGTTAAGAATGCTATATTTAGTTCAGTACATTAAGCTTAGCAATCGTAAAAGTCTTACTCTTAGCTACAGACTCCAATTTATCAGAGAAATGAAAACAGAAATATAAAATTAAATTGCTTTAAAATCTCAGGTTTAAAAGCTTTAAAACTATAAACCTTTAATATTTCGATACAAAACTTACTGAAAAATAACATAATTGTTTTTCATACAGCATTTATAGAAGCATATACATCTTTTCTTGTTCAGAAAGCCTGTATTGCATGATGATGTGTTCAGGCACACACACAGTGTATGTGACTGGGATGTTCTGCTGGGTTTAATTGTTGGCATATCTTTGCTGATTAGCCTGAGTAAACCTAATTTAAGGCTAGACAGAGCAAATAATTCACAATGAATAATTTATTTGATAAATTTAGCCATTTTTTCATCTCTTGTCATATCTGTGAGCAGATTGCAAGGTAGCTTTTTTTTCTACTATATGACTTTATTACTGATATTCTAAATCTGCATTGCACTCATCAGCTGAGATTGGCTGGAGAAGTCACACGTTGCTGTGCCTGTTCATTTATTTTCGGAGCTAAGGCTGCAAAGTTTTGAGTGATCGCTCTGGCCTCTGTCCAACAAACCCTCAAAGGTGGTTGATTTCCCTGAAGATTAGGGACCTACCCTCGAGGATTGGGGCCAAAGCACCTTACTTTCAAGTGTATCTGTGTTCCTGCTGAGCTCAGCAGTGTCCAGCATCTCCTCAGAATGAACCAAGAAAGCACAGTAAAAGTTTCTAGCAAGCAGACTTCTTTCCAAGATACAAGATTTGCTTTCCACAAATATTTTGCCATTGATACGCAACTGCTAAAATATTTCTGAACATAAGCACAGCAATGACACCAACTGAGCAAATGCAGATCCATTTAGTGAATGCACATTTGCAATTTTTGGTATTTGTTTTTATTGTTTGCCCTTTGCCACATAACATACTGCATAATAAAGTGGTACGAATTGGTTTTAAAAGACATCCGCACGGCTGTGCAAGCTCCTTGGGGCAAGAACATCTCTTCTCTGTTTAGAAAGTGCATAGCACACTGGGATGCTCAAAGAAATAAATAATAAATAATAATAATTAGTGCAATCCAGACATCTTTTCTCTTCTTAGGAATCCTTGTCTGTGAAATAAGTCACACTGCAGTTATATGCGTAAGGATTACCACCACGAGTAAAGGCTACAGGATCAAACCCAACTACTGTAGGTCATGGGGGGCTGAAAAATACAAATAACTCGTGAGCTGCTAATTTTGTGCGTTTAAACACTTGAAGCCTCATAAAAACAAAATATTTGGTGAAGGCAGCTGTGGTGTGCTTGCAAAAAAAACCCAGCAGCAAATATTGATTTACTAATTTATTTCCAAATTAAAGCTGAAATGGTGACTTCTAAAAAAAAGGGAAAGAAAAGAACGGGAGAAGAGAAAGCACGCTGCGGTTCCGAAGAGAGAACGAGGCATGGAGGCAGCCTTCAGAAATTCGTCTTTTTAGATTATTGCTTTGCAGGCCTAAATACGGGTGCGATTGCTGTCCTTTGTGGGCTAACGTCATTGTCAGCTAGCAGGCACAATTCCTCCCGCCTTGGCCAGTAAGTACTGTTTGAAAAGCTGGGCTCTAAACTACGAGTTCAGCGCTGAGAGAGTTAATTTAAATTTGATAACAAATGGCTCTGCTTTTGAAACGCATGTAGCCTGGCAACTTCAACTGAGAACCCTTCATAGGGCCTCAATTATGTATGCAGCTTCTTTGAGAAATAGTTTCACACATCTGACCCAAGGCCCGCTATGTTGTCGCCGTGAAATAAAACTGTGCGCGGGCAATGTTTCATCCCTGTCCAGCCTCCCCGTCGGCAGCCCTCCCCCCGGCGCGGGCGCGCACGCAGCACGCACCGACCCTCGCGCCGCCGCCGCCGCCACGCCACGGAGCTAATGGCCGTCCCGCCAGGCCGGCCGCGGGGGCTCCCAGCCACCTCCCCGCGGCCCGGCTGCCGGCGGCAGCGCGAGCGGGGGCGGCCGCGAAGGGGTTAACCGCCCGCACCATCTCGGTATTTTTTTTTTCCCCAAAATGGCTGCTTTGTCTGTGTGCATACACCAATAGCAAATGTCCTTCTGTTATTGTACAGCCAATTTGATGTGTCAAGCATTCATATGCTAATGGGGGTACAGTTTCTCACTTTTTCACAGATAAATTGTAAAGATTGTTACAGACAGTGAAACACAAGAATAAACAGCTTTTATTTCAGAAGTGATAAATTACTTTCCATTCAAATAACACGCAACACATGCTACTGACCATTATTGTTTCTATTCATCGCGAGCTTGCCTTCTGTTTTTCTTTCTTAGAACAGTTCGAAAATATTTAGCAGATATAGCCAGGGTTGATACAAATGATTTAATTTCCTTAATTTGCTTTGCACTTGCAGGATGTGAAGTTAATTTTTACTCAGTTTTCACGGGCAATGAAAGTTTTGTAACGGCTGCAGACATTGCTCCCATGTACAGAGCACTCACATCTTTTAAAGCCAGTAACAGGCAGGATTTGAAGACTGGGGTGTTTCCTCTTCCATATTAGCAAAATACGCCACAGTACTCCTGCCCAGAATGACACTGCTTAAGAAGGTTCCTGGCAAAGGCTTCCCCGAGTGTAACATGAACCAGAAGCAGAACAAAATAATAGCCAAGACCTTTCTGTTTTGCTGGAAAATCAACATTTATTCAAAACCTGAAAAGACTAGAAATTAAGAATGATCATTTGTATTTTTTATCTGAAGTAGAATAAGTGTTCTCATAGCCCATATTTCCCATATTTCATAAATAAAAAGACAATGCCACTTAAATAACCAGTATGACCAGATATTTGGCACTGATAAAATAAACTTGCTTATTAACCAAAGACAGGCTTTTTTACAAACATAAAAATGGGTATGCATTTCTCCTGATTAAAAATGTGGGCAGATATATAATGTAGTCAAGGATCATATCTGTGTCCTCAATTCAGGCACAAAAATGCATTTATATAATTACGTTGCTACAAATTCAATCCATAAATGTAAGGAAATTCAGAGTGAAACCTAGCATTCCAGACAGACACTGCTAATTTAATTAACCACTGGCAGATATCTGTGCCACTGCACTGAAGTCTGTTGGTCCGTTGTTCTTCCTCTTCAAGCCACTGCATCATGCCCAAGTCCAGGGAGGAGGGTGAGGGCAGTTACAAACAAATATCAAACCTGGGAATTGTGCATTTTTGCTCTTTTCCTTGCCTTTGTGCATGGAGAAGTTAAAACTCTTAACACTAGCTAAATGAATGCAACATCGGGTCACTGCAGACATACAGTCGCAAGTTAGGCTGTGCAAAATGTAAGGCCTTCATTGTAACCTCAGCTGATCTGTTCTCCTGTATATTTATGATGTATGTTTAACCAAAAGAGCAGCTCTACATTGAACAATTTCTTTGAATTACAAAACAGCAGAAAATCCTACAGATATGTAACGTGTTCAAGCAACTATTTGCTGGGGGTTAGGGTAGCAAACTGGGATTCAAAAAATACATGAGCTTTCTTATTTTAATGGTTCCTCATTAAGATTAATAATCTTGGGGATCTGTTATTTCATGAGGAAAAGATATAGGTTAGGGATGGAGCTGGTTCAGGTGATACTTGAAGAGGGATATTGCATGTCATACTTTAAGCAAAAGCGTTAAACTGAAGGTCATGAAAACTGCAAACACAATGAGAAACGCAGGGTCCTAAGCCTCCAGCCGGCACTGCGGCCAACAACTGCTCTTCTACACCATCAGGAAATGAACATCATCCGCACAGAACGGCAGTACCCAGTAAACGTCCTTGACAAAAAAGGGGTGTTTCTGGAGAGATGCACCCACACGCACATTCAGCTCTCCAAAAGCGAAAACTCTTTACGTTTAGCTTGCTTGCTGTACGTGCCTACGCTATGCATTTTTGAAATGCTGACTGTTGCTGATGTCCTCCCAGCTTTGCCTGGGAGAGGAGTCATTTTCTGCAAATTTCTTTTACAAAATGACTGTGCCAATGCACTAAGATCTCAAACTGAAAATTGCATTAATCAGATTTCCCAGAATCTCCTCTGAGAATTTCTACAGGGATCTGAAGCAACTATGGCCAGAGAACGAGAGCAATGCCACAATGGGAGGGGGCCTCCTTCTTCTGAGAGAAAGAAGGGGAAATGAAAGAGTCATTTGCAGTTCTGGTGCCTGACCATACTCTTCAGTAGCAGCAGTGGAGCCGATCTACCTTGCCCTCACAAGGTTGATGACTCATTATTCACTCCATGCATTTGCGTGGAAGCATATAGCCTGCTTATTAAAGAGTCTGCTTCTGCGAACACTTCCACACTTGCTTGACTTTAAGTACGTAAGTCATCCTATTGCAATGAACTTTCAGCAACTAATTCTAGGAGCAATGACATTGCTATCATCTCAAGCCTAATATGAGAACAAGAATCAAAATCCTAATGCCTTGAAGGATGCACTAAAACAATGTTCACCTTATTCCTTACCTAGTTTGGTCTCAGAAGTCTTCTTCCACTTTTTAATTTTTTTAATGTAGCTGTGTTTGCAATAGTAGTGTGAAAAAAAATGCAAAAAAGTTAGAAAAGAGAAAAGAATAGAAATGTTCAAAATTAACATCACTAATTAAAAAAAAAATAACCAGGACACAAGACATTCAAGGGCTTTTTCTCAAGAATGGCACACAAATAATAAAATAAAAATCATGAAATTTAAACTAAGAATGGCGATTTTTATCTACACCGTAGAAAAAGTATCTTTCCTTTTGAATAAAATATCTCAGGTCACAGCCCCAAAAAATAATGCTTGCAAAGGCAAATAAATGTGCTTAGTAAGAGCTGATCTGTCCTTTAGATAGCTGATAGAACTATTAAGAGTATGTGTTTGGAAATGCCAAGATCTACAGTACTATGTTGCAGGTATGTGCACTGAGTTTCTCCTTTTAGAATAGTTACAAAATGATCAAGAAAAATATACACCTAAAATCTAAAATGAGAAAAGAGCTGGATAATACTTTAGTTCTAAGCACATAGGAGAAAGTTTCTGGATGTCTTTTTCCCAGTTAGAAAGCGAGGAAAACTGCAGTTGGTCATTACAAAAGTCTTGACCCTCTCCCAGACCCCACAGAGGACACTCATAAAAGTTGAGTGCTAGAACTACAATTTACTCCACTCTGATTCCACTTTTACTCCACAATTTTGTGGACTTCTCCCCACAAAGGCCCTCCTGAAGATATTATCAATGCCCTTCTCTTGAAGTTACAAGAGAAGGGCATTCAAGTCCATAATTATGGTAATTTTGAAATCTTTATCTCTTGGGAGCTGTTTTCAGGATATGCCAAATAAAAGTTTACTTAGAAATGTTTAAGTTGACAGACAGTGGATGCTAGTGGCACAAAAGGTCACTAGCAGGTCAAGGAGAAGAAAGCGTACATAAACTTAAAATGAGTGTACTTTAAATCTTTGTGAAATTTCCATCTAAAACCTGATTGCAGATGTTCTATAAGCAGCCTACTTTTAAGATGAAATGTCATAGCCAAATATGTTTTTCACAAATGACAGAAAAAGATGGGTTCATATCTCTGACTAAGCGCTTCTGCCTACCCCTCTGAGGTTAGGAAGGCTCCATCGGCCGCAGGTGTAGGTACTCCCTTCCACAGAAATGGCTTATGCAGGGAACCGAGAGAAGCAGCATGGGAGGCTCAAGTGCTGGTGTGTTCCTGTTTCAGGGATTATGGGGACAGTGCCACTTTATAAGATGATCAAACATGGGAGCTATGAGGTTAAAGACACATCTAGTCAGCTGTCTCCTCATCTCCTCTCAAGACAACAGTGCTGAAGCAGAAGCCATCTCTGTTTAGGGCCTTGGCCAAACAGCGAGAATTTTAATGCCCCAAATCCTACTCCTTTCCACCATAGCATAATCTGCTGTCCCAGGCAGTGTCCCTTAATCAGGATTTGGCCCTTCAAATTCCAGGCAAACACAAAAATTCAAAAAGTATGTTATTAAAAATATTACTATTGATATTATTTTTGTTATTACAGATTCACAAATTCTCAAAACTTAAGGCCAGAAGGACTCGTTAGCTCATTCTGGTCTGACCTTCTGAGTATCATAAGCCATTACACTTCATCAGTTCGGTCCTGTGTTGAGCTCAAGGATTTCTGTTTGACTAAATTGTTACTTGTGTTTAGCTAAAGCATGTCTTCCCAAAGACATCCAGGCTTGATCTGAGGATATCAGAGATGGAGATTCTACAGCTTACCTTAGTAATTTGTCTGATGATTGATCAGCCTCCCTGGTAAAAGATTGTGTCTAATTCCTCATTTGAATCTGTTTGGCTTCAATTTTCAGCCACTAGTTCTTCATATGCCTTTCTCTGCTAGATTAAAGAGCCCTTTAGAACCCAGTCTGTTTTGCCCATGAAGGTACTTATACACTGTAATCAAGTCCCCTCTCAATCTTCTTTTTGATAAACTGAATAGATTGAGTCTTTAAGCCTCTCACTGTAAAGCATTATCTTCAGTATTAGAATCATTTTGAGGGTTCCTTTCTACACCTCTTCTGACTTCCCAACTTCCTTTTTAAAAGGACTCGTTACTGAACCCCGTATTTTAGCCCTGGTCTTACCAGTGCTTAAGTCAAAGACAAACCCCAGTTCCTTACGATATTATACATGCATGGGTAGCAGTAAGCCTTTTTGCCACAGCAAAGCCGGCATTTTCTATGATACTGAGCTCTTTTTCTTAATCACTGCTGGCTAGGCTGCAGACTCACATTTTACAGGTACAGCTTGCTTTCTGGAGTGCAACTTTCATATAGCTATATTAAAATATCAAAATAGACTCCACTTATTAAGTGAACACCACTTTATTTGACTGTCCTCATCAGTAGTTATTGCATCACCAGTAATTTTAGAATTACAACCAAATCATCAATGAAAATGTTGACTAGCATTAGAGGTGCTCCTGTTTCCAGCAGTCCCAGCAGGAACATCCTATTTGGCTGATAATTCTGCATTCATATTTGTAGAACTATCTGTTAGGCAAGTCTGAACCCTTTTACCATATATTCATTCTGGGAGGGAGGAGGATTATTCTTGTTTTATATGGCATAATAGTAGTAGTTTTATTCAGAAAGCAAGTCTGTTTGACAAAATTCATTTTCCTTAATCATCTGTGAGCTGTCCTTTAATTCTCTATCAAACGATTCCCAAAGCAGTTTTTTCTAACTGGCTCAAGTTACGTGGATAGGCCCACTTGCCCTTTTTGAATATTGGCACAGCAACATTCTCCCAGTTTTCTGGTATTTTCCTGCTTTTTCAAGGTTTATTAAAAATTAACATCAGTGAATGAGTGTTCTCCCTAGCCAAGTCATTCAGGACTCTTGGGTAAAAGTTATCTGGGCCTAATGACAGATGTTGCTTAACATCTATTAATTGACTGGAAAGTACTTATTAACCTCATTAGAGGATACCCTTATCTAATAAGAGTGTCCTGATTCTTTCTAAGTGCAGAACAGAAATAATTTTGATTGTTTCTGGGTTATATGCCTATTGATAGTTTTACCATTACTATTTACTAACAGAATCATAATGTTGGTAGGATCTGTTTGGTTCCCAGTATATTTTTTAAATATATATTTTAAATCTGTAACTATGTCTTTTTCTCTGTAAAGATACTTCAGATCTCTTTCAGATGTCTTAAACTTTTCAGTTACCTACACTGTAAATTCTTGTTTGTACTGATTCCAATCCATTCCTCTGTTACACAGGTATACTAGTCTTTTCATTTTTTTATATTTCTATTTGCTGTCTTCATTTCTCTGCTGGATGGCCAAAGAATAGTGTTGCCTACTTTTGTTTGTGTAATCACGATTTTTTGCTTGTCTGATAAATTCATCTCAAAGAGCCATTAATTTTCATTCACACTTTAAATTCTAAATATTCCTCTTCAACTTATCCTTAAATTTTCTCTGCCCATGAAAATTTCCATTGAAAGCATGATATCTATATGTTTTATTACTAGTTGAACCTTTCCTCCATTTACTCACGTTGAATGCAATGAAGTCAAAATCACTGATTCTTGGGCAGCAACCAAATTCCAGTGATTAATTCTTTCTTTTGTCCATCATGTTGAGATCCAAAGTAAGGTTACTTATTATTAGATGCCTTATCTTTGGAGACAGAGAATGATCTTCTCTAATTTTGAGCAGAACTATTGATATTTTATTATTTGCTGCTGGGGCATCTACTTTGTGTGACCCAAAGGCATCTATATCTTTCTTACAGTCTGTTTTTTCCCTTTTTCACTTTTACAAGTCAAGTTATAAATGGATTTCTAAAGTGTTGATGATTTTTATTTTTTTATGATATTAAGCAAATGGTAGAAATGCTACAGATAACTATTTTCTGGGACTGATCAGGACTCAGACTTAATTGACAAGTAAAAAAGAAATAAAGTCAAACACAAAGAAATACTTTTTAAAAGTATACAGTTAAAACTTCTAATAGCTATTACATAATGCCAAGGAATACTATTAATTCATTTTTTTGTTTTAATTATGTAGGAGGGAATTAATAACTTTAGTTATTTTTCATTTATTTTCCTAGCAATTTCTCACTAGCTATTTAAATACAATTACACCCAATCCAGAGTTCTGAGCTTCCAGTATTCTGGGTTTTCAAAATTCTAGTTCTTCATGCAATTAGCACCTTAACTGCAAATATGCAAGCCAGCCACCTGTGTTTGCACCTTATTTGCAAATACAGAAGCCAACCACTATCTCATATCTTGTTTACCACTTATTGTTCAAGCACCATTTTTGTTTGCTGTTGGAACTGCCTTTTAAGCGGAATGGTTTAATATACTATCTTGAACTTGAAACAATGAATACAAGGTTACTTCAGGATTAATTCCGTATGTGTCATCTCTGTGAGATATTTGATCTTCCATAATTTACTAATGTACATGAAAACCAGGCAAACTGATCTGTGTTAATGTAGCAATACACTGTGCTCAGCAACAATGGTTTCATTATAAGTAAAGTCTCAATTAAAAGCAAATAGGGTGGAGAGCAAAGTGTACTGAAAGACTGTTAATGCACTGCAGAAAACAGGCCTTTCTTCTCCTTGCTTCAAAAAAGTGCAAGTTCTGGGTGTTAATTACAAAACGGGAGAAACTTACAGCCAGTATCTTGGAAGTAAGAGTTCCACCTTATTGCAAACTACAAAAAAGGAAAAAGAAAGAGGGACATCAGTGTTTATGACCCTAGAGATTCATTCAGCTGAATACAGACTTTGCAACTCAAACATCTCATGAAAAAACAGTTTTCAGCTGACTTCAGACACAGGGAACAGTGCGAATGCCACATTTGACAGAAAAAATGAAAGACAGAATGTTAGAGTGGGAAATAAGAAATATTGAACCTCTGAGTTTTCCCAGGAGAAATCATTCTCCTTGAAATGTGACCATTGTTGCCATCTTCTTCCCTACCCTGTATCTGAAGATGCTACCTGAATGATATCTAAGCCTTCTTAGATTACTTGTATTTGCCTTTAATTTTGTAAGCTAAGATCTTTGTCATACTTTCAAATTAAAAAAACAAAACAAATTCTATTGTATTTATGAAGGTCAGGCATAAAAGAACTAGCCTCATGATTCTAGACTCCTAATACTGCCCTTTCCTTTGCTAAATGCTCCTTGTTAGTATGTCACTAGCAGAATATAAAATCATCCGTGTAACGTTTATAAATCACTGGTAAAATGAGTAGCATGCTGTCTCCTAGTGAAAATATAAACAATCTAAAGTCACCTCCCTCCATTACTTCTCAAGGGATATTCACATAGTTTGACTTTAGGCATTTAATTTAGATGCTTTAAATTAACTCCAGAGATTTTTATCTCTTTCCATTGACTACAGAACGAAGATGTTCTGGTAGCAGATGCATTGATTTACAATGGAGTCAGATGCCGATACAATCTTTTCTCCAGCCTCAGCCAAGAATCACACTCAAAACCTCTGCATCTTTTTTCGTGACACCTGAGTTTCTCTCATGGTCCCATCACTGGCGTGTCTGTGTGTATTTGTGTGCGTTGCGTGGTCTGAGTCCATATGACTCATTTGCTATTATCAGCTCCTGATTTTATTGTAGTTGCACTTCAGGGAGGGGTGAGGAAGGGGAGAGAGAATTCTTCATGTTCAAGATTAAAAAAATGGTTCTAGTCAGAAACTAGAAAATACTAATTGAGTTCAAGCCTCAGGGCTCAGAAACAGGAGAAAGAACCCAGTTGGGGCTGTGGGGGAGAAGCCTTCAAATCTGTGGCTGCTGTTATAACACTGGGGGACTGAGGCTGTTCCCTGTCCGCTTAGCTGCTGTATGAGCACTGAACCAACCTGCAGCAGTAGCTGCATTCTTGCTGTGTTGTTTGCTTTCAGGTGGGCAGTTCAGAGCATGGCGCCGAGGCCACACGGAACCTTTCTGAATTACAAACCTCATCTGGGCCGTGATGGTTCTCTGTTTAGTTATGAAGGTGACTTCAGTCTCAGCAGACAGTGCCTCACAAGACAGTGCATCCCAAGTGTTGTCCAGTTCAAAGTGAAAACTGGCTCCTGACAGGATGGGGAGCCTTAGACTAAGGGGCAGATCTAGCCCATGAGAACATTTCAGGTCAACTGATTTGGGGGCTGATCCCATGTCCCTACAATAGCCTGTGGTGGCTTCTGACTCTAAAGTTGACTTTGTTCTGAAACTTGGCTCCAATGGAAGGGCATCTAATATGCAACTGTAATAATCCACTGTGATGATGTTCTTGCTGAGGCATGGTTTGGTGGTATTCAAAATGCCCTTGTTGACCCAATGTGGACAAGAGGGAGAAAGTTGCACAGGAAATAAAGATGACTTAATTGTTTTTTAAACTTGTACTTCAACTATGACATTAATGAAAATAGACCTTAGCAAAGACTGCAATGCAAGTCTACTTAGCAAAAACTTAGCTGACTATCAGCTTCTGCTTGAGGACAGTTCTTACTATAAACAGTGATAGGTTTGCTTTTCAACCAATAACAGTCTTATTATTGGGGATGTGCTAATAAAAATGTATATATGGTATATTCATAAAGGAAAATTAAGAACTTCTTTTTAATTGCTAAAGGTGAAGTCAGGATTATATTTTTGAGTGTACTTAATTTCGTTCACTGATTATTTTTATAGGGTGCTTTACTATGTTTCCATGAGTTGCATTCTGTATTCTTTATTAAAAGAAAAAGCAGCTTCCTCTTTGATGGTTTCCAAGTTTATCTTCTTTTGCTGAGCAGTTATTACTACTGTTGGAGTGTTCATGTGTCCTCGGAGCAGACTGCTATAGATAAGCCTCAAATAAATGGAACAATGGGGCCATACAAGACGCATCTGACTAAACTAGATGTATCTGCCAGGCCACTCCTCAGCAAGGAGTTTATTTATTTGCATTTACTCAATATATATAATGTTCTTGTACAAGATGGTCTAGATGCATACTATTTATAATATAAAAAGCACTTGGCAAACAAACCTATGCTGACACACTATCAAGTAACTCTCCCCAGCCTAAAACCACGATGATTCTCCCAACTAAAATGTCACCTAGCTGCGGGTCTCATCCTGGGAGGAAGCAGACAGACTCTGCAATGTGTAATTAATAGTGTTGACATAAAAAAGGCCACAATTAAGCATCAAAGTTAGCATTCCATTAAAGTTATTGTAGAACTTCACACCTTTTATGGTGGTGTTGTGACAACCTCAGCATAGAAAATAGATTCAACATGATAGCAGCATTTGGTTTACATTGTGAAAACTGATTTTGAGAAAGAAAGCCAAAACCTTTTTTTTTCCCAAATCTTCTCTTTCTGGATCTTAGGTTTATGATATTTCCTGCATTCTCTTCATATCTGAATGTCATTATTTCTGTTTAATAAAAAACACGTATTCATTCCTCTATGCTTGTTCATGGGTAATGATGGAAAGGCAAAGGAAAATACACCATTAAGCTATTAACATAGCCATCTCTTTTTCCAATGCTTGCACATGCAGTCTTCAACAAACTGCAGTGTGAACTAAATTTCATGAGCACATTTGTCCAAGTTAAAGATACTGGAACACAGTGTGGTAGTGTAAATCTAATCTAATGTAATCTAATCTAATCTAAACTAGTGTATATAGCTTTATTCAGTCTCTGTTGGCATAAAGTCTGGGTGCTCACAAGCAAAGCCTATCTATAACAAAGTGAAAAAACACATTGTAAAAATGGTTAGTATAATGTAATGATATAGTATCCATAGATATGAAAACATTTATGAACTGGAGGTCATTGCTTATCTTCCTATAACTTTCTGATTCAAATGGCTTCCAGATACTGGAGTGCTGTGGGGGAAAGGGGAGAAAGGAAAGAAGGAAAAATAAAATAATTTTGATCTCTTTGTCTTGACCTGTTCTTATTTTTCCCATACATACAGTGTATATACTTCTCTGATTATAGAATATACAACTCAATTGCAAATTCTGTATAGAAAAGTAATTTCTTAATTACATTTTTACTTAGTTCCCATATAATGGCACCTCAGAGAAATTTGAGGTGGATAAATTAAATAAATTTGAAAAACTGTGGAAGACTTCAGAAATCCACAGCTTGATTAATTTTATGAGGTTTCATTAGAAATTTCAGCTTTTCACCAGGTGTGTTAAAATCTCTGCAAAGTGTTGTGAGCCTTTCAGGAAGAAGGAAATAAAAATTTGAGTAAAGCAGGGCCTGCATGTGAGCGAATGTATGGGGTAGGGAGGGATCTATACAAAATAGCTCTGGAGTCAAGACAGAACCCTGCAAGGCAGCCAGGCTTTGTGCCCATAGATCAGGGACTGGGAAAGCACATGGAGAAATCGTTTTCAGCCACAACTCCATGGCATGTCCTACCCCCACTGTAACAGAGTGTTCAGCCACCAAGAATGGACAACTATCACATACAAAAACCACACTCATCTTCCATTGGACCATAGAGGCAGATCTGTAGTAAAAAGCTCTTTCAGATCTACCATGTTTACTGCACTGGGCTCTGATCAGCCTTTCTCTTGTATTCACTCAGGTGCACTGTCTTTACAGACTTGCCACAGCATAACACTGTTCAACGGGTTGCATCTACCTAGAACAAACATTCTCTTGGCATGAAGGATACACTTCCCAGTCTACCCTATTCAACCTGCACATGTTTTGTGATAGATATGTATGAAGAATTGCAGCAATGCAAGGAAATCACATCAAGCTCATGCAGAAAAAATCAAGAGGGGCTTCCCATCTCTTTCACCCTTTTTACTACCTATCTCAGTGATAACAGAGTCAGGAGAAGCAAGTGAAAAAGAACAACCAAAAGGAAAAAAGAGAATTAAGAAGTTTCAGAGAGACTATGCGTATCTTTTCAGTCTTATTTCTTCAGCATTTTAAAGTGTTGTCAGAAAACCACATAATTTTAGTTCTTCATGTATTTATAAAATTACATGTTTTCCATCTAAAAAACCTTCTGAAATTTAATCTTCCTTTTCAGTGAAAATTTCAGTTCAGCTACTCACTATCCAATAGTCATGATTAACTGACAGGTGGAATTATCTGGAAAAATTGAGTGGTTCTTTTCTTCTACTGGCAGCAGCTTTTCAAAGCTGGGCAGGCGCATGCTTGCTATAAGCAATCTAGATTTTGCCTTTCTGAAAAAGTTGGAGCTCCAAAAATGAAGCTGCTGAGTCTACCCTGGCAGTAGGCCTGCACAGTATACATGTGTAGGTCAGTGTTCTAGTGCTCTAAACTTCTGTTCTCTGTAGTTACATTTTATCTGCTTTTGAATGACTGTTCTTATGCAGTTGGTGAATGTATGACATCAAATTAAGATAGAAAATTATCTTGCTAGCTCTGTTATATTTTGTATTTACGCCAAATAAGCCTATTATCACAAGCCTAACAAAAGACCTGTGCTTGCAAAAACTGTGGTTGTCTGCAAAAGCCTAGATGACCCCTGGAATTTTGTGAGGATGCTCTACTCCTTCTAGTTGGTATCAGTTCCTGGACAAAAGACTTAAAAATGTATTTTACACACTTGTGGGGAAAAGGAGAAAATTATTTCCTTTCCAGCAAATCCATAATTACTTCAAATTTTCTCCATTTCATTCTTTAGTTTTCTCCCTATTCTCTGGGCAGAATATTCCTCATTTCATTGGATTGTATTTCAGAAATTTTTCTTCCCTACATAGTTACAGTATTTTGCTGCATGAGTTCAGTGGAAATGGAAATTCTGCTGAGAATAGATTCAGGAGTGTTGGAGATGCACATGACACACATTCCCCAGAATTTTTGGACTGCATCAAGAGCTAAATGGGCCTCATTGTATTCTTCTTTGTGGCCAATTTAAACCAACAGCCTAGAGTAATCTGACCCTACTGTAAGTGCAGTTATCCCATGGTGTAGAACCACTATATGAGCTTTTACATTCTCCCCATGAAGCAGAGAAAAGGGACAGTGTATAATCTATACATATTGATTATCCACATTGATTATATCTATATAAATTTTGACTATAAACTAGTTTGCGATGGAATAATGTGGCTACCTCCCATAATTTATCTCAAGTTGAACAATATTTCATGGAATATTGAGAAGTATGTTCTTGGAAACAAGTGATTATGTGAAAATAAGAAATTTGCAAACAACCATAAAAAACATTCTCTATTTTTTATTTTAAAATCTGAGATTTATGGTTGCAAGGAAAAGCTGGATAACGTGACCTGGATGCATTCTAAAGGCTTAAACATTAGTCAGAGAATAAATGGAACTCTACGTTTATTACTCTAAAATAAGCAAAAAAATTCTGATCTCATTTGAAGCACAGGGAGCTGCTTCCTTATTTTTTAAGGTATCCACTAACAATGTTGGCATATTCCCTTCTCTCCACAATTTCCTAGAGGCTGACTGCTGTAGATTTTCAAGAAAGACATCCCCAATTTGTGGGGAAATATGACCTGATTTTAGAAGACCATCCTTGCTAACCTCTGAGTAACCTCTGAGCTCCTCAAAAAGGAAACGAAGCAAAACTACCAGTCTGAAACCTTCTTCCCTAATTCCCTCAGGAACCCCTGATAAGGTTAGGGAGAAGGGAGAGGGAAAGCAAACATTTCAAACTAAATTTACTTGTGGTTCTAAAGCACTTTTACACATGCAATGTCAAGAATAAAACATCAGAAGACAGAGATATCTTTATAGCCTCCAGGGGCACTGACTTTTCCTTAAAAATTAAACACAAAGACCCACAGGACAAGACATTCTCTGCCCAGTGGCCTGACCTGACCCCCCCCCCCCGCCCCCACTTAAGAGAGGCTGTCTGTGGTAGTACTGTAAGTAAAGAGAACTAGTCAGTATTGACCATGAGCAGTCTCTGTGACTATCTTCCACATACAAAATTAGGTCCCAGTTTCTCAGCCATGAGAAAAAAGACAAAGCTGAACTTTGTCACCCAGTAACAGTGGCCAGATAAAGAAAAGCATGTAATTAGGGCATAGCTCTTAAGGGAGCCCTGAAGAGCTGAGAATGTTTTTCCTCCTGCACAAAAAAGATATGAGGGATTGTGATTTTTGTTTCCTCAGCTCCAGTACTGATGGTCCTTAAGGACCAGGCCCTTCATCATGCAAGCAGCAGAGCAGCCTGGTTTTCCAGGATTCAGGCACAGGAATGCAAGCAGGGGTGACTGCTGTTTGCCACTCTGGCAGTCTCCTGCCCTGCTTCTCCTGTACTTAGAGCTGGCTGATTGCATCCATGTTGTCTTCAGAGATCTTCTGAAGACTTTCTGAAGCTTCAGAGTGGCACAGAATCCATGCAAGCATGCCTAGACAATCTGAAACTTTTCAGGTTTTCATGTCCAGAAGGAACATGACCTTCTAGGAAAGAAGCATCTCCTGCCTACAGGCAGCATTCTGGCTGGATCTTGCACAAGGATAAGAGTTCTTACGAATATTTCCATTCCAGTGTTGCTGGCAGGTCTTATCTGAAGGTTGAGATGGACAGTGGATAGGTCAAAGGAGGCTGACTATTCATTCCGATGCCCTGATTCACAACCTGTGGAGCTTATGCAAGCAGAACAACAAAGACTGCTGCCAAGTAAGGAAAAAATTAAAACAGAAAAACTAAGTATACTGTTGGTGAAGGATGACATTCTGCTTACGTTGCCCCAGATATGTTCCCTACAGATCTGTTCTAAAACCTAATGAAATTAGTACAGTTTTTTTCATTGATTTTGGTGGGATTTGGATCATGGCCAAAAGGCTTAAGGCATATTGGAGAGGAGAAGGGAGAATATATGTGCATATATAACTACCTTACATAGCTACAGCATGTAAGATACATAAAAATATAGCAGGTGTATTTTGGAAGTTTATCAGTATTGGGAGGAGAATTATAATAACAAGTGATCTTATTTTGTTTGACAAAAACATGCAAGCAAAAATGTTAAATCATTTTACTGTGTTTATACCACTCTGTAACAGAGAACATACATAAAAGCAAACATGCACAACAAAGCAGCCATTGTACCTCAAGAGTAGCATGTAAATTAAGTTGTTGCTACACCATTAGTATCATTTGTCTTCAGAATTCCTGCTATAATACAAGAAATAAAGATTTCTCTGACTCCTTGATTGATATAAATCCTACAAAGTCTCATAAAACTAATTTGTACACATGCAAACATATGTAAACAATGTTTAACCTTATATAGGAGTTCATAAAATTCTACTACTTGAATACAGCAATACTGTACAAGGTAAGGGTGGGTAAGGGAATTTATAAAGGCTTAGGGATGAACTGACTAGTGCAATTAGTCCTTGACAAAACAAAATCCCCATTTGTGAGTTCTGCCTTGCATTGGATTTCAGAAGGTCCAACTTTCAGTGAAAGTTATTAAACCTGAAACCAGCTCTAGATTTAGCTTTATTCCTATGTGGGGAGTTAGATATCTCTAACATGCAACCAGATTACTTCCTCAGTTCATAAAGCAGGCGAATGTCTTTCCTCTGACCTAGCTTTATCTATGATTTAAAAAGGAGCTTTGACTGAAACACAGAGGATCAAACATTTTAGTTAAGCATCTGGTTACATTCTTAACAATAAAGAGTATTGAAGCTAGTTCTGAACATAGACATGGTCTAATCTCCTTCCCCCATCCCTTTATAAAAATCTAAAGAACAGTAAACGTGGAAAAATAAAGAACAGTAGACAAACTGAGGAAAAAGGAGAAGAAGCGACAGCAAAAGTTATCCTCCGAAGAGAAAGGTAGTGATTTTTAACTAGTTAAAGATAAATCTTTCATGTGTTAAATGTTGCTTTTTTTTTTGATAGAATATCAATTCTTTTTCAGTTTGACAGAGAATTAGACACAATCTCAATCATCTGAAAATGTTATCTGACCAAAAAGATGAGAAAATAAGTTGCTTTGTGGTGTGCATGATCACTCATAACACCTTTAAGCTAAACACTTTTTCAATTCATATCAAATGTGACAAGCAGAAAAAAGATATAGAATTTATAAGATTATAAGAATTTCTAAGATTAGTCTATTCACATGAACTTCAATAAAAGGCTGTTTTGAATAGAAAAGAAAACTGTAGTTTCTGTATATTTTACATAATACAGAAATGCTATTATATCAAGAAACAAAAGCTGTGATTCATATCAAATTAACAGTTTGTTTAAAAAAGTTTAATATTCCATCAAAAAGAAAATCAAACTTTAAATTCTGCAACTAAAAACCTCACCTTGAAGCAATTCTGTTACAACAAGTACAGAGACCTCACTGTGTGCCCTGGCATGTATAGATTACCTTGCAGCAAAACAACAAATTGAGTTGTCTACCATGTAGGTGAAACTTCAATTGCTTTCTTTTTCCTTTAACAACTGTTTGGAGGATGGAGAAAGAAGAGAAGTTAAAAATACTCTGTTCTACATGGCTTGAAGAGTTATTGCAAGTTAAACATTATTTGAAGAAAGTATCTTATCAAAAGCATGAAAAAGATTTCAAGACTTTTCTATTTTTGTCTTTGGTATATTTCCATAGGGAAACATGAACCAATACAGGAAATGTCAAAATGTAGGCAATTTTATGAGATTTCAGAATAGAGTCAGGTCCAATTTTATTAAGTTCATTGGTGTAAGTTTACCAAGATTTCCGTTGAAAGGTTGTCTTTTCAGATTCTTTGTTTAGAAAAATAGTGGATTTATAACATACCATCTTGGACATAATATATTACAGTACCTTTGTAGACTGTAGCATTATTACCTACATATTGAAAGTTTGATTTCTTTTTGATAGCTTGACAGTGATGCTCCATTTTTATATTATTCCTGGTATTTCACAGAAGTTGTTTCCTGGATGTACCAAACAAGCAACTAGAATCTCTGCATCAGAGCACAAGTTTTTTGCACTAAAAAGCTAAGGTGGCTCAGGCATGATTTTTATTTTTCAGGTAAAAAGCAGAAAATACATGGAATGAGCACACAATCTTTACAGAAAATGGTCTACATCCATAATTCTTTGTCCAATTCCACCCCAATTTAGATTGCTGCATGTCTTGAATTGCATCCATGAACTAGCACTCAACACATTTGTGTGAGGTTTGTTTGTGTTCACAAGCCATCCTTAAAAGCTTTTTGCTCTGTCTGTTTTTCTACAGGTTTGTTTTAACCCTACGTTATGCCATTCTGTATAATTCAAGTTCATACTTGGTTCATCGAGACAAATCGTATACGTTAGTCACATGATCGTAGTTGCACAGTAATTCTCTTATTTCTCTTACTGCTTGAGCCAGCCTGGCTCAGAAAGAAGCTAGCCTCAGTTAGCTTCTCAGTAAAAAAGAAGGCGCAGTTCAACTGAATTTTCTAGTGTAACCAGGAAAAAACCCACTCTTTTCACTTTATTTCGTCTTAAAAATGCACTTATTCTGCAATTTCTACAAGAAGAGACAAAAATAATCACTTTTCCTCATGCCAAGTTTATTCCCATTTTTATGCCATTTTCCATGTAAGTGTGCCATTATTTCATTGTTATTGATATCCATTAATAGAAAGGATTATTTTTCTGCGTTACAGGTCAATAAGCATACCGTCAGTACTAAATAAGCAAACAAAAATACGGAAATCTGGAAAAATAGGTCTTTGTCCATCTGGAGTCCCTAAATCAAATTCCTCCTTGAGGCAATGCTATTACACTGTTCCATGTGTCTGGTGGGCCTCTGCTGCACAGAAATCTGGAGTATTCATTATTTTCTTGAGTAATGCATTTATTTATATTTTATATTTGACCTGACCTAAGCTTCTTTAATCACTTTTACATTGGACATTCCCCCTGATATTTCATGTGTGGATCATTAAAATCTACAGAGTTATGAGTCAAGGGCTACTCCTGTCCAGTCTGCACTGTGAAGTGATGGTGTCAGCTTTGTCAGGCTGGATAAATACTACAGGTTTTTTCACCTACATTTTCCTCACTTTCCACAATTACTTCTTTCCTTCTCAGAGAAAGATACATGTTCAGCTGGATCTTTCATTCCTTCTCCTCATCGTTACACAAGGAAGCCTAATATCCAGATGATTCCTGGATCTAATGGTTACTTGTTCTATGACTTTTTGAAACAGGTATTTTCTGTCCTCAGTACCTGACAGAGTAGGTTAATATGAAAAAGCTGAGACTCATCTGGAAAACTTGAGTTTCATGTGTACCTTTGCTCTGATGGGATCCTGAAAGAAGGAGGCCATGTTCTTATTAGTTATATTTATAGCAATGTGCTCGTAACCTAGAAAAAATATTAAATCAAGAACTATGTCCTACAAATTTGGCGATGGTGGCTTTGTGCTCTAGACTACCATTTGCCATTTCCTCTTCAGGGAAGGAGTAAGTCAAGGATAGTGACCAGGTAGATAGGATAGGGCAAAATACTTAATCATTGCCCTGATCTTTAGGCAGTGCAATGGTCCGTATGGGATCCAGACAGATCACCAAGATCATCTTTAGCTGATCTAAGTTACATCAAAGGTTATTTTAGCCCTAAGCAGGCTTGTAACTGAGAGTGTAAAGAGGTTTCTTGCTGCACTTTCTCTCTAGTCTCGTCTTTTTGGCAAAACTAGCATTTGCTGCAAATTTGAGGAAATCAGACCTAAGGGTTTTGTTTAAAACAAAAGCTGAAATAGGAAACTCCATTCAGAAGTGTGGCACTGAAAGAGGCATCACACTAGCAGATAAACCAGCACTACTTACTGAAGTAGGAAAATAGGTTGGAGAGATGAAGCCTGATCCAAGAAAGTGAGAGAGCCATTAGCATTTGGATGTCTTTTAATTATTTCCTTTCTTCTTCTTCAATTTTTCTTGAGTAAACAGCTAGTCTGCCAGAGGAATTCACCATTCTCAAACAGAGAATTTCAAGGTGATCAGAGACTTTGAAGTGTCCTGTGCAGAAAGGAGAATCCTGTCCAGGAGAGCAGCATGAGGAGAAGTTACAGTAAACAGCTCTTTCAGTCTTCCTGAACTGTAGTCTGTCTTCTCCAATAATCGGCACCAGTCTCTTCTCCATCTTCTCCATCCATCAGGCACCATGTGCCTGAAGATGAGAGTAGGATGAGGGCACAAAACCATCAGATTTTAACAGAGAAAATGTGTTGGGAAAGGAGATAAGACCAGAAAAATAGGGAGAAACTACAGTATTTAAGTCCTTTGAAGGTTTTGTTCATGAAGACATGGAGTATAAATCTGACAGGGAAACATGAAAAAGAAGGGAGGAAAGAGAAGAAAACTTTTTTGAAGGATTTGGTGAATTCTTTGGAGGTGGGAATGGTATTTCACAGAAAGACATGAAGTTGCAGAAAAGGCATGAAAGATTGTAAAAGTCAGCACCTGACCATGCAGAAGAAGTACAGTCATTTTACAAAAGTAATAGTACAATTTAAAACATATGCAAAAGAGGAAAATCACTTGATACTTGGCCTTCTTAATTCCATGGCAAGAGAGAACATGAGAATTCAGAGATGGAAGATAAAAGTAATGTTTGTGGTCTTACAAGAGGCAAATACTAATCATGATAAGAAAGATCAAGAGTTTACAGCATAAAAAAACAGTTGTAGACAACAAGGCCAATAGAAGTAATATTTTCAGAAGTAAAGAGTAGAATGCACTGCAAAAATGAAAGACACTGCCAACTTTTAAGTCTTGGAAAGGGCATGAGATAGGGGTAGAAATTAAGAGATCATCAGAGAAAGGGGATTTAGTGTGAAAGGTCATAGAGAATGAGCAGTTTCAAGTAAAGATTAGGTTGAAAGTACATCCACTGCAGTAGATGTGAGAAAGGATCACCTGTTTTAGGACAAATGTTAAGACAAGGAATAGGAAAAGAGAGACCGCAAAATGGAAGGTGTCTGATTTGATGGGTAAAACCAACAGAAGTGGGACTGGGGGACTTGAAATACAAATAAAGTGAGTGTGGAGAGTTAAAATCAAAAGGGAAATACAATAAAAGAGGTGTAGTGACCATAGTCATAGTGGAATACAATTATAACTTAATTAAAGTTCAATTTTTATACATTTATATTGTCTGATTGCTTTTGTAAGAAACTTTTTCATCAAAGTCACTTACATACATTATCTGAAGCTCACAGTATCTTATTCTTGCTTTATAAACAGAAAACTGAGACAGTTAAGTTAACAGTTACCTACAAGACAGAAGATTTCATGTAAGAGTTGAGAATGGCTGTATCGAGAACCTAGGACATTGGGATTAGAACGCTGATTTTTTTAGAATCGCCAAAAAACTGACCCTTGCAAAACGAATGCAATTTGAAAATACATGTTCCTATTTTGATACTTTGTATGTATGCTAATTTAACATAAAATTAGATTTATTCTAGGATTTTAACCCTATGCTAAGTTGGTTCTAGTATGGATTGAAGATAGAGTAACAGAACCATAGAAAAGTCTGGGTTGAAGGGACCTCCGGAAATCATCTGGTCCAACCTTCTGTTGAAAGCAGGGACTTGGATCAGGTTATCCATGGCCTTGTCAAGCCAGGCCTTTAATATTTCTAGCAAAGGGAGATTTCACCACTTCTCTTGGCAACCTATTCCTACATTTAAGTATTCCCATAGTGAAGAATTCCTTTCTTATACCCAGACAGAATTTTACCTCAAGCAAATTGTGCCCATTGCCTCTTCTCCTGTCACTGTGCATCCTGGTGAAGAGAAGATAACTGCTTCTCTATAACTACTTTCTAGGTATTAGAAGACTGTGATTCCCCAAGCCTTCTCTTCTCCAGGCTAAACAAACAGAATTCCTTCAAACTCACTCCACATGTCAGGTTCTCCAGCACTATGATCATCATGGTGGCCCTCTGCTCTACTGTCTCCAATTTTTCAATGTCTCTCTTGAATCTTTCCTAAATCCTTTCCTGATGTGAAAAATGTAAACCAATTGTTTTCTGTGAGTTAATGACGGAATGACACCAAGTTTCCTACTGTTTCTTTTTTATATCTCCAGTAACCATCTCCCTACTCTTCCTTCTTATCATCATCTGTAATAAGCCATACCTTCCCCATGTCCTGAGCCTTTTCTCCTACCCCATCAAAATACACACATGTTTCTGCCACAATTCCCTTCAGTTTTCTCTCACACCTCCTTCCGTAACTTCTCTGCAGTACCCTCAGCTCCCTCCCATGTTCTCTACCAAGCTTTGTTTTGCATGATGTTCTGACAAGAGGCAACGTACGCTGGCTCTATCCATAATGGATGAAAGATTAGCTTCCATATTTCCTAAAGGATACAAAGCACTTTTTCTTTGCAGAGGACTACTTGCTTTAAGAGTTCGGAGGAATAAGATGCATCATACTTAGGAGGAGATGCCTTTGTGAGATGGTCCTTTGTTGGATCAGCACACAATGGCTGGTGATCCATGATCGTATAAGAGTCAGAAAGTAAAAGATTAAAGGTGAGGGTGAGGAAAATAGGAAATGTTGAATTCTAAGCAGAAAGCACTGACTGCCTTCAGAGCAATTAAGAGAAAGTGAGGTAGGGACTAAAAGAATAATTAAAAAACATGATGTCATGGGTAGCTGTATCTATGATATTAATAATGCTTATGATTTATTGCTCTTACTGATGACCTGAAGAATATGCATGAACCCAGGGCAAAAATAACAAGCAGAAAATAGCAGATGGGGACTTATTCTAGGGTAGTCTTCAGCAGAACACTTTTACCTTTCACAATTCTTTTACAGCTGAGATTTAGAACTAAAACCTGTTCTCTGGATACTTTGGTAGACTAAAATAGGTTTTCTTCACAGCATTTGGCTTCTTTGTTCAAGAAAGGCTGTCGCAGCTGAAGCTAAGCACAAAATGTAATGCCAATACATTCACAGTGCTCCTTCCCAAGACAATTAAATGTATTTGTTCACCAGCTTTGGCACAGTTTTAATCCAGATACTTAATCTAGGTTCATCACAAGGTTGACAGCCCACAGAGGAAACAGGTAGTGATCTGGAACTGGATAATAAAATGGAATAACTCGGAAATGTGCAACTGTGTAGATCTGGAATGAGAAAATTTAATTTAAGATAGGAAGAACTGAAGGACTACACAGACGCATTTTTTCCTCCTAAGACCAAGCCCTTACAGGCAGAATTACACCACTTTAGTAGGCACACCAGGTCTGAGATCTCTGATGCACAGAGTGTGTGGCACTGCTACATAACATCATGACCTTAAACAGATGATAAAAGCTGCTGAAAATGGAGGACGTGCAAGTCTATATGTCATTACCACATTCAAAAAGAGGAAATGAATTGGAAGGCTGCTCTGAAGAAACAAAGCAAAAAAAGGACTGTCATGAACCACCTATGGCATGGAAGTCAACAGTGGGATATACAGATTTCAAAGAGTACGGAAAAAGACAAGCCAGGACCATAGGTGGCAATAGACAGGGAATAAAAAATGTTTTTCTGGTTTCCAGAATAAATACACATGGCAAAAAGAGAGGAATCATGTGAGAAAGCAAGTTTTGGGGAAGAAGAGGAAGTAGTAGAAAAAGTTTAGTAATGTTGAAAGTAGAAAGAGACAAGGAATATATTTATGAAGTGCAAATGAGAGTCAGTGGAAAAGAAACAATGTGGACACTTTTTGTCTCCCAAAAGAACAAACAAGAAGATTCTGACTCTTATTTCTGCTGAATGGTAACTTACACCAGCAGGATTTCCATTGCAATCTTGAGGCAAGTTACTACTCAGCATGAGTACAGAAGGCAAAATTAGACCTTTTTCCTGCTAAAAGCAAGTAAAAATACTACAATGTTTTCCTAGATTTAATCTGTATATAGGCAACTGCTGTACTGGTCAGATGTGTGTTGTTTGATTATGAACAGGGCTCTGCTGGGGAAACCATGAGAAAGGTTGGTGCATATCAAAATCTCTCAAGATTGCTGGTGGAAGGTGAGTGAACTTTCTTCAAAGTGAGAGAAGATAGCTGAACCAGATCTGTGGCTGAGGAACTCACAATACAGCACAAGATATATGATCAGATACACTAGAGTTATAAGCCTGAGAGTCAGTGCTACGGTCTACACACTCTGGTCTAGACTTCCACAGGAATCAAGCATGTTCGGTCTTGCTCTTGGGTCAGATCTATCTAATATTTTCAGGTAATACGATCTATCCCCAGAAATCACTAGACACTGTTGGAAAAGGAGTTTCTAGGCTCGTCTCTGTGAAACCTGTACATACAAAGGACTAAAAAGTGGAACACGTATGCTTTCATAAGCCTCCTAACTGTAAAACCCTAACTATGCTGGGATTCTGCTGTCCTCAAAAAGGTACATTAGGATGCATGAACATGTTGACATGTTGAAAGAGCACATGCTGAAACCTCCTGAAAAGAGTATGTCATTTGAGATTTTAGCCCCTCATGACAGTTATTTACATGCTGCTGTCTGAGACTATCAGAAGTGAGTATGTATTCCATGTATTTGCTGCAATAAACAACATGCATAAGGCTTTTCAGATGCATACTCAATAGAGAGTTCCCTGACTACATAAGATTTAACATATTTTGCAGATAACTCAGAGGTCCATATACAAAACGCAGCACTCAGGGACACCAGTTAGATTTGTGACTCTGAGGAACTTGGGATCTATAAACCAATGAATGGATCACCTTCATATGCAGGTTTAGGTTTCTACTTCTTCAGCAGTATTCTCAATGATAGTCTCTAATAACTAACACAAGCAATATTCAATACAAGTTACTGATATATATTAAAATTTGCATTGTTTTTAACTGTTTCAATTAAATGTCAAAACACAGTAAAGTGAAACTGCTTGTAGAAAATAATGCAATATTTTCTTGCATGTATTATATCCTTCAGTTAAAGGAAAGGAATATCACAAACTAGATGAAACACAACAAAAGAATCCCAGCTTTTTAATACAACTTCTACTTACTGAACATTACTAACACTTGGCAAAAATTCTACAAGCCTGATTCAAGTTTCAAGTCACTTGTATTAAATCAGATATAATTCCGCTAAATTACATCAAAATAAAAATCTCTGAGACACACAAAAGGAGAAAACCTGCTGGCCAAATCCTGCAACACAGAGAAATTGAGTAGAAATTGGGTTTCTTGAGAGATTTTTATATGCCATTCTATATCCCAAGTAATCTTAAGAAATTAGCAATGAAAATTTTAAACTCAATGTGCCAACCTGTTTATCTGACTAAAAGTCTTGGTTTCAGAAACAAAATTTTTCACTTGTTTTTCATTTGAAAATTTTCATTCAGTTCAAGTGAAAAATTTCACAAACATTTTCTGTTTTGTCAAAAGAATATTTTGGAAGCAAAATTAAGGTAAAAATTTTAGCTTCTTCTAGAAAATAAACTTGCTGAATTTATGGGCAACTTGTCTGTAGTGTTTTCTTAATGTCTATGAAAAAAGATTGATGACATATTTATGTTCTCGTCTCACATATTGTATAAAGTTATTTCAGCAAATACATTAGTTCATGAGTGGAACACCAACTATACGCAAAGTGTATCAGTTAAACATTAACTGGGTAAGTTAGGCGTATGTAGAGCTATAGAATCATAACAAACTTCCTCCATAGGAGTGGCAGAATAGACTGATATTCATTGTAGATTCTAGTTATCTAATATTTCTTTGAAATTTTCCTTTTTCTTTAAAAGTATTTGCCCAAATAAAAATCAAAATGGAATCCTGTGGACCTATCCTATGCTCATTCTGGTGTAAATCAGGAGTAATTCCCTCGAAGTGCAGTTATAGTTGAGTGAAACTGATGAAAAGAAAACTGAATCAGTCCTAGGAATATTTTTTTCTATATGTGGAAAAGACATTTGTGGAAAACCAGTGAAGTATGAAACAGCAGTGAATAAACATTAAAAGAAATAATAAAATATTTCTAAATGGACTATCTTTAAAATAATTCTGTACAGAAAAATGAATCCATTCCAATTTCAGCTGCAAGTTTCTCATGGGAATGGGCAATGATTCAATAAATAGAAGTAGCTTATTGTTGTTGCTCTCTGGTCTTTGACTTACTTTACTAGAGTTGTTTCTCTGAGCTCATCTCTCAGTGCTATTGGTTAATAATCTTACAAGACAGAGAAAGTTAAGGCTTCTTTTTCAGTTTTGTATTTCTTCTTTTTTTTAAATATGCATAGCTCGACTAATTGAGAAATCGCTTGAAAAATATTTTGGAGGGGAAAACAAAACAAAACAAAATGAATTATTGCTGAAATGATTTCCTCCCTCCCCCAGCAAAAAAAGTCTCAGGCTCAGTGAAAGACTAAAAAAATGCACATGAATCAATTATGAAAAAGAGAAAGTTTCTTTGAATGAGGAAAAGCTGATTGGAATTAAGATAGGCTTTGTTCATATCTGCAAGGTACAAGGAGAGGACTTTTCAGTGGAACAGAAAAGGGGGATTTGGGAGTGTTTGGCTGCTTAACGCTATAGTGCTTCAGAGCCCATGTGAAAATTTGCTGCTAGCTATTAATCATCATTGTGCCCCTGCAAAGAAGCTGTTACAATGATGACTATATGTCATTATATTCCCACTGTAAGTAACGAATCAGAGAGCTGGGAAAGTTGGATAAGAGCGGCTGGCAAACTTTTAAGCAGTGGAATCTATTTAAATAAATTTACATCACATTTGCTACTTTCGCTGGTATGGGAATCATACTTTAAAATGAAACAATATGCTGTGTTCATGGGCCCTGGTCTTTTATTCTCCTGTCTCTGAGCCTACTTTCCAGGTCAGCCTTTGCCAGCGCTGACAGCACGCTTTTCTCATAGCCTCTCCTTCTCATAGCCTTTGGTTGCTTTCAAGTTCAATTTAGCACAATGAAGTTGTTATGCATGACAGTTTGGAGAGCAGAATAGGTGGTGTCTGAGCCCGCTGTGTCGCTACAAAGTGGGTTCATTCTCTGCAGGCCGGCTCAGTTACTGAAGCCTTGCTGGTGGGACACTGCAGTGGACTTCCAGACGTTCCCATCCTGACGAAAACAATTAGCTTCAAACTGCAAGAAGCCGCGGGGTCGCCCTCTCTTTCAGTGAGACTGCGCCATTTAATATGCTGCAGTGGATTTCAAATTCATGTTGATTTATCCTGTTGTACTCTTCTTTTATGGTCTTTATTTACAGATGTGTAAAGGAACAGGGAAAGTTTGAGTCTCACACGGTTCAAGAGTTTTATTAGAAATCTAAACCATTGTTTTATGTTTATTTTATAAAGAAATAGAGTTGAAACATGTCAGGCTTAATTCCATTAGGCTGAACTGCCTAAAAGAGAGCCCTGAGGTTCCTAGAACAGAACCTGAAAGTGTCTCTTCCGCTAAGCATCAGCAACAAGCCAAACAATAAACAACCCTAAAACACTAAAGTTGTCAACAGGGTTATCTGCCACAAGATTACCAAAACAAAAAAGCTCAAATCATGCCCATTCTGCAAA
This sequence comes from Dromaius novaehollandiae, assembly GCF_036370855.1. Taxonomy (NCBI): domain Eukaryota; kingdom Metazoa; phylum Chordata; class Aves; order Casuariiformes; family Dromaiidae; genus Dromaius; species Dromaius novaehollandiae. The sequence continues at coordinate 38,551,647 of NC_088130.1, read as the reverse complement.
TTATTCAAGTTAAATATTAAAAATGAGTTAATTTTGAGCCTATTTTGAGATATCACATGCTACTTGTCTATACCAGACATAGCTCAAAATGCCTAGTTGTGTTTATTGCTAACTCTACTATAGGCCACTGAGTTCAGTAATACAGCACAGTTATTATTCCTATAGGATAGATGCTTTATTTTTACATAAACTTAGTTATTAATACATTGATATCACTCTTTCTTGCTGCCAGACACTACTAGCATTAATATGACAAAGCAAGTCAGTTGTAGACTGCTTGACTGTGTGCTAAAACAGATGTGTTCATTTTCTTAGATTCCCCAGTTAAAAAAAGAATCGGTTTTCTTGATTATGGATCTTGCTAATTACTGGGTAAACCCATCAAATAATTCTCCTTCTAGATTAAAAATTAACTCAAAGAGTATTTCAGCAATCCTTCCATAAAAGACTGTACTATTAGGATAGTAAGCTGTTCCCACCCACTTTGCGTCTTCCCTCCCTATCCGCCCCCCTCCCCTTTTTTAATCTGGAAGAACAAAATATTATCTGAAGCCCTTCTTTGTAAACTGCTTGGTTTGGCTGTATGCTGTTGAAAGGTAAAAGAAAATTATACCAGTGAGTCTTTTATCTCTTAAAAATGATTTCTGTTTTTCTAAAGAACCAGATAATGTAATTAAAATGTCTAGTTTTGAACAACACAAAATGTGTCTATTACAGCGGGAAAAATGTTACAATCTGGTCTAATTGCAGTTTGAGTTTTAGAAGGTTGATTTTTACTACTGTTAATTAACCTTCCTCCAACAATGTATGAGTAAGGCTTGGTGTAATTAGCAGGCTATAGCAGAAAGAAAAATAATCAGTATTACATTTAAAAGCAGATATAGACCTCTTAGTCAAAAAATGGGGTGGGAATTAGAGTGCTTGGTTTATGATATAATTTACATCAGTATGTCAAGACCACCAGAGCTGTTAAGCACAAAACTCTCTTCTCTGTCCTTCATTCACAAAAGGCCAAACATTATTTTTGCAATATTTCTGCAGTTAAACACTTCTTTTATTAGCGAACGCCTCATCTGTACAGAAGAAGGTGTGTTGCGTTACTGTGTTTACTGTTGTGTCGGTGAGGACCCAAGTTTAACTATGAAAGAAAATTATGCATAAACCAGCCTTTAAAATCACAAGAAGACCCTTTGCTTGGTGTATTTTATCCAAACAATAGGGTTTTGTCATACTTCTTCAGACATCAGTGATGTAGGTCTCACTGATTTTATCAGTAGCAGAGTTAGGTCTACAAAATGAAAAAAAGCCATTGAAATATAAGGTTTTTCAGGAAAAAATGGAATATAAGAAGAAAAGAAAATAGGAAGAACCAGAAAAATTAGGTAGTCTTGAGAAACAGTTACAAGTTTTATCTCAAGACATAATCACTATAAATCAGGAATGTCCTAGGCCACAATGTACCATGGGCATGTCAGTCAAAAACTGGAGCCTAAATTTAGGTCCCTAAAAATAAAACGTTTAAATTCTCTAAGTCAGTTTGGTAGTAATTTTTTTTGAGGTCTCTGCACATGAGGCAAAGTTTACAGAAAGAGATAATATCATTTATTATGTTGAGACCTTAAGAAGAGTTCATGAACCTAAAAGATTCCCTGTCTCCTCAATGTCCATTGGTTTAATAAAAGATATTACCTCTCCTATAAACCTGTTCAGGGGTTTTTGAAAATTTTACTCCTAAGTAACCTGATTTTCCAAAATGTTGATTATTGCAATTCCTCTTAAAGCCAATAGGAATTGCTGCTTTTTCACCACCTTCAAAACAAGCAAAATCAGACTTAGAGGCCTAAATTTAGGCTTTTATTTTTGACTAATATGGACTGGTGATTCATCTAGAAATACAGATGCCGATGCTAGAAAAACACCCACACATACGCTATATAAGTTCTGCTGTGTTTTTGTAGTATACTCGTGTTTGCACATACATACCAAGTGTAAATTTGTTATGCAGATGACCTTGCTGTACTACTGTGATGCTCTTTGCTGTTGTTGTTGTTATTTTACACTAATTTAGCACTGCCTTCTCTTTTCTTAATCCTCCCAAAAAGCATAGAACAAGGAGTAGTCATAGCAGATTTATTTGTGTCCAAGCCCGTTCATTGCTGTCACCAGAGTATCCTGGATCAGAATCATGGTGCTACCTAAATCATGTCCTGTGAACAGAGTCAGGTGCACAGTGTAGCTCGTGTTTCCATCTCCTTGGGGCTCAGGAGGAGTGTTCCTTGCGATACCAATTGGTTTTTTTCTCTTGCCTGTTTCAAAGAGAGTTTGGGAGTGGATATGAAGCATGGAACACCCTTTTGACAACGTATTAGTATTCTTACAAGAGGACACTATCCATATCTGGACTTTTAAGGATCCAGGTTGCACTGCAACCCAGAAAACTGAAAACTCTCCAGGAACACATGCTATTCAGGTTAAACCCGAACGTCTGGCAAGATTGATTCCCAGAACTCAACTAACACATTGTAGAGCAATGGGAACTCAGTCAGTGCATATATTCAGACTTCAGCTTCCTTATAAGCTACAGGAAATCCTTGGCTTCATCTGTATATCAAGATGCAACAATTTGAGGAAAACTGGTAGAATTGGATAAAAAGGTGCAGTTAAACCTATTCATTTACACTGGTGCCTTTTTTTTTTTTTTTCTTCAAACTCAAGTCTTCTGCACTTGTAAGTACATGATGATGAACTTGGAAACCTTTGGGTAATACGATCATGACTGAATGACTGAATACAGGAACTGTTTCACTGTTTTGGATGTACAAGCGAAGGATTATACAGACTAAGTGGGATTAAATAGCCTCAATTCTATTTATAAACACAGTAAAGGGACCATCTACTACCAGATACTGCATATCTAAGGAACAGCAGTTACAGCTTTCAACAGCACTGGCTTTTGACAAGTTAAAGCTGGACCTCTATTTGAGCTGTAAAACCTTAAGAATTTAGGCTTCTGCCTAACAGTTCTCTCCTGCTATGGCTACAAAAAAGGCAAAAAACTAACCAGCCAGAGCAAGACTTTTCTAACCACTCCTCAGGAAAGTTTTTTTTTTTTTTTTGACCCTTGCTAAGGCAGGTTACTAGATATACCATCTGCTGATTTTAAAACCTACTAATTGACCAACCGAAGACTGAGTAGTTGGGATTTCTTCTCCCTACTTGAGATCCAGATTAAATGATGAAGCCTCAAGTGAGGTTTGGCTCATAAGGTCTAAGCCAATTGAATGTTATGGGAGACTCTCAGCAGAGGGTAGGCCAGTAGTATCTCACCTGGTGACAACTATTACCTCCTCCTCCTGTGCAATCACAGCACCATCACCTGAACACCAGGTGCAGGTATTTGCTACATACTTTTTTATGACAATACGTGTTTTCCTGTTTCAAGGTGGGCTGGAAAAGGTGCTTCACCTTATATTGGCTGTCATGCACAGCCTTCTACTTTTATCAGGCTAGTTCAGACAGTCAGTATGTAAATGGAGATTGTTTTCAGCTGGTGCCTATTCATTGGTTTCTCTCAAATTAGTTTGGTGGGCTCAGGCTGGTTCTCAATGGACAGGTGTCCATATCACAGAACTGTGGCAACAATTGACACTAATTGGCACCCCTGTTGGCTGTCTCAGCAACTTTGTAGCCTCTAGAGGTGGTCTCTCCTGATCAGATGAGGCACATTGGCAGGGCAGCATGTGGGAAGTTTGCTCTGCTACAGCCTCTGCTGCACCAGCTCTGTGACAAGGGATTTTGTTCTCCTTGTCAGCCTACTACAGTATATGAGAAAGCAAATTGGAAAAAAAACATGCATAAGGAAACACCTTTACAAAGTAAAAACTGTATTTTTGAGTAGAACATTTAGCAAGCAATAGTCTTTGATATACAATTTGCAAAGTTAACTGCAGTTATGAGGTTTGAATGTACACAATTCAAGTCCTTGATCAAACATCAAGCCAAACTTTAAAATAGATGTATCCTAAAAATGCTCAAAGGAAATAAACTTTCATCCAACCTCATTCTGAAAATAGTAGTAAAGGAGCTTTAAAATTTCCTATAATACCTAACACCAACCCTAGGTTTTTTTATATTTTTATCCTCTGTACATTAGTCTCTCAAAATGAGAATTTTCAATTAAAGAGCTGCCCTGACAGGTAAAGCACGTTTGTGGAATAAACAGTCTTAAGCATTTGTGTATGGTTTTTAGAGGAAAGCTGTTAATAAAAATGCACATTTGCTGTTTTCTGTATCAGCATACTTTACTACTATGTCTTAGATAAGCACCATAACTTAAGTTGTCTTCCACACAAAGTTTGGCAAGCTTCAATAGATTCATTAGTGGGTTTTTCTTTAGGACCAATGAAGCTCAAAGAACCCCTAACAATGGAGCTAATCACTGTCTCTTCCCTGACCCAAGCTTATGCTTTCCCCTTTTTCACTACAGACTCTATTTCTGAGCAATTGGATTTCCATGGCGCTCTCAGAACAAATAAATATCTCCCTTTTTTCCTTGCTTACATCTTTTGTGTATATTTTTCTTTGCAACTGCCTGTATTTAAACTGGCATGGTTAATGGCAGGGTTCTTCAGGTAATCTTTCATTGGACACAAATGGCCTAGCATTAAAATGCAGATAATGTTACCTCAATTAGAGAATGCTGTGCAAAACTTTTAAAAAGACATAGCTAAATGTTTGGACTAAACAAGTAAGTCTACGTTGTTAGGAGTAGTGTTGGGCAAGTTGCAAATTCAATGGCTCCATTAATGAATAAATGTTAGACTGTATCAACAGTCCTGAACAAGCGTGTGGTTTGTGTGTGCATGAAGTGTAATGGTATCAATTGACTAGCTCTTTGTGGCTGCTATAAAGTACCCTTGAATGTGTCAATGGAGGGAAGGCATGCAGACAATGAAGCCATGACAGCTGAATGTCAGCAGCAACCTTGAACCTAAACTGGTTTCACCATTCCAGTGATTCCAGCTACAGTGGAGACATGCACTGCAGCTGGACCTTCGGCATTGCCTGTCATTTCCTCTGTTCAGACTCCAAGCATTTAACTGACAATTTCACCACACTGCTAGACCCTGCTAATAAGCATCAGGGAACATTCACTTATTAGTGATGTTGCTAACGATATGTTCAGCATTCTAATCAGACTCTCCCTGGCATTTACAAAACAGAAAACACAAAGCAAAACAAAGCCAGCCACCGCTGATCAAATGTTTCATATAAGCATATGCAGCCAAAGAAGGCACAAGCTGCTCTGTTACGAAGCAATGTTTTTCTTGATTTGAGTGTTGCATTTAGAGACCATATATGCTTTATTGATATAAATAACACATGATTGGTTAAAACACTGTGAAGGAGGAATAATTAGTATTTGACGTGCTGTATTTTTTTAATGAAAAACAAAAGAATTTTCCTAAAGATAGCCCTTGCAGATTAAATGAGATATTACTAAGATATGCACAGTGTGCAGCAGAACCCTGCAAAGCTCTTTGTGGCAACGCACATTAGTATAGGTAAGCAGTGGAATCCCTTTGCTTGAGGTAAGCAAGTTAGCATCCTTCTGCAAAAAAATATATGCATTATGCAGTACAAAGAAGAAGCAAGAAAGAAGGGATATAGTTGGATGGCCAATTTGCAATCAAGTATGCTTTGGAAGACATTTGTTTTGGACGCTGATATCTAGTGAGATTGAATTTCAGTGAACACCACAAAAGGAGCCTGTGCTGCTGTGGAGGAAGATCTTGGTAGTTCATGGGGGTGGGAAGGTGGAAGGAAACTGGGTTTATTTTCAAACCCCATCTTGAACGCTTAAATCCTGGGATATGAAGCTAGTAGTGAGAGGACTTGTCCTCCATAGAGGTTATATCTCAGCCACTCTTACATTCCTCTCACTTTTAGGAGGAATGTGAGGGCAAATACCCGTGTTGAGGAAGGCAGAATTCTGCGCCTGTTCCTCATCCCAGTCTCATGTAGTTACATTGACATAAAATGGCAAATTACTCCTGGGTGGAGTCGGGAGTAAGATGCAAATAGCAGGGCTCTTTGCTTTGCACTGAATATTAGTTTATTGATAAGTTGGTTTATTGATAAGCCCACTGACCAATTAAACAGCATGCTGGTAAACTTGTAATTTCGAATGAACAGAAAACACTGTCTGTTCTTGACTCAGTGTGGCAATACTGTCTTACTTTGGTCCCATCCTTTACATATGGCAGACAGTAACTGGGGCCAGTTTTTGGAGAGATGGTGTAAATGAACACAACCTAAAATGAATCATAGGGCATGATCAATTTCTTGTTTGGACCATGAACTAGGAACTAACTGGGGAATGTTTGTGAATGTTATAGAGAATAATCCAGTCTCCTCTTTGGCTCTGGAATAGCAGTAGACAGAAAACAAATGGTATATTGAGCAAATATTTATAGAACATGGAGAAAAAATAATGAGGAAATAAACCATCTAAATAAATTTAAAACTGTTTGAAAGAAAGGCCTTTTCAACATTTGTGTATTTTTCCTAATTTGTGAATTTTTTCTATTTTTTCAGTGAGGCAACAAAGCCAAAATCAAAAACATTTTTCACTTTAGAAGTCTATTTCTGGCTATGATTTTTGCATTAAAAATGGAAAAGCCGACTTAGCTAACAAGCACTGTCTGTCTTCATTCTCAATTACACATTCCAGAAAAAATGGATCAATGCTTTTCTAGGCATGTTTAGTTAAAAAATGCTGTTAGTGTTCACAAATTTATTTTAAGAGAATATTTTGATAAACCATATAGCATTTGTGATTTAAAACAAAAAAACAGAAAATTTTCATTTAAAGAATAAGTACCCTAAGTTCTGATCATAAACAGCACTAGCTGGTTTGCTTGCTGTGTTAGTGCTAAGTGCTACAATAGTATGGTAGTTAAGAAAAAGAGAATTTGTTAAAAAATGATGTTGTGAACAGATCAATCAGAGTCTGTACTTTAAGGAAAAGAATTCAAGAATATTGTAGAATAAGCAAATTGTGCAATAACTTCAAACTGAGATCTAGAGGATACATATTTAGTCATAATTAAATCAAAATATAAAGCACCTTTGCTTTTCTAAGTGCACGAAGTAACAAGCTAGCCTGGTACTTTTCTGCCTTACATAAACAGCAAAATGAGTGTAAGGAGAGTGGTAACAAGTAAGACCTGAAGAATTCCTCTAAAAGCCGTACAAGCAGTCTCTGTAAGATGGAAACAAGAAAGATTCAAAGCTAGGATATCACAAAAGCCTCCATAGCATACTTTACTTGAAGATCTCTACAGAATTCTGCAAGGAATTGCCGATTTATCAGCATTAATTTGTATGCTCAGTTTCTGTCCTGCTTTCCAAATGGGCTTGTGCACTGTTTATCACAACATCAGGAGAGGTTTTGCCAGCATGACTCCTAAGGCAGTTGTATTATTGTGCATGTACAGAACTCTACAGTCAGTGCATTTATTCCAGCACCTTTTGTCTCTCACCCATTTGAAGGATCTGCTGAATGCATAGGCCTCATCCCATTCCCTGTGCGTGGGGCTACAATTCCTTTCCTTAGAGTGGAAAATTTGAAAGAAAATTCTGTGGAGAACCTTATGGCGTTTTCCCATTTTTTCTTCCTTGTTCAGTATATTTCTTTGTGAATGGAATGTCTTGATTTTTTATTTTTACCCAACAATAACTGCACTTTCAGTGTTAACATAAAAGTGAAATGAAGAAAGCAAAATCAGTAAATTGTTTTATCATCTAGTGAGAAAGAAAGGATTTCAATTAGTTTTATCTAGGAGTAGGAAGTTCCAGAGAATAATAACGAAAATTAGCTGTAGCTTATTGCATATGGTTAGGAGCACTTCTTAACTCCCTAGCACAAATTTCTTGCATCTCTTTAGCAGGTGCAGCAGGCACAGAGTGAGCTAAGATGCACGGGCAATGGACAACGCCTCATCAACACTCTCAAGCTTTCTAGCAGGCACAGTGATGCAAGGGTAAGGGATAATTTACTACTGGGAGAGGTCACCTGCAGATTACTGCTCTCTGGAGCAAGGGGTGGGCAAAATAAAAAACTGTGACTTCTCAGAAGTCTCTCTGAAACTAGTCAGTACATATTACTGCTCAGGCAGAGCTGGTTGTCTAAGCAGTCTAACCCTAAGCGAAGAGCACTCAATTAACAGGAATGCACAAGTGTTTTCCTTTATAATATAAATAACTGTGAGCTGTTTAGTGGCTTCACATGTTCTAATACCCTAGCAGGATCTTTATTCTTTTTGAAGGGCACTGGTGTATTTTGTGAAAGAGAGATAGCATTATGAGAACACAATAACGTGAACACTTAGGAAGATAGGTAACTTTCATCACAGAAACAGTCCCCCAGAAGTCAACAGCACTTTGTGTGCTTAACTGTTTACAATTCTGGGCACTTCATGCTATCTCTTTTTATTTTGAATCATTGAGGTTTACGTGAATTATGTTCACTCTAGAAATATATTATCCAAAGATTTTTTTATATTTATATTGACACTTACAATATACAGTTACAGTATAAATTTTATGAATGCCAGAGAGTAAAGTACCTTTTCCAAATATACCAACATTCATCATGAACTGACATCTCTGCAAACTGCTTCTGTTACTATCACGTTCACAGTTATTGTATGTGGGCTTAGTCCTGCAAACAATTACTTACCTCACTAACTTTATCCACATAAGGATTCTCACGGCAGTCTGAGGGTCTATCCTCACCAAAACCTGTATGTGTGAGTAGCCTCCTTACATAAGAGCGCTTTCTGAGTAGTAATTTCCACTTGAGGGACTTTCTCATGACACTTAAAGCTAAGAATAACCTCCTTCATTAAAATGTGTCACTTGATCTTTTATTGGGAAAATACTTGCAGAAATAAATAGAAAAATAAAGTAAGAATTAATCGGCAGAGCATGCAGGTAGCTAGATTAAATTTTAAACACAAAAAGATTTAGGAATGAAATTCAGGCTAATAGGTCACCACAATGCCTACAGCTGGAGCATTCATTTTTGTTAGCCTACATACAGTCACACTCAGCAGATTTGATTTAACACAAATGTATGTGGTCATGTCTGAAAATATACCAGCCTTCATAAAATAGTAAAGAAGCATTTTTCATGCACTCATATGACAGGTTTACTTAGAAAAACCTTATAAGGCTGCAAAATATTTCACTTTGATTAGGGACACTTAATGGGGCAAATTTTCCCCTGAAGTATGTGATTGTGCACATGTAACCGAGGATGAGATTCACCCCTTCCCACATACAGTGTAAATAAGCTTTGCACTGACAGCTTTAGGGTAGGAGTGACTGCCCCAGTGCACTCCATATGTGGGGCATTCTGGCCACTGTATCCACAGCAATATGAAGAAAAAAAACCCTCCAAACTGCTTCTTAGAGCTGTCTATGTGAAGAGCAGTATGAAGGACACATCTCAGCACCTGGAATGTGCAGAGGCCTTTGTTTCATGGCTATTTTGTGTATTCAAGAGGGCATGCAGTTTTCTACATTAGCATGGGGATCCTTGAAGAGGACTTTCACATAATGTGACTCATTGAATTTAATAATTGCACATACTGCAACTCAGCATAGAATTTGGGCCATGACATGCTTCTAATAGACAAATACTGCACAACTGTGTATTTTAATGACAATCTTTGAAATAAGCGAGGCTGCACAGTAGAAAGCAGGAAAAATACAGTCTACAGTACATAAATTGTTCATAATATTGAACAATGTATGTAGAATTACTTTTGCAATAAATATTTTAGTTACATTCTGAAAATAAGCATCTGGCTTTTAAGTTGGGCTTTGTTGCAAACCTGGACTCAATGACTGGGCAGTTTGAAGGTAGACAAGTTGCATGGGTGGCATACAGGGCTGATTTGTTCTTTCCATTCTCACATAGACACAGCACGTAACCCATGAAGGCTGTGTTCTCATAAGGCAGTCTGTGATTCAAGAGTGCAATGTTAGGCTACCTAAAGGAATGGTGGCCTAAGCTCTCCTCATAAAGAGAGTTTTCTTTGGTCCTTACCTACCCAAAAGAGCAGCCGCATGGGTGTATGGCACTTCTCTGGAAAGAAAAGTGGCTCCCAATTAGACTTCAAAGTCCAGAGATTTGTACCACCCAACTGAGTGCCTTATTGTGTCCTGCATAGCTGAAGTAAGCCTGGCAGCATACAAGTGAGCAAGTGCTAGTTGCAGAATGAACACTAGAGATCTGATGAGAATATAGGTGGCTACAGAGGCAGAACGACTGCACTGATCATGACTGTGTGAGTTGACATAACTGAAAGACAACAAAGACTGGCTGTGCAAAGCAGGGCTGACTGGAGCAAATGGGCAGGTAGAACGAAAAGGACTGTGGGAGCGGAAGAGAAACAAAGTGAAGGGATATTACAGAAATCAGAAGTAATACAAGAAGCAACAGGAAGGAAAGTAAGATTATGGGCATGAGAGAGAGTTGGAAGAATGGAGGAAGACTGAAATAGTAGGACTGTGGGAGACAATACTGTGGAAGGGAATGAAGGGAGGAGAGCCAAAATGAGAAAGTGAGAGGCAAGGAACTAGAGGAACACCTCTGAAAGTAAAATGTATGAAGGATTGACAAAAAAACATCGCAACGGAGGGCAAGAAGAAAAAACAAAGTCATAGGAAATAGTAAACTACATTTATGAAAATTAATCGAAATTAACAGAAAGCTGAACAATACATGCAAAGCTGTGAGGACAAAACATGTCCACAGCACAGTTCAGTATTTGTCACAGATTTTTTCAGAAAGTTGAACAAGAAAATAGAAGTCTCTGCTGAAGAAACACAAGGTCTAAAGACAGACCACGTTACTATTCAGATTTCTGTATCAGTGGTGAATTTGAAGGGGAGGTGGGGAAATAAAGATATTGTGGCTTCCCATACTTCATGCCCCTCTCTGTGAATTTCTAAACCAATCCTGACAGGGCTGACTTTTATTCCTAGTTCATAAAGAGTGATTGTTTTGCCTGCAGAATACACTAAAGAGCAGGTATTTCCACAATACTACCTACAGGCAGAAACCTCAAATTTCTTCAAGGGATTCCAGAACTTGTTTGCTTTGGACATTAATTAATATTATCTTTGCTTGGAATTTGTCACCTGGTCCTGCTTTGCACTGGTATGAGTAGAGTTCATCAGACATGGATAGAAGCAAATGAAACATACCTGAGCACACCACAAGCTGTGGAACTGTTTCACCTCCTTCATCTATTGCTTCATCTACTCTGCACGATAGGCTGGACTCACACACAGACCTTCTCTGGACAGTATCAATATTATTCTGTTCAGAGTCTGCACACAGTGTCTTCTCAGTCATTGCCTAGTATTCATCAGCTCTACACATACCTGCATGGTCATCCCATCTCATCTAATTCAGCATAGTCATGTGTCTTAATTCAGCATGGAGGCTTCTCCATTGACTGGAAGAGCAAATTGTTGGGATGCACAAACAAGCAGTCCACACAAATCCACAGAAGCACACAGTAAGGGCTAGTCCCTACAAGGTACAATGTGGTAGAAGCTGAAGAATCTCAGTATCTTACAGTTGGGGTCCACAATTCACAAGCTCATTCTCTTGCTGAGCAAAATTTGTTCACTGCCTCTGAAGACAGTCTTACGGAAGCCTTATGAATAGATGCACAAGAATAATCCATAAAGATCATAACAGTAATAATACTTGTTACTTACATAAAGACTTTCAAAGTAATACACAAACATTAACAAATTAAACACTTTGACAATCTTACAGGGCAATAAATGTTACTGTTTACATTATTTCAGTGGAAATGAATCTCATTAATGAGTTTGAATTCGGCCTTAAAAGGCAGACCAAATTTAACAGAGAAGTCTCTGGCAGAGCTGACAACAAAACCCAGATTCCTATATCTTTGTTGAATGATTTCCCTTGATCCTAGTCTAAGTGTAAAAAGATCATCCTAAAATGATATGTGCTTGGGAGAAAATAATTTGTTACAATGAACATTGGATATTTCAGAAAACACATTCTCATCACTTCCAGTAACTTGTTGCTCAAAAACATACCAAAAACCAGGGCTACAAAGTTCTGTTCATTTACTCTCCCACTCAAGGTACTTAAACCTGTGTACATCTCTTAACTTTGAGAACACACTTTAAGTTTATCCTGCTCATTTTCACGTTAGATTAGCAGTAAAGTATTCAGTACCCTGCAGCATTGCTCCAGTGATTTTGTTAGGATTTGGATTATTCCTTCTGGAGTCTAATTCTGCAATTTGCACTCACCTTTTGTGTCTTTGACTAAATAAGTAGTTCTGGTGAAGACTATTCACGTGAATACTACAGAAGTAAGTAAAAATGGCATAATCAAAACCTTATTAAATGATTCATTGTAAACAACACAGTAATATTGTATCCTAGCAGCTTTTTATTTCGCTTTATTTATTATCTTTTCTAGTAAAGGAGAAATGAAAACACAAATTGTTATACACAACACAACAATTGTTATAAATTGTTGTGGTGGGTATTTTTGCTTAAACTTTGTAAAAATGGGTCTGTTGTTCTAGATTATGCTTGATATTTCCTAGTGTATTAGTCAGTTATACAGTGGCAGTGTAGTAATACATGAAGAATACTGTAATGTAACTTATAGACAGAAATTTTTGAGCATACCTGCGTATATACGTGTGTGTGTGTATATAAATATACGTATGCACACACACACACACACACACACACATAAATACTTTCTATTTTTAAAAACATTCCCTGTATTTTTTTTAAACAGTTGGGAAAAGATCTTGGTGCCTCCAAAGAAAACACAGCAAGAGGGGAGACATTACCACACAATTTATTTTGAAAATATTTCTATAATCTCAACGGACTTTACATATTCAAATGAATTTTTGTCAAAAACTATTTAAAGCATAAAACACAAAACAAATCGGACTAATTCTCTCTCTGGCATTTGAAGGTTGCAGTACTACTGACTGGCCAGCAACAGAGTTTTCAAAAAGTGATAACTCGGTCTTAAGATTCTCTCTATAGATCTGTCACTAATAATCATGTATCTAAATATATGATGTACACAGATGATGGCACTAGCTACAGGCACCAACAGAATATTTAATTTCTATATGATTTTATGTATGGTATGACCTCATAACATTATCTAAAATAGTTAGCATCTGTTAAATCACGCTTTCAGGTGCTGGTTTTATCTGTTTTTATAATTGTATATATAACCAGAATCTCTTTAAGAGACAAATAATCACCCATGAAACAATGCAGCTGTACTTTGCGTAATTCTCATGTATACATGATTACATTAGCTATAGTTCTAACAATATATGTAACTATTCTGTAATTGATAACATACTTAGATTCTGTTATTACATAGCACAGTTATTTGTGTAAAGAAAAGTACGATCTAATTGTATTTGCAAACTGCACTAATATTGGCCTTCATACTACTGTACAGCAATAGTGACTCTTAGAAACACCATTTAACTTTGCTGCTCTTCCTTGAAAACAACTAGAGGGCTGCTGTTTAATTTAACAGCAGCAGCAAAACCAAAATCATGTATGTTTCTGTTACTGAATAAGCAGCTTCACAAAAATAGCTTCTGCAATCACAACAGTGAGCTCCTGACTAGTAAATACAGCACCAAATAGGAATAATTACTAAAGGTAAGCTTTCCTTGCCTAAAGTGTCTCTGAATCTGTGAAAGTATTTCACAGATAAAGACACTTCATTTAGACAGGTCTTAAATTGTAAAAAACATGAAAAAATCCTAGGTCATTATGTGCTGAAAAGGTAATGCTCTTCCTCATAAGAGAAAGCCAATTTTTAATTTTTGTGAAATAACATAAAATAAAAATAATGATGTCTGATAATGATACTAAACACTGGAAAAATAAAATAAAGCATACATTCATTGAGATCCCAGGGGGCGGAGTCCTTGTGAAATAGGTTTTATTTTTGCAATTCAAATGCATCATAAGCACTTTTTACTCTTCTTGCCACCTAAGCAGGAGTCAGTCAGTGTATGCAAATAAATATACTGAAATCTAAATTTTGGTAAATATAAGATGACAATAGTATTTTAGCCTGTTAGGGACTTTGCATTTTTTACATGCTAGAATTCATAAAACTATATATTATTATATACTTTAAAGGTTTGTGCATTTTGTTTCTATAGTAGAATACACTTGGGAAAAGCTGCATGTTTTTTGATGTCTTTGAACAAAATTTGGCAGGCCAAAGCACAAAATATAAAAATTTCTGCAAAATTCCTGTTTAAAAATCAGATATTTCTCTGCACAAAATACTGTGTACATTCTTCTGCATCATTGTCTTCTATCAGTAGGCTACCTTCATTAAACATGCACCTAAGGTTTTAAAGATACAGATTTATTATGGCTCTTTCTTGTGCAGATTCCACACATACTTTGCAGCATGATAAACAGATTATTCAATTACGGCTCTCTTGTTTTCTTTAGAATATAAACATTTAAAATATACTCTCCCAATCCTCTGGTTGACAGATAGCTAAATGTAGCATAAACAAAGACAAGCTTCATGTTAGGTCTACATACAACACACCTTTCTACAGATGAATGATTACTTATAACAATGAAAATAATTGTAGCACTATGCCTGTCAAACTTCCTGGCCACTTTCTGGTAAATATGTACACGTGTTTGTGCAAGAAACACTTGAGAATTGTTTCCAATGTTCAACTTTTTTTCAAGTGTACTCAGCTATGAAAGCATATAAAATATACTGACATTTAAATAGAAATATTTCTATGTACACATGTATCTATCTATATGTACATACAAGTATGCACATACATAGATTTACAAATGTAAACATTTAAATAATCTCAGGCCTCCAAATTATCTATCAATATAAATTTGACAAAAATACTTCTGGGTGTTTTGTGTATATTTTTCCCTGATTCATTGTTTCAGTGATGCACACTCCAGCACCTAAGCTGACACGGTTTAAGTGAGTCTTTACATTAAGCATGCTTAATGCAGGGCCAAATCCTGAGTCCTTACTGCAGACATAGTTCCACAAGCTACTCTACAGAGATTTTCATCTTTTAATGCCCCTGCTCAGGCTGGCCTTCCACTGCAGGCAGTGGAGTTCACAGGCTTAAAGACTGGAGCCTTAATTCTCCAAACCCTCCAGTCACAAAATTCCCATTGGCTTCAACAGAAATTTGATATGCAAAAGGTTTTTAGGTTTGGACCCTGATTAAGGGCACCTTGTTTTAAACCCACAAGGGTAAAATAGAATTAGAGGACCAGCTTGTGATCCCCATGCTCCCACTGAGTAGCATTTTACCCCACAAGAAGCACTGCTGAAATCAATGGAGCTACTCATGAAGGAAAGTATTATTCAGGGAGAAGAGCTCACAGTCTGATCTTTGAGTAATTCAGAGCCATCAAATGTCAACATTTGTCCTGAAGAACAGATTGACTTTAATAACAATACATAAAGTTCCACATGATTGTTTTCCAAAAGCCCGCAATTGTACCAGTAAAGTGTGTAAGTAAACACTTCAGATGGAAGAGGTACAATATTATTAATATCAACATTTTTAAAGTATATGTTTATGGACTCTGACAGTTGTCATTGACATAACTGTTACAAATGGAATTTTTGACAAAATAATTTGCTGGGTTATAGTTATGCAGTGGTCATGGCAAGATCTATAAAAAAATTATAAAAACACCACCTCATCAGTGTAGCCCTCCCTCCCTAAAAAAATTCTGTAGCGCTGCCCCTCCATCGCAGGTTTTATAGGGAAAAATGAATGCAAGTGTTAACAAGGCCTA
The DNA here is from genome assembly GCF_036370855.1 of Dromaius novaehollandiae. Lineage (NCBI taxonomy): Eukaryota > Metazoa > Chordata > Aves > Casuariiformes > Dromaiidae > Dromaius > Dromaius novaehollandiae. Next base: position 38,535,708 of record NC_088130.1, on the reverse strand, counting down.
ATCTTCTCTTTTGTATTTGTTTCTTCATTAGGCTCTAACTATGCTTTCGCCTCTATATTGAGGATTTGATGAGAAGATGGTATGACAGGCTTGGCTTCTCCCAATGCAGCTGGCACTGCTGATGCCAAAAGCCAGAGCCTGTTGTAGTGGGATCATGAGAGATTCGTTCAGAGCACAGTTTGCCTGTCAGTTTCCCATCCGCCTCGGCGTGCTCAGCTCCATCTCTGAAGCCCCTTAATGAGAAGTGCGGGACAATACCAGTATTGTTGTTTCTCGGGGAATCTTGTGGCAAGAACAATCGCTGTTTACCCAAGCATTTGTACTACCCAAACTCTGGCGATAATTACTTCTAGAGCCTCTGATTAACTCTGCTCTCCGCTCGGGCACAAAAAGCTATTGAGCTAGGCACAGGACAACCTTTCTATCTCTCATAGTCTTTTAACAGTTTACTGAATATTGCTTAGGCCTCATATTTGGCGCAGAAACAACAATGCACCTTAATTCGCACTCGGCTCATCTATATCATGGGAACAAATGAGAAATTTGTGCCCTGGTCTGATGCTGGAAAGGCAACAAAAAAAGGCAATTTTGAAAAATACGCCTCTGATTTCTCATTTGCGGTTTTCTTTACAATTGCGGGTAATAAAAAGAACCTTTTAATTAGCACTGGCATTTCTCAGCAATTTATCCTTGTTAAATTTTTATGGCTAAATATATAGCACAAAAATACTAATGAATTGTAAGCATCACAAAAATACTGCTAGGGACTTTGTTTTGGTTTTGTAAACCAAGCAAAATGGAACTGTTGCTGAGTCTATTTCGAGGATGCTGGTAATAATTTTAGTCTGTCAAATCATTCGGTCTTTCCTCACCCTCCTCCCTTCATATGCCCCCATGCAGTTTGCTGCTACTGCTATGCAAAACACCATCATGAATATGCGTAATTATGGAGATTCATGGTAATTTTTCAGGGTTATCCGATGTGACGTTTATAGGACAGCAGCATACATCAATTTAAACGAGAGTGACAAATATCTTATCCTTTTTATTTCTATAGTATTTTTAATATTTCCTTGGTCTCTCCTGGGAGCAGTGTGAACTGGTAGGAATTTGAATAAAATATTTTAAAAATCAAATACTTTACTAGCATATGACTTTCTAAAGATTCAGGCTTTTTATATACGTGTGGTATGTGTGCATGCATGTACAATAGCTTGTCTTACCTTAAGACCAATTATTTACATGAAATGAATAAAAGGCTTTCTGTAGATATTTTACATGTTATTATTACTTTATCTAGAGATTAGAATGGAAAGTAAAATGTCTCTTATATTGGACTGGTTTCTGTCTGTCTAATTACGCCAATAATCTGATCACCCACCTGATAGAATGATTTAGCAAGCTTCTCTTCTCATTTTTATTTTAAGTGCAGACTTTTGAAACAATGACACTAGATTATCTGCTGGCAACTGTGGCATATTGGAATTATGTTCAAGATCTGTTGCACCTCCTAGAGGTTTGGATATGATTTTAATTAAAGAAATTAATTGGGACCTAGCCTAAAAGTTTCCTATTTGTAATGATTAGTAACTATCATCTTTGTTCTGTATATTTTAAGTGGCTAGCACATCAGCTAGATCCTCAAAGTCATGACATGATTTCATTAGAAACCAGAAAAGTTATTTGCAGATGAAGGAATAATGCACTGTAAGGCCTCAAAATATCAATAGATGGTCACCACACATAAGTATACAACAAAAAGACTGAGAAGTCTAGCTTTTCACAAAAAACCTTGCAAAATTGCCTATTAAACTGCAAATACAATATTACTGGATACTGTTACAGAGTTAGTTAATTTGCAAAAAAATAAAAATGTTATTTAGGCCGGCACATGCCTTAAAATATTCACAAAACAAAACATGCAATATCAGTGCTGTAAAAAATCCTTCAGTCTTAACAGAAATAGTTCTATGGCTAGATATCTAAACAGATAAAATGTTGCAGGCCAAATTAAAGAAAAAACAATGCTCTATTTTTAATTGTATATGTTCTTCGTAGAACTTCTTAGCTCTTCATAAAATTTAAGAGTACGCTTCATTATGTCATAGATGCATAAATAGCATTTGTACTTACAAAAGAAAAGCCGTATTTTTTGTTTTAGTCATTGTTCTTTTACAGATAGGTTCTACAGAATTTTTCTAATGGATATAAGCCCAATCCTGTCCTTCATGTTTAACAACACACTGGAAGAGAAGTTCACTAGAAGTCCTATCTTTCATTATTGTATGAGAGCCCAAATTTTATTGTGGAAATTATCCAGAAGGTAATGAAGCAATGGAATATATGGGAAGCCTTCACTTTATATAACATAGGAGTATTAAATCTAGCATTTTACATTTATTTGTTCCAAGTGACTGTATACACATACGGTATAAACTTGACCGTGACACACTACAAAAATAACTTACATCTGTGTTATTGTTTATGAAGGAGTAGAAATATTATACATACCTAAATGCATGGGTGTACACGTGGGTGGATGCTTGTGCATCTAATCCGAACAAAACAATATGGCTCCCAAGTATTATATTTTTAAATGACAAAATTTATAATTTGTCAGAGTGTCCATGGAGATCGAATGGAAGTCTTCAGGTGTTTTTTCAGAAAACATGGATATCCAAATACATAAAGGCAAGATGTTTCTCTGTTTACTTTGAATACGTATTTAGCATTCAGCAGTCACAGAAGGAGTGACTAAGATTTATCCTGTTCTGCTCTGTGTTCATAAAGGGTCCAAGCCTGAACACCACCAAGCACGATCTCTCACTGTGGTTTCACATTAGTGAACGGAGAGCTGTCCGCTTGAAGATGCTCAGTGCCTTACAGACATGAGGCCAAAATAAAAATGTGGTTCTTTGGCTAACGTAAATTGCCACAAGCCGGTCTGAATGAAATAGCCTAGGAAATTTTACATCAGCTAGCGATTTGTCCCAATGTGTTTTCAGTATATTTCAGAATGAGAGTGTATTCTGATTCTTGTGGGATCAGCCACTAAGCTGGCCTTGCATTTGTCTCTGTTTTCAGTTTTCAAACTAAGCTAAGTTTTAAAAGCGGTTTAGCAAAGACTGGAGATTGGGAAGCAATGTTTAATTGGATATGCTTATTAAGGCCCTGATCCTGCAAGACACTAAGCAGCTCACAGAAGGTACTGACATCCTGAGTCAAAGTCATTGGAAAAGATATCCGGAGAGCAGCATCTTGAAAAATTGTAACATGTTCCTTTAAATTAGTGACAAGTCAAAGCATTGTACTAGCTCTCATTACAAGTGAAGGCTTGGTTTATTTAAAATTTTGTTAAAATATTGGGTTATGAGTTTTTATCACTACCAGCTATTAAGAGTGGAATGCTAAGCATCACTGAAATATTTTATGAACCTATTAGGTGACGAAAATGAACTAGTGCTACATTATAAATTCACTACATGCATGCTCGCATGTAACAATTGCTCATATTTCTCTCACTGCTCGAAAAATACTAATTGATACATACAGTAGGTAGAAAAATGCATCTGTCCACATACAGACAGGAAGGTATAAAATCTTTCTTATATATGTATTTATAGGTTTTTTCCAAAGGATTGTTTTAATTTGCTTTAAAAACCGTGATCTATAATTTTATTTATGGAAAGTAAACTTCTGGAATTAAATGGACACATTTACAAGTGCCACATACTGGATGTGATAGATATTTTTCTTTTGAATTGCTAAGGAGCAAAATATAATAATTTGGTGGCAAACATCTGTCTAGTAATCATATAAGATAAATTCATAAGAAATACAGGAAAGATATTTATTTACTGTTGCTGCTAAGCCAGCCTTTATTTATCTTAGAAGATTTTTCACCTATGAGTGGAAAACAAACTTTCCTTCAAGAGGTCTGTGAACCGAATAATAAATGTCAGGTCTAAATCCTGTATGAAAATCAGTTTGGTTTAATCCTGGATATTCTTCAGCATGCAAATGAATGCGGAGGCTTCCCCGGCCTGCTGTCATGCCGCAGCCAATTTAGAGGCAGCGGCCCCGGGTCTGCGCGGCCGCCGCGCCCCTCCCCCGGCCCCGCCGCGCCGCGCCGCGCCGCGCCGCCCGGGCCTCAGCTGCCTGCCTTTCACCGAAACCACAAACCAAGGAAACATATCAGTAATAGCGCCCTGTAAATTAACTTGACATTTGATGCAGAAAAAACCCTAAAAGCTTACAAAAGACACGGAAAACAAAAGCCACTCAGGGCCCGCACTACATATATTGTGGGTTTAAGAGATCTGGAAGGTGGTTATGCCGCTGTACGCGACACACACAGCCTGCACCCTCTTTGTCAAGACAATTCAGTCATTCTTTGTTAAAGCCACAGTATCCATCAAATAAACAAACAAGAAAACCCGAATATTTCCACGAGATAACCGTCAAGCCAAATACTATCACGAAAGTACGTCGCTGGTTACTGGCTTGGCTTTATTTTACATCTTTAGAACTGTGGTATTTTTAAATATGCTATTATTAAAAGATAAGTTGGAACTATTAATATTAATTCACCAATAATAAGGTGTGCTACATAACTAAAATATAAATAATGTAATGCTGGTATTGCATGATTGGCATGTACCATGTTAAATATATGAGATACGCACACACAGTCATATCTTGAAAATATTGTTAAAGTAAACATTTCATTTTTCCCTTTACTCAAAGCTACAATTTTTACTCTTTTTTTTTTTTTTTTTTTTTTTTTTTTTTGTAAAAGGTACTTGAATCAAAGATGGACTATTGATGAAATGCTAACTGATTCTTTGACTCTACTTGTGATATGGATAGCAATAGGATATAGAGAGACATAGCATATTTAAGCTATTAGACATGCAGGAATGCTATTATGCTTTATTGTGTCTGCCTGTCCCCACCTCCCTTCCTCTCCCCCCACCTCTCCCTTCCTCCTTCCTCCTCCCTCCTTCTCTCTTTCTCTCTCTTTCTCTCTCACACACACACACACACACTCACACACGTACACACTCACTCTCTCCCCCTCTCTGCAGAGCTGGCAATACTGCATCTCACAAATGTCTGGTCTTATGGTTTACAGGCATAGAAGTGTACTGCTAAAATGCATAATCTTAGCATCTCTGCTTCTTGATATTCATGGATTTATTTACAAGTCCCTGTGTTCTACCTTTTTCCTGTGCCTATGGTTTATATTACTGGCATGCCTATATTCTTGTGGGAATTTCAAATAAGAATCAAGATGTAACTGGCAAACATTCTGTAACGCAGTCTGCATTTCCATAATTTAGCTGGTTTTTTTAAAAGAGACAATTTTAAGGGGTTTACGGACTTATGGATATATGAAGAGTATTTTGATTGGCTTTTTTAGTAGTTCAACTACTTAAGGTTCAGTTTGTGTAAAATGGCTGCAATAAAATGAATTTATGTACACATATATGCTTGTGTATATGTAAATGCATTCGGAACGAAAAAGTTCGTAAATCCTTGTCAATTGTGCTGATTAAGCCCTGCACTCTGACATTGGCAATGTTAAAATTTTACACAAAAGAGTTAAAATGATAAAGAGTTACTCATTTTAGTTTTTCTTCTGGTAGCAACTAAAGAAAGGATTTAACTAGTTGAAAGGAAGTCATTCATACTTAGCTCATTTCCCACTTCTTTAAGAAAACCTTTCAGTAGCACATTTTACAGTTGCCAAATGGACATTTCCATCTTATAAACAGAAGGACATAGTCTATTTCATCAGTGGTTTATTTTCTAAATTTTTACAGACACAGCCTTGATTCTGCAGATTCTTGCACACAAGTAACTATACTTACCTGAGTAGACCTCTTAACATCAACGGGTTGCTCATATAGAGTAGTTTCTTGTAAGTAAATCTGCAGAATCAGGCTCTAAAATTAAAAAATAGTTTAAATATGTATTCCATGTATTATTTTGGTGTGAATTTTTTCTTTTTTTCCCCCCCTTAGGAGGTTCACTTGCGACAATTAATGCTTTTCCAGGATTAATAAGTTTTACTAGACTACAATAATAAAAAATAACACAATATAAACTTATCATGTATAGTACCTACATTTTTTCCCTTTTTCTGTTTGATGTAACAAGATACTCCTCATAAATCCACTGTAAGTAAAATACTATGCCTCTTAACATGGGCACACAGTCTCATTATTAAATGAGAATAATATCTTTCAAAAGATAGTTAATTTACAGACAGAAGCAAAACAATTGACATTAACATTATTCTGTCTGAGATTTGAGGGTGTTTTTTTGTAAGTAAGCGTAGTGTTTTTGCAAGACATTGCCTCAGTAGTAAAGCAATTTACAGTGGAGGATATTTTTAGACTACATTCATTTAAGAGGGAGGGAAAAAAAGGCCGTGCAGTAAGATATACATGTATTTGTAATTCATATTGTTGCTGTGCTTCTATTGTACTCTAAGCTTCCATCATGGCTCAGAGATGGGGAGCTGGCATCCAGACAGTGCAGCAGGGCAAAAAAAAAGGGAGAAAAAAAAGAAAGAAAAAAACCATCCTCATTGAAAACACAAATAGCGGGGTTTCTCCCTCTTCTCCATTATCCCTGCTAATTGTTACCATGCTTTTTTATTTAAAAATAAAGGTAATAGTTGTAGGCTAGAAAGGTATATCTGGATAGTCTGTTAAATAACGTTATTAATCCTTTTGGCCCAAAACAGAAATCTTTTCATTCTCGTCTTTCAAGAACCTTCGTCCAGCCATTCAAAAAGATGACAGAAAAATGAACTTGAATGTGCAAGCATTAAACATTTAAATTCTCTACTCCTTGGTCATTATACTGATGGCCATATTTTACATGCTCCCCTCCCCCCGTATGCTTTTGCTGATTTTGCTTCATTTGCATGGCCTCATTATGCATATAGCCTTTGTTCTACTGATATAGAATGCAGCACAGTGACAAAGCAAAACCTAAAGACGGAGATAATTTTTTTTTCTTGTCTTCAAAATTGTTCCAGCCTTCTGACACTTGCATAGAATTTACCAAGATAATTCAACCTTATATCAGATGCACGTTCTTGCTTATAAAATAATAACAGGTTTGCAGTTATTTAAGAAAATGAAAAGCCAGTATCTAAACCACCTTCAAAACCTTTAGTTTTAATTAATAATTGAGTTTTTTTCTTGATACTTGTTTAAGGCAATGTAGTAGTAGGTAACAGGTATGATGTACTATTATATTTACAATTGAGATATTTGCCATATACCCATCTCTATGGATCTTGATAAAGTGATATTATAAATTATATTTTTGAATGGCACACATAAGGGTCAATATGGACAGCTAACCTTCAATTTCAAGGGTTCCTACTTTCCTTGGATCTTAAAACAAAGAGACTGTATCCTCCAAGTGTATTATTAATTGCATGTTTTTCTTATACTGTACTGGGTATATTTTCACGTTATGGAAATTTGGGGCTGACTCATCCAGCCTTAACCACTGATTTCAGTGGATCCGCTAACCAGAGGGAAGGTTTCAGATTCAGGTCCTTCATTTCTTCTATCCAACAGTAGGTGACAGAGAGTCTAACGTAGCCCCCTCAAAAGGGAGTGATAAACTGCTACTGACTGCACTAGGAATACAACTTGGCTCAAGTGATAGAAGCATAATTTCACATAATAAAAGCATTTTCTTTGGTTTCAGTACAATTTTAGGATGTAAAAAGAAGGAAGAATTTGGCTCCTTGAGCTTTATCTTGCATCTAAGCACCTTCACTTCTGTGGGATTCCTACATGATAGATTAACCATTTATTTAATTTCTAACATTCTGTGGAAATATGGAATGAATAAATACAATGTCATTAAACTTCTTTTTAAAGAAGAGTGATTTTTAATAGTGCTAAACTGATTGGCCATGATACAACGCCATGAACATCACCTCCTTCCTGGAAACCAGAAGACAAACATGTATTTTCCTTCTGAAAGGAGGGTATCTCTCATGCTAGTCTTAAAGAATACAATCCTGCCCTCATTTCCTTGTTTCAGAGCATCTCCTGGCAAAAGAACAAATCACTGATCTGATGTGGCATAGATAAAATAGCTCCATAATTTAATGGAGGAAACATCTCCCACCTTAGGATCGCCTGTAAGAATTTGCCTGTAAGAATTTGCCTGTGCCTTCTTGGGAGCTGCCGCAATTACTTGGTTCAAAGACAGTTTTATTCAATGTATACTTTTAAATAAAATAATGCACTGTGTGGTGTTTTTAAATGCTACATAATACTCAATTTCAAATATTTCTTGCATTGATTAATTAGATCAACTTTCACATGTGAGATATAGCAGTTATTTTTGTTCTTTTAACATTTATTTTGTATGGACCACAGTCCATAAAAAATGGAACAAACAATCCAGGAATATGCATTTTGGGGCTCAGAGGTTTCAAAACAAGAATGAAACTACTGAACCTTCAGTGAGCTCTATACATCTGCACCAATCCCGCATGCGTAGTCCGTCTGGGACCAGAATCTTGTTCTTTGTGACTGTAGCTTTATATAGGTTATAAATGATGTTTAGAAAATTTAGGCCTAAAGTCTTGTCTTGGCATGCATTATTATTATGCTAGTTTCATAACAGTAATTCTTCTTTGCTGTGTGTGTGATTTTCAGAATTGCAATCCACAGACAACTCCCCATTGAACAGGGAGCTGATAGAGAGCCCGTCTCTCCCGAACACAGGAGCTCCTGTTGGTTACCTCAAATGAGTCCTTACTAAGCACAGGGGGAGAGCTCAGAAGTGACCTTCAGAATCACCTGTTTCTCTCTGCTGTCTCTCTAGGAAGTCTAGGCACTTTTATCATCCTACAATAAAACACCCTTTTGCATGTTACAAAGCTTTAGTTTGAGGTGCCTAAGGAGCCCTTCTAGATCTCACTGTAGAAATTTTTCCTATGTAAGGAAAACAAGATCAAGTTGGAGTATTATGGTCACAATTTGTGCTCTATTCAGATTGAAAAAAAAAACCACCCTCTGAAAAAGTCAGCAGATCAGTGAATATGTAAATAACTAAGAGCAGAATCTAGCCTATAATAATTTAAATATAGTAGTACTTTTCCTGTTCAGCTTCTTCCAGTTAGGGATACATGGACCATACCCTCAACCGACTTGCTCAGTTTTTTTTCCAGCAGCTCTGTAAACCCACAAGGCTAAAGGTGCCTTGGCATAACTCTCAGCCTCTGGATGGCTGAGGTTTTCAATAACATGAGCTTTCCACCAGTAAACATCCTACTTCAAACTGTCGAAAGAGTCATACTTCAGAATTTCAAAGGTCAACTCTTATTCCATAGTGAAACGTTTAACTTTTATAGGACCTTTTGGATGTTGCAGTGTTTCACACAAATGCACTATTCAGGATTGCATGTTTGCAAATTTAGGAGGACCAAGCTCTTGGGAATGATATTGAAAGCATGCTTTCTCTCAGTAGATTATTATGAAAATGACAGAAGTCAGTCAGCTGAGGAAGAATTTTAAAGGAAATGTGGTTGTGAGTCATCACATTCTTCCAAGCTGATGATTTTGCAAATAAACCAGAGATGAGAAAAACAGGCCTAAAGGTAACGCATTCACACACCTTGCCTTCCTATACCCATTCACAGCATAAACTTATGAGATAGGGAAAGCAATTGCCCCTTGCAGTAGGTATGCAGCTACAAAGAGCTTCCTACAAGAGTGTCAATTGTGGGAATACAGGAACACAGGAAAGTACATCATCTGTAACAAAAGATCTGCTTGGGGCTTCACCAGTTCAGGAAATATTAGACCTATGTACAACGCTTAACAAATTGAGTCCTGCTACTACGAAAAAAAAGTGAGTTATAGCTATAACAGGTAAAGGGTTGTGCCTAAGACTGTCATCTTTCCTTGTAGGGATTTGTAGGTGCACAGCTAGAGAAGTTAGTACAGGTTACATGGCCCAGACTACAAGGGTGTAGAGTAGAGCTGAGTATCAAAAAGAAATAATAATATAAATATATGTAAACATCTCTGCAAATTGCCTTAAGTCATCTTTAATGTATTTATAGTTATTTGATAAGTAACTAATAATTACTGCTAAAATAATTATTAATCAATAGGCTTATTTGGATATGTAAGCAACATGGTATGTTTCTTGTCTCTGACTGAACTAATACTACTGTTGGAATATAGTTTTTAACAGTAATGTTTACGAGTATGAATGAAAAGTTTTCTTTCCATGAGTATTTGGTAGTATTTGTTTAAAATTTTCTGGTTTTTTTGGTAAACTACTTCCTTACAGTATTCATACACAGAAGACTGGAGCAAATTACATGGAATCACTTAAACATATGAACAAATATTACTTTAAGGAGAAGCAAGGTATTCACCAGCCTTTAATGCAAAAAGTAGGTAAACAGCTTTTGGAAGTTACCTCTGTAGCCTACCGCTGTTTGTAAACAGTGGGATAAATTTGATTGGGTTTTGTTTTGGGGTTTTTTTTTTTGTTTTCACATTGGGTCAATTCTTTTCTTGGACTGATCAACTTACTCTGGAATCGGTGCTTCTAGTACTGAGAGACTGCCTTGCAGTTGTTGTCTTCCTTCCTTTTGTTGGTGATAGTGAGTACTGAGTGAGTACTAAGAGATACTGAAGTTCTAGCTGTCAAAATCTAACCCTTATTTATACATGTGCAAATATTCATCCAGATGCATACATTTTTATGTGCTATTGTTAAAACCATATAAATGGATTTTCACTGTTTCTGAAATTTGCAAAAATTAAATTTGCACTCACACAATATATTAGAAAAAATATTATATGAATGCAAATGATATTGTATTTATGTAAGTAGATGCTGAAAATTTTCTAAATGCAGAACCAGTTTTTTAATCCAAAAAATGCTGCTGTTTCTCTCTAGTGATACATAAATAGTAGCCTGGATTCAGACCGGGCTCTTAACAGTTACACTGTCATTTTTCAGAGGTTCAAGGTGACGGTGGCTGAGCTAACAACAAGAAACACGGTGCCATGATACACTGGAGGCTAACAGGATTTGGAATTAGTAAACATCGGTCAATAGCTTCCCTACTATATTAGTTTTACATAATATCTTGAACAGGATACCTAAGCAAAACAACATTTTTAGCTTTTTAATATATATATTTCAGTACAGAGAATGAACAAATACTGAAAATAGCATCTCTGAAATCCAGTCTTCCAGTCTTAAGACAGATCTCTCAAAAGCTATTCTTGCTTACTTAAAAATTTTCTGTCTTCTCCTGTATTTACTTATATATATATACACACAGACACATATATTTATAGCACTAAGAGAAAGAAAAAAAACCCACAAAATGTAAAAAGTTAATTTGTGAAAGGAAAGCACGCTTAGGTGGGATTCAAGAAACAAAAGCTCTATTCTGATTTCTTTTCCATTGTTCTCAGAAGACTTATGCTTAGTTTTTAGACCTTATTTCTCAGTAGAGCTTGGTACTCCTTTCCCAGGTAGCAAACAACTAACACTTTGCAAATAAAATAACCTAGGGTTACACAAGTTCACTTTCTGCAGAGCTACAAATAGAATCTAGATCTCAGTCACAATGGATTTCATGCTGGTTGTACCAAATCTATGTTCTTCCTTGGGGCGTTTGTTACTGCTGCTAGAGCATGCATTACTCTTAGCACTAGCGGTAGAGCCTAGCAATACTCTGTATTTCACTGCTGTCTCTGTTGTGTTACTCAGAGGCAAAATACGTGTTGTATCTTTCTCCGAGAGCTCCCCACATAGATAAAAGCATCTGACCTCAGTTACTGGTTACTCCATCCATTCAAATGAAAGAAACCTGGGCTATAGCTTTGAAGATCTTACCTTTAACCTCTGCTGATTGAACATGTGAGAAAAACAGTATGTGATCAAAGACAGTATCGTAACGGTCACAAAGGAAACTTTAATTCTTGTATTTTCAAACTTTTAAAAGATTGACCGTGCAGAATTCTCTTTTAATGAAGCTTTTAGTATATTGACTTACTACAAAACTTACAAACCTACAATTTTCCGAGGTCTTCATGCAAGGAGAAGGGCTTGTCATTCTTTTTATGCCAGCCATATATATTTAAGTGTATACCACATTATTTCTGTAAAACGATGACAAAAGAAGTCCTGTTCAAGTAACATGTAGACCTTGGAAGAATTATTACAACAGTTATAAGTGATTACAACTAATTAATTAAAACTGAAAAGTGTTTTTGATGTGAAACTACATGAGTGATTTTGGGTTACTGCTGATATTTATTTTGCCATTTGCTTTCACCTTAGTTACTAAAAATCTACCCTTTTCAGAACAGCAGAGGTCATTTCATTACAGGGCCATTTTGTTTCATAAAGAAGGTTAAAAGCAGTAAGTGGTAGTTGTATCTATCAGCTTAGGGAGTGGAAGACTCTGCTTATGTAACCTCCAGAGAGGTCAGAACTTTGCTGAGGACTCTTACTTTTCGAGGAAGTAGCCTTGTCTGGGATGAGTTCAGTTGCTCTCCATTCATGTGCCTATATCACAAATTCACCACTAGACTGACATATTTTGCAGACTTGGAAGAGATATCAGAACGAATGAGTTACATAGATGAAAATTGGCCTGATTTCAGCCAGCCTAAATTCCATACAAGTCCTTGGACCTATCCACATTATTGGCTGCTTCTAGGTCTTATTTCTGTAGAGAAAATCAGAACCTGCCCCACATACGAGGAATGGGCTGTTCTTGGGTGAAGGCAGCTCTTCACTACTGTTCAAGATGTCCCACTTTGCAAAGAAATATTGACGATTCATTAGGCCCAAGAGAAAAAGAGTTAGAAGGAACGACAGCAGCACATAAAATACCTGTAGGTATTTTATCAAAAAATCTCTGTGCTAATGTTATCACATTTCTTCAGAAGATGAGGAAATACCACAACATATCCAGCCATCTTACTGATCCACATCAGCCCAGCTGAACTGAGCACCAAATTTGTCCTGTTCAAACTATTTTGCAGAGGTAAGGCAAACAAGATGCTGTTGATTAGCTTGTTGATCCTTATTGTATCCCCAAGAGTTAAGATAGGGCCACATTGGTATTTAGATAAAACTTCATCAGATCTCTCCTGAGAAGCAGTGGTATAGCTCTGTAAGGTAATCTACACTCCTGTATGTACTCACTACTGAAGTGAAGGTATTCACTACCCTCCAAGGAGCTAAATTTTTGTAGGATACTTCCTTTTACCATGTTCTAGATATGTTAGTTACCACTGTTTTTAGCAGGTACCACAAAAGATCATTTAACAAAAGACTAAGATGAATAATAGCATCAAAATCAGTCTGAGATCTTATTAATGTTTTCACAGAGTAAGAGCAGTGCTATGATTAAAAGTACAGAAGAGATTAATATTTTGTTGCACTTTAATAAAATATTGTTTAAATGAAGTACTCTCTTAGTAAGAGACTGACAGGGCATTTGTGTTGCAGAATAATGTATCCTTTAAGAAAGCACCTAAAAACAATGTAAGCATTTAATTTACTTCTAGAATTAGTGACCTCTAGAATTTAGAGGGGGATGTACATACAAATATACATAAATATCATTATGTGCATAATTCTCTTTAACAATGATAACTGTATATATATATTGGGACATATTTTGACTTGGCAACAAGCATACAGTTGTGACAGCTATTGGAAAATGTGTGCATGTATGCTAAGGCAACATTTAAGAGATGTTAATATACCCATAAATCTCACAAGTGAGTTCTAGTACATTGGACATTTAACCTTCTATTAACTTGCATATACATGAGTTTTTTATACATACACATGTGAAAAATACCTTTGTTCAAGCTTTTTCTTAAAAGGTGTTTTATTTTTGTTGTCTATATTTTTGGAATCAGGATGTCTTTACTATTAAAAACATAGATTTTCAGCCCTCTGTTTACAGTGCTCCCACTGAAATCAAGTCAAACCTTTGAAGTAAATGGGATTTCTGAACATGAAAGATTTGTGTATTGTTTGTAATGTGTTTTAGGATATTTTAATGTGTTATTTGATAGCAATCTGAGTGCCTTGATGGAGGTTTTTCAGGCTGTATAAGAGATAGAAAAATGTGAGGGTTATCCCCCCTCAAAAGGTAACAAAAGCATAACATACCCATAATATCATTAAAATCATACTGACTTTGTCTCACCAAAATTATTAGCAGAAGCAGTGAGTATTTCATTTTGCACTACAGACATCTTAACAACCATTCATTATCCTTTACTATTGTCAACACAACCAATTTTTTAAATACTCTAAAGGGAGAAACAATTAGTGCAAGTTATTACATAATAATTAATATCTTTTCGAGACCAGACTGTTATTCAAAGTGAAGAGGGCATACATAATTTACGTAACCTCAAGGAAGCAGAATGAGACAGATATACCTCAGACCCCAGTGTATATGCTGCTGCTTTATAGCTACAATCGTTTAAAAAAAAACATTTCAAAAGAACATTTTAAAGCAATCAAATTAGTTTCCATGCATATCGCTGCGAAATCATACTTGCCTTACTTTTGTGTATAAGTCCTGGTAGGGTTGATTCTGCCCTCATTTTATATCAGGCTTGCCCTAGTATAAAATGATTGCAACTGAAACCTCTTCTGATGTACACCAGGTTAAGGGAAAGCAGAATCCAATCATTTTCTCTAAGAGGAAGCTTAGGTCCTTGCAGTATCAGACTGTGTATGCTTAACTGTCCACATTCTCATTTAAAATTGTCTGTTTTTCTTTTAATGGGATCTCTGAGGGTTGTAAGGGCTCTCTACAAATTAACTGGAAGTAACAATGCTATTGTATTTGCCACTATTTTGTGTGGTGTTAGGTAAATAACTTCTTAGTTAATCTTCACAGCAACTTACAAGGAGGTGCTTCACTGTGACAGAAGCCTGCATTATTATTGTTAGTAAAACCTGTCCATCACCTACAGAAACTTTTGATTCCATTGACTAAATATCCCTCAGAAAGGAATTTATGTTTACTATGCCTCATAGAGTGATGATGTCCCCAGGTTTACCCATTCTCCTGGCTCTTTTTGGCTTCAGGCATATAGAACTTTTGCCAGGCTTGACATTGTCAATGCACAGTCAGCTGGACATACATCACTTTGGATTTCTTGCCTTTCAGCAGTATTACCTTAGATTGGCAGAGGAGACCTCATGCTGCTCTAATTCCAGGAATAATTCCAAACAGACATCTCAGTCATTCTCTTCAAGAAGATAAGTTACTAGCCGCATACTGCTCTGAAACATAGAATTATTAAGTGCATTAGACAAAGATGTTTGTTGTAAAGTGTGCTCATTTTTCTAGTTTAAATATAACTTTAAAGGACAAAATCTTCTCTCTTTCATTCTATGTGCAATACACTAATGCAGATGTGTGCTTATCTACCAAGAGAAAATGAATCATTCATTTTATAGATATCAGGACACAAAAATAATTACACATTAATGTTTGAGATATTTTGCTCTTTAACATTCTTGTCGTAACAAATTCATTTATATTCAAGTAAAAGGACAAATGAAGTAGCAATATCAAGTGGCCTAAGTAAATGAACAGCACTGGAAAACCCTTAGTTTTAACCCTAGTTCTGACAATATCTTGTGCTTGACCTCTAATAAATTCTTTTACCTCTATGTATATCTCTATTCCTGTGAAATGGGGATAATAAAGATAATTTACTCTCTGCCACAGTGACTGATTGTGAGGCTTATTACCTCAATGTATGTATACTGTTTTTAAGGCATTATGTAAGAGGTGTTGTTATTAATGGAGATTCATGCAAGAAATCTTTTTCAAAAAAATATTTGCTGGCACAAAATCAGATTAGAGCTTGAGTAATTTGTAAGAGAATTTTGCAGGAATAAAAAGTATCCGTTTAGCTTAGGTTACTGGGGGGGGGGGGGTTCTTTTTTAATATATATACAGCGATTGTTACCATTTTACCAGTTGGAGCTCCAAACTACCTAATATCTAACCTAAGAGACTGGAATAATTCATTTTTCAAACGCATGGATACAAGAAACCTAAGTATTTTGGCTACATTGAAACCATTATGTTGAGTATTGAGTTCATATTTGAGCTCAAACTTTCTTAATCATTTACAGTGCCCATGTGATGTTTTTCACCCTGATTCTGCTCTGAAATTGCTCCACTGTCAGAGAATTTCATACATAGGATTGAGTTCTGCACTTTTAGGCAACAAGGACTTAGTAACTTAAACCACTAGCCTCTCAAAACTTCAGATCCTACTGCTCTGAGTAATTGTATGCAGACACAGACACACCAATAGCTAATCCCACATTCACTAGGGTAAGTAGCCAAAGATTCACAAAAGATTTGTCTTTCATTAGCACTAAAGCTAAAACAGTAGTAGTCTTGTTGACAGCCCATGCAGAATTGTGAAAAAAGGACCGAGACTTTGAGCCAGGTAGGTAGCCACCAAACTTCCAATAGTGTGTCTGTCTGCTGGCATCAAAACTTCTTTAAAAATCTGATTGTGTCCGTACCACATACATGCAGTACAATCACATCAAAGCCATACTTCAAAGCATACCAAGTAAATAAAAGAAAGAAGTAGACTACTGAAATACACCTGCAAAATAACTTCAGTGTTTCAACCCAAAATACATATGTATGATGCAAGTCTTTTATACAGCAAGCTGTGAAATCTAGTAGCTACACTCTACTCTTCTACTCAAGGACCTTGGGTTTGAGGTTTCTGTGACCTTGGAAAAATCACATGCCCCAATTTCCTCATCAGGAAAAAACAACAACAACAACAACAACAACAACACTTTGAGGAACAAACTAAAAAGATGACATAGGAAAGGAGAGCTTAGTACAATTAATACCTATACTTGTTTGCATACTCAAAATGGGTTTATGAATGAATAACAACTTTATACCAGAAAGCAGCTGACACTTTTTGTCCATTGTCATATTTTTAGCACAAGAAAGCATGGAATCGCATATTCATGTAGGACAGATTGTTCTTCCCTCCTTTATAGATGCAGAAGAGTTATCCTGTATTTTTAATTTTCCCCTTTCTGAGGGCAATTTCTTCTAACTGCTAAAGTTACTTAGATTAGCTCCATTCACATATACCAAATCACAATACACAAAACCAAAAAGTGACCTTTAATTGTGGCCCAGAGTTGAGCAAAAAAAAGGACACACTACAAAGACGTAAACATGAAGGAAAACTCAAGGTTGAGAAATCTTCTTCCCAGACTTTGGATTAATCTAAGTAATGTAAAAGAGTACATCTTTTTCAGCATTCATTAGATAAAATTATCATGACAGAATATTGCACTTGAATATTGTCCTAACATAATAATTACTTGCTTTGTATAACTGGGTACAAAATACATTTTGGTACAAGCAGTGCTGAATTATTTTATGATTGCAGTTAGCACATGTAGCCATTCTAAAGCTGTGACAAAGCTGAGAATGTCTCAAGTTGAGAAAAGAAAGATGCAAAGGCATTCACCATTTATACCTTCAAGACAGTACCATTATAACTTCGAGACATTCAATGAAGCTCTATAAAATATCTTTTCTTGCATTTCAAAGGTATGCAAGTGTGGTATAGGCAAAGACATCCACTATCTATATCCTCCAGATATAGTCATTCTCTGAAATTAAGTATGTAAGTATATAAAGTATAAAAGTACACTCTTGCCAAAAATATTCCTCACCAGTGCTCTGTTAACCATTTTTAAAACATACTCACTGTTGGCTTTTTCCCCCCCTTCTTAAAAAATGAATCATGCCCCAAAACAGTACTGCATCTTAAAGAGCTGCTAATCCTTCACCATATTAATTCACCTATATATTAAAATACCTTACCCCTTGACTCTGTCTTTCAGCTTCAGTTTGCAATGCAAAACATATTTGTTGTGTATGTTTGTAGAGCTGCCACAATAATAATGTATCGTATATTCCTGATGTAGCTATTTCCTAAAGTCATCTCCCCTATTTCAGTACAATAGCATGACTAATGCAAATAAAGTTAAGCATGCGCGTTAGGCCCTGAGCCAGCAAACGCTAGCACAGGGGCAGACAAGTGAACCCATGCAGAACCCTACTCATTTCAGCACAGTAACACCGCAATCTGCCACAAACTGCAGTTTTGGAGCCAAAATGTTTACAGGATAGCGATCTTTGCAATCAGTTAAAACATAAATAATTTCAGCTCTGCTTCTATAACAATCTATAAACAAAATCCAGTTTTCTCCATTTTACTTGGTTTCCCATTAGTATCATTGCAGATAATAACAAAACAATTAGATAGCTTTCCTTGTCTCTGTCACTCAAAATGGGAAACACCCAGCTATACATGACATTGAAAAACAAAGGACCATTCATCAGGAATATCCCAACCTACCTAACCCTTTGGAAAACACAACTTGGAAATATAGGTTAAATCACAAATGTGGTATCAGTGTTTTGTCTATGCTTCTGCTATCCTTAAATAACCCCTGTCAATATGTCAGTTTACAAAGATCATTTTCTGACTATGATCCGCACAAACTTCCTCCAGTATCCTATCATTGAAAGTAAAAGATTGTCTCTGTGGAATAAATGCTTCCACAGGCTAAGCTGTGAAACAGGTTACACCTATGCCAGAGCTAGTCATGCACAGATGTAACTATAAGGCCTCGTAAGTGAAATTCAGTAAATAAGACCTCAGTGCTACAATATCTATGTTTAATGTTATGCATGTGAGTCATCTAACTACCCTGAAGGGGACTCTTGCATACACGAGTATTTGCAAAATGGCGAATGATATATTTTTGATGGACAGGAAGGAACAGCTCAGAAGCTGAATCTCTTACAGCTCTTTTGAGTTTTTTTTCTTTCACTCACTGATTCACATGATGTTATTTCTAGTCTTTAGTCTGATTACTTAAACTACAGAAACAAGGTAGTAGGGCTGATTTGGACTGATTCTCTTTACCAAAAAAAATAAAGGAAGAAAAATCAGGAATTATTAATAGATCAGTAGATACACATGCTTGAGAAATTTCAAAGCTGACCTTTCATATGTTTAAACACACACACGTACACATATATATATATGTATATACATGCACATACATATACTTACCCCAAGAGTATTATGTTTAGCTGGGTACATGTTAGGTTCCAGAGTACTAGAATTTCTCTCTCCTCAAAAGGACAGAACTATACCTACAAAAAGACTCATTACATTAACTGGGAGTATTTAAGAGATTGTTAATTTCTTATCAGATGTATATGTGATTCTTCCACTATGTACTGAGTGAAGAAAATTAAGTCTCTAACAATTTTTCCTTAGTGTATGAAAATCAATTTCTCATAAAGTCAGATCCTTATTATAACTTCAAACTTCTGGAAAATACAGTGCAATGAAAATCAATACTTTCCCACACATTGTCAGGCTTTTAAAACTAAATGTTTATAAAGTTCATAAGAAAAAAAAATTAAAATTTCATTAAGGTCACCTGAACAGACTGTTTTAAAATAATGATTTTAGCTTCAAGTGCCATATAATACATTCTAGCAAGGCTGAAATGACAAACAATAAGCTAGAACTGCAACTATTAGAAATGTGAACTTGTAATTTTTAATACTGATAAAAATGGAATATTTGCCATACTAAAGAAAACACGTTTCCCATTTCAATGAAGACATTAAACAGCCCTGTTAGTTGGTCCAGGCTGCTTAACAAGGGGCGTTCCAGTACCAGCAGGTTCAGGAGAGAGTTACATGACTCATATCTCCATCCCCAGGGCAAAGGCCCCTTCAGCATCCTCCTGTATGTCAACATCCTGCTGCTACTGTTGCAGACACTAAGCCTTCTTTGGAGCTTGTTCTTGCTCTGACAGCAGCCTCAGGCCCTCATTGAGCTCCCCATCTCCAATTCAAGTTTCCACTGCCTTGCAATAGCCTAGCGCCAAGTGAGTGCTGTTACCCAGGAGATTCTGCCATCAAGCACAGCACACAACCTCTTCCACCACACCCACTTGAAATGGCCTCACTCGTACTTTCTTCTTTGGTGCAGCTTTTATTTGCCCTTTCTTAACACAATTCCCAAGTGTGTAGGCATGACTAGCCCTCTGCGCTGTGAGTAATGACCCTTAGGACATGATGCAATACACACTTTTGAACTCTCTCTTCCCAGGTGATACGTAAGGGTGTTAGTGATGTGACAATTATTCCACCACCACACTACCATGGTGTGCTGTGGGCAATAGCTGTATGATTAGATGCCTTCCTTGCCCAGAACTGACACATGAATACTGCTTTTATTAGCAACACAACCCCTTCCAGCAATTCAATCAAGTTATCAACACTGACTCTCATTTTAAATATTTTTGTTCTTCCTTCCAGATTCTCTGTCAAAACTTCCCTCCTTTTCATTCCAGCTTTCCAGGAGGGATTTTCAAGATGGCCATGCAAATAATTCTTTCAAGAATCCATGTGACTTTCTGCAGCTTTGTATACTTACTCCCAAAATGCAAAAAAAGTGATCTTAAAACCCCTGAAAATAAATTCACAGTCCTAGTGATAGGACTGGTCTTTTTTTTTCTACAATATTTCTTCAATTTTGTTAATAGAAAAATAATATGAAGCACAGATAATCACTGGGAGGAAAAAGCAAACATTAAAGCATTAATGCTTGAAAATCCCATTTCTAAAAGTTCTGTGTTCTTCCATTTACTTCGGCAGGAAGAATAAATGCTTGTCATTTCTGAAAATATGGCTGACAGTGGACAAGAAGTTTGAAGTAAGATTTTCAATGCAATTTGGCAGGAAAAAAGCTGTACTATCTTTGGCTTCCTACAGAATGCCATCAAATCACAGACTTGAGAAGTAATATATCTTTTCTGTGTGGGATGGAAGATTCTAAAACTTTCATCAATTGCGTATTCTCTACGGCAAAACTTCAGTAGCAAAATATTGCCAAGTTGCAAATAATTTTAAAATAAAGGACTGCATGACAAAAGTTTATAATACACTTAGTAGCTGCTGTAAAAGCATGGATTTTGCTGAAGAACCAGTCTAAAAATTTTTAAGTTGTAACCGCTAGGCTAGGAAAGAAACTGTTCAGTGATACAATAATGTTTACTTATCAGCAGTCAAACAGAGTGTTCATATTTCATAAACTAAGTAAAATTGGGCCATGTCAGTGACTGAGATAAGAGATAGGTGATACCAGAAGTTGTTTTTATGCATCAGTAGCTGGCATGCTTCTGCATAAGTGAACATTAAATTAAACATTCAGGTGAGCAGTCAGTTGCACTATTTTGCCAGAAATACATCTTGGCTGAGAACAAAAATCAGGTCCTATCACTATGTTGCTTAAAAAACCCTTGATAATGAATTGCATAAGAGCAAGAAGTCACCTCTCTGTTTGAAATAATATAATACTCCAAGTCTTTCCTATTCATCCAGTATTTATGTGAATTATAAGCTTAAAAATAATAAATGTTTTGAGTTCGCATGAATACATTTTCACTCACACATTTTTCAGTCACAGAGTTCATTACAAAAGTTGACTATGATATTGCAATTGTTCACAGGATCCCACAGCTGACAAAACAGTCCTTATCCTGGTCTGCTTACAAGACTCAAATCTCTTTGAGAGAAGAAACAATCAATGTTTAATCAGGTAATAAAGTCAAAAACTGGCCTGGTCTGTGGTGTGATACAAGAGTCTGGAAAAGAGTAACTCTTGAGTGTTCAAACATGAACTAGTATACTAAGGGCCTAGAAGCTAAATATAGAGCAATTCTTATAGGAAGATGGTGATTATATGTAAATGAGTAATAGGATCTAATTGTTACACAGGTGAAGAAACACAGCAAAAGGTACACAAGAAGAAAACAAAAATATGTGGTTGTTAGCTAGCAACATAATTGGCACTACAGAGTGTGTGTGCAAAAAATTCTCTCTGTGTGTCTATGCCTCTATTTTTTCCAACAAATAATACTAATATGTCTTGAAAGAAATACAAATAGTTTGAGATAAGTGGAGGAACATAATTTCAACTCCTCAATTAACAGGTTGTAGAAAGGGATTATGCTTTGCTGTGCAGCTACAAACTGTGGCAAGAGAGGTTTCTCTATCCCACATATAAGGATATATGTATCATCACTCCTAAAAACAAAATCTGTAGAGGAAAGCTTCAATATATATT
Source organism: Dromaius novaehollandiae (assembly GCF_036370855.1). Taxonomy (NCBI): domain Eukaryota; kingdom Metazoa; phylum Chordata; class Aves; order Casuariiformes; family Dromaiidae; genus Dromaius; species Dromaius novaehollandiae. The sequence goes on along the minus strand of NC_088130.1, from coordinate 38,513,416 downwards.
TCCTCTACGCTCAAAGAAAATAAAAAGAAGAATAAAGGTGCTTAGGTGAATACTTTTTCAGATTTACTTTTAAGTAACCATGATTTTGTTGGAGGCCAATCTGAGTGGGTGGATTTGGCAGAAACACTAAAACACAAGACCTTAGAATTAGAGTGTCAAGCTAATTAAATATTAAAAATACAAAAATATCTCCTTAAAACAAATAAATTATAAAAATGTATATTTTGTTAAGTTTTATGTCACAGTCAAAGGACACAGGAGAGTTCCAATAAACAAGTAACAGTGAAACAAATTGGTTTCCCTTGTACTCAGAGAGGACTCTTTTGTCAAACTATTAAGTGATGATAATTTAAAGATGTTGCTCACAGGCTGGGGGAGCCATAAGAGTGCACACTATGTGCATAGGCCTCTGTCCAGAAATACAACAACATAGGCCTGAGGCAGATAGCAGAAGAAAATTTAGATATCAGTGAAACAAATAAATGTCTTCTTGTAAAATGGAGAGATATTTATGTCAGGTCAAATAAAAAATAAAAACAAGACAGTTCCCAAAGGAGTTACAGAAGGTAATAAAAGACAGCAACAAGACTAAGGCTAAAACTAGGAGAAGATGTTCTTTCCAGATTTTTTTCCAGGAAGATCAGAAAGAACATGGAAAGTAGTTCTTTTCTCTGAGAAAACAAATGGAAATAACACTTGACTGAACCTCCACCTCTGGTCATTCATTCAGCCCAGGATCATAGGAAATATCACCAATACTTGCACTGCCTTACTTTCCTCAAATAACCTTTCACAACGAAGCAGACTCATCTTCAGATTCACTATGCACATCAACTTGAAAAGCCTGAGGATACTTCCAACAAAGAGCAATAGATATATATACTTATCTATCAAAGAGCTTTGACAGACCTTATAATAAGGCACCCATAACATTTGAGCAAATAGCTGCTAATTTGCAGATACAGCTCAAAATCTAGCCCATACGGATTGCAAATACTTCTGCAGTTCATGTCAAATAGCTTAGTCATCACTAGACCTCGGCATCCAAGATCATTCTTTGCACCTGTCTTTTACAAATGAGCAGTGTTTGTAGGTATGGTGGTATTCCTGCCACCTGTTTTCTCAAGACAGCTGAACCTCAAAAATTAAGTTCTACTCTAATTAGTTTCTATTAATTAATTTCCTTGAGGCCTAAGCTAAATTTGATGTTGAAGTAAAAAGCCTGTTAAAAATTACAGATTTTTTTTCCTTATTAGAATTTCAGGTTCACTCTAATATTACTACTGCTTTTTTAATAAGAATGTATAATTTCTTTTTTAAGTTAGGCATTACAGGTATTATTTATTTTTGCTAAAACCAGAGAACAACAAAAGTTTGAGAACTGGATAAAATGATAGGAGAGACAAACTTCATGGCAAAAAATAAATAACCATGGTCATTTAGCAAAGGTAAATTTACCTTACAGCTCATTATTTCAAAGTCTATAACCTGTAAAGTAGAAAAACACTCAAACATTTTAAAAGATTGCCTTTGTTGCTTTAATTTTCATACAGAAAAATGGACTTTAACCAGAGACCTGACTAAGGAGGAGGTGGGTGTTTTGTAACTCAGCTCAATGAGGATGTTCTATGCAAATAGCAGGGAGGAGACAAAAAGACACAGGCGAAGAATGCAGACAGCCAGGGCACCAAGGGTAGCATTATTAGTAGAAAAGAGAGGGCAAAGGCAGGTCAAATGTCTAGGTCAAATAAGGTAGGACAATGTTATGAAGAGGTTTGAATACAAAGGCAAGAAGCCTGAATTTAACAGGGAGGTGCTGAATTTGAGACACATACAAGACTTTGCAGGATGTGCTCAGCACCTTGCAGAATTGCATTTGAACACTGAACATTCGAACACTGAATTTTCTTCATTGCGCATTAGTAATGACTGCAGAATTAGATTCCAAGTGTTTGGGAATGTATCTGGAAAGACGATACAGCATGATTGTCAGATTATTATCATTAAATAGAAGTATCTGAATGAATGAAGAAAAGCGAAATGTAAGCTGAACAAAAGGAAAATGGTCCTAATGGTGAATTCTATTAGACTGTTGAAAAGTTTCCCAGGGGAAATGGTGGACTCCTGTTCTTTACAACACAAGACAAAACAACAAAGAATATACTATAAGGAACAATCCTAGAGTGGCAAAGAAAAGCATTAGATAACCTATTAGGTCTTCATCATCTTGTATTTCTGTGGAACTGAATAGAGCCAGAGAAATACAGCAGCAGTAAGAAACCACAAATATTCTTTTGGTAAAAATCCTTTGCTTCATTAATGTTGGTGAGACCTGTGAACACTTAGGCAGTTAAACTTTCGTTACCTTGGCAGGAAGTGGAAATATCATATATGCTAACACTGGAACTTGCGCAAATACATATTCATGCAAATGTTCTGTTCCAGAACAGATTACACATCCGTTTTGAAAATTCATTCTAGTCTAGTGAAGTAAGAAACAATAGGTCATATTATAGGTAACATACCAAGATAACAAGGTAATATCATATGCCACATAACAAGAATACTCAATCAGAATATGATACATTCACATGAAAGTGCTATCAAATGTCAAAGAACAATTCACTGGATTAAATTTCTTTGTGACAAATATTGGTTTACATTGATAGTCATACTGAAAAAAAAACTGTTTAATCATTACTGAATACATTTTGTGTTGTGAATACTTCATGCTTAATTTTGAAATCTAGTTTCTCACAAGAGTATGAGAAAAAAAATTTAATTTCTGTGCTAATATCAATGAAAATACTCAGTCAACAGAGCAGACTGAAGCAGCAGAGAAGTCTTGGTGCAAAGCTCAGTAACTGGAATATTGTTATACCTAGATCTACACGTTCAGACCAATAAGCCTCAAACAGAAGTGTAAAATGTAAAATGTGGCATTGCTAAGCCACATTTCATCACCATCATTCTTCTGATCTATGAAAAAGAAAGTTGCAACCTGCCTTCATTCTCCAAAAAGCAAAATTTACAGTATCATAAGGAAGGAAGAAGAGGGTACATAGAACTACTGTCACCCTGTTCTTCAGTGTCAGGTTTTTATTTTGATAACACTCTCCTCTAGAATAATATAAAGAAAGTTAAGTAAAACACTTTTGGTCCTATGCTTGTTCGCAACAAGGTAAGGGTACAAGAAGGGAAGGGTTATGATCAATAGTCAGGACTAAAAATGTCACACAACCAGTGCAAGGCCCTGATTGCTATTATAGTTGAAAATCTTCACAATGGCACCATATGTGCCATTCATTCCACTTTGGCCTTTTGTAATAATACTTATCCACGTATTTCTGAAAGTATTGCGAAGAAAACTTCAGGGATTTTCCCTGTAAGAGGGTGCATCTGCCTTAACTATGTAGCACTGTTCCTTGTAGCACACCTGACAATTGTAGCTAATAATCAGTATTTAATGGGATGTGTTCAGCTCTCTTCTATAGCTATTGAATTTCATTTTCCACAGTGTCTTTTAATTAGAAGTTTGCAGATAGTTTTACCATCCCCTCTAGAGTTGTTGTATTTGACTTGGCAAGCATTATTTTTCCTCTTCAGTTTTTGGCTTTGGTATTTCTCAATGATGAACATCAGCTGATTGGGCAATGGCATAGGAACAGAAAAAAATGGAAAGATCAGTTAAATGAAGGCCTAAACTACATGGTTTTGACATATTGACTTTTTTATTGCTGTTATCTTCATTAAGCATATTATCAATGACCTCAGCATAGCCTCATAATAATGGCCTCTTTAGTGCAAAGTTATTCCAGGACCATGCAGTAATTTTTAGTTTCTGAGTTTCTTTAATTGTTGTAATCCTATATTTTTACTTTAAAATGTATACCTATTTATTTAAAATCCATTTTTCTTAGTGAAGAAATATGTGTAATCCCTACACATATAGCATAACTATATGCCAGACACTTAGCCAGAACACTGAAAGAAGGTAAATAGCATACTCTATTATGACACCCATCCTTGGTCTCCCTCCAGCTCCCACCAGGTAAGCAGTGGTAATGTTTTAGAAGCACATCTTGTGTTCAAGAAAAACTATATAGCAACCTCAACAGGTCCTCAGTTCATACTGGAGGCTGATTTGGCCTCAGTGACTAAACTTGTTTCTGAAACTACTCTTCTACCCATCTGATGCTGAGCAAACACTGATTCTCACTATTCAGATTAAATGTAATTTATTATTTCAGTTAAGAAAGGCATAGTGATTGTAGTTAATGTAGAGCTAAGAGAAAAAAACCAAATATTAAAAGTCATTTTAACTCACTGTCTTTTTCCATTACTTTACTGGGGGGGGGGGGGGGGGGGGGGGGAGAAAAGAAAAACAAATGATTGGTGGATTGGTGGGATATCAGCCACTTTTAAGAAAGATATACTTGAAGTTACACCTTTATAGTGCTAATTCTTCCTGGATTCAGCACAGGACTTTGTGACTCTTAAGAATCTGATTCAGATGATTTTGTTTTCTGCTTTGTGCATGTCTGCGGGTCAGAGTTCTGAGGAGATCCACAATGGACACTTATAGAGAGACAAATTTCCTGTGCTGTCATGGAAAATCTGTACTTCTTTATTCCTTCTTTTTCCTAGGCTACAATGCAGATAACCTAGATGGAGAAAACATGTTTACTTCTAAGTGAACGGGAAACATATAGTAATAAAAATAATGTTTCTTGGGTTTTAAAATGAGCCCAGTGTATTCTGAGACATGACTTTGGAATTTGAGTCTAATTAAGAAAGAGCAAGAAACGACATCCTAAAACTGGAGATGATACTGCAGTAATGTCCTATTAGTGTGCATATTTGTGCATTGGCAGACATGATTAATGAAGCTCATGTTTATATATCTTTTTATTGGATTTGAATTTTTAAAGAAGATTCCAGTGAACTGTAACAGAACATTGAGTTAAGAAAAGCATTTTATGACATTGCTACCAATTCAATACATTATTTTGATAACAAAGGAGTTGAAGTAAGTGATTTACCCCACCTTTAAAATCTCCATATTTTGTAGTTTCAGAATATGTATGCACATGTCGAGGTGATCTTGAGATGTTTTATACTATGCAGGGTTGTAAATTTGTCTCACCTTTTACTGCTTCTATGATGGTTAGGCATACATAAAACGCACTGTAATTCTGGTCTTGTGATTCTTGTCACAATTGCAAAAGTCTTTAAATAATGATTCCAGCAATATACAGGATTTCCTATTCACATAAAGACAAGCATGATTTTCACATATTTATGCCAGCCTGATTATTAAATGTACTAAACCAATTTGGAATTGTTGGCTGGTGTGACAGATAACCATATAACCTTATGGCATGAGTGATCTAGACTCAGAAATACTTAACTAACTTAAGAGAAAGGCGATTCTCCAGTACTTAAATTAGAAGAGCAGGAAAGTCAAAAGGTGTGTGGAAGAAAGTGGTGTCAGCTTCACTGACACTTAGTGAGAGCACAAAATATATACTGGAAGACATAAAGTATAGAGCTGTGTGAAAGTCAGACCAAAACCTCAAGAACAGTACAAGAAGATATATGCAAAAGGCTTGCAGGAGTCTTCCAATGTCTTAGAAAGGTTGCATTAGATTTTATAGAGAAAGACTAGATACACAGCTTGCATCAGATTATACAGAAAAAGGGAGTCTATGTTTATACAGTGCTCTTACAGCTAAAAAGAAAGCTTCATTTTAAAATTTCAGTGGAATATATGATCCATCAAATACTCACATTAATGAAAACTGCATTGAAATTTTCCAAAACAAACCCAGTTTTAATCGCATTTACTGAGATTTAAAACATTGTAACCCCAAAATAATAAAATTATATATGTCTTACAAAATTCACAAGTTTAGGTAACCTTCCATTTTTAGAATTCAAGGACCGCACTCATTTATATACTTTTTATTATTATAATTTCTCTACTGCTTTTTCACACAAAACTTATACTCACGATCTTAATGAATTTTTAACCATTGCTGTCCCAGACGTAGTTTGCAATACTTCAGTGAGAATTATTTATTTAATGGCAGAAAGCATAGGAACTGACACCCTGGATCAGATCATCCTGACTCTATTGCTGGCCAGCATTATTTACACCCAAGGAAAATTTGTTTAACACCAGAACTGACCATCATAAAGTTATTAGTCCAGAAGGAAAGTATATGTACAACATATAACTTTTCATATAACAAAACCATGGCTACTTGAGTTGTCCATTATCATACTTAATACTTTGCTGGAGTACTGTCCTGATTATTTCTTACGGAGTGAGTTTCACATACTAATTATGTAGCCTATTTTAAGCAATACAATTCCCTCTCCTCTGTTTTAAATGTACCTTTCAGTTTTGACCATGATTTCACTTATTAAGGTGTAGATTGCATTGTTTTTATGGCAGGAATTACTAAATAATCACTGTAGCTTTGTGCATTCTTTCATTTAGCCTGTAAATAATACTCATACTTTGAAAAAATGCTAGTTGTTATTTGTTGCATCTTGTGATGAAAGCCAGAGATTAAATGCCCTTCCTGAAACTTGCTGAGTGTAACTTCGTGGGACACAGTGTTTCACCCTTAGAACCACACACAGATATTTTCAGTAAGGTTATTAAAAGGAGTAGCAAAACCTTAACATTACAGAAATAGGATACATTAACACCGTTTGAGGGCCTGCATGTTATTAGGTTACCTTAACAGAACATTTTTCCATGTGAGCCTATGAATAAATTTTCCAGAGCTCCCATCACAGGGAGCAGTTCCTATAGCCATGTATTTATTTGGTATAAAGTTGGACAATCACTTTTTCAACAAATATCCTAAAAAATTTCCACTTCTATTTCTATATGTGAATTGTTAACAATTTACAATTGTTTTCTTCTATGTACTTGGAATAAATTATTGAAAATATTAATTGCTTTAGGGAGTTATTTGGGCCATATTATTCCTGGTCTCCTAACAAAGTTCAACAGTGAGAGAAAGGCAAAAAGTCCTTCTCTAGTGCCTTCTCATCTCTGTTCTCTGTATTGAGAGTCCTTAAACTAGACAGTAAAGAAAGTCATTCTCTTACAGTGCACACCAGCAAGCTCTGAGAGCAATTCATCCAGAAGCATAAATTATCCCAAAATTCCCAGTTAAGATTCCTTTGAATGGCTAGTTGTGACTATGTGGAACTTGAATGATCTTTGTATCTTCCAGGTGAATGAATACAACGCTTAGAGTTAGTTTCTGATGTAAATAGTGGAGACCAAAGATTTAAAATTATTTTTTCCATAAACATTTGACCTTGCTTATCTTAAGCCCACCATTTCTGTTAATATACCTTCCAGGAAATATGTGTTAGAAGGGGTGCAAACAAAGATAAAAATGTGTTTAAAAAGTCAAGTGACTGTAACTATGAAGCTGTAACAGTAACTGTCCAAACGCTGAGTTATATGGAGTACCAAATACAGATCATTCCGAAAGAAATAATTTGTACCTATAGGTAAAATTTTAATATCTGAAAAATACAAAAGCATTGACAATTGCAACTGAAACTGGTTATATGGAAAATTAAGATCTACATTTACTACCTAAATAAAAGTCACAAAGTCAGTGCAAAGTATATTCTCATAGCTTACAACTGAGGATCTCAGTGCTTGCTTTAAAAACATGTAAGTCCACCATATGCATTTCAAGAAGTACCACGTATTTTAGTTCCCGGGACACCTACATTCTACATATAGATTGCATTCTCCTCAATTTCCTTGTTGAATGTCATTCACCCCAAAATACAGAATCATAAAAACTGAGCTTGAAAAATATATCTGAACCTCAGTTCTGTTTACTCTATCAGTCTGTAATTCAAGTTAATTTGAGATAGCTGTCATTTGTGTCTACTAAAATGTATTCTGGACACTTAAAATTTGTGATATAAACCTCCTGTAAGCCATGTCCATACCAGCAATATTCTTCCCCAGAGAGCTATGAGAGATTTTCATCTCAAAATTTATAAAACAATTCTACTAGGGATTTTAAGTGTCCTCTCATTTTTCTCTGAACTATTACGCCTATCAAATCATCTTGCCTCCTGTTTTAAAAATGACTGTTTTCATGCTTTCCAAGAGCCACATTTTAGTCTGAAAAACTTCTTGCACTCAGTTAAAGAATTTGGCTCCTTTTAGCATAGAGATAGGACTTGTGTCTGTCATATAAAAAAAAAAACAAAGATAAGACTCCCATTTACATCATCTGGAATAAACCTTTTATCGGCATCTACTACATCTTCAAAGTAACTTCAAGGTTCATTCTTCTTGTGGTTCAGTCACTAGTCCACATGATGGACAACCATGGACATTTGGACATTTATTATCTTCATTAGTACATATCATTATCAAGAGAAAAGACTTCTTAGCCAGCATGATAATGATTTACCATAGGTTAAATGATAAATATTTCTCCATCCAGCACAACTGTTGTATAGGGGACAGCTGCCTACTAGAATTTGCCTGTGCTCAGAAGTTCCATGAAAGCTCTATGAAATCTAGCTCTTCAGGAGCCCAAAAGAGTTTGACGGTGGATAAGAACTGTAATGGGACTAGTTATTCAAGGCTGCCATTTCAAAAGTATATAGAACCATAATAATCAAATTGTTGACGAGTTACTCCATTATTATTCCATTTCTAGATGGAAAATATAAAAAAAAGATTCCCAGTTAACCTAACTGAAACAAGTTAGTTATGGGAGAGAATAGAACGTGTCCATGCCATTGTGCCCATATACTGTCTTCTGTATTTTACTTTGCATATTTTGGCTCAATAAAAATTCAGGGCTGTGTACAGTTTGCAGTGTTTTGTTCTCTGACACAATTTTGTTCACTGATTTATACTGTATGTATCTTTTTACCCAAAGCCATGGCTACACTAAGTGAAGAAGACATCATGTCAAATCACCTATCTTATCGATTAATTAGTGAAGGCTTGTGCAATGTTGTGAATACAAAATGCTATAAAAGTGTTAAGTATTACTTTTTGACAATTCCTGTAACTCTAAACAATAATATTTATGTTTCTTATGGAGGCTGCATGTACCTCAAACTCACTGTGATGCCATCACTTTATTTTGAGAAAATCAGAAAGATGCATCCTCTGTGTTTCAGCCTTCTATACATTATGTCCCTGAATGTCACAGTTTCTACATGCCTAAGGCCACATCTGTCAAAGGCAAAACCATTTTTAACAGAGCATGTTAGCATGTATACTACAGGAATGAATCTATATGAAGATCTCTATGAGAAGAAACAAACTGCATCTCCTGAGCTGAAAAAGAGTTAATATTTTGATTTTCCCCCTACTACTTCCTAAAATTCAAGTACAGATTATTCTAAAGAGTTAACATTCATATATGAATTATAAACCAACAACTTACAGGAAATATTTAAACAAGGTAGGCATATAAAATATAACATGAATGTTAAAATTTGTATCTTTAAAAGAAAAGCTAGGTGCCCAAGCATGTAACCTTTTACAAGCATAAATAAATCTTATATGCATATACCCTATAAGCTTTTACTTACACTGCTGTAAATCTAAAGTAACTCTTCTGACCTTAATAGATTTACTCAAGATGTACCCCTTGTACAGACAAGATTAGAATTTGGCTTTTTAACCTCAGTGGAACTCCATGTGCAAGTAATATTATATCATGAAAGTCAGGATGGCAGAATCAGGTCCTCCATATTAAACATTATCACTAGGGAAATGTGTAAACAGCAATTTTCAGAGTCATGTTTAGATCTATAATTGGGCTTAGTTAAGTCAGTAGCAGTCTTAATTATTTACTGCTGGTGTCCCTGGACAGAATACTGAATTCAGAGTAACTCTGGGGGTATAGTTCTCAGAGTCTGTTTAGTTAAGGAAAATAATGGCAGTTTTCTTCTGATCTTTCGGTACCCTATCACTTTTGCCCCAACAACATTCTTCTAGTCTTTAAAACACATGCTGGAATACAGAACAAGGTTAAAGGCAATGTTCTGTCTTTGAGGCCTTCCTCAGGCTGCAGAAGAAATAGAAAAATGTTAGATTTTTCAGCTTATGGCCTGAAGAAGGCCCAACAGCCAAAACATCACCTTTAACTCCCGGTTTCTATTTTTGAGTATCATTTGCTATCAACTTTTCTTTCATTTTACAGCTTACATACTGCTGCCACACTATCAGTACTTCCACTTACCCTATTTTCATGAAGCATCAGATTCTTTCTTTCTGAAGAATCTCACAGTGATCCAGATCATGCAATTGATTTTTGAGCAGAACCTCCTGTTAACGTCAGTAGGGAATTCTTGTGAAAAATCAATGGCACAATCTGACCCAAAATGAGAGAGTTAAGTCTTTGAGAAAAGCAAGAAATGAATGATAGCTTAATGCTAAATTGGATGTTTTGTGGGAACCCCTAGAAGTTGAGCACTAAAGTATATGAACAATTTTCACTTTTTGACTAAATACTTTTCACTTACATAGAAAAAGAAAACCAGGTCTTGACTGGATTGAGAAACAATAAGAAAAAACTAATGTCAGTTGTCTATCATGAGTTTTGCTACATTTCATTCCATAAATGTTTGCTTAGTGCAAAAATATAATTATCAAGGAATATTTCAATTTTTTTATTTTAGAAGTTTTGATTTGATTTTAAAATGTATAAATAAGATTGTCAAATGTTGATGTTGGTATATTGCAGGTTCTTTCTTAAGATTACTTTCTAAATTTTAACAGCTGTTGGTATTTCTGAAAGTTACAAAACTCCCAATAATGTAACAATGAACTTTATATTTTAGAGGTTATTAGATTAAATCCAATGCAAGAACCATCAAAATACTTAAACCAGTGCTTTAGAAGATGAATTTTGAAAATTGTCTTTAAAACAAAATGTGTCTACAAACAATAAATCAAAAAAAAAAGTTAAGCTCTAAACTGGAGCATCTATAATATTAAATTACCTCTCTGCTTGATGCTGAAACAAACTTTGGAAACAATATGCAATCCAACTGGGAAAGTAACTCCTTTCCTTAATTTAGGCTAGTACATTTTAGTCTTACGTGAACATGTTCCTGATATTTTCCATTTTACTAATCTAATAGATTAAGCAAATAAGCAAGATTTTTTTTTAATTTAGGTTCAGAAGAAACTTTTCAATGAGTAAAAATAGCCACATTTAATAGCACAGCAATTATATTTCAGATTGTTTTTATAAAGTCTAGGGACTCTTCTCCTCGTGCCAAAGTCCAATGCAGGGAAAATCAAATGTCCTCAATAGAGGGAAGAAACCATAAGATGAATGCAGAATTTCAGGTCTGCACTAGCTTGTCTGCATGGTATAATAGATGTATTTTTAAAAGTACAGGCTTGAGTTCAAATTCTGATCACATGCATTACCAAAATCTATTGTTAAAGTTAACAGTGATTATTCTGACTAGTATCACTTTTTAAAATTAAAAAAAAAAGACATTATCTTTGTTCTTCATTTCTCTATGCTTAGAATCTGCCAACTTTCTTCACGGAGGAATCAATAGGATTGCTTAAATCACTCATTGTCATGGTAGAAAGAACAGATTCTTGCCGTTCTTCACTCAACCACCTTTTATCTACACTAGCCACTGATCTTGGATAAATTTTATTTCTATTGCCAAAACTGACAGAAAGGATGTCAAAACAGTGGAAAGATAGCTCTTTGCTTTTTGCTTAACCTAGGCAAGAATACACAAAGAAAATAAGACTGAAGTTACATTTTATAGATTTTCTCTATAGGAAAACTATTTTTCTTGCTTTTAGTGGTTAGGATATTATAACTTAGTTATTTATGACCTGAATGCTCAATTATCATTTACATTTTTTTAATTTTTAACTCATGTCGATCTCTTTTTTTCTTCCATTTAAACCTGTTCCTGATTCTTGTCCCTGTGAGAAATAAGGATAGCTTCTGTTCTCTAGTACACAAATGCAATTGTAAAATAGTCTATCCAAGTTCAAAAATGAAATGTAAAAAGTCAGTTGCCTAGAATTAGTTAAGTTTTTGCTTATTATTTTGGAATTTTAAAATCTAATTGCAACACGTGGTATTCCCACATTTAAATTTTGCACCAAGTTTTCTTAAAAGTCTTCATTTCCTTTTTTCCTTTATACACTGAGGTTTTTGTTCAGTGTGCATGCCCTTGCAGTCATGCAACTTCCAATGATGCTTCTCAGGACTTGATTAGACAGAAGACTATACTGCATCAGAGCCCCATTCATATATGAGAAAAGGAATCCAGCCTTCAACTTCCATGAAGCAATATTAGAACAGAGAGCGCTATACTCTAATAACAATAAACCCAAAACATTTTTATCTAGTTTTTCCAGAAGAAAATCAAAGCATTTCAGCAAACCTGAAAGTTTTAAATAGAATTTCTTTTTCATCATGATTGTTCCCAACTAGTTATGTTCCCTTGTTCTTCTCTTTTGACCTGACTCTGAAAAGGCTTAGCATATGCCTCCAGTGAAAGTAAGAATCCCTTAGTAATAGGTAGGTTAGACCCACACATAATAAATACCCAGTATACTTCTACCAATACCCTGCAGCTCAAAATTTAGATGCTGTGCTTGGTTGTTTTATTATCAATGTTGCAAGAATTTAAATATCTACACAGTGTACTTGAGTCTTAGGAGAAAAAAAAAGGCACTGCATTGCTCACTCTTAAGTTACCACAGAACTGTATTTACAACAAGCAGATCATATATAAACCTTGCCATTTAAACTATGTCCAAGACCAGTTTATTAACATATAGCACCTAACTGTATAATAACAATCACAGATATAAAGTAGATTTGTTTGGGTATTTTCATATTATGTCTAGTAAATTAAAGCTCAGGAATATTTCCTTCTTACTCTAGCATGGGTTTACATTATTGTGCAATAATTTTTATCTCCCTGCTGTGTTTAGGATAAAGGGTTCATCACTAGGAAAGAAACAGGGATTATAAACTTGATTCAGTTGCATGATAATACAGCTCTCTGCCTCCATGGGGAGCACACTAGCTAAGCTCTCTTGGATTGCTGGGAGATTTGACCATCCAATAACATAGCTGATTGGCCACTGTGTGAAAATTTGTTCATATTCATATAAATCTAGTCAGGGTGCCCTCATCATAAGACAAAGAATATCTAATGGGAAATGAAAGCCCATCCCAGCTCTTCTGTCAGCAGCAGATCTCCCACCCATCTTTCTTCCTGTTCTTTTCTATTGGTTTTGCTGTTGCCATTTACCTTGGTACTAAAGCTCAGAAAGGAATGGTAGCATTTCAGATGTAGATTGTTCTGTCAGAAATTCCTGGTGTCATAAACTGCCTTTTACTGATTGCCAGATTTGGGTCAGGAAAGATATTTCCTTGAGGGCATATTGACTCTGACTTGAGATTTTACTTTATTGTTCTTTCCTCTGCATTTGAGAAGGAAATTGAAGGCCTTTGAGTTGCTAAGTGTCTACTACAAGGTGCTGAACAGTCTCAACTTTCATTAAAATTAAAATGAGCATATCACAGAAGGCACTTAGCTTTTTGCAGAGTTGTATCTTTGCTGGGTCCTGTGGGAAACAAAATTCACCTGGCTAAAGTACAAAAGTTTCAAGAACTTCAGTATCTGCCTAACCTATGTGTACCATGTTGGTTGGGATCTTTTCCATTCGTTACAGAATTCTCTGTTATTCCTCCAAATTTAAGAGAAAGAGCCCTTAGTCATGTGTGAAGTATTTATTCTTATTTAATTTAATAATCTGATCATGAATCTGTAAAATGCTCAGTTGGGTCCAAAGAGATTAAACTAACACACATCAAAACAGGACTTGAATTAAACTATGAAGCTTATGAATAAGGTTGTCTCATACAACATAAGACTGGTTCTTTCCATAAAAAAAGTTCTTTCTTGATTCTTCTTTTCAGAGACGAATCTTCTGGATAACCCTGTCATAAGAGCTATGCCTCCATAGGCTTTGTATGAAGGTCGGCTGAAATGTGTGCTTGACCCCAGTGACAGGAAGATACTAGCATGCAGTTATTTGTTCTGATATTTAACTTACTGATAAAGTTGCAGCCTTTATCCTGAAGTCCAATTTCAATTGTGTGCCTTACTGAAAGAACAATTACACAAGTTTATATTCCTGGCAACCACCATTCTATGTCTGAAGTACTAACAAAACACTTCTCCCAGGTGCCTTGAAGTGATATATGCTGTGGAACAACTTTTTGGTAAAGAGTTTTCTCTGTTTGCACCAATAAATTTGCTGAAATTCTCCAGAAAAATTATCCTCTGTATATTTATTTCATTTGCTTGCTTATCACGTTTTGGTAAAATAAGGGCTTTCCAATATCAAGGCTCTGCAACATTGATGGTCTTCCCAAGAATAATTGCAGACAAATATTTGCATTTAATTTTATCTTTAACTAAATCAGTATCTAGTTTAGGTAAATACAGAGGATAGTATATCTCCTTCTACATGGACATTCAGCTAATACGTCTTGATGTTATTCAGAAAATCTTCAAGCTTAAGAGAGACTGCCCTGGAATGAATTTCAAGACAAGATACTTTGAGGAGTTTTAAAAATCTTTCTGAGCCACTGATAAACAAATCTCAGAAGTCTTAGTTTATTCAAAACTTACTGAAGTTGATTTATTTAATTAATAATCAGTGGCCAATGAAAATCAGGAGTTTTGTTTCCTACGAATGCTTACCTACTAAGCTGTCCTTGAACCAAAGAACACTGAGCTGACAACTTTTTTTTTCTACATGAATTTCAACAACTGTCTCTCCTATGCTGAAATATTAGAACTATAAGGATATGAATATGTAGTTCTCCATAACTCTGTTAAAGAATCTCTTGAAATGTTGCACTATGTCATCTTTGAATTCAAATGTCAAAAATACCTATTCTTAGAATGTGTCTTAATTATGGTAATTAACTGATTTCTCAAAATAAACAGAAAACTTGATGAAGAGTCTAAGTGATTAAAATTTTTTTTCCTTTCTCAGTTGGCCTGCTTTTGATTCCTTCACTCTTTTGATGCCATCATGTCACTAGCTGTCAGACAAGACTGTCTCTTCACTGAAGCTAAGCCAGTGTCAT
Organism: Dromaius novaehollandiae; assembly: GCF_036370855.1. Classification (NCBI taxonomy): domain Eukaryota; kingdom Metazoa; phylum Chordata; class Aves; order Casuariiformes; family Dromaiidae; genus Dromaius; species Dromaius novaehollandiae. The sequence continues at coordinate 38,498,231 of NC_088130.1, read as the reverse complement.
GAAAGGTGTCACCAAAATACACTGCTGAGTAAGCTAAAAGAAATTCAGTTGCCAATACTCACAAGACTAAAACATACCACTTCAGAGCAAGGCCCACACTGACTTCCAAACAATGGTGAACATGTTTTTGTTCCATCTAAACTCTGAGATCATGTCTAAACAGGAGACTCATTTTGGAAAAGCAATTAAAACCAGATGTTCACCAGTTAAAGCATGTTAACCACCTTTATTTATACACTATAAATGAACCTTAGCTCTTCACTTAAATATCCTTGCATAAATAAGTCCAAAGTTAGATATCTGCAGTACCAATTCAGCAGTAACAGTTTCTGACTCAAGCTCGTAGCAACAGATACGTTTCCCAATGAAAACATCAGCATTTCAATTCTTCAAGGAATGTGGAAATAGAAGTTAAAGTAATAATTTTAAAAACTATTAAAAAACACCCAGTTTTTCTCAGGCCTTTTTAAAATACAAAAATAACCTTTTTCTTTATAAAATATAGAAATTAACTTTTTTTTGCTTTTTATATCACTCTGGTGAAATAAGGTTTTCTCTCAAGTTCTAGTGAAAGAAAGCCTCTATAGAATAAAGAGATTTCCCTCTTTTTTAAAAAAGCAGACAGACTCACAATCAAATGTACCTTATCTTAAGATTAATTAACACAAGTTTATGCAAGATTTGATCTGGGAAGCACCCAGCATACACATATACATACACACAAGTGTACACACACACTACATGTGATTATGATAAGGATGCTGCATCACTTGGAATGTGTTCAGATATAAGGATAGGAAAATGGGGTTTATTTTCATCCTGATTTATATCACAATCAACAGATTGTAATATTTTAAAATTTTCTATTTTAGAAAACTTCATCATTTTATATTTTATTCAGATGTTACTTAAAATGTACATTATATAGACTATTTTAAATCAGCATATATAGACAAATTTAAAAAGAGATCAGAATTCTTCATGCATCGTAACTGGTTACGGTAGAATTGATGGGTTTTTTCTCAGTTTTCCTCCTTTGTCAAAAAGCCTTACACTTTTCTTTTTGTGAAATGTTGTTTATACCATCGTTAATCCTTTTTTAATCTGCCTCAAACTTATTGTACAGAAAGGCTCATTCATAATGTATACACAGATTTTATATCTAATTTGAAGGGAGACATTTTTGTCATATTTTTATTTTCTTAAATTCATTCAAAAAAAGGAAAAGATATCTCTTTACTTACTCATTAAGTTTCAGACCTCAGCATTTCAGAGCAACAGAATTTCAGAACTCTACAAGCCTGGTTGTAGTAAAACATTTTTATTCACAATAAATTATATACTATTTCATCTGGACTTTTAACATACATGAAAAATAAATTTCATAAATACCTATCAGAATAAGTTTTTATAACAAAATTATAATAAAATTGATTTCTTATTGTCAATCACTGTTCAGAAAGGTTCAACTACTGTATACAGTTTAGTCTTAGCTTTGTAATGCTTTAGATTGTGACTGGCTAAAGAGCTTCTAATTTGTATAATCACTGCACAGTTATTTCCCTTTAAGTATATACCCTACAAATCCATGCCTGCTGCTCAGCAGACAGACAGCCTATCCGAGAAGCAGGATCTGCATAATAGCTGTGTGCTTATCTTTCAATAATCATACCTTCTATCATCACCCGCCATCTTTCTTCTCAGATTGGCTCTGGAATGCCAACTTTTCAAGCCATTGGCCTCAGTTTATTGCTTATTTAAATACCGCAAATACGTGTGAAGGAGGAAACCTTTTTCCATTCTTACCAGAATAAAGGAAAAAAAAGCTAAGTGTGGCTAGCAAAACTCTGAAAAAAAGAATACTTGATTCTGATCCCAGTTAAATCATGGCAAATCAGAATTAATTCCATTAATATCAGTGAAGATAAACCAACATTAAACCAATGTTAAAAGGTCAGAATACGCCCTGGTTTGTAAAGGTTGAATTCTATCACTGATGCTCCTACTGCAGCACATTCTTCTATTATACTCTTCCTTGTTATCCTTAAAGACAGCAAACCTCTTATCCCAAGAGTAACAGCTATGTATTTGCTTACTTTGCTTTCCAGTAGCAGAATCCTTCTCCCTTCTTTCCTACGCAGTGTAAACAAATATATCTTGCTGTTTCCTTGGGACCTGCGCTTGTAAGGAAGGAAAGACAGTATGTGTGGAAAAAGGCATAAGAAGACAAGAATGAGGAGAGCTGGGCGGTGGGGGGAGGGTTTGCACAGGGAGGTGTCGCAGAGCAAGGTCCTATAAAGAAACAAGAACCTACAATCTCTGAAAGTACTTGCTTAGGCAAGGTGGTGTCCTGAAAACTGTCATGCAGCTGCAATTTAGCCCTGAAGGCACCTAAACTATGCAGGCACCTTATATTTTTACTCTACATTTCCATAGCACTCTAGGCTATACCCAAAATTGTATCAAGTCTTTGGCACTTAATTCATGTCTACATCCAGCTGGGATCCTGAAACTAGGCATAACAGTATGCCAGTTGTTAGAGCAAATAAGACTATACAAGAAAGCATGGAAACAGTCCCGAGACCCAGGATTAGAAACCAGGGCTCTCCAGTGTGTGCTCAAACCTTACACGACAGAGCCAAACTCCTCCGTTCTCTCTCTGCCCAGCTGAACTTTCAATTATTTCCCCACATATCGGCACAGCTTCACCCAGCTTGTAACTGATACCTAAGACAGAGATGTAGCAGAGGAAGGAATTGAACCTTCGACTGCAATTTTCTGGATAAGTGATCCAATCATTAAGTCACTACATAAAAGAAAGTGCTGGTCGCAAGTACCAGCATTTTCACCATCACCACCTCTCTTAGAGCTGCCTTTAAAAAGAAAATAGTGAGCTCTCTGCCAGCACACTCAGTTCAGGGTTCAGAGGTTTGGATCTGTCTGCGCAGCAGCCCTCTAAAGGCCTGGCCTGACATTTTGTGATTAAGATTCCCTCATCCTCAGCCTTTGTCTATCAGCTAGCTCTAAACAACTGCTCATTGAGTGTGCAGCAAAACTGCATCTTTCTGGTGATTTTGGATCTCATTCTAAAACACCGAGTGGTGCCTGTATATCGATTGCATGGGTGCACAGAGTTAGTTCTGAAGTCCAGTCCTGAAACCAAGCACCTAAATATTAGGGACTGTAGTGTTTGATTGGATACAGTCCTTAACCTCCCCTCTGTGTTGCTAGAAAATAAAGCTTTTAAAAATAAATAAAATTCTCTTAGCAGTTTCCAGTTAAATGACAAATACTTTCCAAAAGTTTTCCAAATGTTTTTCATATTTTTTGTCTCGTATTTCTTTTTTCCCTGTTTTATTTTAATTGTCCTTGTGTTATAAACTAGAACTTTAAAACACTAAGAAAATACTAATGCACTAATATATTTCTTCTATATATTTAATCTCAACATGGATTTGGGGCTAATGCATATTATTGAATGTTGGTCTTATCAGTAAGAGATGTTCCACTGATTTTGTCATGCCTAGTCACAGAAATTATCAGAAAAAAAATGTGTTAAAATGGAGCTAGGTTTGAGAGTTCGTGCTTTATCTCTAATTTAGCAAACAATGACACCAAGAAATTCTACACTAAGGGTAAACTAAATGCATACACATACACATACACACATATATATATACACACCATATACATCAGGGATGCATACCAATAAAGTATCCAGGAAAACCTAGGTATATCAAATTAACTTTTGGGTTATGCTGTGAAAGTGCTTGAATTTGGCAGGCTGGACTATGTTCTTCTTATCTATTAAGGTGGCTGAATCCCCCTCCCCCCTGCAATGTTCAAGCTGAAACTTAGGGATGAAGTCATGATGGGTGTTTCTATAATTAACTTGGCTTGGTATTCTGCCAGTGTCTGTCCAGAGACAATAATTTATAAATGATTTGAGACTCAATCATTTTAACTTCCTACAGACATTCATAAAGAGATCTTGATCTTGCACAAGCACAAGCTTCGGTCATTCATTCCAACAGAAAGATGCAAGAGTCTTTAAAAGACAATACAAATTCTCTGGGACACTGACATTAAAAATACATGTAATTAAAATCATTTTATTTATAAACATGCTATATGATCCTATAGACTGTAATGTAATGATGCGTAATATGATATATTTTAATTCACCTGTTCAAAGGAAAGAATAATTCAAATACTGTCTTACAGGAAATGGTGAAAAAGGCGAAGGTAGTACATATCTATCTATGTCAAATAAATGGAAAGAATGTGCCTATATCTAATATAATTATACCTTTGGGATCTTCAGCATAAGGCTGTGCATCTTAAACCAACCATTTTCATTTCTGATTTTTAAATTTATATTTCATGCCAATGTTTGTATTCCTATTACTCCCATGATGGTAGCTGGGCAGCAAATACTATCACAATAGGTCTCTATCATGTATGTTTCTCAAAACCAGTGTGCAAATGAACTATCAAGATTTATCTTTAGAAAGCATTTTATATGAAGGTTTAACTCTAGGCAAAAGAATCAGCTGGAATCAAATGACTATAGAATCATAAAAATTTAGAAATGAAGAAAGATCTAAGAGTTGATCTAGTCAATTCTCCTAAGTACGCAGGACTGTAATCTACAGCGGGTTCTCTAGAGTATTCTCCACTCTAGATTTAAATGAGTCAGACAATGGAGTCACCATTATTTCCTGTGAATCTATTCCACGGTCTATCTTGTCACCAGGAATTTTTCCAGATACTCAGCCTACATGCTCTTGTGCTCAATTTCTTCTCATTTCCTAGCAGCACATAACATCATTTCAGTACTGCTTTAATATTACATTCTGTTTTCAGTTATATTGACCAGCTTTGGTTGATGTTATGGAAAACTTTGGACACATACAAAGAATGACCAGCTGAAACTATGCAAGTCTTCGGTAGGTTGGATTATTCTCTACCTGAACACATGCACACATTTGCTTTTAATTATTATCATCAGTTAGCTCAGCTAGTTGTCTCAAGTTTTCCACCTAAATCAATCCCTCTGTTTTCCCAGTGTTGCTATTCTTTTTCTTTTTTTTTTTCTTTGAATCTCATCAGTTTGATTCATAACAGTTTTCTGAAGTACATAGTGTATGTCTAATATCGCCATGTGGAGATTATCAGTTCCCAGTATGATGCCTTTACATATCCTGCATAAAAGATATTGCTACTTTTTTAAACAAATCATATTTTAACCTTGTATTGAATTTGCTGCCCACCTTCACCCTTAGGTCTCTTGCTATTACCTAGCATCTATTTCTATTGAATATTTCTGCTCTAGTTACTTTTTTTCTCCCAGGTACCCATTACCTTGGGTTTTTTCCATGTTGAATCTTACATTTTTATTTCCAGACAATATTGCTAACCTGTCTTGATTAGTTTTATTCTTTCTCTTTTCCCACAAGTATTTACAGCATCTCCAAATACAGTAACTTGAGTTTTCATTTGCACTCTTCCAAATTATTAGTATATTCAGCAAATTATAAATTCAGTATTCATAGAACTAGACAATAAGCTTCCCTAAAATCACTAAAATGTGTGGAATTATATAAGCATTTTTGGGAAAAAAATGACATTGTTAATTTCAAATTTATTAGAACGTTAAAACTGTGTATTTCTTTGTTCACTTTTAGGTGAACTGGTCTTATTACACTCGAGACTTCAAATATCCTCTGGTCTTTAACATTTGGTGTAATTAAATGGTAGCTAAAGACAGGATTGGGGTTTGTTTGAGGTTGCAAAACCACAGAGATGAAAACATCAAAAGAATAGGTCAAAATCAGTTTTAAAACTTGGAATATACAAACTTGTATCCATTAACAAGTAATTTTAATCTGATGTATGACAGGCCCAATCTAAAGCCTCTCTTTCTTTTAATAGTTCTTATTTATAGGAGCTGTCTTATTTAAACCAGGAAAACACCTGAGGTAAGTAAAGACTATCTAAATAGCTGGGAGCTTACAGGATTGGGCTCTATACAGGAGTAATAGCTTTTACAGTATCTTTTGATTTGTCAGGTATTTTGGCCTACACTCCTACAGATACTTGAGGTGTATATTATTTGCAAAAACTGATTGCAATGTTTTCTTAGGTCAGCATGGAGTAACATTATAAACTAAAACTAACAAATTAAACATATGTCTTAAGTATAATATCTTATGTTTACCACGTGTACAGCAAGCCTGTGTGTCTGTATATTGTGTGATATTAGCAAAATGTGCTCAATTGGCTGCCTTTCATTTACATTAACTGGCATAGATATCACTGAAGGAAAAAAGCTATTTGTTTTGCAGATGTTGAGAGACGTGAACAAAACTAATGAATATTTCTAAGCAAAATGCTTCAAAACAGTATACTTTCAAAGTGACAGAAATATTTAATTTCATGAATGTATCCCATTTATGTTCAAAATAGAATATTTCACTGGGAGAATTTACATGTTTCAGCATCATCTATTAACAGTGTTTAGAATAAGAGTGGTATCTTTCAAATGCAGCATTTACAAGTCACCACTTGTCATTAAATGTAACTGTATGTTCAAGAGGTTTGTAATAATAGCCTTTAATTAAACTGGGGACTGTTAGAGGGTTTCTGTTGCCCTTTGAAGTTCTTAATTATTAGTTGTATCCAGCCTTTTATGGCACACTTAAGGTTAAATTAAATAATTAAAATATACCTCCAAGAAAAATATCAAGACTTCACATGTTTTAATTAAATTTCTGATTTTCAAGGTTTTTGAAATAATAACATATGTTTTGATTTTCTTATGATGGCATACTAGAATGCTACATACATTAAACAAAAAATCGGTAGCTTTTTATGGGAATAATCGCTAAGCATGACGCATGTAAATGAGCTATTTTCTATGCATGGCTGGCAAAAGTGCTAATTAAATAGTTGGTATTCAAGGCTATGCTCGTTCATTGTTTAGTGACATACAAATCCAGCGATGTGTGCCAGCAGACATTTTAAGTTGAATGTTTTCTCCTCTACGCTCTTTGTCATGAAATGGTGGCACCATGATGAGAACACTAGTGTAAGCAAAACACTGAAATATGCTTTAATAATGTTTTAACCATGTAGCGACACTAGTCTAGTTTTCTAATGAATTTTTAATTTCTTTCTTCTTATAAGGATGTGACGAGTTATCGCTGATGCATATTAAATCATATACATGAGTCATTTTCTCACTAAATTTGCATAAAATGGCTAAATGCTAATGCACCAAATGGGGCTTACTATATATGGTACAGTAAATATGCCCTTGCAGGTTTTCTGCAATCAATCTCCTGTATTTCATTAGCAGCTAGATAAAGGTCTGTTGTGAGAAGAAAAAAGAAAAACTATTGTGTGTACACTGCAAAACTTACGATACCTACGATGATTTCTACATGATGATTAGAACCCAGTCTAGAATTAGAATTTGCACAAGATTAAAAATAAGATTCCTTGACAAGTGCAGTTAAATGGTCTCTCTGAAAGCAGTCTAGTGCTGCTAATAACCACCAAGCAGTTCATTGAGACTTTTCGCATTCAATATTGAATGCTAGGTTTAAAACACACATAGCCTATTATTCTAATTTTGCAGAGTTTTATATATCTCTAACACTCTCTGCTAACTCCACAGCCACAAAAATCTTGCCAGATTCTCACTATCCCTAAGTGTAAGCTAAAAATGCTATTCTTCTCTTACTGTTATACATACTCACCTTCCACCCACTTCCCCTTCTGTATTCCTGTTAATAGAAATTATGCATCTCAATCCCTATATGTTTGAATTGCCACACTGATATCACAGTCACAATAAGAATGGCATCACTATGACAATATTATTAATCCAAACAAAAATCTCGTACTTAATGAAGGAAACTGTTCTCTCTCCCCCCCCCCCTTTTTTTTCCTTTCTTTCTTTTTAACATCTGGAACATTTTTGTACCTGGTGCAAAAAGGGCTATTTAAAAATAAATGTATGCTTTGCCCTACAGTTATTTTGAATTAGTCTTGATAAATAATTAAGTAATGCATAATATATTATTTAGATGCAATGGTCTTAAGAATTTGAGTGGTATTTCAACTACAATTATAGTAATTTATTTATCAGTGAAAAATTTACATAATCACACTTCAAAATCCAGTGGACTGCAGAGATATCAGAAAGACACCCAGGAATGTGTGTAATGACTTTGGGCATTAGATTAACTTAATAATGTAGTGATGTGCAAGATATTATAATATCTAACATAGCTATATTTGGTGAATCATTTTTAAATGATGAAAGCATAAATACTGTTTTCTCTTTCTATTTTTATTTTAAGAAAGCACAACTTTTAAATACAGAATAGGATATGAATATTCTATAGCAAATAAAATATTATTCCTATGACAATGGAAGTGAATTTAAATATCATTTGTAATAAAATCCTCGAGTCTCTCTTTTTCAGCTATCAGAGGAAACATTGATTTTATTACCATAATGTCATTAAATGGTTACTTGATTTTGTTTAGTTACTTTAAATTATCACATTGGCCATGAATGGTAAAGCAAAATGCAGGAAAGAAATGGATGTCTTCTGTCTTGTCAGTGTAGGCAGACTAGGATAGAGGTAACTTGCTCTTGTTAACTCAGTCATATTGTGGATCTTCCCTTAGCACATGAAATCTTTTTGATGCAAATGTGGTAGAGCCCACAGTTATGAGGGAGTATAGTGAACTTATAAATTGCTTATAATTATTCCTTGAAAAAGCACAAGCAGCTATAGATCATAGGCTTACATAGGATGTAAAGTTACATGCGCACACATGCACACGCACACACGTTTGCCTGTATATGTCAATTTTGTTCATGTATAAAATAAAATAAAAAGAGAATCTACATAGCTGTCATATGACTCTAATTTATGCCATTTCAGAATTATGTGCATTTAGAGGAAGATATAAAATTAATATTCATCTATTTCCAACAATATATTTACGCCTAACTGGTAAAATATTGGTATCTCATAAAATCCTCAGTACTCAACTAAATAGTAACCTATATAATGTGTGCTTACATCAATTACAGACATAGAAAAAGAAGTTTTAATGGCCTGTTTTGAAGCAAATATTTAACATGGAAAAATCTATGAAAAATTAGCTCTGGTGCCATTTCAGTCCGTAGCACCATAAGGTGATACTTTTTCTATGGACCTAGGGAGAATTCTAAGATGCTACAATAGCAGTTGCTTTTTGTGACAGAAAACGGCTAAAGACAATAATTTATAGTTTATACAAAAAACTGTTAATTTTACATTTTCTGATGTACCATAATGGCTGCTGAGCTACACAGGTGAGAAGAAATTACACACATACATTCCACCCTTACTTTGCAGGTTTTCTGTTACTGACTTTAGCTTTCTCATACAGAGTTATTGTCTTAGATTCCAGTTACATTAAACTATTATTATTCACATGATAATGATATTATAACACCCCAAACTCTTGTTTCCTAAAGATAATATTCTACACTACAATGAGAGTAGAGCATTTTGCATGTTAATGTCCCTTTCAGAAACCTGACATTATTAACAGAATAAATGTAACTTATTTGAAAAGATGACTCTTGAGAAACTCTGATTTTAAAAAACAATTAAATGCCCTTTTCATTGCCACAGATTTTATTCTGGAATTAAAATTATCCATACAGGTCCTTTAACAAGGGCTAAACGCTGGTCCTATTTGAGTCCAAAGTTAGACTGACCAAGCTTTGGCCCAAAGCATGGGAGACTTCTTTTTCCCCAACAAAGCCTTCTTAGACTCTGAAGAAGACAAATTACTGACCGCTTCCCACAGTCATTTATTTATGAAGTTTATTCTGACCTGGTTTCTACTTTCCCTACACTGATGTGCAAACTGGAGAGGGAAGGTGGAAGGCTAAAAGCAGAAGGTGGTTCCTTACCTAAATCTTTTATACGTTGGCAGTTTCTTTAGTTTCTGTATCAGAGGGAGTTGGTGATCCTGCTCATTCCCGAAACCTTACTCACAAGCCATGTGGTTTTCAGCATCATCGAAGCCATAATAGTCTACAAAACGTTAAGCAAATGAAGACGACCGGTGTTCTCATCACATTGCACTTTAGCACAGATATCTAACGACCAGTGTTTAGGATGAGTGAATAAATAATAGTTCACCATTACTTTCCAGTGAAAATCCTCAGATTTTAATAACAGCTCAAGGAACTGCAAAAGATGTTCTCACGACAGGCAAGAAAACATCTACACCTGGAGGAACAACCTTGATCCCACCCTGAACTCTGTGCATCCTGTGATTATTTCTACATTATATATGTACGCATTCTACCATATTTTACAAATACCTCTACTTAGGTGTAGTCAGGATGCAAACATTTCAAAGAAAAGAGGTCATAGATACAAAAATGAAAAACTTTACAAAGGGCTGAGTAGCAAAAAGGTATTTTCAAAATGCTACTTCTTTACTTAAGAGGCACTGGAAGCATTGGCATTTGTAGAAAAGGTAATCAAATCCGTAATACAGTTTAAAAATGGGCCTATCCTTACAGCGCAAACACAAAGATGCCTGCTACTGAACCAGCAGCATTTCCATTGTATCAAATCTTGCCGAAGACTTAATTAAAACAGTCTAGCATGGAAAAAATTAGCCCTCATTATGGGCCTATCGCAAAGCCCCAGGAAGGGGCAATTCCGAGGTCTGCTGCAACGGCTGCTGCGTTTACTTATGCATTAAGAAACTCAGCAACGCCTCGACGCTGGAAAGGCGGCACGAGCGTTAAGGTGCGTTTCGGCGCCCGGCCTCAGCTTGCGCGTTGCTAGAGCACTGACCCCGCGCCGGCAGCAGCAGCGGTGCCGGAGGGCCGGCGCCGCGGGCCAGGTGCCGCCTCACCAGGTGTCCCGGCGCCGCGGCCGCCCTTGCTCTCGCCTTGCTCGGCCCCCAGGCGGGCGGGGAGACGGCGGCGGCGGCCGCGCGCCGCACCGAGGTGGCTTTAGCTCCACCTTAAAGAGTTAAAGAGTTAAGATGGTATCATTAGCTGCGCACAGCGTGATTTCCCTCTAATCCTTTCTGGAACTTACAACAAGTTTAAATGTCCATGCATGATGTTATTAACTGCCTTTCCTAAGCACTTAAGACTTGGACTTTTTTAAGGCAACCTCCGGACAAGTTATTTCCCCCGCGCAGGGAGAGCCCAGCCGCCGCGGGTCGCCGCGGGCCCGCGCGGGCAGAGCCCAGCTCGCGCCGCCGGCAGGAGGGCCCCCGCCCCGCCCTGCCCTGCCCCGCCCTGCGCGCGGCCGTTACCGGCCGCCGGCGCTGCGCGCGCGGAGCGGCCTCGCGGGCTGGGCGCTGCGGCTACGGTAGGAGCCTTCCCCGTGCAAAGGGAAACACTGACACGGTGACAAACCAGCAGCAATAATAACTCAATTACTTCGCAATATGATATCTGGTGGGAGGCGACTCTCCGCTTCCATAGGTTGCTCGTACGAGGCGGCAGACACAAGTGGCTGCCTCTTGGTAAAGGAAGTGCTAATTAATAACAATCACTAACAACAATTAATAGTTGTCATTAATAATGCAAACTTTGTAGCCCAGCAGACGGAAGAACCTGAATGATTAATGATAAGCCTGTATAAGCGCGCGTATAAGTACAAAAGCTAAACACATGTGAGCGTAGCTACATACAAAACTGTGGTGGTAAGACGCGCGGCGCCGGGGGGCCGTGAGGGAGACCGAGCTCCCACACGACTGACCTGACGCGGCAGCGCCCGGGAGCCCCGCGACGCGACGCGAGACGAGGCCGGGCGAGGCGAGGCCCGGTCCTGCGCAGCGCCGCCAGGCCCCGCCGCCGCCGCCGGTCTCCCGGGAAACACCAATCAGCGCCCCGGCCGCGCGTGGCGCGCGCCGCTCCGCGCGGGGGGGCGGGGCTCGGGCCGCGCCCGCCGCGCGCGGCGGCCCAACAGCCGCTCCCGGCGGCCCCCGCGGCGGTGACCCGCCATCTCGGCGGGGCAGCGGCCCTCGGCGGCGGGAGGTTGTGGGGCTGCGCCGGCCCCGCGCCTCGTCCGCCTCAGGCCATGGTGGCCGAGCGGGCGGGCAGGGGTCCGGCGCCGGGGCTCGTCCGCGCTTGAATTCGGTTCGCGGAGCTGTTGGGGGGGACGTGCCCGGCGGGGGCGCCCGCGGGTGGCCGGGCCCCGCACAGGGCGGGCGCGGGGTGAGGCGGCAGGCGCGGGGCCCCTGCCCTCGAAGGAAGCCCCCACGCGGGAGCCCCTCGCAGAGCCGGAGCACACGGCGGCTCTGCCCGTGGGGCCAAGGACACCTCCGCCTCCTCCCGGCCCCATGTGTGCATCCACTGTAAACAATAGGTTGGGGAAACGGGGCCTGAACCGTTTCCCTGGCAATCCAAACTTTAATAGTAGATATCTCCAGTTATCCCTGTCAGATATGACGCAAGATCAAGACCCAAATTAATGAAGGCTAATGATAGTTATTTTATTGACCTGTTCTCCTTCAGATCCAAAAGCAAATCACAGTCTTCAACAGAAATGGGAGTGGGCAACCATGAATCCAGTCTTTCTTTCAATGGCAGTTCTGGGAACAAAAACTGCAAGATTTGGCTCATTAATAGCTTAGGCTCACTCACTCGAATCAGGGGAAATCGCATTAGTTTTAATGACCTGGACTAAACACCCTGCTCCCCTTCCTTTCTTCTACTATACACATCTGCATAAATTTGCTGGACAACAGTCTGGTATGAGGCTCAATCCTGCTTGCAGCGAAGCCAATAGCACAATTTCATCCCTATTAGACTTGTGGCCCTTGCAGGTAATGTTCACACCTGCTTTACATCACACGTTACAAATGTATACATAGATAAAGAATATGAGTGACAACTTCAAGAAGAACAAAACAGCTTATTGTTGATGGACAACTGCAAAGCCAAAAGGCTTCTTTTTCCTTCTCCTCTCCCATTCCCTCCCAGAAAGCCCCATAAAAATGCACTAATTTTTATATCATGCATTTGCCATTTAGTTAGGAAATTTAATTGTCAAAAGTCTGACGTTTTCTTTCTTCTAAATTAAAATAATGGAGGAGGTAAGGGGTAATTAATGTGCTCACCCCAGGGTGTGCAGTCTATGAAAGTGGTGTACGTTTTAAAAATCTAAATGGAGTTTTTCATCGTGTCTCCATGGGACTGCTACTTCCCCCTCCCTCTCTGGAGCTGGTCAACAGAAATGAGAAAGCAACTTTTCATTCACACAGGAAAGGCCAGATCTACCCTAACAGACAGCACACTCTTGAGTCCTTCATAAAATGAAATATTTCACAACATCTATTTTAATTGAAGCAGAAATAATGAATTTATCCTATGTTAATGCATATTAATGGCAACTTTAGGAAGGGGTAGATGTGCTCATGAATATGCCCATTCATACAACCAGCACTTTCTGGACTGGTAAATATAGTTTTCCTGACTGCCATATTATATACAATGCTCAGCTTTTGTTACTGTCAATGCAACAGCCTCGCTAGCACTGTGGCTTGCAGAAGGTTGACAAAGTTCGGACTTTTCTTTCTACCTGCTATGAATGGGATGTAAATGTGTGCCTCTGCGTGTCATTCTGCTCTTTGTACTTCAGGCTTGGAGGATTCTAATTGCAATTATTGCTCTTAGCTTATAAACTGTTACATGAGAAATTAAGAGAAATACAATTTTTCTAACACTAACTTTCCACAAGCCATTCTGAGCGGTCTCTCTGCAGTTTTACACAATAGGATTCCGAATGTCAAATGCTGCAGATAATGTTCCTGCTTAGAAATGTGCTAGGTTGTGTGGTTGGCACAGATGTATTATTCAGCAAAAGTGTAGTTACTCATTGTTTTGCGGTTTTATGCTAAGAACTGTATGACATTTTATGAAACACTAACAAAATCGCAGTCAATTAGATTTAAAGCACAGACATTCTAATAAAACATATATAACTAACTCCTTGTAATGTCTTTGAACTGTTTCTTTTTCTTATTCTGCATTGTGTACACTGCCAATTGATATATGAATGCTAAACAGAGGACTAAACTGAATAGCGCTTATAATGGAAACTATTATCAAGTGGGGAAAAAAAGTATAATAAAAACTGAGAGCACTGGAAACATTTCTTCTGTTACCTGGCTCTACACTGAGATGTACTGACATATTTCTCCAACACCTGGAGAAATGTATTTCCCCAGGTTTTGTTTATCGACTTCAGCCTTATTTCTCCTGAATATTCAAGGAGAAATCTTTCCCTAGACTCAACTCAGAAGAAGCGACTCGTGTAATATAGAGTATGCTTATTAACGTTTTATCAGTCCCAAGCTAGAGGGTTGCAATAGTTGCAGAATACAAGCTTGTTTACACAGTTTATTTTCTTAATTACATAAGAAGCAGTTGTGTAACTTGAACTTCTCAGCAAACGATTAGCCAGCTCTACATGCTGAATTCAAGTTCCCATAAGAAAATTAAAATGTTTATCTGCCTAAAATAACTTGTAAATGAACTCATTTTTCTCTGCTTCTTTTTGTATTTTGTGCATTGTAGACCCTAGCAATGATATTAGTTCTAGTGTGGGAAAATATTATAATTGAGATCTGGTAAGTTATTTGCAGACTTCAAGTTTTTCTTTACACTGTGCTGACATTTAGTACAGCCCCGGTGAGGAAAACAATACTGCCATTCATGGCTCTAGACGTAGATTTCAATCGACTTAAGCGGGCACAATGAAACTTGGTCATTCACTGGTTACCCATATTGTGTTCTCAAATTTTCTCTCAGCAAAAGTATAATGACTCAGTATTGTATGGTTGCATAGACAAGGGCTCAGAACAAGAGACACTAGTTTTGTCTGACGGTGTGAGAAAGTCGTGAAGGGATCTTTTCTTCCAGATGGTGTTAAATTCAGCTGCCTTTTTAACATTGGCCTTGCACAGCAATCTGCTGCTCCCTTTTCACAAAGAATAATCCTGGGTTCCTGCTAGTTAACATGCATACTCACGCAACCTGCAACTTCACTCCAACTGTTTTACAATGCAGTGGTATGCTAAATAAACTTGATCTGGTTTCTCCCAATGCTATAACTAGCCTTCAAAGGACTGCTCAACTGATATTTACCCTTCTTTTAGCGTCAAGCTGTATGCATATTTTTTAAGTTTTAAGGAAACATTACAGATAAATAATTTTATAAAACATTATTTGCTACGTGAGTCTCTTAAAGCATAAACTTGGAGGGCATGCTAGTACATTTTCGCATGCTCTCTTTTTCCAAGTCAAAACTTAGATGTGCAGGATAAAAGGGGGGAGAAGTGGGACATTTTGCTTCGAAGCAGTGAAGGAGTAACAATAATAATTGATAATGATAATAATAATATACAAATGCATTTTATTGATTGATAGTCATGTAACATTAATAGGGTACAAAACAATTTAATATGACAATGGCTAACACACGATTGTAATACTGATATTTTTCTTGGGTGTTTTCCTTAACAAATTTACATAAAAGACCAAGACGCAAGCAAAAGCTTAAGTAAATTGACCCACTGAATGCCTAAGTAAACAATAGGTTTCCCCAGAAAACAGCTTATTGCCTTAATTGAAGCTCTTTGAGAAAGAAAACCACATACTTTGTAATGTAAATGTTAATTGTAGTAGACAATGGCTCTAGGTAAATAGCACCCCTGGACATGCAGTAAATGAAAGGCATACAGGCACTCAACAATGAAAGGTTGTTCGCACAAACAGTGCTTCAAATGTAAATAAACAAGGGTCTTCTCATCGGTCACTACAGTAGTAAAACTTTGGCACGTGTACAGCAGCCAAAGGGGGAATTTATGTAAATACAGTCTGTCTGGGCTACTAGCTGAAACTCAGTAAAAAGCCACCACGTAAGCCCTTTAGACTGAAAAGGCTGTGCAATATTTTGCAGCTACAGGAGGGATGAGATTACTTTTAAGGCGAATTCTTTATTTTAAATGAACCACACACTTGTGTTGCTTCTAGGACCTGCTCGCTGGCTCTCTGCTCGCGGCCTCTCAGGGTGTGTGGCGTGAAGGCAAATACGACCGCTGTAACCCCCAGACAGTATTTTCTGCGAGCCTTCCGATTCCCCAAAAATTTTAAAAAGACAAAACCAAAGGCAGCCTGCACACGGCCAGCCCTTCCGTGCGCGGAAAGGCTGAGGGCTGCTCTCCCATCTCTGGTCTTACTCGAATCCACCTTGGAGACGCTCGCTCGGTGCCTAGCACACACCACCCGCTAGCGTGCCTCTGGGAGGATGCTCGGGTCGAGTCCGAGGGAGCAGGCTACCCTGCAGAATTAATCCCGCTCCGTTTCGCTTTAAAGGGTGCCTAAACTGCGGTGACTGCAGAGGCGAAGAGCATCCAAACAAGTGTTTATTAGAGCGCGGGGGGCGGCGGGGCGGCGCAGGCTGCGGCGGCCGGGAGCGGCGCGGCCCCGCCCGGCCTGGCGCTGCCCTCCCGCCGCTGCCGCTGCCGCTGCCGCTGCCGCTGCCGCTGCCGCCCCCGGCCGCGGGGCTCCGGCCGCGGCAGAAACGCGCAGCTCGCCGCGGAGCCGCTCGCGGAGAGGCCGCGGATTTAACAGAAAGAGACAGCGCGCAGCCACAGAGCAGCCGGTGTTCTCACTCGGGAGCCCGCAGATGGCTGTGGGTGGGAAATGCCTCCACTTTCGGGGGCGGTGGAGATGAGCATGGCGTGGTGCACTTGATGTTTTTTCATCCCAGCCCCCAGCAGGGCTGTCTGTCAGGCTGCCGGGGCATGGCATTGCCACTTGCCCCGAGCGTGGGAATGGGAGCGCCCAGCCGTTCACATCTCCTGCATGCCGGTTAACGGAATCAATTAGGCAAGACAGACCCTCCGCTCCCCCACCCCCTTTCCATTTTTGTCAGGTCTATATACGTCCTAATTATTTCGGTTTGGGATGCCAGAGCTGTTTCCTGGATAGATCTGATCATCCTTAAACAAAAAGAGAGGAGGCGCACACGTGGGTTTTGGAGTAAATGTCACTTTCATTTCCAATGCTAGGCGCAGAGTAAGACACAGAACATTTTTTAACACTTTGACAAGGGGGGAGGCGATCTCGTCTCCATCATGTCTTTCTGCTTCAGTAGCTTCCTCAAGGAAACCCTCTTGGAACAGAGAAGCATCTGTGCTTGCATTTTGAATAGAAGAATAAAAATCAGCCATCACTTTTTTCATCTTTGTGCAGCTCCACCGAGTTCTCCGTAGATATAAATTATTAAGCTTGCCTACGCTTCGGTGTAAACTTTTTTGAAAGCCTGGTTTCATATTATTTGAAATAAACCCCCAACGCTTTGTCTAAGATGCACACAGACAGATTTTTTTTTCAGTTCAGTCCACACTGTATCATCACCCCCACCATCATCTTCATCAGCATCACTATCAGCTTTATTTTTAAGGCCATTTCATTGCAATGAATCATTTTGTAAAATGAAACTCAGCATTTCCAAGCAGCTCGCTAAAAAATCGCCTCAGCCCAGTTAGAAACGAACTGGTCTGGGTTTCTCTTTATTTATTTATTTAACAGCAATAGTTGCACATGCATTGTTTACCATCAGTACCATTTCCTCTTTGCAGCATTTAACTATCCATTTAACTGTGGCATCTGACAACTTCATATTTTGGAATAAGTATGCCATTTAATTTCCTCCACTCCCACCTTTAGCTGTAAAAACGTTAGATTCAATAAGCATTCCTGACCTTTCTCGGGTTTTACTGTCTCTCGCAGTAGTCTTTCATTTTCACACGCTGCACGATGATCTTGAAGGAGTTTTTACTTTCGGTTATCTAGCTTTATGAAGACCAAAACACTCATACAGCTAGATAACCAAAGATAACAACTCGCTTCCCTCAAAGATTTTTTTCCTCGCTAGAATCCAGATTCTTTCTGACAAACAGGCGTGTTGTTTCCTCCAAGAGTACTAGTGCTGCTTTAAAATATTCATCCTTTTTATGCAATTGTGATCTGGTGTGTGTGTGTGTGTGTGTGTGTGTCTGTGCAGCTAATAACATCCAAAAGAGATCTGTTGCCTTCAAAGTTTATTCCGAACTTTTTCTTTCAGCCAGTAATTTCCGGCAGCGAGAGCCAACAATTCATCTGTTAATATCAGAAAATAAAACCAGCTATTAAGGTGCATCAAGCTGTGTTAAGACTGAGAAGCATCCATCCCTTCACAGGCCTCTATTTGCATTGTAAATTGCTTCATTCTCACGAAAGACTCTTTAGCCTCTATAAAGATGTAAAGCCATCGGCAATTTCCAGCGCAGTGCAAGGAGGAAAAAAAAATCCCATTTCAGCAGAAAGTGACAAGATGATTCGAGGATCCAGCTCCTGATCCTTTTAGATTATGCACGGTATAGAGCTTTTTACCAAATGGTGGCAGCTTGATTGCAAATATCTCGCATGTGTGTGTGTTTTGGGGGGGGAAGATCCTCGATTTCTCAGGGCTCCTAGAGCTGGGGAGAAGAAGATGCGGTCTTGCTGGCTTGCTGCTGCCCCCGGTCTGAAAGAAGGAGAAAAGGGCCATCATTGGAGGGCTTTCAGTGCCAAAATGTGGACCAGCCCGGCAAGGTCAGAGGTCCTGGACCGCGGGAGACCAAGGTAATGATGATGTCATGAGAAATCGCAAGCACCCCGGTTATTGATATGCATGAGCGGTCAGCAAGCTGCCCGCGCCCGCGGCGGCGGCGGCGGCGGCGGAGGGACCGGCCCGCCGCGCCGCCACCATCTCGTCCGCCGGCGCTGCCGGCTGCAGCGACATCCACCCGCCGCCTTTACCTTCCTGGGCGCGAGCCCGCGCTCATGTCCGGGGCTGGCGGAAAGCGCTCCCTGAGGACACGTAAAAGCGTTTCAGACCCGGGCAGCGTCCCTGCCCGCGCTGCTCCTCTGGCAGGCTCCGCTCGCGCAGGGAGACGCGCGGCACTTGGCTCCCGCCTGAAGCAGGGCCTTGCTTCCTGAGCCTGGGAACCGGGTCTGCGGTACGCAGTGAGTCGATGTGTAATTACATTGACAATTTGCTCTGCTGTGGTGTGTTTTAATGGCTTCGCATCTCAGGCATGTTTTGTATCTCTGGTGCTTTGCAGGTATCTACACCAGGACGAGTGTGCAACGCGGTTTCCTCTGTCTGTTTATCGGGAATGCTGCAAGCAGCAGGCTCCAGCTCGGCTCCAGCGTATTTTATAGCATCTATACTCGCTTTCTCTCTCCCTCTCCCCCCCTTCTCCCTCTTCCTCTCTCCCAGTGCGTGTTTGTGTGTGTGTGTGTGCGCGCGTGTGTGTGTGTGTGTTAGAATGCAACACAGGTGAACATTGCAGCAATATTTATCTAAGGCTATATATCATTTGGCGAAATGCCTTAATAAAATGCTGATTTATTGTTTATTTTTATTAACCTCGTACTATAGAGAAGAAATGCATGCTTACATTACTCAAGGAACCGGGCAAGGCAAGTCTTTCTAAACTGTTAGAATGCGTTATGTACAGTTTTAGGATTTAAGTCTCTCAGTTCCCCTCCCCCATCAAAAAAAAGAACATTATACTTTGAATTATTTAACAGTATAATTTGTATAGAATTTTTCTAAGTCTAAAGTGCAAACATTAAAGGTCTCTCGAGTATACGTGATACAATGAATCTTCTGACTGAGATCTACAATATTTACTGTTGAAATTAATAAATGCACTTCAACAGCTTGTACATGCTGCAGTTGCTATAAGACGCATATTGAAAAATTCAGCACAGACACAGAATATGGACTGCTCTGCACTTCTAAAGGAATTAGGACTTGAAATTCATGCTGCTACTGTTCTTTAAGGTATAAAATAAAACAAAACAGATTGTGCTTTATGTTCCCATACAGTTATAGGGAATACCTCACCCTGCGTTTAAACAGATCTGTTTGTAAATTAACCTGTGTTAGCATATATTGCTATTTTTAAGGGGAAATACTTAAATGCATGGAGTTATATTGAAGTTGATGATCCTTTATGCTTACTAGATAGCCTGCTTACATGATAAAGCATATGTGTGCTTGTATGTACACAGGGGAACCATGTATACATATGTACATGACACTGCATGTGTATGTATTTGTGTGCACATACATATGTACATGTATGTGGTTACACTGTAAAATTGTAACTATATAAACCAGTCCATTTTTTCTCATAGATTAATATTACAAAAGCATGAAAATGGGAAAGCAATATCATTTGTCAGACAGGGCCCAGAATTAATACTGCCACCAAGAAGTAACACATATACATCACTAATGTGCCAAATCCTGAATTCAGTAGTGATATTACTAATGAGGCCATTCGTTTGTACTTTCAGATTCGCAGCCTTTGAAATTGAGCATGATTTTTTAAAAATACTTATCAGATACTCTAATATAGGGAAACACTGCAATTTGCCACCCGCGCTTGGTGTGTATAAGATGTACATGCTAATTGTGCCAGCGCTCTTTGCAGATTATACACAGCCTGGCGCAAACCGGTTACATTTCTTATAACGCTGTATTATTAGTTACTGTGCTTCTTCATTACCTCTCAGGCTGTTCAGGCACAACAGGGAGGACTGCATTGGACATCTGATGTATCTAAAGGCACATGATCAGTCTGATGTTATGTAAAATTCTAATGAGCTTTTCTGAATTGGCAGATAGACAGAAAGATGTTTTTCTTGCAATAGCTAGAGGCAGCAGTATTAGTGATCAGGCATGTGTTACATATAACAGGCTTGTGAGCTTATGCATTAAATTCTTTCAGTCAGAGGCATGAAAATTCACCTACTCCTTGTGTATATGTGTGTGTACATCTATGCTTACATAGATATATGTATATATAATACATATTAACATGGACACATGTACACATTAATGCAAGCGTGTAAAACATGTAGCCATGTTACAGAATTTACAGTTAAATGCAAGGCATTTCTTTGTAAATTATTATGTTTCAAAGATGCAAAATATACCTTTAAAACATCAAGTTCTATCTCAAGGCCACCTCACTCACTCACACACTGACTTAAGAAGTAACTGCAATACACCTGTCACATTTTGTTGATTAATCATGGGAGCCTCAGTAAGCCAAAATAGCCAACATGACAATTATAATCCAGTTGTTCATTAGCCAGATTACCAATTAAAGTTTCTACCTCTCAGGCATCTAGCAGGCCCTCAAAATCTATGGGTGTCCAGTGAGACTGCACAAAAACATTTGCTTACTCTGAATAGCACAAAAAATGTATACAGCAGCTGTTAATATGCATTTCCAAAACTGCAGGGCTGTCTAGCACGTGAAAACTTAAAGCAATGTGTAATTCTGAAATCGCTATCAAAAACGTAGTCCAAGATGTCAGAAGCAACTGTTAATACTACATGCTCCCCGCCCCCCCCCCCCCCCCCAGTTTACATAATTGTATAAAACTTATCTATTCCAAAATCACTTTAGAAATGATCTCTATATTGGAAGAAACTGAATCCAAACATATACTTTTTCTTCCTACCTCCCTTACAAATTCCCATTAATGGCCTGTAGATTAGTATGTGATTGCCATGCTTGTTTTCTAATCTTTTTATAGGTCTCCAGATGGCTGTGACGTAAAGAAGAAACATCCTGCATGGATTTCTTAAGAATAAACAGTCTGTATTTACTTTAAAGAGGAATGCTTATGATTCTCTAATTATTACAGTCAGAGTCCTGTCCTAATGCCAGTAACCCCACCTTCTGTATGGAACACACAGAGGAACCCTACTTAAACTGCTCTGAAGTACATAAGGAGTGTAAAATGCTACACGAATCCTCTCTTCATACTAAATTAGAATATAATTCACAAAGATGTAAACCACAGTGTGCCAGTACAATCCAGACCAGCATTTCCTGCATAATATCCCTTTCCTTTCAGCCAGGTAAGCCACTTGACTGGCTTGCCTTCTAATGAAGGTGTCTTATAATTTCTTTTGTGACCACAATTTCATTTTACAGGCAAGCGCAGATTACATTTCTGTTATGCTGAGCACATGGTATGCAAGGGGGCATCTAATACCAGTCCAAATTACAAAATAAGAAAAGGCAGACTATCGAGAATTCAAAATCTTGAAAAAATAAACGAACCCCAAATGTTCAGTAATTATACATAGAAACACTGTATGCTGTTAAAGAACACGTATTCTTATTTTTATGCAATGTATTTTCTATTGTCTGACTTTTATTGAATGAAAAATAAAAATTACCGTTTCTTGTCGTGATTGTCACTTTCTGTGGTCTTTCTGCGTTGTCTAAATCTGAAAAATACCCACAAAAAAGCAAAGGATCATAATTTAAACACTTTCAGTGTTTGATTCTTGTTCATGAAATGTATGTGAACAGATAAACGTATGTGTGTTCAGAAGGCGCTGTGTACACCAACATTTGAGATTATTAAATAAATTACTAAAACGCTTGGCTCTATATTGAACAGGGAAATAACTAGCCACATTTCCTGCAGATGATCTAATGTGACATAAAACAGATATGACTAATGTGCTCCGGTATCTGCAGGGTTAAATGTAGTAATTAATATTTACAGGAAATAATATGAATGATAGAAAACGAGTTCCATAATTACTTGTGGGAGAGCTAAGATAAAGAAAAAAAGATCAAGAATATTTGGGGCTGCTGAACAGAGGTGGTGAAAACTACAGAGGCAGATATAACATTTGCATACTATAAGCTGCCAGTTACTTAATAAAGGATGGAGGCTCCACCTAGCCTCCAGTTCAAAACATGCAAAACACATTAAGCCAGTATTTCCCCGCTAGAATTCCCAGGTCTTTCAGATCACTGATGTCTTGAAATCAGGATCATGAGTAAGGCATGGTCTATATTTACAGAGCTATTACCGAATAAAGAGTTGGCTGTGTAGATAAATATAACGTAATCTACTCACTTTCATTGCATCATATCGATTACATCAGCCTTAGTTTAAAAGCAGATTATTTGTCACAAAGTAATAGTGTTCTCCCAGTCTTTTTTTTTCTTTTTTTTCTTTCTTTTTTTTGGGGGGGGGGTAAGTAATGTCGCCCCTTTCAAGAATGCTGGGGTGGACTAGAGTTTTTTTCTTGGAGAGAGATGCTACTTGCTCGGCTGGTGGGTGGTGGGAGGACGAAAATAGAAACACTATTGCATAAGTCCCTCGCCTTCGGTGACACCCGTCGCCTGCCGCCGCCCTGGTCCGGGCGCTCGGGAGGCCGGCGCCGGGCGGCAGCGGGCCCGCGCCCGGCCCGGCCCGCAGCGCCGCAGGCCCGCGGGTGGCGGCGGCGGGCCGGGCCGGGCCCCGCTGCGGGCCGGGCCGGGCCGCACTGGGCTGGGCCGGGCCCCGCTGCGGGCCGCGCTGCGCCGCCGCCGCCGCAGCCCCCGGGCGGCGCAGCGGGAGCCCCGGCGCGGCGCGGTCACCGTGCGCGCCCGCGGAGCGCAGGCCGCCGCCGCCCGGCCCGGCCCGGCCCGGCCCGGCCCGAAGGTGTGCGCTGGAGCCGGGCTGACCGGTGCCAGACACGCCGCAGCTGGCTCTGCCGGCCCCTCCGAGAGCGGAACAATTACAACATCATCAAAAATTTATAAATCCCCCCCGCGAAAGTGGATACATATTTTGATCAGGCTGCATTTTGGACTACCCAGGAAGTGATGGCTGCTGCCTTGAAGTGACCCACTAAACACGAAGGCAGCCGCATTTGGTAACTACAGCGACTAATCTCTTCCACGTTGATGATCTCGAAGATATGCCTTCGGCTTTTTTTTTTTTTTTTTTTTTTTTTAACAAAACAGCTCGAAAATGTAGAGTCAGCAGGAGTTAGTTCCCACATGCTAATTTTAAACGCTATTAACGATTGGTCTTGTTTCGAAACACCTTCGGAGGATGCCCTGGCACTGCTTAAAAGCTTCCTCTGCGTACATGAACGTTATGGCTCTCCATTTACTGGCAATCTGCTTGATAATTAACAGCTCTTACACCCAACTAGGCGCAAGACCAACAGGTTTAGCACCACACGTACAAAATCAGTTAACTGATATAAGCCACCCTGTTAACTCCTAAAAGTCTGCCTCGTTAAGCAAGTCCCCCTGGCAGCCGCCGGGGGAGGTACTGGAGCCCTGCCGAGACAACCTGTTCCGGCGGGCACCGGCGAGGCAGCCCCTGCCCTGCCCGGCCCCTGCCCGGCCTCGCGGCGGCGGCGGGACCGCGGCCGTGCCCCAGCTCGGCTCGCTCCCGCGGACGGGGGACGCGGGCTGTGAACACCCCCCGCGCGATACTTACATTCCTCCTCCTTATAAAAGCAAGATTTGCCCCCAGAGCTAGGGGGCTAGATGAATCTCCGGTGGAAAACAAAGATCCCCACGGCCGAGCCCCCTCAAAGCACAGAAAGCAGGCTCCTCCACGTCTCCAGAAATTCAGGTCTTTCCCCTCGTCATCTCTGTTTAAAAGTGCCGCTTAGTTCCACGGTGTAATTCTTGCACGATTGGTTCTAAAAGAGTTGGAAGCTTCCATCCAGGAAAATGGGAAAGAAACGCAAGAAGTTTTTTTTTTCTTTTTTCCATATTGCTTCCTAAGCCCCAGAGTAGAAAGTGAAGTGTTGTATGTGAGGCTCTGCAAGTTTTTTGGGGGGGCTGGCCAAGGTCTAGTCCAGCCCTCTCTGCTGAGGAGGACGTGCTCTGAAATTCAACCAATTTCCCCAACGCTTTTGTTGCTGATGAACTGAAGCCCTATTGTTCATCCATTGCCACGGTCTTTTTCAGTTCCTACTATACGTTATGCGTTGCCAAAGATAATGAATTTGCACCAAAACCTCTCATAGTCCCATTCTGACAGACGGAACAAATTAGAAATGTCTAATCTAAAGAAGAGCAATGGCTACATTTTCCTAGAGAAGAAGGAGAGCGTACATTTTTTGGAAACTTAAAAAAATGCACCAAATGGTCGAGTTTTCTAAGGTATTTTCCTCCAGCTAACTTCTGAAGAACAGTTTCTTCTGAGTCCTGTTTTTGGGAGGCACTGCCATTTTGTGTAACTTTTGTCAAAATCAGTCAACCGGCCAACAACAGCAGTGATAATAAGGCTAACAAAAAGCATCTCTTCCAGTTTCTGTTATCATGCAAACTTGTAGCGTGACCTCTCGCCAACACAGTGATTGCTGGAAGGAGGATTTCATAAAGCTTTGCGGTTTCCTTCTTTTCCTGCTCATTCAACGCTTCAGGTGCAAAACCAGTGGCACAGACCCAACGCCTCGCCCGTGAAACCGCCAGCTCCTCCGTAGGGCGCAGGAGCCGGGCGAGAGAGACGCACGGTGCGGTGGGAGAAGTTTGGGTGTGTGTCTGCGCACGGGAGGTGTGCGGGGAGGGAGCGAGGGAGGGAGCGAGGGAGGAGGCAGAGAGGGAGCGAGGGGAGGAGAGAGGGGGGAGGGAGGGAGGGAGGAGGGAGGTGGTGCCCGGCAAGGTAGGGAGGCAGGCCGGCCCTCCCGGGGGTGCCGCGGCCCGGCGAGGCGGCGGGGGTGCCCCGGCCTCCGGGCGGCCTCCGGGCGGGGCGGCTGCAGCGCGGAGGGCCGCGGAGGGCCGCGCTGCGGGCTGCGCCGGCGGCTCTGCAGCGCGCCTGGCACGGCGCTTGCGAGGGGCGGCGGCGCAGCCGCGTGGTAGGTGTCAGGGCGTGCGAGCAGGTGCGAGGAGCGCGTCTGCAGAGGAGCGCTGCGAGGGCTGGGCGGGCGGGGGAGGGGCGAGGCTAAACTAGGGGGTGCGTGTGTGCGTGCATGTACACACACACGCACGCACACGCACGCACACGCACACACACACGCACACACACACGCACACACACACGCACACACACACGCACACACACACATGCACGCACACACACGCACACACACGCACACACACATGCACGCACACACACACACACACACACGCACACACACACACACACACGCACACACACACACACGCACGCACACGCGTCTGTGTCTCTGCGGGGAGACGGGCGCCTCGCACGGAGCCGGCGCCGTCCCGCGGGTTTCCAGCCCCCTTCCACCGGCGGCCCGGCCGCCCCGTCCTGGCCGCGGCCCTCCCGTCGCAGCCCCCATCGCAGCCCGGCCGCCGCAGCACCCAGGGGCGCCCCTGCCGGCGCAGCCCCTGGGGAGCGGGCGGACAAAGAGAGCTCGCTAGGAAGAGAAATGTGGTCACAGAAAAACCTAACGAAATTCGGGACAAACCCCGGTCACGCAGCATTGCTGAGAGGACCTGTCCGCTCCAGCAGGCTTTTAGCCAGAATTGCACCCCCGTTTCCATTTCCTGGCTCGGCCATTTAAGCTCGGCTACGATGTCTGAGGAGGGGAGCCGTGCGGGAGCGTGCGGGGCCGCGGGCGGGCGGGCGGGCGTGCGTGGCGGCAGCCGCTGGCTCGCAGCTGGTTTGCTCTAAGAGCGCCTGTGCCAAGACCTAGAGAGATGCTCTGGAACATATCAAAGCAGACAAACAGACAACTAAACACTGCCAAGAGAAAAATATAAGCTTAAATGCTAATAAAGAATACCCTTCATTTTCAAAACAGCGCTTGCATTTAATTCTACAGCCTGGCCGGTAGAAATTCCCCTGGCGCTAAAAGTTCTCCAAACATCAGGATAAACCGAGGTGTTTCTAGAGGGAGAAAGGGTACACGGAAAGAGAGAGAGGAGACAGCTTTAGAAACCCGCTCACATCTACCCTCTTCTACCTTCGTATCGGTGACAAAGCCAACTTTCTACAGTCAGATATCCGAGTACCCTTTCATTCCACCTCTCCTCCCAAACGGGAGAAATCAGTGCAAAGCCAGGAGAGAGGCTTTGACTTGCAGATCAGAACGGCTGGGGGAGCGGGCGGCTGCGTTTCTAAGGCTTGCGACTACAGCCTAGCGACTCTTCTATTTTCTGTCTCTTCTCCCTCAAACCTGAACTGATATCAGCGAAGCCCCTTCACCAAACCACTGACACCCTATCAATACACAGGTACCAAATGAAGCATCACTGGTCATTTGAAGTGATGATTTACCTGCACTGACTCAACACGCGTGTGTCATGCAGTACTGGGGGTGGATTATTTTTTGTGAAAGGGTCGATGTTTTCTATTTCCCGCTCATCGTCCGATGAAGAAAAGCAGCAAATAACGTCCCGTTAAGGAAAAAAAGAAGGGAAGGAGAGCGGGGCAGCGCGGCGGAGCCGGCGACAGCGCGCCGCGCGTGTGGGCTTTGTTTTGCGGCGGCGCGGGGGCGTGGGCGGGCGGGGAGGGGCGGCTCATTGTTTTTGTTAATGTTTATTTTATTGGGCAGAGGCGCTCGGCAGCGTGGCGAAGCGGCGAGCGGAGCCGAGCAGGGAGCGCAGCTGCGGCCGCCGCCCCGCGGCCGCCCGGACCCAGCGCGGCCCGGCGCCGGGCGGGCGCGGAGCGGAGCGGCTCGGCCGCGCCGCCGCCGCCGCCGCTTCCCCCATCCGCGCTCCACGTTCAAGGTTTAGCAGCGAGGTCACGTCCATTGACGTCAGCTCGAGGCTTACTGTACGTCCGGCTGCATTTACATACATCAAGGAAATTAGGGCATTAAAAAAATGTATGCAAATCCTGCTGCTCGGAGGAGCGACGGTAGATTACCGGAGCGATCGCCCCTATTATTGAAGACCGTAATTAATGGAACAAAAACAATCCGGCCTACCCCCCCGTCAACAACAACAACAACAACAACAACAAAAAAGCCCCGAAATGACAAATCTGGGCTAGCGCGGGCAGGCTGGGCGCGGCGCGGCGCGGCGGCTCTGCGCGACCGGCTGCGGCGCGGCGCGGAGAAGAGCCCGGCTCGGAGCCGGCCGCTCCAGACGGCTCCCTGTGCATAATCAGGGCTCCACCGCTGCGCCATTCTCCTCTCCTCCTCCTGCTGCTGCTCCTGTTGGTTCCAGCGTGTATTACTTTTAATACTGATGCATATGTAAAGGTATATTTGCATTTTTTTTAATTTACTGCAAGTTACAGGCTATCGCTTTTCCTTTGATCTTTCCTTCCTTTCTTTAAGAAAAACCCTGCCCCTTCCTCCCCCCCTTTTTGGCAAGACTCTGCTGTGTATGTGTCTTTATATACAGTTTCCTCCCTGCTTCTGTTTTTATAAGGTTACAAAATATGCACAGTGCCAATAATACAAACCAAGCTGCACAACATGCTTATTGGGTCCTAGGAGGAGAGGCACGTATCACTGCCATGTTCAGGTCTAATACCAATAGCTCGAAACTGGAAGTTTGATCGCCTAATTAACTTCGTATTAGAAAAAAAAAACCGTTTTAAGGGATAAAGCAATATAGATGATGCTAATGGGGGCTGTTTCAAAGTATTTATAATATATCATTGCAGAATTACGACATATATATGCACCTAGATCTTTACTGATTTCATGATTTTTAAAAATATTCTCTTAAAATGAGAAGACCCAGGTATGGTGAGCTTTCTCTCAGGAAGACATTTTGTATGGTCTGTCTTAACTGCTAACATTATTAAATGTATTGCAGTTCATTTCAGCATGTGTAGCTTTAAACTGCCTACCTAAATATTTACCGAAAAAGCATTTTTAGAGGTTATTTTAAAATATTCTCGATATCATTACATTTTCTTTATCTGAAAACCCACAGGCCTTGAATTACATTAAGAACAATGTTAGCTCACTTTCGATTTACCTTAATGGGGAAATTCTCCTAAAAAGAAGGGATAGTTCAAAAATGATAAAAAGCAGAAGATTATGGTCTTTCTATAGTGCAGAAGTATTACGCTTTTAAACGTGTAATGTTATACCATAAGAACGACGCCCGCCCGTACACACATTTTTTTTTAAGTCTAAGTACATGCATAGATAATTAGTTACAGCATGAATGACTTACCTGCAGGAATGCATAGACCAAAAGTTAGCCCTCCCCAAAGACTGTCAGGCATATATTTTTTCCAATAAAGAGCAAAGTGTCATGCCCGATCTGTATTATTCAGTACGTATTTCACGACATGTATACTTTAATTCTTCGGCGTTTCTTACGGTATTTCCAGCACTACCTCTAGCTCCAGTTTTACAAGCCCTACACTAAAGTGCTTGTATGATATGTCACCCAATAAAAAGTGGTCAGATGGCTACACGTAAAACATAAAAAAAAAAAAAAAAACGGAAACAGACACTATCATCCGTTAGGTTAGTTCTTACCTTACCATATATAGCAACAATTCATTAGGAAAGTACATTTTCTACACATTTTTATGAACAGCGGTAGGACTACGGAGCAGTGTGCGGTTGCCCGTTTACGAGCGGTGTCGGGGACTCCTGGCTCCCGCAAGGAAGCCCTTTCTCTCCGCTGCTTTTAATTAGCACACGTGAACCGCGCTCCCCTATAGATCTGCATTAACATATGCAGAGAGAGGCGCCGAGGTGAGTGCCCGGCCCACGCTCCGGCTGGGCGCGCAGGTAGCGGAGGGCGCGGGGGGCGCGCGAGTGTGAGGGAGTGGGTGCGTGAGGGTGGGTGTGCGTGCGCGCGCGTGTGCGCGCGTGTGCGCGGCCGCCGGCGGTGGCGAGCCGGCTGCACGGCTCCCGCGGCCCGCTCCCCGCGGCGCACATGTGCGCGGCTGGCCCGCGGCCCGGCCCGCGCCCCCGCCCCGCGGCTCGGGCGCCGCCGCGCTGCCTCCGCCCGCCCGCCCGCCCGCCCACCCGCCGGGCCGCGCCGCCGCCGCTTACCGCGCCGCCGGCCCGCTGCGGCCGTCGCCCGCCGGGGCGCGGGCGCCGCCGCGCTGCCCCCGCCGCGCTGCCGCGGGAGCCGCGCCGCAGCCCCGGCTGCCCTCCGCCTCCGCGCTCCCCCCGCCGCCGCCCCCGCCCCGCATTACCATACGGCGGCCGGTCCCCGCGAATCACAGCGGCAGCGGGCGGCATTTGAATGCGCCCCGCAGCCGGCGCCGGTGCCGGTCCCCGTCCCCGACGGCGGCGCGGCCGCTGCCCGGCCCGCCCGCGCGGCGCGGCCCCTCCCCCGGCCTGCATGTGCCGCGGGCAGGGCAGGGGACAGCCGTCCTGCCTCCGCCACTTGCCACCTTCGCGCTCACTCGACGGGTAGGATACGAACAATAAATACCTCCCCCCGCCCCACACACGCTAGTTACCTAATACTCAGCCTTTTCAAGCTAAAAATACAGGCGCGTATATTTAGCCGCACATCTGCACAGCTCGCATATGTTTCCAGAATGCCACCGAAGTGACGGTTTCAGGGATTTTAGCAGGAAAAAAATAATAGCATTAATAATGCTTCGGTTTTGTTTGACCGTCACAGCCGGACAGACGAGAGAAAGGTCTGGGTCGAAAATAAATTAAGACATGAAATAGGTCCCCACCCTCGCCTATTTCACCACGCTCTTAATGGCTAGAATCATCTAAACCTCGCGTTCAACGTCTTACACTCCGATTTTTGCCCTCTCTCCAGCTCTCTCCGTCTATCTTCCAGCCAAACCGTAAATAATCAGATCTGCGCCGATGTGCTCTCCACGTGAACATACATGCTTTGGCATTATTAACAGATTATTTTAGAAGAAGGGAGATGCAGGTACATAGAAACGACTTTTTTTCGCAAGATTTAAACCCTTGAACGAAAAGATGTAGAATGACAACCATGTAATTTTAGGCAAAACAACCGAAATCTGAAATGAGACGAAAATGGACTTTTTTAGTTAGGAAAACGCTGAATTTAGTGGGTTTTGCCTTCACAAAATTTCATAATTTGGACGTCCTTACACAAAAGCTTCCAGTGTGAATACACCTCACAATGAGCCTCCTTAGAAAAGAATAATAATAATAATAAAAATAAAAATAAACCCCGAATCGTACCCATCTCTTTCTGATTACTAATGCTTCCCACGATTAGAGGTAGAAAGGTAGAAACCGAGAGGAGCGGCAGAAGAATAGGGAAGAGAATTTTAATATTCAGGAATTTCATCCACATTTCAAATTATTGTGAGGGGGTGACATACGGTAAAGTCTTTGTTAGGTACGTTTTAGCGAGCATTCAAAACGTTAACTTCAGCATCAATCCACGATAAGTAGCCAATGCAGCTGAGTTTCCATACACGAGAGGTTTATGGTTTTAGCACTGACAAAATGAGAATTAGCCAGATTTTCCCGATGGCTTTTCTGCTGTTCCATTTTGGTAACCAGTTTATACCTTAGCATAAAATAAGCCATCAATAAAGTTAAGGTTTGAAAAAAACATTATTTCACCGTTTCCGTAACTGCCTCACAGAGAGAACCAAACCGGTTTTGTTTCGGTGGGGCTTTTCTTCCTTTTTTCTTTTTTTTCTTTTTTTTTTTTTAACATCGGCCTGCCTTGCCGGAGGCCGCCTGATCTGCCGGTGCCAAGCCCGAGCGAGCAGGAGGCCGGACGCGGGCGCCCCTCGCCTCCAGGGCTCCCCCGCAGGGCGCGGCGACCCCCGGGTGCCCCCGTGGCCCCGCTCGGCGGCCGCCCCGAGCCCTGGCGGCCCGGCGGCGAGGAGAGGCGGGCGGGCCTGGGGGCTGCCGCCCGCCGCCGGCTGCCGCCGCCCTGGCGGCCCACGGCCCCGCCGCGCCGCACCGGGCCGCGCCGGGCAGCGCCGGGGGTGGCGCGGGCGGCGCTGGCGCTGCGGCCGCGGCCGGCAGGGGAACAGCGACACCTGCTGGTGCCCCGCGCGGCGCGGCGGGCCGCGGCGGCGGGGACGGGCGGGACGGTGCCAAGCTCGCCCCCCGGCCCGCACCGCGGCGGGGGTCAGCGGCAGCGGTCAGCGCCGCCGGGGCAGCCGTCTCCGCGAGCCGAAATCAGCAAAACCCCACGCAAGGCCACGGGCGGGTTTTCGCTCTTGCGAGGCGCCCGCCGGGAGAAGCGCGGCCGCTGTCCCTGCCCCTCCGCGGCATCGCGCGGGTGCAGCCGGGGCTCCGTGCAGGCTAGCCCGCACCCCCGCCCGGCTGCGGGCCGGACTCCAGCGGAGTGAGACACCTGATGGGAACCGCGATGCCCCTCACCGCGGCCGCGCCTTCCCCAGCAGCGCTCCGAGGACGTGCGGGCGCGCAGCGCGGCGGCAGCCCCCGCGCCCGCCCCGCCGCCGCGCCCTGGCCCGGGGCCGAGGCCGCGGCCGCAACCGCCCCCCTCGGCCGCATTGTCTTAAGCAGCGCGGAGCAGGCGGGGCTCCTCCGCGCGTTTCAGCGGGGATAGTCGCCCCCTCCTCCGCGCTTTGCATTTTAATTGCCAGGATGAAAATATGGGCTCACTTTGTGGATTCCGGGTTGAAGCAAACAGGGCTCACAAAGCACGACAGGATGACGGCAATAATATTCCAACCCTAGTATAATTTCAGTATCCGTCCCCGCGGAGTGGCCCCATTCTTTATTTAATCTGTATTTATGCTTTGCGGAAAGAAGTTTTGCTTGGAAACACTTCCTAGCTGACCGCGTTTCACCTTATCCGTATTCTCCTTTCCTCTTTTTAATAAAAATCGTTAGAATGAAAGGGTCAGATTAATGTTGCCAAAAGGCAGCTTTTACAAGTACAAATGGCGGTGAAGGAGCACTAATCGCGTTAGGCTGTTCGGGGGAAGACGCACACCCGAGAAGTTGGAGGTTACATTTGATTGGATTAAACGCCACTTTCTGTTGTTGTTGTTGTTATTTTGGTAGTTCATTACCCGTCTTTCGCCAAGTCGGTGTGCTTCGATAATTGATTTCCGAGATCTCATTCTAGGAATTTTGGTTGTGTTTCTTCTCTCAGTAGGGCTTTTCTCAACAGGCTACAGCTGGAGAAAAGAATAACTTGGCTGTTCCGAAGGAGGCTTTTTGTGCACCTGCAGGAGTTTATTTCCTCTAGTCCGGATAAATAACAACGTGCGGATCTCTCACAGTGAGGAAAGGGTGTGGCACGAGCCCATTAAATATTTATTTTTAAAATTAACATGGCTGCTATATGCGGTTGCAAAGGTATATATGCGGGAACTACCTTTCGGAGATTTTAACTTTCGTACTGTGCATAATATAAACGCAGGGCCTCAAAGCAGCTCTTCAACTGCGTTTTCTAAATGTGCTTTAAGGCAAATAAACAAAACTTCGCTAAATCTTCCTGATCGTAAAACTTCAGAATAAATGTGTTCGCCCCTAATAGCATAACAAGACTGAGGTTTCCTTTTTAAAAAAGGTACGTCTATTAAAAGCAACCGATATATCATCTGAACAATGGTCCCGCTTAGAGCGACGGAAAAATATAAATTAAAACCAACGAAAAATCAGCTGCATCTCCAAGTATTGAAGAGGTCTCTAAATACTGTTTGATCATACCTAGTTAGATATCGAGAATAAGACACGGTGATAACATTTGCCTGGCTCTTTTTCTCCGACGGGTATTGTTCTTTTGTTTTAGTGACTCCAGGAATTGCTGATGATAATTTCGACACTACGATGATAGTAACGGGTCTCCCTTATTTCGCACCGGACACGACGACGCCTTCCCCCCGCCCCCGCCCTGCCGCATCCCCACCCCGGAGCGAGCAGCTGGCCGGGCTGCCGGCCACGGACCTCCCCGCGCCCGCAGGACGGACAGACGGAAGGACGGACGGGGCTGCAGCCCCGCGGCGGACCCACCCTTCTGCTCGCACGCGTTCCCGCATCCCCGAAGAGCCGCCCGAGCGTGGATTACAGCACCTTCATTAAAACCTTGCCATTTTGAGGGGAGCTATGCGCATGCCTATTTGGCAAAAAGTTTCAGCCGTCTCCTAATATATTTCTTTCTCGTGTCTGGTAACACAAGCACTGCTTATTTAACAAAACACCACAGGGTACTAGGCAGTCCAAACACACAAAATCATTATAGCCTCTTGCCCCGCAAGCCCCCCCTCCTTTCCCCTCTGTTTTATTTCCAAGCTTTTCCGTAGCAATGAACGGATCGAGAAACAGAGCTACTGATGAGCAGCATATTCAAATGCGCATGAATCAGGACATGTAAACCTATCATGTTCAACCGTCAAGTCGGTGTGCGGGCTGAAACGGCAGCCAGGAGCCGTAGGCATACTGCAGAAAACCTGGGAATGGCTGGCGAAGGAAGGCAGTCTGCAGCCGCCTAGCAGCCTCGCAGAGTGGGGTAAAAGGAAGGAAGGTCACCGCACCTTGACCTACCTTTCCAGGATGTGAGCCCCCCCCTCACCCCCCCCCCCCCAATTAAAACCATCGAGAGCAGAAAGAAATGTATTGATGGGCTTTAAAACAAGCATATTCATTATCAAAGGCTTTCTGAAGCTAACCTGCCTTACCGATCTAACTAGGCAGAGCTTTTCTTTATTTCCTTCTACCTGTCGCCTTCGCAGGGACTATACCATCTGCCCAACAGCGTTTCCATCTTCCAGCTAGTGAACAGACAGTCCTGGGCAAGGCAATTGTCGGCCTTAGCATACACACAGCAATCAGCAAAACGAACCCTCCCACCTCACACGAACCAGCAACCAGCCCTTATTTATTATGATTGTTTGTTAAAAGGCAGGCAGCTGTGAACTTGACGATGTGCTTGCACTCGCTCTCTCTCTCTCTCTCTCTCTCTCACACACACACACACACACACACACACACGAGATGTGATGCAAGTGTGTGTGTGCGTATGTATATGCCCGCATGTGTATGTACTGCCGTGAGTGCACCAGCTCGCCCGAACCGGTGTGAATGCAAATTCCTCCCCACACGTGCTGCCGCTTCCAGCTCAACGCAGCTCCGGTAGATACGAGTGTGAGTGTGCGTGTATGTATGTGTGTTTAACAAGCCAATAGGTAGGTCGCCATCAGGTGATCAGCCTTGCAATCCAATAGTCTTTGTTCGTGTAAATAAGATATGTCATTAACAGTAAGAATTGGGGAGGGGGGAGTAAAATAAAAAGGGGGGGGGGGCAGAGAAGGGAAGACTCAGGACCGACATCCCTCCCTGCTCGAGAGGAATGGCCTCGGCAGCTCGCCCTAGCTCGCACTGCTGCCGTCTGGGGCTGCTGCCTTCGTCGCAACCGCTCAGCCCACCACTAAACTTTCTCCCCGTGTCTTCAGGAGACTAAAGTGTCGCAGAGAGTCAGGGAGGGGGCCGAGGAGCCGCGGGGCAGCGGTGTGTGGGGGCCCGGGGGCGGGGGGCTGTCCCTGCTGATGCCGTCCTCCCCCAGACCTCGGCGTGGTCGCCCTCCCGGACCCTTCTCCCACCCCTGGGCGACCCAGCGCGGCCTCCGCCGGAGCCCGGGAGCATCGCCCGGCCTCGGTGAGCCCCTGCAGACCCAGGCCCCGAGGGAGGAGGAAGGGAGGGCGGGAGGAGGGCGGCGGCGGCGGGGCAGGGCTGCGCCGTGCCCCGGTACTTACCCCGCGCCGCGGCGCCGCTCCGCCGCCGCTGCCCGGGACGCACAGGCTCACACGCGCCCGCGCGGAGATCACTCGTGACTTTTGGAGCCAAACCCTGCTCGTTCGGCGGGAGCCAGAAGAGGAAGAGAGAAGGGGCGATGGAGGGAGGGGGCGACCACGGGTGCTGCCCCACACCGGGCTGCAACGTGGCTTCCCCCTCCCCTTCGCCCCAGCATCTCCCACCCACTCGTCTCCCCCCTCCCACCCCAAATCGGAAACCCGTGGAGGGGGGTGCGCCGGCTGCGCACCGCCCGCTGGAGCCAGCGGACCCTCCACGGGACCTCTGCCCGCGGCGGCCCGCGGGGGTGCCGGCTGGGGTGGCCCGCGGCGAGCCCGCCCTCCCACGCCTCGAGTGGGGCGCGCAGAGCGGAGCTGCCGCCCGGGCACAGGTGGGCTGCCGGCTCCGGCAGGCGCCGCCGTCCTTCTCGGGCATGCCTCCCCGCCGGCCTCCCCTCCCGCCTGTTGTTGCTGTTATTAATATTATTATTCCTAATGATACTAATAATTATTTAAAAGGCTCTTTGCAAATGCAACCTGACAGCCAGGGCTGCGGGGCAAGGGTGGCTGTCGCGAACAATGGGCGAAGGCAGGGAACATCTGGGAAGTGCCGCCGCGGGGAGAGGGGCTTCTCGCTCGGTGCAAGGTGGGCTCGGCGGGACCCGCCGCCGCTCCGGTCACTTGGTGGGGCTGGCTGAGAGGCTGCCTGCTTATCAATACAGTAATGCTGCCAGTTCCCCGCTAAATGCAATAACGCAGGCCCTCATGATTAATTATATAGGAGGCTTTATGAATTGCAGCTCCCTCCCTCGCCCTTTCACAGACACCCTCAGCACACCTATAGCTGCGAGAGGCTGGAGTTGGTGGGGGCTGATGGTGGACCCGGTCGAAAGTTTCAATATTGCAGACATACTAATCGCGCCTTTGATTTCTGTGTTGAAGATTTCTTTGGCGGATTGCTCTATTTTTCCAAAAGATTCATCGACATGCGAAAACGTATTTGCATTATATCCGACAGAAATGATGCAGCGTAAAAATGCCCGAGTAGACCTCGTCTGAAATCAAATCCCTACATTTGTAATTGTTACATCTAGCACAATTTGTTGGCAATTTGCACACCAGAGATTGCATCATTGTAAGCCTCCTTTCCTCTGTAATGCAAATGACGGCAAAATATGATTTGCCATATAACTAACTGGAGCGGAGAACAGTACATCAGCAAGACCGTGGTTTCTATAAGGTTATGTAAGTTTCGTGTTTATACAGAGTGAAAAAAGCAAATGTTAATTATGTCGAATCTGACAACACGTTTTAGGATGCTTTTACCTCATATACACTATACTCGAATAAACAAAATAATTTACTGAGGAATTGTATTAATGGCATTGAAGTAAAATGAATAAATAAGAGTTAAATTATATTTGAAAATAGGTTGCACTAAAACAAAAACATTTCTTTGATGCTTTAGGATAAATAAAAGATATTGTAAAATATATCATGTAATCCTAATATGTTCAGAAGCATAAAGTCATCTTTAATTTTGTAGCGATTTGGTGTTATATAAAGCAATTAATATAATAAACTCAAACAGCTGGGTCAGAATAGGTAGAAAATTACTATTAATTAAATTATCGAAATAAAATCCATCGAATAATGTTTTCCATTCTAATGAGCACCAAAACGTTTTCCTTCTAATTTACTTATTTTCAAAACAGAAATGAAAAGATGTTAGAACTGTCCTCCTTTCAAATAATAGAAGTTAATATTAGAACAATTGCATATACTTTCTATAATATGCCTGCAGCAAGCAAAATATGATTATGCAAGCTCTGGAATTTACAAGTTATTTTTTCACTGTCTATAAACACTGCTATATGATTAGACGTACTCACTTTCTCGTAGGGACCATCCATTGCCTGGTGTCTATATTTTCCAGAATGTATTCACACTCAGGTTTATTCTTCTTCAGAGCAGTTACCAGATATACGACAATGTCAACTTTTTTTTTATAGGGATACAGGAAAATTGTTTTCAACCTTCAGAAACCAGCTAAACTCTTTCAGGGCAAGTCAGCTCCAGCGATGTTAGACATGAGTTGCTGTCGAGCTCTAAGAATTCAAGCGGGGCGGGGGGAAGTGGATTATTAAGTACAGAATAATCACCAAATTGGTTCTAAAGCCATTGAAACCAGTGGAGTTGATTTTAAAGGGGGAGAATTTGGCCCCGTTATCAGGTTAAAAGGGTGTGTAGCTATTGGCTTAAAAAGGGAACTCTCAAACCCATCTCTTGTTGTACTTGCAGACTTTATTAAAAAAACACAGGTAAAGGTGAGCTACTCAACAGTGTTTTCAAAGAGATGTAACGGGGAAAGACTGTCGAATTTAAAATTGCTTACTCTCCAAATTTGTTTGATTGTTTTCCGTTCCAGTAATAGCAGCTAAATGAAAGATAAGTATTAGAACAAAAGTCTCACCAAGAGGGTGACGCTACACGAATGGGGATAAAAATCCTGCTTAATTATTCTGGCGATGTGTAATGATTTAATTCTATTCCTGTCTTTTCTCTAATGACTTTCTCTCCTCAAAACTCTCCTCGCAAATAGTACACCTGCATTTGTGAGCAGAAAGTAGGCCACTCTTTAAAAATAATCTGGCCAAGCAGTGAAAGTACCAAAGCCAAAATCACAGTGCTCTGGCAGTACGTGCTACACCACAGGAGCGATGTGTGTAAGACTCTCCATTGAAATCACCGGAGAATTCAGTTTTTAAAAAGACACACTTCGCCCTTCTCTTCACAAGACTAAAACGATTGAAGTGCATGATAAGTATAAAAAGTATTAATTTTGCCTTAATTATTTGAATAATCGAAGACATTCATGCAAAACTTCCATTAATTCAAAGGACGCTTTTCCTGGGGAAGAACTGAGTACAGTCTCAAAACCCAGGATAGAAAGTTTGGTGTGTTCTTTGGAAGTTGGAATGTGATGTTATTATAAACATGTATTTAAGTAACAAAACAAGAAATTGTTAACAGTGCTTGGCTGTATGTGTTTGACTCTTCGAACTGTGCAAAATCAGGTAAAATTCTGTTCCTACTGAAGTCAGATACAAAATCCTTTTGGTTTCAGTGATAACAAGAAGGGCCCTTAAATTGCTTTTGTTTACACACAAGCAATTTGGATTTCATTGGTGTATCTCTTCGAGGCACACCTGAAAGCCAGGACTCTGGTATGTGTACTGAATCATGCGATATCTCCACATCAGAAAGGACATTATGTTATCTTCTTCTTCATTCATACAGAAAATACGAAAAGTAGTGAGTTTGACTGGCCTAAAAAATGAACGTGAGTTTTCCAAATAAAAAGGCATCAATCGATTCCTTCCAATCGAAAACGTGAGAAGAATCAAACGATTCTTTGACGACCTTCATCACTGTCTTACTTTAGCTAAGATCGTTATTCTTATAGAAGTAAAGTGAACAATTATATGAATTGACTTAATTGAGGGTTTTTTTTTTGGGGGGGGGGGGGAGAGTAAGGGGATGATTGTGCTTTCCAGACACATTTAAAGGACATACTTTTTCCCAAGTGGCGCAGAAACAACGTGAGTACTTTTGAAAAGATAGTCGGCTATTTTCCTGCATGCTTTTTTCCTCCCTAAAAAAACCCCAACTAGGCGTATTAAACACGAGAGGGGAAAAAAATTACAACTAAAAAACTGATTAAAGCTTTCAGGTGTATTGAACTTGAACCTAAGGGCGGTGAGCCACCTGGAGGATGTAATCAGCAATTTGTGGGACCAAGCCTGCAATCCCACATTTAAGTGTTACATGACACTATAGGAATTTTGTATATGTCTGTAGATCTATAGATACCCATATAGCATGTAATACAGAATATCTCTATGATTATAGATTATTAAACATGGCTGCTATTATACAAATGTGAGAATATATAATAACAACTGAGCGCCTGGATTATAAAACGTAAGGCTGCACTGAGGAAGGACTCCAGGCACTTCCTTGCAGAAGTTCCTGCTAAGGAAACCCATGCATCCTGCCCGTGAGCTCCTCTGGGGATGCACTGTATCAGAAGTAAGCCAGGAGAACGTGCTTATTTCCTCCTGGCACAAGGAAAGGCCCTTTTTCCTCGTACACAGGTTCCCAAGCAACTGTGATGGGAAAGAGCACGGAATACACTGCTGGAAAGCAGGTACATTACCTCCAGGGGGGTAAAATCTTTTGTTTCGCTTGGTAAGAGCCTGTGAGGTAAACCAGGAGACAGCGCCATCCAGAGCAGACACCTGTACAGGGGAGCGCCCAGCTCCTTCCCCGCCTGCCCTGCCCTCGGAGGTGCTGGGGCTGCGGGACGGACCTCCCGGAGCGGAGCAGCCCCTGCAGCAGAGCTGCCCGCGGCACGGGCACCTCCGCCCACGCGTGTCACACCGCCTACACCTGCGCCTTTCTGCGGGCCTGCCTCCGAGGCTGAGGTGGGGGTATCACAAAGTCAGCCTTCACTTAGGAAACTTCAGCAAAGTGAAGTGGATAACGTGACCGAAACCGAGTATCAGCACTTTTCCCAGTTAGGTTAATCCTGCTTTTTAAGTCTGATGTAAGAGTGCTTCTGCCCCGTTTTTAAAGTCCCCGTGATCAGACCGATGTCTGACCCGTCTAGATACCTCCCTTCTTTTGGGGCAGGGTTAAATAATTATCTGCTCACGCAGGGATTTTCGCTTTATGGCAACCACCCTCTTCAATTCCAGTAAACGTCTCGCACCAGACGACTCTTGGAGAATCGAAAAGCTATCTACACTCTTATTAAACAGGAAAAAAAAAGACAAAGAAACAAACCTGTCGGACAAATCAGCCCCATCTCCCCGTAGACGGCAGGCAAAAGCGGACCCGTACCTGGCTGCTGAGACGGGCAGGACAGACGCAGCACGCCCGGCTCCCTGCGCACCGGGGTCGCAGTCGCAGCGCCGGGGGGTCCGGGCGCGCCGGGGCCTCCTGGTGAGAGCCCGGGACACCCGGCAGGAGCCCCGGCCCCCCTCGGGGCTCGGCCGGGCGCTGCCCCGCTCGGCTCCGCCGCCGGCCCGGCTCCCGTGGGGGCACGGCGGCTCCGGGCCGGCGGCGGCTCCGCGCGGCGCCCCTCCCGCCGGCAGCCTCCTCCCACCGCAACTTTCGGGCACACGGGCAGCGCCGGGCGGAGAAACCCGCTGCCAGGCCGCGGGGCTCGGGGCCGCCGCCGGCCCCCACACCGCGCCGCACGATCGGGGCCCTCGCACGGCCGCTCCGGCCCGCTGGTCACCGGCCGCGGGCGGCGGCCGGGACGGGGCCGGGCTCGCCGCGCTTCCCCGAGGAGCCGTTAACGGCCCTGAGGAGCCGTTGGGGAGCCGCGGCGCCGTACCTTGCCCCGGCCCCCGAGGCGCGCACCTCCCACCCGGCGGGGGGGGATGGGGCGGGTGCGCGTGGCGCGGGCCGAGCCCGCCCGGCGACGGGCCGCGGCATTAATTACCGCCGCGCTAATTTGAGCGAGGCATTGGGCGCGTGGGGCGGGGGGGAGCCGCCGCGGCGCGGCGCGCGGGGCGCTGCTGCCCCCTGGCGGCGCCGCGAGGAGCCGCCGCCCGCCGCCACGGGACCTGCCCGCGGCGGCGCGCAGAGAGCGAGGCGCGGAGCCCGGCGCGGGGCAGCGCCGGCGCCAGGCGGGGGCCGGGCGCGGCCGTTGAGGAGGGCGGGGCAGCCCTCTGCCTTCCGCCCCGCCTCCAGCCCGCGCGCCCCGCTCACCAACGGCCGGGCCGCGCTGAGGCGAGGCTGCGGTCGCGCCGCGGTACGTGCCTCCCTCGGGACCGGGGAGGTGCGCAGCAGCACTCAGGGCGCCCTGTCGAAACCGGGAAAGGACCGTTAAATCACTCCAAAGAGGAACTAGCTAGGAGCGGTGGTTCTTTGAACACATAAATAAAGCAGACCCCCCCCCCCCCCCTTTATTCACATTGCTTTAGAAAGTTAAGTGTCAGCCGGCTGCGGGAAGGAGTCAAAATTAGTAGTTCGTGTAAAGCTAAGCCTAGTTGCGAGCCCTTTCTAAATAGGAAAGTTTGTACAGTCAGCCCAGATTTGTCGCTGGATTTATACGCCTTTTTCCCCTCACTGTTTTAAGTGTCGGAGCTATGTAGGAAGGAAAGAAATACAGGGAGTAGATAAATATCAGAAAAGGCAGCGGGGAAAAAAGGAAACGCGAAAGCAACAAAGCTGAAAGGCATCAGGCAAAATTCATATTCTGCGGAAAAAGTTAAACCCCAATCTAAAACGTTTGGTTTTTTTAAGAGTTGCCAGAAAGTTCAGAAAACCCTAGAGAAGTGTAAAAGCAAGAACGGGACTTGTGCTGCCGCCGCCCCCGGGGACTGCTGCCGGAGCAGGACTTCGCGCCGCGGCGGCAGAAAGCGGGGCGGGGGGGACTCGGAGATGGCGGTGGTAGCGCGGAAATGGCGGTGGCAGCGCCGGCCGCGGGCCCGGCTGTCCCTCAGGCCGCGCTGCGCCGGGCCGGCGTCTGCTCCAGCGGCGTGGTGTGGGTGGCTGGAGCTGTGCGGAAGCGTGAGGTGAAGCAGGCAGCTGAGCGTAGCCCTCACGATCGCATACCGCAACTGAGCAAGGCGAAGCTCTGGAGAGGAGTTGAATCACTTGACCGGGCAGCTGTGCAGGTAACTACTAAAAATTCAAAAGGTCAGTTAAATCTAGTCGGGTCTGTAATCCCACAAATTCAGTAGCACCGTAGACTACTTCCCACCACAAGGCTTTACTGTAGCCTTAACTTAAAAGCCCCCCCGCCAACTCTACCCAGTTTTTCAGCCATTACTGGTAGGACAGAGCCATT
Organism: Dromaius novaehollandiae; assembly: GCF_036370855.1. NCBI lineage: Eukaryota > Metazoa > Chordata > Aves > Casuariiformes > Dromaiidae > Dromaius > Dromaius novaehollandiae. Next base: position 38,455,821 of record NC_088130.1, on the reverse strand, counting down.
TTTGGAAAACAAATGCCAGGAGATTGCTCACAAGGAAGATTTGCTATTTTACCCCCGGACCCAATCCTCCCCACGCAGAGAGGTTCAGCCCTCCATACGTTACACGTACATAGACCACAACCCGTAATTGTGGCACGTCCGCAACTTCCCGGGTGGGTTTCCCTCGGCCACGGCTTTCGTCGTTGGTCACCTCCCCCTGCTTCGCTCGGAAAGCAGAAAGAAAATTAATCCCCGAAGGGAAGGGAAATTACTATTGAACCGAGATGAATAATCACTAATGAACTGAGATTAGCTACACAAAATGTAACGGGCCCCAGAGTCACTCTGCTACTGAGAGTAAAACACTAGTTTGGGATATTAGCAGAAAGCAGCAGCAGCAGCAATTTCAAATGTCAGCTGACTATTTCAAAGCTGTTCTTCATTACAGTTATGACTAAGATTCAGGGATCTTGTTTCTGCTGCCAGGCCCCTGCATCCCACAGCACCGTTCCTCTTTGCTTGTGATTACTCTTTCCAAAAGATGGATTTTTTTCATAAAATATTTATTTTTTTTGTTTTGTCTAGATTTTCAGAAAAAAATGACTTTTCCTCAAAACCTGTAGATATGAAAACCATTTTCTCTGGTATTTAGCAACTGAAATGCAGAAGTCAAGTAAAATAAAAAGAAAG